>NC_052625.1:105316731-105941731 GCF_016161935.1 Mauremys reevesii | reverse complement strand
AAAGAGACACTCTGGTGCCACAGACTACACAAAATGGTTACTCCAATAGTAATGGCCAGTTTCTAAACTGAGCACTCAATTCTCTCTCACTTTCTGCTGCAAAGATTACTGTCTGCAGCCAATAGCAGTCTTACTAGTGTTTTAATGTGAACAAATACAAACACTTGATAGGGAGACTTCTGATTTCCTTAGGGCCCAATCCTATGAGAAAGCTAGTAGGGGAGAGGCTGTTCTAGATTTGATTTTGACAAATTGGAAGGAAATGGTTAAGAATTTGAAAGTGGAAGGCAACTTGGGTGAAAGTGATCATGAAATGGTGGAGTTCATGATTCTAAAGAATGGTAGGTGGGAGAACAGCACAAAAAAGACAATGGATTTCAAGAAGGCAGACTTTAGTAAACTCAGGGAGTTGGTAGGTAAAATCCCATGGGAAGCAAGTCTAAGGGGAAAAACAATTGAAGACAGTTGGCAGTTTTTCAAAGAGACATTATTAAGGGAACAAGAGCAAACTATCCCACTGCGTAGGAAAGATAGGAAGTATGGTAAGAGACCACCATGGCTTAAACAGGAGATCTTCAATGATCTAAAACTCAAAAAAGAGCCCTACAAAAAGTGGAAACTCGGTCAATTTACAAAGGATGAATATAAACAAATAACACAAGTATGTAGGGACAAAACTAGAAAAGCCAAGGCACAAAACGAGATCAAACTAGCTAGGGACATAAAAGGAAACAAGAAAACTTTCTACAAATACATTAGAAGCAAGAGGAAGACCAAGGACGGAGTAGGCCCATTACTCATTGAGGGGTCTGGGGAACAATAACACAATAACAGAAAATGTGGAAATGGCAGAGGTGCTTAATGACTTCTTTGTTTCGGTTTTCACCAAGAAGGTTGGTGGCAATTGGACGTCTAACATAGTGAATGCCAGTGAAAATGAGGTAGGATTAGAGTCTAAAATAGGGAAAGAACAAGTCAAAAATTACTTAACAAGTTAGATGTCTTCAAATCACCAGGGCCTGATGAAATGCATCTTAGAATACTCAAGGAGCTGACTGAGGAGATATCTGAGCCATTAACAATTATCTTTGAAAAGGCATGGAAGATGGGAGACATTCCAGATAACTGGAAAAGGTCAAATCTAGTGTCCATCTATAAAAAGGGAAATAAGGACAACCTGGGGAATTACAGACCAGTCAGCTTAACTTCTGTACCCGGAAAGATAATGGAGCAAATAATTAAGCAATCAATTTGGAAACACCTAGAAGATAATAAGGTGATAAATAACAGTCAGCATGGATTTGTCAAGAACAAATCATGTCAAACCAACCTGATAGCTTTCTTGACAGGGTAACAAGCCTTGTGGATAGGGGGGAAGTGGTAGATGTGGTATATCTTGATTTCAGGAAGGCTTTTGATACTGTCTCGCATGACCTTCTCAGAACAAACTAGGGAAATACAACCTAGATGATGGGTGCTATATGATGGGTGCATAACTGGTTGGAAAATCGCTCCCAGAGAGTAGTTATCTGTGGTTCACAGTCATGCTGGAAGGGCATAACGAGTGGAGTCCCACAGGGATTGGTTCTGGGTCCGGTTCTGTTCAGTGTCTTCATCAATGATTTAGATAGTGGCATAGAGAGCGCTCTTATAAAGTTTGTGGATGATAGCAAGCTGGGAGGGGTTGCAAGTGCTTTGGAGGATAGGATTAAAATTCAAAATGATCTGGACAAACTGGAGAAATGGTCTGATGTAAATAGGATAAAATTCAATAAGGACAAATGCAAAGTACTCCACTTAGGAAGGAACAATCAGTTGCACACATACAAAATGGCAAATTACTGCCTAGGAAGGAGTACTGCGAAAAGGGATCTGGGGGTCATAGTGGATCACAAGCTAAATATGAGTCAACAGTGTAACGCTGTTGCAAAAAAAGCAAACATCATTCTGGGATGTATTAGCAGGAGTGTTGTAAGCAAGACGTGAGAAGTAATTCTTCTACTCTACTCCATGCTGATTAGGCCTCAGCTGGAGTATTGTGTCCAGTTCTGGGTGCCACATTTCAGGAAAGATGTGGACAAATTGGAGAAAGTCCAGAGAAGAGCAACAAAAATGATTATAGGTCTAGAAAACATGACCTATGAGGGAAGATTGAAAAAATTGGGTTTGTTTAGTCTGGGGAAAGAAGGCTGAGAGGGGACATGAGAACAGTTTTCAAGTACATAAAAGGGAGAAAAATTGTTCTTTTTAACCTCTGAGGATAGGACAAGAAGCAATGGGCTTAAATTGAAGCAAGGGAGGTTTAGGTTGGACATTAGGAAAAGCTTCCTAACTGTCAGAGTGGTTAAGCACTGGAATAAAGTGCCTCAGGAGGTTGTGGAATCTCCATCATTGGGGATTTTTAACAGCAGGTTGGACAAACACCTGTCAGGGATGGTCTAGATAATACTTAGTCCTGCCTTGAGTGCAGAGGACTGGACTAGATGACCTCTCAAGGTCCCTTCCAGTTCTATGATTCTATGAGGTACTGAGTGCTGCTAGCTCTCCCTGAAGTCACTTGTCACCTCTTGGGATGACTGAAATGCTCACAGAAGCAAAGCCCCTCTTGGTTGCATTACTAAATTCACAGTGAATTTTCTGGCATTTGGCAGGGATTCTTTCTCCCTCCTTATCAGTCTAAGATTTCCCCACTTGAGGTCCTGCTCAGGACTAGACTGCGCCTTCCCCTGAACAGGATAGGAAAAGGAATGAGGATTCTTTCCTTTTGTGCACTCCTGCACTAGTCCAGACATGAACTCCTGAGCACGCTCCTGGAGTGCAAACCATCACAAAAGGGGCACAGGGAAGAGGTGGGGCCATGCCCTTGCCCTTTGCCCAGACTGCAGAGATGGCTGGCTATGCTAAGGGGAGCAGGTGCAGTATGTGTCTCCCGAGGCACAACTCCTAGTGGAGCACCTTCTGGGATGATCACCTCTGCACTGTTCTCAGTACAGGCTAATAGCTAAATACCACAATCTTCCCTTCAGTCTTTACTCAGACCTCACTCCCACTTAAGATAACTAGAGCTCTTCTCAATCAGGACCTCAGAATGTTGAGCCCCTTGAACATGAAAATTAAAGGCTAGATTCTCTCTTGTGTTGCACCGGGTTAGATTGTAAGTAGTTCATTGATTAGACTTCTTTATTCTTTCACACAATTGTTATTTCTTTGCTGGAGAAGAGAGCGAAAGCTGTAACTTCCAGTGCTAAGACACAATGGGCCAGATTCCAAACTGGTGTAAACTGGCGTAGGGCTAGTACATCAGCTGAGGAGCTGGTCCCATAAGTTTCTGTGAAGAGGCGGTTGTGGGTCTCTTTTTCTATTAGACATTATATGACATAAATCAGAAACGTACACAAAGTATCAAAGCAATATTGCAATACGTTTGGTCTTCCTGAGCCCATCTCACATCCCATTCAAACTTGGACTAGTTTGTTTCACCCAAGCATACAGAAATGTCCCAATCCAAAGATAAATGATCACAAAGGAGAATCATGTATCAAAATGGAAAGTGTCAGATTTTTAGAAATGATACGCGCTACTCACTTTCTCCATCTCCTGTTTGAAACTGGCGAACACCTCATTGCTTTTTGTCAGTGTTTTCTGAAATTCTTCAAACCTTTCAGAATAGAGAGTGAGCTACATACACAGGAACAAACAGATCAGTTTCAGAAGCTCCATGTGGGCAAATTGAATGAATATACACCTTATTTTAATGTTAATTAAATGAAAAGGGAACAACAATGATTCAATAATAATCCTTTTGTGCTTGCAGAGCAGCTTTCAAAGCATCACATTAGTGAACTTAGCCTCACTACACCCTGATGAGGTTGGGAACTATATTATCCCTATATTAGAGAGGAATAAAATGAGGAAGAGCAGGAAGACTGAGAGTAGTAAAACCTAGTAAAGAACCCAAGGGCTCAGAGTCCTAACTGTGATGCCTTCCAAAATGCCGTGTGTGGCCTGGGCAGATTAAGAAGCTTTTGTAACAAAGGCACAGTAGACCCTTTTCAGCTGGGAACCTCAGTTGGCAGCGGCTTGTCTCAAAGTGACATATTTCCTGCCCATTTCCATCTTTTCCTTCCCTTCCTTTATCTGACTTCCCTATTTTTATCCATGTGTTTGTGTCTCCTCCTTCACTCTCCTCCATTTATCTCACTTTCTATCCTCTCTCCCAATTCTTCTTGATTCTTTTTCTCTCTCTTCACTTTTCCTATTTTAAATCTTTGCCCTTTCTCTCCTTTCCTTTTTACCCTTCCTTTCCCCTTTATTCCGAGTCTTGTTTCTTGTCCTTCTCACTGTGTGCTCTTTTTATTTATTTCCTCTCTACACCTTTATGTTCTCTGGTTGCTTTCCCCCTTTCTGCACCCCCTAGCTGGGCTCCTCTCTCTACTCAACTCGCTGACCCCCACCTGCTGTGCCACTTCACAGGGAAGTAGCAGAGTGAATTGAGAAGGAATCTAGTCAGCTTTACTTTGTAGCCTGTACATGGAATGGAGCTGCAGGCAGGGCCAGCAAAAGCAGAGTAGCAAGGTCTCTTGTCAATTTCACTTTGCTGTTCACACATGAAGCCGTGCAACAAAGCAGGAGAAAAGGGCTATTACAATGTGCCAGCAGTTAGGGTCCATATTTCATTATTAATCTGCTTTTACTACCCTTGAAAAAGTACACCTGAAATTAGTAATGCCACATTTTTTAGAGCTGGCCTCTGACTTTGCAGGTATGTCTACACTGCAGTGTAAGCCCGGGGTTTGAACTCAGACTTAACTCTAGCGCCACTTCTGCCAAATACAAATCACACTAATCCAGGGCTTGGAGTTAGGGTCCCAGAACCCTACGGGGGTGAAGGGTCTGCGCCTGAGTCAAGCTGGGACCCAGAGTTCTAGCCCTATTGCTTTGCAGTATAGACACAGCCCTACTGGACTCATGCTCTGGGAGTCTACCAAAAGTATCCCACAATCCCATGGACTGATTTTCTTTGTCCTCTAAACAGTCCATTGGTGGACAGTCAAGTGTTCCCACACTGCACCAAGAACAGAGGGCTAGAGCAGCCCCATTTTGGGATGGTGCTAGTAAGTCTGGGTTTTGGGTGGTTGTACTCAGGCCCACATAATGCAGTGTAGATTCTAGACTCCCAGGTTGGGACCCAGGATTCAACAATTCCTAAAATAGGGTTAAAGTTGAATGTAGATGCCCAGACCTAGGCATCTTTGTCAACCTAGGGTCTGCTAACTCAAGTTCTACTAATCCTGGGCTTACATTGCAGTGTAGACATACCTGTATGATTCCATTTTTGGGTGACCATCTTGGCTCAAACTTGTGAATCCAAAAATGGAGGCACCCCAAATCAGTAAACATTCTTGAAAATTTTGGCCTGTCTAAAGTTAATTTTCCTGTAAGAATTACTTAGGTTCTGTTCTCTTCCCCCTTTCCATAATGGGAAAGCAGTTTCCTACTAAAACTTCAAAGAAATACATGGTGTAAAAGATAAATTATATTTATCTACACTTTTGGACAAAAGAAAGCAGATGATATTGAAATATTACATTCTGATTCCACAGGAATGTTCAGCCAACACAGTTCAGCTTGACAGCTCTTGTTAGCAAAAGAGAGTTTGGCATAACACACAATTTCCAAGGCAGGGTGGTCCAATGTGCAACCTAAAGTTCAGAAGCAGCCTGCAGAATTTAAACGTGGCCAGAGGCTGACCTCTCCTGTACCTACAGGGAGATGACTAAGTCAACTAACTAAAAGCTTTCTGTTTGGTTGGTGCCAGCAACAAACAATTTTTACTTAGCTATCAAGGAAGAGACAAAACATAACCAAACACTATTTATAGTTGTGTGCATTTAGTTTTGATTTTAAACCTATATAAAATTTATATTCAGATTACTTGTGGCTCTGGCAAGTGGTCATGGAGACCCTTAGTATTTGCAAATGTTTGACTTTTTTAATGGTGTAAGCTCCCACAATTCAAATGGGAACTGTGAGTCTTCTGAGTGTCATGCCCTTGGGATCTGATGGATGGTTGAAGGATGGATGTCTACACTGCACAGTTAATCAAGGCTCTTACATAGGTTTTAGCCTTAACCCTCCTACTATCCACACCCAAAAACCTCTGACATGGGCTTGGAGGTGCTTTGAGCACAGGCTAGCTTACCTAGCTGGGATGCTCAGACTGGAACCCACCCACTTTACAGTGAGGATCAGGCAAAATCATACAAGTGCCAATAGTCTTCCAATGTCCTTCTCACAATTCCTCCCAAACGACAGACAAGTTCTCCTGCAATTGGCATAGTTGGCTGGGAAGGAATCCTAAAACATCTTGGCACAAAGAACCACAGGCTATGCCCCCAGATACACCCGGCTGAGTGCAGAAAACAGGGAGCACACAGTAACATGGGGAGGGCTGTGCAGTGCGGATGATTGCACCCCAGCTAAAGTAACGTGACTGGTCAAATTTAGGTGCCAGTCACTTGGGTTAATGATGCAGTGAAGACAGAGCTGTTAATCAGATGCTTAACAATACTAATACAGCTGTAACAATATGTACAGGGCACTAGACTGGGAGTCAGGAGACTTTGGTTCTAATCTTAGCTCTGCTGCTGTCTTGAGCAAGTCACTGTGCCTCTGTTTCCCTGCCACCCTTTGTCTTGTTTATTTAGATTATAAGCCCTTTAGGGTAGGGACTGTCTCTCACTAAGGGTAGATTGACACTTGAGCTGGGGGATGTAATTTCTAGCTTGGATAGATGTATGCAGCTAGCTTTGATCGAGCTAGCGTGCCAAAAATGTACATGTAGCTACAGAGATGTGGATGGTGAGACAGGCTAGCTGCCTGAAGTACAGTCCCACAAGGGACCCTAGGTACTCATTTGGGTGGCTAGCCCGTCACACTGCTTGCGCTGCCTGAGCTACCCTTGGGTTTTTCGAGTTTGCTAGCTGAATCAGAACTAGCACATGTATATCTACCTCAGCTGGAACTCCTCCTCCCCACCCAGTTAGACTGTAGTCGTACTACCCTATGGGATTGTACAGTGACTAGTACGGACGTTGGCTCGGGCCTCTACGCAGTACCGTAACATAAATAATAATCATTCATATTGTACCTGAGTACACACAAGTAATAAACAAGTAAATGTGTTTTATAGTGCTAGGGTACATGCAGTAGGAATTGTCTCTCCCCAGGAGCATGTGCCATGTTCTTAGATTAGGGAGACAAAGAGCAATATAGTGCATCATGTGGTCCTATGGTTTCATTCAAATTCTTTCTGAGAGTGCACACCTGTGGTAAAAGAGGTATGAATTTGTAGGAGTAGTGCTATAGGAAACAGGTATTTTAACACCATATTGCTAATGAGGCTATTGAATGAGAAAAGAGCAGTGTGTTAAATTAACATGTCCCCAATGTGATAGTGGCCCCTTTGTAATCTTTGCTTGATGAATTACAGGAAGGACTCATCAGTTCATTGAATTTGCTATATTCACTTTGATTTTTTATAGTCAATTTGTTCTCTGACACAGAAAATAATATACATTAAAGGCCTCAGCTAACTTTTATCCTTCACTTTGTTTCAAAATACAAAGCTAAAAGCGCCAACACAAGCGACACACCTGGAGAGGCTGTGTGTCATGCTGCTGAGTAGCACCACAGCCCCACCGTGGGCATGTTCTGTGAGCCAAATGCCTTTAATCCTTTGGAGTGCAGAGTTCTCCGGCATAAGGAACACTGTACTGTTTAAGGGCCTGAGTCAGCAAAGTGCTAGCACCCTCAACTTCCGTTCAACTCAGTGAGAGTTGAGGGTGCTGTGGAAGCCAGTAAATAATTAACAAGGTTTGAAGAGATCTTAATGAATGTTAGTTAGCAAGAGTCAGGCCATACTGTAACCCTAATGACGTGAGACTTGTAGGAGCAAAGATAGTGCAGGACAAGAACTGTGTATAAAGTTATTACGACCTTGCAATCACTAACCAAAATGAAGGCTTGCTTTTCTTAGGCTTATCTTATTGTCTCACTCCTTTCTGCTATGTATAAACAAAATGTATTTGTTGCTTTTTACTGTCTCCATGATTGCTAGAAATTGTCTGAAACAAAGGTATAAAGGCTTGATGTAATTGTTTACCAGTTGAGAGACCTGTCCAGGACCCTGTGTCCTATGGCACTCTCTCCCTCCATTGTAATTACTGGAGAAATAATAAAGTATTTGATTTTGCTGCACCCAAACAAAAAGCGAGAACTGAGTTTTCTTAGACCTTTTGAAATCTCTATTGGGGTATCGGAGGAGGACTTTCCGTGAGGCTCACGCCATCTGAACTTATTGACTGTGCAGCAGGATCAGATGCAAAGTGGTATTGGGGAGAGGCCCCAATAAGGTTAGGTTATAGCAGTACTGGGAACTGCTGAGTTGGCCAAGGAAATGCATAAGGTAATGCATAAGGTAATGCATAGGTAATGCATTAGAATGCACCGGTGCTGAAAGATGCATCGTGGTTAAAAAAAAAAAAAAAAAAAAAAAATTTAAAAAGAGATAAAAAGGGTTAAAAAAAAAAGGAAGAAAAAGAGGCCTTGGTGTGTGTGTGTGTACACCAGTGTGAGTGGCTGTTGTGGATCTTTAGGAGATCCGGCTGACTCAGCCTGGCATAGTCCGGTGAGGAAGCTGCCTGGGTCTAGGAGTGTGGAACCCATCTTCCCTCCCCTTTCCTTGTGAGTCTCTCCTGTGTGAGTGGAAAATGGGTAAGGGACTGTCTAAATATTCCACCTCATATGGTCCTAAAACCTGCAGGTATTTAGCAAATCCATCTAAATAATGCCCATTAGAAGGTACCTTCAATCTAGATAAGATCATATATCTCAGTGGAGCTTTAATCACAAAGAAAAACCTCTGTCACAGTGTGAGCAATTTGTCTAGGAACGGGTTAATTTGAAATTCGGCTTAGCCCTGAGATAAAGGAGAAGTTGTTTTGTGTTCAAGGTCATGAATCAGTGCGGACTATGCTAAGTGCAAAGAAAACTGCTTTCAGCCCCAGCTGCTTGTGGAAAATAGAAACTGAGGCAAACCAAAAGCAGGAGTTACAGAATTGGAATTATATTTGCAAAGCTTAACTTCCCAGTGAGACATGTGTGAGTATTAAAGTGGTTTAAGTAAGGCTTGGGGTTTTCCTGTGTGAGGTGGGAGCATTCCCAATACTCTCCATTGTTGTTTTATTATTTTTAATGAAGCTTTAAAATTTGATTATATGCTCTGTCAGTCTGATCACCTGACATGAGGGATAAATTAGTAACAGGAATTTGTCACAGTTTGGTGAGCACTTAATAATGGGGGAGCCCTGCAGAATTTACACCATCTATCTGTTTTACCCTTGTTATTTTGTGTTTGCTTTGTTTGGTATTGTTGGTGTTATATGATAAGGATTGCATGATTAAAGGTGAGCTCTAATAGTATAAGGAGACACTATTTGGTTTTGGTGCACTATTTAGCTTTGGCTCTGTTTTGTTTAACCGGTTACTGTTGTTTTTCTGCTCTGTTCATTTGGGCGTTAGGTGTGTGAGCGGAACTGAACTTCTCTCGTGTAATTCCTCAGGTGGGAGCCATGTTGATGAAGCTCTGAGGTTGTCCTGAGATTTTACTGTCCCGCCCCCCTGTAACGGACAATGTAATAGAAGTGGAAAGGTCTGGCTTAGACTGTAATTTTCTTTGCTCTCTGTGTAATTTTCTTTTCTGTTTAAGTGTCAGCAGACAAATGGGTGGGTCTCTAAGGAGTTTGGATTGTGTGTTAAGTAAATGGCCTTTACCCAATGGCCATGTATTTTTGCCCAGGTGGCAAGCCTTACTAGGGAGGACTCGAGTAGTTTTGGGAGTAAAAATGTTTTGGGGAAAAGACCAGAAGGGTGGGGGCTAGTTGAGGAGCTCACCCTCCTAGCTAAGAACTGGTTGTGGAACAAGCTAGTGTCCATGGACGGGACGATTCAGCGAGAAAAGAAGGATTGGGCCCAGGCAGGCGGGCAACAGACAGAGAGATTTGGAAAACAGGTTGGAAACTTTTGAGGGTGTAGTGGAAAGAAGGAGTAAGTGAATATAAGCATGAGGATTTCAAATACTCAGAAAGATATTTGGAATGGTGATTTGCATTGGTAAAGTGGCTGTTGGAAGGGAAAAGCAATTGATTTTTAAGGGAAAATGAAAAATTGACTCTGTGTTTGCTGGGGGGAACAGCAGTTGAACTTTGTGAAAATGCTAAAGAGAACAGTTTTTTGGTGTCTTTGACATGTTTGTGAATAAATTCAGGCAAATAAATTATTAGATTGTAATAATTTGGCTGTGACCAATTTTGTTGAATTAGCTGAAAAATGGATACAGTGCTATGTAATTAAAATTGTATTAGGCTCTAACGGCACTGTAAGAGGTGATGTTTTCTGTCAGTGTTTAAAAGCAGGAGTTAACAGTAATAAAAGCAAGCCAGAAAGCATCTGTGTTAATGCAAATTAACTAACTGATAAGGTAGAGGCCGCTGAACCAAGGCTGTCTAAGAAACACATACGAGAAAATATGGGGCAATTCCTCTGTTTTGCCTAGAATCAACAAGAGTATTTGTATATTTTAAGTATTTAACTGCCCAGAAGGGGTGGACCTCTGTTTTTGTCTTTCAGATAATCAAAGAAAACTAATGCCAGCTGCACAACATTCAACGTACCATGATTTACTGTCACAGTCAAAATTATGTTGTGTGTTCTATGTTCTGTCTTGTGGTGTTTGTCTCGAGGCCAGAATTGTTGTGTTTAATATTTTCATGAGATGGTCTGATTTGAAATCATGCGGAAGTGTTGGATTGAAATGCAGATACTTGTTTTGTTCAACTTAGAATACAAAGTGTTTGGTTATATCAGAAAAATGTGATATACTAAAGTCTAATACATTTTCTTAAGTAAGAGAAAGAAACTACATTGGCCAAATCTTTTAATTGAGAATTGTTGTTAAAATTTGCATACTGACAGTCTTTGGAAGCAAGGACATGGGATCCTTCTGGCTACCTCAGACTTTTAGCCAGAGGGCTGGGGATGGTGGAAAGCTATTGGACTGGAGGTTATATTAAGTGAACTTCTCAAAGTGGGTGTGCTTGTCCTGGCTTGTTGTTCCAAAGTTCTGTAATACGGTTATTTTAGTGAAAGGGTATATGTGGCATACATTGAATAATAATAATTCTGTACTGTATAACAGTACTGTTTATGTTTTCATGGTATGAAAAAGGTGTATAATTGAAGAGTAAAAGTTTTCTTTGTAGGTTCAATGAAAAAATAAAATAAAATAAAAAAGAGTGAATGGCTAACATGCGCTGGCCCCAGTCAAGGACACCGCTTGGCTGCCTACCAAGGAAAGGGGGGGGGAATGGTTGCTGCAGTTACACGAGATTGGTGTGCAGCGGCCAGCCCACTCTCTCTCTCCTCAGGACCTTTGTAAATATTCAGATTGATTTTATTTCGATGTCTACATGTTGTGGTTATGGATATGTATTTGTTTTAGTTGATGTATTTACCAATTGGGTTAAAGCTTTTCCCTGCAGGAAAGCAGATGTCAGGACTGTTGTGAAATTTTGCTTAAAGATTTTGTGCCACGTTTTGGCATCCCTGTGACTATCAACAGTGATCGTGGAACTCACTTTACTGGACAGATTGTAAAGGAGTTATGTGCAGTTTTGCAGATCCGACACAACCTTCACTGCCCTCATCATCCACAATCTGCTGGGACAGTGGGATTTTAAAGAATAAACTGGCCCAGATTTGTGCTGAAACGAACTTAAGGTGGCCGGATGCCCTTCTTTTGACACTGATGTGTATGAGAGCCATTCCCAATCGAAAGACTGGACTCGGCCCTCATGAAATTTTGACAGGACACCCAATGCTGACTACCAACTGCACCCCCTAATAACCCCAGCTCAGATGGACATTCATTTGCTGGATAACATAATGCTTAAGTATTGTCAGGCACTAATGAAATGTGTTAAGTCTTTTTTTATACACAGGTGATGGAAGCACTACCGAAGGATCCTGTGCAACCTTGCCACTCGTTAGAACCAGGAGCCTGGGTCTACATAAAGATCCATCAACGAAAGACTGCCTTGGCTCCACGCTGGAAAGGCCCTTTCCAAGTCCTGCTGACTACCAACACCGTTGTGAAGTGCCACAGACTGACTGCTTGGACCCAAGATTCTCACTGCAATGAGACCCCTCCACATCAGGAGAATTTTCCTACTGATGATTACCCTAGGGCGATGATTACCCTATTCTTTCTTCTAGTTCCACTGTGCTTCTGGACAGCAGGGAAAAAGGACAAGGTGACATACTGGCAACCTCTCCCTTGTCCGCTGACAGACCAACTGTGCCTTTGGACTTTTCTAGAAAAAGCAAAGCCATTACAGGGTGATATGTGCTGGCAACCTCTCCCCTGTAGGATGCTGAACCACAACTGCTTCAGGAAAGAAGAAGAAACACTCACTCCACTGACATTGCCAAAGTCCAGGAATTCCTGACTGAAAAGGACATTGAGAACTGACCCTGGTGAAGAAACAAAGAATTGTACACTGGCAGGAAGAAATTTATGGGACCCATGCTTGGGGATGTGGTATTAATTGGATTTTGGGGTTTGATCTACAGGCTGCGCCCTGTGTTTTGGATAAATCCTTCAGTATGTATTGCCCTCCCTAATTGGATTTTAACTGACATTGCCCTTATCCAGTTTTCAAATCACTTCTACATACCCAGATTGCTCACACGGGGCTGCCATTAGATTAGCACAACAAAAAGGCCTGGGTTATTTCCTCTGGACAAAAAGGGAATTGACCAGATCCCTGTGGGCTGGGGCCAATAGTGTAGTAGCCATTTGGACTATTCTTAAAGGCAACGAACATGATAAGAAATTGGGCCAACTAGAAAAGGCCACTAGCCTTATTTTTGAAGCTCAGCTATCTTCAGTACAGGCTGGAGTTGGTAAGTTACATGTCATTTCAGCCCTTAGTTCTATGACCCAGAAGTTACTGACAGAGATGATATTGAATATCACTGAGGCTGGGAAGGCATTGCAGTGGGATCTAGACTAGACTTGGCCCACTGCCCTTACAGACACGTCAGGAGTACCATCTGGTCTGTGGTCATGAAGACATACTTGGACACTTTCTGGATGGAAGTGTGGACATTCACAGTGCTCCTTCCAAGCATATGGACCGGTTAGGGTGGGTGTGGGCTCCCACATACCGAATCCTGCTGGGTCCATGGGGAGGATGCCTGTGGGACTGTAATTATTTACCGAGACATCTGGGGAAATTAGACCACCTGGTATCTCCAACTGATTTCTAGACAGTACCCCTAGAATAACACCTGACATTTTGGATAAGAATAGAGAGTCAATGGACATTTTGGCCGTTAGAACCACCACAGCTCAGTGTATCTATAAACTGAAGCTAGGGGAAGTTGTCACTGTTTATGACAATATTTGTTGAGAGGGTGGAGGTCGACACCCACTTTTTCAAGCTAATGATAGCCCACCACTTTACGAGATATACATGTTAATCTTACCACTGCTGCAGGCAATCCTATCATTTCCTGGCCTGCAGATAGAATGTTGCCAGTAGCTTTTAGATTTCAGGTATATTTTCCTTGAACTAGAGTAGTGCCTGATCGGTTTCAAAATTTGCTTTCATTGTTACCAAAGGTTCAAAGAATCTCTGAATTGCAAGGGCAAATTCATATGCTTCAGAATGTATATCATGCTGAATAGTATGCCTTTCATACAGCTTATAGAGTGTCTACTTTAGGTACTGAGTATGGTGTATTGTGCCACCATTATTTTATTCCTATGGGAATGTTATTGTTTGTGGTGTTGTTAGTTAGTTTAGGATTATGTTCTTGTTGTTGTAAAGGATATAATGCTAGTAATAATACCTTTCATGTTCGTGCTGATCATGCATTGTCATTACATCCCATGAAAACCCCTAAGATTGACATATTTGCTGTAGAATCTGACATCCATGGTTTGATGCAAATTGAGATTTGAAATATTTGTTGTACTAGAAGTACAAAAATAATTAACAAGGTTTGAAGAGATCTTAATGAATGTTAGTTAGCAAGAGTCAGGCCATACTGTAACCCTAATGACGTGAGACTTGTAGGAGCAAAGGCAAGAACTGTGTACAAAGTTATTACGACCTTGCAATCACTAACCAAAATGCAGGCTTGCTTTTCTTAGGCTTATCTTATTGTCTCACTCCTTTCTGCTATGTATAAACAAAATGTATTTGTTGCTTTTTACTGTCTCCATGATTGCTAGAAATTGTCTGAAACAAAGGTATAAAGGCTTGATGTAATTGTTTACCAGTTGAGAGACCTGTCCAGGACCCTGTGTCCTATGGCACTCTCTCCCTCCATTGTAATTACTGGAGAAATAATAAAGTATTTGATTTTGCTGCACCCAAACAAAAAGCGAGAACTGAGTTTTTCTTCGACAGTGCACACACAGCACCTCACAGGATCCTCCCTAGAAAATGGAGTGGTGTCTCTCATGTTATTATTGCACCATTCCCAATGGATGCAGTTGTCAAAGTGATGGAACTCCCACACCTGTGTCCCAATCCAGCAGAACACTTAAGCACATGCTTAATTTAAGCATGTGAGTAGTCCCATTAAAATCAGGGTCTCAACCCCCAACTAAGGCATTCTGAGAGAGGCTTGAGTGGATTCCTTTATTACCACTTGAAATGCATGTTTAATATATTCTCTCATGTTCAATTTCATTAAACTGGCTAGTGAGGTCTGGCTGATAGACAAAACTCTTTCTAGCTGAACACAAAGGCTTAATTAAAAACACTCAAAACAAATTGGAGACTGATTCCTCAGGAGACCTGTGCAGTCTGATTGGAGAACCTATCAAATTGATGCCCATAAACGAATAAGTTTATTTAATATTTTTCAGTTTCTTCTCTGCTTATTTTAACCTTTGAGAAACTGCATAAAGGACCATATGCTTCTCACCTTGTTGACTGATGGCTAGACTGTCACAACTCTTACTTGGCTGCACAGGGATGTTAGGTCACCATACTCGGATTGTGAGTCTGACTACAGGGGTAGACCCAGATCTACACACCCAGTACTATACAGTGTGAGCAATTGGGCAGAGAGAAGGTGTGGAGTGGGAGGAGACATGGCTTTGCTTCCCCTTACTTGCAGGCCAGAATAGTTGGCAGAGTACAGAGCAGGGGATATGTACTCTATGAAAAGGGATAAATACCTTACTTCTCACCCAGAGGGAGTGAATTTTGATGCTCTGAGTCACAACGCCATCCCTGGGCTGCGCCTGGGAAGATGTTGCCCTTTACTGTGGGCAGAGTATAAAATTACGTTCTAGCCCATAAGTAGTCCCCAAGTCTCTGAGGCTCTGTCTACAATAGTTTTTCATAAAACTTCCCCCCATAGCTATAGCCTGTGCAATTTGCCTGGTGATTGTAACAATGGAAGCACCAGTGCAGACGAAGTACTGAGCCATTGTCAAGTATCATTGTCACGGTTTTCACCACTGTGTTTGGCAGACCTGCTCTGAGCTCTCCAGGGGTCTCCAGCAAGCGCTCTGAGGACCATTAGCATTTAATAGTGAATTCTCTCTGGGCTATAGAGTACTATAGGCTGGTTTAAAAATTCTACTAAATGGAGGTAATTCTCATTTAAATCTTAAAAGAAGATCATTCTCTATGAATATTTCCATTAGGTATTTCCATAAGGCTAGGCAAATCTACTGCTGTTTTCTCTTTTTGGTATACACATCTTATGTGCCCACATTTTGGGTCTGGTATTGTGTCACTCTGTGTGATGGAGTGACTGTTGTATGTTTTTGTATTAGTTGTATGTTACTTGGCTGCCATTGCATTTCACTCCAGCCTCATCTGTGTGATAATTTGTGTAATAAATTTCATTTTAATGTAGTTTTCAAACACTGTTTTATGCCCTGTTGAGCAGAAAGCACAAAAGGCCCATTTGTACAAGCACTCTGTGCTTGGAACTCCCATGGAAGTTAATGAGAATTCTGCATTCAGGCCTGATTCCAGCAAAGCACTTAAGGACGTGCTTAACAACTGACTTCACTGCGACTCATATTCTTAAAGTTAAGTATGTGCTTCAGTGCTTTGCTGGACTGCAGCCTCAGAGGGCGTGTAGGTCTCGGCTGAGAAAGAGTTATGGTGAGTATAGCGGTATGGGCATCCAACAGTATTACAGCATAGAGCTTTGTGGCTTAGTATTGTATGCACATGCAAACCCTTCAGTGTGGTGCACTGTTCTACTACATGCGTGAATATAGCCTGATTCCATTAGTACAGTGTAGGCTTAGGGGGAATACATACAAAGCTTTTGGAATACTTTACCTGGAATGTGGTGCGTGGACTAAAAATGGGCAAACAAAGGCACACCATGCAATCAACTTCACCTGGGCCTGTAGTACGGTCTCCTGTTCCTTCAACATTTTTGCCTGGAGCTTCCATTCTGCAGCTTGAGTCAGTAGCTGTGTTTAGAGCAACAGAGAGAAAATTTGTCACTCAGGGATGTGAATAATCATAGAATATCAGGGTTGGAAGGGACCTCAGGAGGTCATCCAGTCCAACTCTCTGTTTGGAGCAGGACCAATCTCCAGACAGATTTTTGCCCCAGATCCCTAACTGGCCCCCTGGGTTTAGCAGGCCAATGCTCAAACCACTGAGTTATCCCTCCCCCTATAGGCCATTGAAGCCATTTGCTAACACATCCTCAGGTTGTGCTAACCGCTAAAGAAGCACACATAGTACTAAATGTTACATTTTTATTGGAGGATCACACTCTTCATTGCTTCTATAGGCTAAGCTGTACAGCCCACGAGAGAGAGCAGTGTCTGAAGGGGCTGCCTATGCCGTGTCAGCATCAGCACGAGCTGCCAGAGCGATTCCGCCACCTGCAGTAACAAGTGGGCACTGGTTTTCCTCTCACAGTGGAAATTGGGCTTTTCCACTTTCACCAAGATAATTAGGGCTCTGCTCATTGATACCTAGAACACTTCTGGGAGTTTTAGAATTGATCGGACGCAGTGTTCAAAAGTTATTGTGTTACAGACAAACTCCAGTGAGCTGAGTGTGGGGCCTGCAGGCTCGGTCAATTAGACAATTAATTTTTATTAGGTGACTAACTTGTTTTCTCAATTGGTACTTATATTAAATAAATCCTGGCCCTGCTGTCTGACCTCAATAGCTGGGCTGAGTGATCAAGATTTTGGGGGGAAGTTAGAGGAGGAGGATGCATGCAGTACAGTGCCACGTTTGCTCAAAGCATTGGCGCTTCGAATTTCAGGGTTTGTTTAATATTCAGAGCACTTTTTAAAAATGTCACTGCACAAATGTCCCTCATAAGAACATAAGAACGGCCGTATTGGGTCAGACCAAAGGTCCATCTAGTCCAGTATCCTGTCTACCGACAGTGGCCAATTCCAGGTGCCCCAGAGGGAGTGAACATAACAGGTAATGATCAAGTGATCTCTCTCCTGCCATCCATCTCCACCCTCTGACAAACAGAGTCTAGGGACACCATTCCTTACCCATCCTGGCTAATAGCCATTAAAGGACTTAACCTCCATGAATTTATCCAGTTCTCTTTTAAACGCTGTTATAGTCCTAGCCTTCACAACCTCCTCAGGTAAGGAGTTCCACAAGTTGACTGTGCGCTGCGTGAAGAAGAACTTCCTTTTATTTGTTTTAAATCTGCTGCCCATTAATTTCATTTGGTGACCCCTAGTTCTTGTATTATGGGAATAAGTAAATAACTTTTCCTTATCTACTTTCTCCACATCATTCATGATTTTATATACCTCTATCATATCCCCCCTTAGTCTCCTCTTTTCCAAGCTGAAAAGTCATAGCCTCTTTAATCTCTCCTCATATGGGACCCATTCCAATCCCCCTAATCATTTTAGTTGCCCTTCTCTGAACCTTTTCTAGTGCCAGTATATCTTTTTTGAGATGAGGAGACCACATCTGTACGCAGTATTCAAGATGTGGGTGTACCATTGATTTATATAAGGGCAATAATATATTCTCTGTCTTATTCTCTATCCCCTTTTTAATGATGCCTAACATCCTCTGCACACTGCATGGACATCTTCAGAGAACTATCCACGATGACCCCAAGATCTTTTTCCTGATTTGTTGTAGCTAAATTAGTCCCCATCATATTGTATGTATAGTTGGGGTTATTTTTTCCAATGTGCATTACTTTACATTTATCCACATTAAATTTCATTTGCCATTTTGTTGCCCAATCACTTAGTTTTGTGAGATCTTTTTGAAGTTCTTCACAGTCTGCTTTGGTCTTAACTATCTTGAGCAGTTTAGTATCATCTGCAAACTTTGCCACCTCACTTTTTACCCTTTCTCCAGTTCATTTACGAATAAGTTGAATAGGATTGGTCCTAGGACGGACCCTTGGGGAACACCACTAGTTACCCCTCCTTCTACATTTTTGTAGATCCCGCAGCTCTTGCTGAGTGAGGTAAAGAGGTTTTGTGCTGGGGCAAGTAAACCATGTATGGTGTTGAAGTTAAAACAAAAATAATAATTCAAAGACTAATTGGCTAACTATAAGAATAAACACACTTTATTAAAAAATAACTTGAAAAAGCTAAAAACCTAAGGCAAAACTGATGGGTAGAGCTCTGCAAACTGGTACATAGAGAGTTGTAAGATAGTTCTGTCCCTGAAAGACGTTTCCAGAAAGTGCTGTCTGTGATTGAAGTTTGCCCTTCTATACTACTGAGCTCATCCTAAGAGGGCTGCATTATAAATGCCTTAATTATATATATTTAAATAGCATGGTGCCTTGAACTCAGTAGTGTGCAATATGATTCAGGTGGAGGACAAGTATAGTCCTGCAGTCTGGATACAGGACTGCGAATGATGAATTCCAGTGTACCAAACCTACTCTGACACTGACTCATCACATGGCTCTGGACCAGTCACTCATAGGCGCCGGCTTCTTCTGGGCCGGGGTGTGTGTGCTCAAACCCCCACTCCACCCCAGACCACACCCCCACCAACCCCTTCCCCCAAACCCCCACCCCCATCTTGCCTCTTCCCGCCCCCACTCCAACCCAGGCCCTGCACCCATCCCATCCCTTCCCCCAAGCCCCCAGGCCCACCTGCCCAGTTCCTCTCCCTCCCCACAGCGTGCCCCATCCCCACTCCTCCCCCTCCCTCCCAGAGCCTCCAGCATGCCCTGAAACAGCTAATTGTGGTGGACGGTAGGCGCTGGGAGGGAGAGGGAGGCGCTGATCGGCGGGGCAGCAGGTGGGCAGGAGGTGCTGGGGGGAGGGGGAAGCTGGCTGCCCGTACTAATTTTTTTCCGTGGGTGCTCCAGGGCTGGAGTACCCATGGAGTCAGCGCCTATATAGTCGCTTAACATCTTTGACTGAGTTTGGGCTGTATTATTACCAAGTGGTAATAATACGTACTTGCCTACCTCAAAGGCAGGCTGCAAGCATTAATTCAGTTAATGTTCATAAAATTATTTAAGCATAAATATGTATTATTATATGCCCATTCCTTTATAATTTTATAGCTAATTGAACCATTTCTTGAGCTTACTCTTTTGTAGGTGCTAGTTGTACAGGAGAATTGCAAAGAAAATTCCCCTCTTCTGAAAACCATGTACAAAGAATGTTGATTTTTCACTACTTCATGAAAAAATGGAAATAACCGAAATAGGTCCATATAGTCTGGCTAAAATACTTTTGGAGAAGGGTTTTCTAGACAGAGTCAGCAGAGGTGACAACTCTGGGGCTCACATTCTGAGAGGGACAGCACTTCTAGGGGTTCCACTTTCAGCACCTGTTGATTTGATTACTGGATGATACACTCGAAACTCCTTCATTGGCCTCTCTGCTCGCCACTGCCTGCAACCTCTACAGGAGACACCCTCTACCCTTTCAGATGAACAGCTGGGCCCAATTGGAATTCAGGCACATTCAGTGGGATCATCAGAGCCTTATGGGGAAACGTCATTGGCAGGGATTGATGGGGATTGGTGCTTTAGGACTGGTAGCATGATCTGGCTCCATGACTGATGAATTAGCCATGCACTAAGAAAAGGTGGCAATCTGGCAGCCCTGGAGACTGCATTCCTGTATCTATAGTACAGTCACACCAAAGGCAACAGCCGTGACAGTTTCCCTCACACTGCCCTGTCACTCTATCACACTCAGACCTGCAGAGCCAATTATAGTGGTGAAACGGTATTCAGGGATGATTTGGGCCCATCTTTTATCTAAAGACAGACAGACAAATGAGCAGACAGATTAGATAGATAAGTACGTATTCCTTTTCTCGTTCATGTCGCTCCTCCGCTTCTTTCATCATTTCCTGTGACTGCTCCAACTTGGCATCCACCAGTTTCTGTTGAAGTTCTCTGTGCTTAAATATTTTATCAAGTTGCTGCAAGAAAACAAACTCCGCTGTGCTGAAATTGCAGATGTAGTGACATACACAAACCTGCATGCTCACACACGTATGGCTGCCTACTAGAACAAGCATAAAGGCCAAAATACTGGAAATGGATAGAGCCCTGCAAATCCATGGATATCTACTTTACATCTGCGGATGTGGATGCAGATGCAGTTGTATTGCTTACCATCTTTGTAGATCACCTATTGGATGCAGATCCAATTTTTGTATCTGAGAAGGGCTCTACAAATGGAAACCCCAAATATTCCCAGCCTAATACAGTTATTAGAAAATGATAGTTCTTGTCATAGAACAAATTGTACCAGAATTTATTCTAGAAGTGAAACCAAGTTTGTATTAGTTTAAATTTATAATAACAAAAAAGTCCCCGGGACCTTTTCCAATACTGTGCATTAGAATGTACAATCCACATATAAACTCATTAGTATAATCAAAAATATTACGCATATCTCAAATGATTGCTCATTAGATGATGAACATGCATAACACAGTTTATTGGTGCTGTTAACTGGTCAAGATTTTGACAGATGGAGCATATTAGATTCAAACATCAAAGCCAATTGATCCTATAAAGTGAAAACAGAGATTCTAGGCCCCAACCCTGCAAATAGCTCAGTGTGGGTGCAGGGATTCATCTGGACAGAGCTCTAAACAGGATCGGGCCCTTTGGGCTTCAGTCTGCAAGGTGCTGAGCATTCTGGCCTGACACAACGAAGTACTTGAGGACATGCTCAAGTTTAAGCACATGAGCTGTCTTGCTGAGGCAATGGGACTACACACACACATGTAAAGTTCAGCACGTGCTTCAGTACTTTACTGGATCAAGCCAGAGTGCTCAGCACGTTGTGGGGTTGAGCCCTTATTGACCATTGTTTCCTCCTGGTAATGACTTGTGTTCTAGCTCAACCACATAACATGGGTTTGATGCAGAAATTATTGGGTGAAACATACAGGAGGTCAGACTAGATAATCTCATCGTGCTTCTGGCCTTTGAATCTATGACTCTATAGCAGCGTCTTCCAAAAGAAATATCAGCAAAGGCCCACCTGACTCTTGCTGTGTTGAGTAAATCATTAGAGCTGGTTGGGAATTTTCCAATGTAACTTTTCTGTGTATGGGAAAATGCCGATTTATGAAACCAAAACTGTCCACAGGAAAGGGTTGCTTTCAACTAATTTCTTGAGTTGAAAAAAAATTGAGAAAAAAGTTTTGAAGTGGTTAAAAACATCCTGTTTTGACATTTTCTAATAGAAAAACTTTTGTTTTACGGTTTGAAATGACTTTACATTTCAAAATTTTAGTTAATTTAGTCTAAAAAAGCTTAAAATAAAAAGTCTAAATCAGAACAAAACATTTTGAAATTATGAATTGACATGATCCAAAAAATGTTTCAGATTGTTAGTTCATTAACATTATTAAAATTTTTGATTTTTTGTTCTGATTTGGGTTGGGGAAAAATTCTGAATTCTGAATCTCTTATGAGATGGGTCTATAAATGCCACATTTAGATAAACTTTCTTTTTATTTTGATAAAAACCATTCAAATGCATGTATAGTTCATTCAGGGGATGGTCTCATGCGTGATACAATAAGATTTTAAAATAATTAGATGGATGTGCTCAGTCCAAAGTGGGTCAGCATTTGAGACTGGAAGTACACAGTACTTATGTCACTTTTCCTTCTGTTTTTAGTGCATATATTTGGACTGAGAACCACAATGAACATACTAATTAACAATAAAGAGTCCCAAAAAGTCATGAGTTGAGATATTTACTAAAGATGGGGGAAAAAATCAGCATAGTTTGAAAATGTAGGAGCTTTGTTGAAATTTTCTCAATAACTCTAATATTTACTGAAGGGATAATATGCTATCTATATATATCTTTTACTGCAGATTTTATAGTGAAAGTTATGTCTGCACACTAGAGTCTGTTCAGATGTCGAGCATCCCTGGTTTACACGTTTTATTAATCTGCAGCTGCCAGAGTAGGGTTGAAGCACTAACTTGCTTCTGATACAGTCTGGATTAAACTGCAATGTGCTATTAAACCTTGACAACGTTATCCATGTTGATCATCACAGAAAAGCCTCATGAAGAATAAAAATGACAGCAAATTGAGAGGATGGGGTGGTGTCAACAAATCTAATCCTCATGCACTTCAAAACCTGCCTCTCCCTACCTCAAGGAGGCTGCATGCCTTAGTAGTCTCACCTCCTCTCTGAGTTCATACTGATCAATGATGCTGTTCAGTTTCTCGGCCAGCTCTGTGTTCTCCTGGCATAGTTTCATGTTCCTTTCACTTTGCTGCTCAATTTGAGTCTGGATATCACTCAGTGTGCCCTGGAAATGATTAGTGATCTCTTTTCTCTTCTCATCTTCCTCCCGTGCCCGTTGAAGAGTTTCCTCCTGTTAAAAAGGTGGAGAATGTGATAATTTAAATGGGTAACACAACAGCCAGCTTTAAAAAAAAGAAAAGAATTGGACTCATCTAAAAGTTATAAGGTTGGAATTCTCTTTAGAGCTATGTCTTTCTTCCATAAACTCAAGAATGAGTCTGACTATATATACATAGTTTGGATTAGACAGTAGCCTTGAAAGAAAGGAGGAAAACAAGGACTTGCGTTTATACAGATTGAGTTAAAGAACTCTCAAACCAGAGCAGCTTGGGTATGAGAATGTTTATACTGATTCCCAATATTTCAGCATTACCTTTGCTATGAAAGAAGATATCTGGTCAAAAATGTTTTAGCCAAACTGTTTTCTGATGGAAAATTGGGTTTTTGACAAAATAACCATGTTTGTTGGAAGGTGTTTTCTTTCTGTGGAAAGTTTCTGCTTTTAGCTGAAACCCCCAAAACCGAAAAGTTTTGGCCACAAACAAAAATGTTTGGTCTTCATTCAGCAACAATACCTGGATTTAAGGTGTTTCTCTCTCACAACCCAGCCTCTTCTACTTCATCAACTAGTAAATCAAACAGCTATACCAGGCTGTGTGTTGTACAGATACAGAAGTTTATTTGTCAACACAGAGCCAAATAATGGGAGTGTTGCCTGAGTAAGGATTGCCGGATTTGTTCCCCACTTATCAGTGAAACTCTAGTTAGGATCTTTTTATGTGTAAGTGAATGTATCAGATGTCTGGATTCAGTGTTCTAGCATTGGGACTACAATTTTTTTTTATTTCCTAGTTATTTGCTTCTAAGGGTGTGTAATCCTGTTGTAACATTGTTGGTAGCCACCCCTAACATGTTGCAACCCCATTAAGAAACCAATCTACAAATTGCATAGTGGTGTACTTTACAATCCCATAGCATAGTTCAGCTAGCATAGTTATTTATATGAAATCTCTGATTACACAGGACAAGGATAATTTACTATAACCATGTGTGAATACAGCTGTAGCTGACTCTAGCACACTATAATTTATATTATAGATGTGTCTTCAAAGGTGTAGATTTAGCTCCTGTTCTTGAAAAAAATGAGTGCACAGTGGGTGCGTAAAATACTACACTTTCTACAAGGTACACATCACAAAGATCTGCTGAAGAACAGCTACTGCTCCTATTGGAGGTCACTTTTCCTTGTGGTGGACTGGACATGGATGGAGATCATAGAGTTATGCAGTTTCTGGAGGAGGGAGATTTGGGATAGCATTATTGTTTGTATTACAGTAATAGCAGTAGTGCCCAGAGGCCACAACTGAGATGGGGCCCCATTGAACTAGGCACTGGACGTACACACACAAACACACGAAGTCCCTACCAGGAAGAGCTTCCGATCAAAACAGAGAAGACAAAGAGTGGGAGGAAAGCAATATGATAATCTCTATTTCACAGGTGGAGAACTGAGCCACAGAGAGAGAAAGTGACCTGTCCAGCTCACTCAGGAAGCCAGTGGTAACACTGGGAATTGAATACATGTCTTTTAGACTCCTAGCACAGGGCCCGGTCCTTAAGTATAGCCTTCATAGGCAAGTCATTTCTTTCAGTAGAGCAAAAGTGCACTAGTAAAATATCATTATTGTTATTCACTAAAGTAATAAATATATCTAAATGAATATAAAGCAAAACATTTCCACGTCTTGGAGATGAGTTACAATGAACCATTTTGTAGCAAGGTGACATAAGCCAGCCAGAAAGTAGCAATTGTGCAAATATTAAAACATATGCAGTGATAACACTTTGGGTCTCACTTATTATTTACCTTGGAAGGAAGAATAATTACTTGAAGCACAACAAAAGAATCGCTGGTTAAGGTTTGCTAGAGTCATCATGCAATTTTGGTGTGGGGTGCATTGTTCAATATGATCTCCTTCTCTGCCCCAAGCAAAAGGCCAGACAATGGCTTTGAGCTACTGACTGCCTTGTGGGGTTTTGGAATACTCCACAAGCAGCTGTGCAGCATCGGGAGTGCATAGAGTAGCTGGTCCAATCAGAATTTCTCATATTATGATTTTAGATATCAGATATTGTCACCGTTTGAGTTTCAAGTATTTTGAAACAAGGCTGCATCTAGCTGAAAGAAAAGCTGGTCTTGTAGTTAAGACACTGAACTGGTCTCAGGAAAACTACACGCAACCCCTGGCTGTCACTGGCTTCTTCAGTGAAAATTTAATGCCTCTGTGCATTGCAGGGGGAGATAGCTCAGTGGTTTGAGCATTGGCCTGCTAAATACAGGGTTGTGTGTTCAATCTTTAAGGAGGCCATTTAGGGATCTGGGGCAAAAATCTGTCTGGGGATTAGTCCCCCTTAAAGCAGAGAGTTAGACTAGATGATCTCCTGAGGTCCCTTCCAACCCTGGTATTCTATGATTAGTCTTCCCATCTGTAAAATGGGTATGATAATAATACTTCCTTTGCTTGTCTAGGTTGTAAACTCTTTCAGGTAGGGACTGTCTCTTGCTATGTGTAAGTACAATAGCTAACACAAAGGGGTTCTGATCTCAGAGGCCTCTAGACACTACTGTAGGAGGAGCACTGACTGACTTGTCAAGAATTCCTAGAGTCAGGGCTGGCTCTAGGTTTTTTGCCACCCCAAGCTCCGAGAGTGGAACTGTTCAAGCAAAAAAGAAAAGAAAAATTCGGAAGTAGAATGCCGCTCCTGAAATTGTGCCGCCCCAAGCATGTGCTTGCTTTGCTGGTGCCTAGAGCCGGTCCTGCCCAGAGTATACCAGGAAGCAATAGCTTTAGCACTGTAGGAAAGGGAGTGGCATGTACTGCTCTTGCATTGGGCTGGTGGAGAGGCAATAGCTCTATAGATCTAGCTTCGAAATGTTTCTTCTCTCCACACCAATTGTGCTGGCCCCTGAGCAGGGTCACACGGAACGGGGAAGGCACATTGGGGCAGCCACGACCTGGCTCAAAGTAAACTTCCCAATTTGCATTACTGTGTAATTGTTCACCTCAAGTACATCCAATAGCTCCAGTCATTCCTATCCCTATTAATCTGTGAGCATTCCCCAGGCATTTCCTCTATTGCCTGTTGCTCTTGGTGTCTTAGGCTTGTTTCTGTACAGCAAGATCATTTAAGTTTTCTCCATAATACTAAGGATTAAGAGCCAAATTCTGCTCTTGCTTACAGCCGTTAAAGTTGGAGTAGCTCCACAAATCCAATGCTCTGGATTCACACTGCTGTCACAGAGCAGAATCTCTTCCTGAAGGATTTCTTTTCAGCATGTTTGAAGCAGTCAGAACATGCAAATCATATTTTCTTCATTAATTAGTGAGAGCTACACTCACTTCTCTAACAGTTGTAAATTATGCTTTGGAGTTTTAACACAAATAAATATGCTGCATCTCCTCTATGCTTACAGGTGGATGAGCTTCCAGAGACTAAAATTCATTCTTAAGATATCCCCTTGATCCAGTTCTACTCTCTCCTCTACCTTGCTCTCTTTTCTTAATTCCCATATCAGAGGTATATCCATACCTCATATGCCAATACGATACTGATACAGCCTTCCTATGTTTCACTGTTAAAAGTGCAATAATAAATTTCATAAAATCTTATAACATCAGAAAGAAGATATTATGATGTTATGAAGTGAGTGAAAGCTTGTTATGTGTTGGGTTAAAATGCCATTGAGGTTGATAGGTGTCAACTCACCCTTCAATTAACATAACTATAAACATAAGCCTCACCTAAGACAACAGGAGTGTGTGAAAGCCCTCAGGAGCTTTTGGGCTGTGTATTGTTTTGGGGAGGGTGTGAGAGAACATTCAGATACTGCTGAGGTCATAAAGAAGAACAGAGAGAGAGGCAGAGGAAAAGTGGCAAGAAAAGCCAAGCAGGAGCCTGTAAGCACAGTGGTGTGACGCTGGAGTGGGAAAAGCTAGAGAGTTTTTAGGTCTGGTGTTGGCTAAAATGGTCTGGGGGCGCTGGTAAGCTAAGAAACTGCTCCCTTCTGTTCTTGGTTCCTTCTGTGTTCCGAGACACAGGACTCTGTGCATTCCTTGTAAATAAACATGACTGCATCAAAGAAATACCTGGCTGCCACCAATTTCTCCTTCCACCTCAAACTCCCACATAGCCCTGAACTTTGACTAGTCGCTCTGGTCAAAAAGGGGCAACGCTACCTTATGTGTAGGTTTAATCATTTTAACGAGTGATTATTTTATTAATAAAAGACCTCATAGAATTAAGATTATCCAGGTTTATTTTGATCTTGCACAAGTGTAAGTCAAGAATACTGTAATTCCACTGAAGTCACACCTGAGTGAATGAGTGCAAGTGAAATCAGACCAGGGTCAACATCTCAGTTTACTACTCCCTCGTTAGGGTGATGATCCCATGATTCTGAGGCAATACAATCTGACTCCCAAACTGCTTGGTCATGTCCAGACTCAGAACTGGTGACTGGCTGGTCTTTTACTCTTAACTGTCCATGAGCAAGAAGCACAATGGACATGAGATATATATGTCATTAAACAGCCACCAGACTGTCAGCTAATTTTCAGCTTAATAACACAACACAGAGAAATGTGTCACTGGGGGTATTCTGAAAAAGACAATGGGATATATAGTATAACAATGAGAATAAATTCTGTTATTTTTAGGAACACCTATTTTGCTTTTCTTGAGGGAGAATTAAAAATCTGTTTTCTGCTGTCAAGTGTAGTTGCAGGGAAATCATTTGCATGGTTAGTTTGTAACTGCCTAAAGATTTGAGGTTCCTGATATTAACCACACACCTCCCTCAAAAAACAAACAAAAAACAAACAGAAAAAAAACAAAGCAAAGCTCTCCTTTCTGTTGTGTGTTTCTTGTTTGTAGTACAATTCTATATTACATATTCTGTAACACTTCAGTGCATGTCAATGGGAACTCCACACACTGCATGAGTACAGACTATACACATGATATTCACATGACATATGTGCATATATTATGCCACATGGCAAGTGAGAGGAGATTCATAATGTGGCTAGGAGAGGTAAGTTTTGCGCTTTGTAACTTAAGTGACACTATTAGCTGCTTTCTATAGTTTATTTTCCCCAGAGTTTATAATATAAGCAGATTTGACTACCCCAAGTGTTCAAAAATTATGTACCAGGCTTCCCCACCTCCCCAAATAATTAAATTGGCTTAAAACCATGAGATTTAAAAAAAAATACACTTTGGATTCTTTTTGTTTTCTGTTTTTTTAGCCTCTCTCTCTCTCTCTCTGAAACCCTAATGACTAGAAATGTAGCTTTTAAATTTTTTTCATGTAATCACGTGACTCCAGAAGGTGGGCCTTTAAAAAAACCCCACTACATGCTACAAGGATCATGTTCAATTTGTAAGAGTTGGCAACTGACTGTCTTCATTATGAATTTAATTCTTATCCATTTTGCAAACCCTGATATTTTTTCCTATTGGCTTATTTTATTTTGCTTGCTTGTGATGTCAGCACAAGGCTGGAGGAGGGGGTAGTGATTCTTTGTTTTACAGAAAGGTCTATAGCATCTAAGAAACTTTTATCCCCTTTAGGGGACAGGCTTACCCTCACTTCTTGATATGGGTGATTCAACTGGACAACTTAATTGTGTTTTGTGTGCTCATATGGCAAGTACTGAAGCCAATGGAAGCCAGACAGAATTTGGCTTTATAATAATAGCCAAAAGTTTGTCTGGCTGGTCACCCAGTTCCAAAGTAAAGCGGTTTAAAAGATGACAGATATTGGAGACAGTCTTGCTAGGTTTAAGGGTGAAAGGCCCTATGAGCTACTTGTGCCCCATGCAAAAATAGAGAGTAAACTATGTTACCCTAGTCATAGTGAGATCAAGAAGTATCTGACTACTGAGATGTCATTTATGATATTCAACAATGCAGCCAGTCCCATATCTACTCTCACCATACTATTAGGTCTGCTCTACACACAAAGTTGCACAAAGTTGCTGGACTTGCTGCAGGGAGCCATGGATTGCTGGTGCCTGAAGGCCCAGTTTAGGAGTCCTGGAGGTACAGGTCTGTCCCTATGGACCTGTGTGGATCCTTGAGGACCAGCACACTAAAGAGGTCACTCCCAAGGGACTGGTTACATGCTGGAGCATAGACTCTGGCCCTGTGAATCCATGACCACCTAATACACCAAAGAAGTTACAAACACACTTTGAATCTGAGCCCATTGACACGCAACTTAAAATTTCTCTCTCACACAGATACTGTAATTTGAGACACTTTTTGCAGACTAGGTCAACATCCGTCTCGTCCTCAAGGCAAATCAGACTGACTTTTTGGCTTGGTTCATCCTCACTAGTCATTTCAAAATACCCCAGCACCCAAATTATATCAAAATACCCAATAGCTCCTTGTGAGTCTCCTGCAGCAAATCACTAGTGCTTATTTTATTATGGAAACACATATGTAATATATAAAACATACTGAGTCTAAGGGTACGTCTACATTGCAATCAGAGGTGTGACTGCAGCACATGTAGAAATAGCTGAGCTAGCTTTGACCTAGCTAGCCTGAATAACAATAGCAGTGATGTCATGGCAGAAAGTGTAGAGAAATACTAAACTGTATTATGCTGTTCAGTCACTAAGTGGCACCATGTGTAATATATCTTATCTGAGCATATACCTCAATGGCCAGGGCCGGCTCCAGGCACCAGCGAATGAAGCAGATGCTTGGTGTGGCCAATGGGAAAGGTTGGCTCAATCCACCGCTGAATTGCCGCCGAAGAATGAAGCGGCACAGTTGAGCCACCACCGAAGTGCCGCCGATCACGGCTTTTTTTTTTTTTCCTTTGCTGCTTGGGGTGGCAAAAAAGCCTGAGTCGGCCCTGTCAATGGCTATACCTGTCAGTGCATTAAAGTGTGTCTTAAAGAGAACACATCTCTGTCATGGGGCACACCACTCACTGCCGGACTGGTGAGTGGTACTCTGGGGATTAGCTCAAGGCCGACGTCCTCTGTCCGTGGTTTTCACACCGTCACTCTGTCTCTCCTATCCACCGGCAGCCCCTCTCACCGCCTCAGGAACTGCAATGTCCTCTTTGTGGCTTGGCCCTCCTCCTGTGTCACTGTCCTTGTTTTTCCCTTCCGGGGGAGGTTTAGCTCCTCAATAGTCCTAGGCAGTCTTCCCACTCATTGCCTCAGTGTTACTTGCCCTGTGGCTGGTAGGGGAAACTCGGCCCACCCTCTTCTCCAAGTTCCAGCCCAGGGACCCTCATCTCAGCAGTCTGGGCCTCCTCTCTCCGGCCTCACTGTTCTATCTCTGGGTTGCTTCCTACTACTGGTTCCCTATTTCTTCCTAGGCCTACCAGTTCCCCAAAGCTTCCTCTCTCTCCCTGGGGAGTATCTGCAGTCTCACTCACTCCTCCCTTTCTCCCAGGAGAGTCTACCTTTTCCAATCTGCCCCTTCTCCTTTCAGCTCCTGGGCTTTATAGGCCACGCCTATTCCTGCCCAGATGAGCCTCCTTACAGGGTAAAATGCTTTATACAGGGTAAAACAGATTTATTTGGGGTTTAGACCCCACTGGGAGTTGGGCATCTGAGTGTTAAAGACAAGAACACTTCTGTAAGTTGCTTTCAGTTAAGTCTGCAGCTTTGGGGCATGTGGTTCAGACTCTGGGTCTATGTTGGAGTGGACTGGCATGTCTGGCCCACAAGACAGGGTGCCGAAGCCCCATGCTGGCAGGGAAAGCAGGGGCAGAAGTAGTCTTGGCACATCAGTTGGCAGTTCCTAAGGGGATTTCTGTGATCCAACCCATCACACTTACAAAGGGCCTTATTGTAGGTAGGAATGAGGTCTATTGTATACATTCATGTAAATAATCTTTTCAGTGTGATGTTTGAACAGCACAATGACTTTTCTGAGCCTGCCCACACAATATGGGGCACATGTCCCGCTGTGTAGTTTGAGAGGCCTCTTACTAACCTTGAGGGTTTTGTTGTGTCTCTGGAGCTCCCGGCAGAGACTCTCAAGTTTGCTGCGGGCAAGGACGGCTCTGCTGTGCTCACTCTGCAGCTGGTCCTTCTCTTTGATGATCTGCGCTTGTCTCTTCTGTAGATACTTCAGCTTTTTCTGCTCAGCACGATGTTCTTCCAGCTAAAGACAGAGGGGCAAAATGTAGGTAAAAATAAAAATGCAGTATATTGAAAGGAAGGAAAAGAAAATTGGCTCTTTGGTTTTCAACTAAGTTCCTCCTCTTTCATAACTGTTTGGAAAGTTGTTTTGTATTTATATCAGCACCTAGTGAAGAGAGGCAAACTACTGTGTGTGTGTGTGTGTGTGTGTGTGTGTGTGTGTGTGTGTGTGTGTGTGTGTGTGTGTGTGTGTGTGTGTGTGTGTGTGTGTGTGTGTGTGTGTAAGCATGAAGGTAATTTTTAATATTCTGGCTTTAGATGGATCTAAAGCCAACTCCCAGAAATGAACACCCCTGAACTTTGGAGAAGATTCTTTTCCAAACCTTGGTACTTCAGCATATCTCTAAATGTGCATCTGAAAAGAGATTTAACATTGAAGTGTTTGCAGCAGGCAGCGTTAAGAGAGAATGAAGACTAGAGTAAATTTAGTCCACAACATTTTTATGGCTGATTTTTCTTGGTTCTTCATCAGGTCTTTTATTATTCTGCTCTTAAATCAACCAACCCACCTACTTAATTGTTCTTATTTTGTTGGTGCCCACACTGGGCCAAATGTAACCAACAGAATTACACAGAGGATGAATTAGAACCTGATCCCACAATGAGCTCAGCAAAGAATGATCACTGCATTCACATGGACCCAATTTACTTTTGTTGAAAATTAGTCCACGCTGATTTTAATGGGGCTCTGTATGGGAGGGAGTGCAAGAGTGCTGCCAGCAGGGAGCTCATTGCAGGATCAGGCATTTGGATTGTAACTATAGGGCCCAGTTCTCTTCTGTCTGGGAGCTTGTGTAGTAATTTACACATGTGAAATGTGTGGTAGTGTTGTCCACTCACTTTGCACTGATGTTCATGACTATACATGGAGTAGGGCAAAGGAAAATCAGGCCCCTAGTATTTTTACAGCCACTCTGAAACAATGTAAATGGTTACACAAGGTGTAAGTAGGGAACAGGCCTGCCACCTATATATTTGTGTCAAAGATACTTTACTTAGCTTTCCCTATGTTCCAAGTGATATTGGCCCCATTTCTGATATCAGTTCTACCCAGTTACACCCAGAACAGAAATTATATTAAAATCAGTGGAGCTACTCTGATGTATATGAGATAAGACTCTGACCTAAAATATGTGCTCAGAATCTTCTTGTGAAAGTTGCTTGTGTAATGAGACGGCAGGCAAGTCTTGAGAAATGAAGAGGAGAGAATATATGGAATATGAAACAACTGTTCTGGTCCTTGGTAAATAAGCTTATACCTATAGTATAAAAAAATAACGTTTAGTCTTCTTTAAAAAGGACTAGGAATAGTAGGAAATATGCACATTTAATAAGGAGAACATTCTTTTTAAACTGCAGTAGATGTTAATTCTTTATTATGGCTGTAGCCTCACAGCTGGTTGGCAAAATGCATGTCTTCAATTAGGCTACACTTTACTAAAAGGTTTGGTACATATTTCATTTAAACTGCCAATGTTCTGCCTCATCAACTCTCCATCTCTTTTCAGATCTCCTCTGAAAACACATCTTTTGGGCCTTGCCCTTTAGTTTTTCTTCTTCTTCGGCTATGATTTATTATTTAACCCTGAAAAGTGTTTTGGGACACAGTTTGTATAAAAGACTTTATACAGAACAAAGTTAGAGCATACTGCATTGCACATCTTGTTTATCGCTTCAGTTATAGATTTTTTTTTCTCACATAAGTCAACCAATGCTATACTAACCATCTCAGCATACTTCCTAAATAACATGTCCAGCTTGTCTTCTGGAGTACTCAGCTTGTTCAAGCTTTGCATCAGCAGCGTGGCTTCCTTCCCTTAAAAACCAGAAACAGAGGCTTGATGAGAAGGCAGTTAGGATATGGTGTGCTGTTAGGAAATAGGCTGTTGTGTTAATCTAAAAAGCTCAGTTAGAAATGAAACCTCTTGGTGTGAGAGGAATAATTGTCACCTTGTGTGTTTTTGTTTTTTTAAAGGAAGACGTGAACAGAGCCTGCTAACCACAAATATGTCTAGAACTTGAGCCCAGGCTAGAACTTGGCCCTGAACAGGTTTCTGGCTGCAGGTGTAGATTTTTCAAAGGCACACTGAGGTGCCTAAATTCCACTGAAAGTCGATGGGAGTTAATTGCCTTTGAAAATCTGCCTCATGAGCCAGGATCCCAGTTTTCTATGATACAAAAACCAAAATTCTCCAGTAAAAACCCATAACAATCTGCATTTTTCCAGAATTAAAATGAAAAGCTGAACTTTAGTTTTCCTAGCCACCATATATATAGGTATCAGTTAAACACATTTTACTGATATATTTAAAATGTTTAAGCAAGTTTGAAGCCTACCAGTGCCAACAAACATTATCATAAAATAAAATTAATAGAATGATCCAGTCAGTGTTTCTTTACTGTTGTCGATTGCCCTGCTGTCTCAGCCTCTTGTTTTCGTTTCTTTTCATTGATTGTTTAGCGCTTTCCATGTGTCCTACAATTATCTGCCTTTTAACATAATATACAGCCAGGGGCGGCTCTAGCCATTTCGCCGCCCCAAGCACGGCGGCACGCCACAGGGGGCGCTCTGCCGGTCACCGGTCCCGCGGCTCCAGTGGACCTCCCACAGGCAGGCACGCCTGTGGGAGGTCCACCAGAGCCGCCTGTCGCCCTCCCGGCGACCGGCAGAGCACCCCCCACGGCATGCCGCCCCAAGCACGCGCTTGGCGTGCTGGGGCCTGGAGCCGCCCCTGTATACAGCCTTGCTGCATACAATACAGACCAGCACATTACCATCCCCATGAAATTTGTCCTTGCCAAACTCAGTGACATGATCTTTAGAGTGATTTTTAATGTTTTCGGCATCCTTTCTTACTCACATCTGGAAGCCGAAATGAAATTTGAGATTCATTAAAACATGAACCCCTATATGCAATTGAGTAACCTCTGTTCACGGAAGCAGTTTATTGGAGCATGTTTAGCTGTGTAAATTTAAAGCACTTTCAAAAATCAACCACAACGTGGGGAGGTTGCACGCATAGACTAAGTGACATTGGTATTTTCAAAAAATTTAGTTAATAGTTATTATATTTTTTTATTTTTATATTTTTTTACAAAATGTAAAACCTAAAGATTCTCTGTAAAAACCCAAATTCTGCATTTTTCTGCATTTTTCCATGGCAAATGGATTTCTAGGATCCCTGCTCATGAACTATTTTTATTCAATACTTTTTAGTAAAGTGATTGGGTTATATGCATAGTACTAGCCTAGAGATTTCTGGGCCAGAGTTGCAAAAGGGCTGGATTCTGGCTGTAACAAATAAGAATTCCCTCAGCAGCTGGATACTCTTAGCTGGTGCTGTGCCATCCTCTTTCCCCAGTATTCAGGGCATGCTGGTGTTGGGAAAGCTCATGCTGGGGGCCTGCTGAAGTGAAGGAGGGACAGGGTAGGATTGTCCACCACTATGCTGATCCTCAGTGACCACATGCCATTAGTGTAAATTGAAGCAGAACCTTAGGCTACTCTATCGAGGACCAGTGCAGACTTGCCCATGCAATCAGGAAGCCACATCAGGCTCCCTGACCCCATGTGGAATCTTGGATGCAAGATTGAATCTGGCCCTATATCTTTAATGCACTATACATACATTGCCAGACTAAAACCCACACCCACCTTTGAGGTAGACAACTAAATACTTTATACCCAACTTTGTAACGCCAATATTCTGGTACTGTTTGGGGACCATTTTGACCATTGGTATAAATTAGAGCAGCATTAGTGCTGCTCTAACTTACATCCAGCCTGAAGAAGGTCCCTTAGGGGTTGTGTGCAGTTGAACATAGTCGGAGAATAGTATGCTGTGGCCATGGCCCCTTCTGTTCCCACAGTACTCTTCCTATTCCAGAGGCTGCTAGGGGAGCTACTTTGCCAGCGCTATACCAGCTGGAGACCTTTTTTACTCCAGGTGTATTCCCTGTAGGAAAAGGCCACTCTTTTGGCCCCTATACACCACAATAGCAGCCATTTTAGGGCAACAGGAAATCCGACCCTTTGAGTGCAAATTAGATGTGAGTGGACAACTCTGATAGTTCAGGGATCAGCAGCCTTTGGCATGCGGCCTGCCACTGTGAGCACCCTGGTGGGTCAGGCCAGTTTGTTTACCTGCTGTGTCTTCAGGTTCGGCCGATCGCAGCTCCCATTGGCCGCGGTTCGCCGCTGCAGGCCAATGGGAGTGGTGAGAAGCAGTGGCCAGCACATCCCTTGGCCCACGCCACTTCTAACAGCCCCCATTGGCCTGGAGCGGCAAACCGCAGCCAGTGGGAGCTGCGATCGGCCGAACCTGTGGACGTGGCAGGTAAACAAACCGGCCCGACTAGGGTGACCAGACAGCAAGTGTGAAAAATTGAGATAGGGGATGGGGGGTAATAGGAGCCTATATAAGAAAAAGACCCCCAAATCAGGACTGTCCCTATAAAATTGGGACGTCTGGTCACCCTAGGCCCGACCCACCAGGGGGCTTACTCTGGCGGGCCGCGGGCCAAAGGTTTCCAATCCCTGAGATAGAAGGTGGGCCACAGGGAGTCTACAGATATCCACTGAAGACCTCCTCAAGACCTTGGGTAAATATCAATGTGGGGTTAATTTGGGTTGCTCTACTAACCTGCGTAAGTGCTGGAGACGAAATAAAGTAGAAGCTTTAAGTGAAAGCACTTTTGTTTGCCTGCTTGCATCAACTATCTATTAGCCAGAAGGGCCATGTCCCTACTGATTTATTGCCTGCCACTGCCTCACAAAGAGTAAAGTTACCAAGAGCTTTGGATTCAGCAAAACCCTAGGTAACACATCTCTCCCCAGCATAGTCTCCAACCCACAACTTCTAAACTGCGTTGACTAGGAGAAAAAAGTGCTAGTTGGGTGGCACAATTTTGTATAATATTCTCCTAGGTGTCCGTGTTATTAAAAGGATCAACATCTGATGCAGCCTAAACCTATTTCTTGGATAATTATGTAAAACATATGTAACTAGACAAAGTTTGCAACAACAGTCACACTTCTCCACATGTAACCAGAAAATTCTTACTATCAATGACGGATAGCGATTTAATGTGGGAATCAACATAGATCAGAGTGTTTCTTTTTTCTGTTTTAAGCAATGACTCATAGAAGGGCTGCATTTCAGTTACATAAATACTTGCCTAGCCCTTTCAGGATTTTCTTTTCCAGTTTTTGCTCCTTATTGATGCTGGATTCCTTTGCTCCCGAGGCATCCCCAGTAGCTATCTGCTCTTTCTCACTCTCGTCATTTGCATCGTCATAGTCTCCGTCCTCGTTACTGAACGATTCTCCCTTCTCAGGCTTGTCAGTTCCTTTAGCAGCTCTCTCTTTCTCCACTAGACTAGCAGCAGACCCATAGGTTTTAATAATGTCCTCCAGCTGTCGGCTCAGCTCTTCAGATATGTCACAAACTGTTGTTTCAGGCTGAGCACTTGTTTCATTCTCTGGGGGCTGGGGCTTGGGAGAGGATTTCTCACTGTTTTGTTTTTCAAGGCCATTCTGATTAGGTGATGTTGAAGTGCTATTTGCAGGCGGGAGTGCTTGGTTTGGTTCAGGTTTGAGATCAGTGGGCTGGTTATTCTCCATACTTGGTGTAGTACCTAGTAGCACACAAATGAAAGTTTAACATTAACAAATGAATGTAACCATCTGATAGTACACAACTATCATACAACACACTAGTGGTTTTGTCTAGATTACAGGGGAATGTGTTACTTGATAACTATGTCATGTAAAAAAACTTTAGTATCCGAGGCAATTTATCCCCAGTGAAAAAAGCAAATTTTATACATTAAAAATGGAACATGCCCACATAAAACTAACATTTAAAAAAAATCCTTATTCCCATTGCCAGTGATACCACACGCGATTAAACCAGATATGATCTAATTTACTGTGCTTTCTGAATGTACTGTATGCCACTTGTTTTACTACTTGCATTTTTTTTCCAGCTGACTGGGGCAGCTTCACTTTACACCAGAGGTTCCCAAACTGTGGGGTGCCCCTCTGGGGGGGGGTGCGGAGGAACATTTGGGATGGTGCAGGAGGGCCCAGGCCATCCCACAAAGGGGGCAGGGAGGGAGCCCCACCCAGCCCCGCTCCAGTCTCAGCTCTGCTCTGGCCCCACCCCCAGCCATGCCCCGTGCACGGCCCCGCCCCCGGCCGTGGCCCCCAACCACAGCCCAGCTGTGGCTCCGCCCCCAGCTCTGTTCCTGCCCTGGCCCCACCCCCAGCCTTGGCCCCTGGCCATGGCTCTATTCCTGGCTCTGGTGGGGAGGGGGAGGAAGGGGGCACACACAGGATTAAGGGGCCCTGATCCTGAAAAGTTTGGGGACCATTGCTTTAGACTTTAATCAGTTTCACTTTCTAGTTCAGACTCATTGTGGCACAATGTGTCCTACCTTCATTTAGCAACACTGAAGAGAAATATTTAAATCTAAAATGGTTCTAAAACTGTTCTGTAACTGTATATCATCTAATACAGTGGGGCCCATTGGCACTACCACAATAAAAACAAATAATTAATAATAAAATAAACTTCTGCAAAAGTTCTACACTATTCTTATATTTAATTAGTACTACTAAACTGTGTGCTTGGCACTGTGCAAAACATATAAAAAGACAGAATCCCAGCATCATAACATTATTTCATGATGCTTAGGTGCAACATCACTTGCTTCACTGGTTAACACAAGAGATTACTCTGGTATACTCTGTGTTTCCCTCCTCCTTGTAAAACTAAACAAATAAAACCCATAACATTTCTCATCCACAGTCACTAGTTAAAATATGCTGTGCATTAATCCTCCTTTATATTCCCCAAACTCTGAGGTATGGAACTGCGTGAAGGCTGCTCTAACTTACACAGCAGCCAGGGATCATTCTAGTAACAGGGATCACTGGGGCATAAAGACGTCTTGGCCACTCCTACTATGGCCACACCCTGAAGGCTGGAGTCCTGGAGGGGGGGTGGTATAAGAGCTAATACTTTGGGTCTATGCCATTGAGAGATACAGTTTAAACAAGGGAACTCCTCAGGGAGTAGGCTGAGTTGACTTTACTGCTACGTTGCGCTGCTGGAGTGGTGCAAACCAGAAGGATTAGACTCCAGGATTGGTTCCTGTTATTAGAACTAGTTCACGCTGCCCTTGAATTTCTCTCTTTCAGCTTTGTCATTTGTCTTTTTTGTTGTTGTCCCCTTTAGTGATAGCACAGGTCACACATCTGGTAAGACATAAAGCCCCAGAGAGTGTAATAAATAAGAATGCTTTGTCTGTTTTTAATCCAATATGTAAGATCAATGCTGTCTTATCCTGGAAAGATGAGCTTGCTTTCACAATAAATAGGGCCCTACCAAATTCATGTTCAGTGTGGTCAATATCAGGGCCATAGGTCTTAAAACTGATCAATTTCAGGGTGTTGTAACCATGGGGGTCCTAATTCAAAAGCTGTTGTAGGGGGGTTGCTAGATTCACTTCTGTGCTGCAGCTGCAGAGTTTCCTGCAGCTGGAGGAGGCTCCCAGGGGTGGAGGTAGGTCTGATCTCCACAGTGCTGCAGGCAGTGCCCCAACCGGGGGCTCCTAGCTGCTAGTCAGGGCCCGTGGTGGATTAACGCACGGGCTAATGGGGCCTGTACCCAGGGGCCCCAGACAATTTGAAAAATGGGTGCCCCAGCCCTGGCAGGAGCCACAGGGTGGAAGCCCCAAGCCCCAGCACGGACTGCAGAGGCTGAAGCCCTGAGCTCGGGCGCTCTGAGCCCCGGCAGAAGTTGAAGCCTCAAGCCCAGGCAGGAGCCTGGAGTGGGGACAGAAGCTCTGAGCCTGGGCAGCCTGAGCCCTGGTTGGAGCAATGGGGTGAGGAGGGAAGCAGTCCTGATCCCGGGCAAGAACCATGGGGAGGTGGAACCCTGGAGCTCAGGCAGGAGCTGTGGGGGGGCCAAAGCCCCAAGTCCCGGTTGGAGCCGTGGCGGGTGGCAGCCCCCAGCCCAGGTCCCTGAGCCCAGGCAGGTGCCGAGGGGGGGGGGGTGGGGAACAGCAGCCCCAAGCCGTGGCAGGAGCTGCAGGCAGCAGCAGTAGGCCCCAGCCTGGGTGCCCTGACCCTGGGCAGGAGACGGGGGCGGGCGGGAGGACAGCAGCCCCAAGCTGTGGCAGGAGGTGTGGGTGGCAGAAGCTGTGGGTGGCGGCAGCAACCCCCAGCCTAGGTGCCCTGAGCCAGGACAAGAGCCCTCACTTCTGTGCTGCCTGTGGAGGTGGGTCTGATCTCTCTCCAATAACAGCCATGCAGGGAAGGACAAGTCCTGTCCCTCCCCAGCCCGGCTGATTTCGGAGAGATCAGATTTCATGGGGAAGGGCTTATTTCACAGTCCGTGACATGTTCTTCATGGGTGTGAAATTGGTAGGGCCCTAACAATAAAGCAATATGACAAAACTGAGATATGGTTTAAAGAAGAAATTTAGTTTTGCTCCCTGATCGATTGGTGTGTCCAAGTTGCTGCTGTTTTAAAAGGCAGTGTATGATGAGAGAGGTGCAATGTATTTGTAATACATGACTCTGCATATCAAACTCCTACCAGTCAAATTGATCTTGGGTATTAAATGTTAACATTCAGAAGTCTAGCTACTTGCAGATAAGAAAGTCAACCTTCTATAGCCTACCATGTCCTCCAGCAATTAATTGTGGGCATAACATTGGGAATCTTTGGGGGAATACCATTTAAAATGCTGGCCTACAGACTTGTTCCTAAAGTCCTTGCATAGACAAAGCTCTCATTGGCTTTAGTGGGGGTTTTGCCTGTGTAAAGACTGCAGTGCCTGGCCCTATGGACAATACTATCATATCAATGGGCCTGATTCCCTGCTGCTTTGCCCCTACTGAAGTCAGTACCCCTGTGTGAAATGGGTTTAAGGAGTTTACATTCTGATTTGATAGCATTTTGTACCTAATTTACTGAGGAAAATTAGGCCCAGCATAAGTGATTTATCCAAACAATTCCTTTTTGCATTAATATGTTTGTCTAGCCTAGAGTTTATGGTCCTATTTTAACTTGAGTTCATTGATTGCCAATTATTCAAATTAACTGCCATGATTATAAATGCTAGTCTGGATGTCTACAAATGTTTGTTCTAGAACACAAACAGTTGTGAAGTGTTTAGACTAGCATTTACAATTGTGGTCATTAATTTGAATTAATTGGCAATAAATTAACTAGAGTTAAAACAGGGCCACAAACTCTAATCTAGGCAAATCCAGTGTGAAATTCGTAACTAACACTGTATAAAATATAACCTTAAATGTGCTACAGTTGCTCCAGGGTACCACACATTAGGTCATATCTGGTTATAACAGACACACAGATATGTTAATACACCTCTACCCCGATATAACGCTGTCCTCGGGAGCCAAAAAATCTTACTGCATTATAGGTGACACTGCGTTATATCAAACTTGCTTTGATCCGCCGGAGTGCGCAGCTCCTCTCCCCATAGCGCTGCTTTACCGCGTTATATCTGAATTCGTGTTATATTGGGGTAGAGGTGTAGTATCCCTTGAAATATCTTTTCTACCTTGTATTAACCTGTGATACTCTGAGTATCTTTCCCAGGCCTGAAGAAGAGCTCTTTGAAAGCTTGTCTCTCTCACCCACACAAGTTGGTCCGATAAAAGATATTACCTCACCCACCTTGTCACTCCCTGCAGAGTAACCTGGCCATGCATCAGGAATCCTTCCTCATCAGGCCATAAAGCAGTTATAGAATCACTCTGGGTGGAATCCACAACAGGATTTAGGCATTGCAATGCTGAGTGTCACAACGCTTAGAAAATCACATGAACAACATGCAATCCACAAAGCCAAGTTAGGTGTCTAGGCTTAGCTACTATACAATGAATGGTGAGAGATGGGTGCCTAAGAATGGGATCCTCAAAGCCAGCATGCTAAGGGGGAGCTGCCTAAGCTTGCGGATGGCAGATACTGATGTACTGAGCCCACCCTCTTTCTCAGAGATAGGTGCTGGGAAGTGCCTAGTTCTGTGAGTGATCCACGAATGGGAATCCCTCTTCTGGATTAGGTGCCTGTGTAGTTTCCTGTGGGAATGAGTTAGGTCCCTGCCTCACACCACACAAAATGGCCAGGGGTGGTAGTGCCTACCTTATAACTTTCAGCTCAGTGGTTAGTGCACTCACCTGGGATGTGAGAGTCCCAGGTTCAAATCCTGCCCCTGCCAGGCAGAGGGGGACAAAGGGTTGAAACTGAAGTCTCTCACCTCCCAAGAGAATGCACTGAGCTACAGGATATTCTAATGTCAGGCTCTCTTCTGTTGAAGCTGTTGTACTCTGGAATAAATAATGACAGAATAGGCCAGAGAATGGGAATAACTCTGTAGTCCACTGGTGAGGACACCCACCTACAGGGCAGGAGACTCTAGGTCAAATCCCTTTGCTTCAGTCACTCTTCCATTATTTAGCTAGCATGGAACAGTTTCAACAGGAGAGCTTGAGAGAGTCTCAGATCAGAATGTCCCACAGCTCAGTAGTTAGCGCACACACACACAAGAGATGGAAGGGCCCTGTTCCAATCCTTCTCCTCCTGCCAGGGTTGAGGGAACAAAACCTGGGTCTCTCCCATCCCAGATGAGTGGTCTAATTGCTGGGATGAAAGTTATAAAATGGCACAACCACCCCCGGGATTTTGAAATGGGCCTGATCTGGTAGGTACCCTCTCAGTCTGCCCACTGGATCAGGCCCATTGGGTGAGTTAGGCAGCTGAACATCTGTCTTCTCCAGGTTTGTGAATCGCTCTGGGGCTGAGGCGGGAGATAGGTGGCCAGATGCTTGGAGCAAGGTAGCAGTGTGCATGCACATAGGCAGAAATATAGGTGCTGAAGGAATTTTTACTTTGAAAAATTTCAGCACCCAATGAGTTTAGGAGGGTAGGAATTTTATGGATCACAATGGGGGACTTAAGTGCCTAAAAATGAGACTTGGTGCCTAAATCTGGCTTTAGGCACCTAAGTGGATTCCATTCTCTGTGAATACTACAACTGCCTCATGTCTGTGGTAGTTCCCATATGGGCTGCACCCTATTCTGTGGTGAGCAGGAGGAGGAATGGGCAATGAATCTGTCCAATCACGAATCTATGGGCCCTGCCTTGTTCCCCAACTCAGTTGCATGCTGGAGCTTAGGAATCATGGAACGGCACTGTGTCCCTCGGACCAGAGCCAATTGGGCATGTGTACACAGCAAAGAAAAACCCACAGCTGGTCCGTGCCAGCCAACTCGAGCTCACAGGGCTTGGACTGTGGGGCTGTTTCATTGCTGTGTAGACTTCCGGGCTTGGGTTGGAGCCCGGGCTCTAGGACGCTGCAGGGTGGGGACGGTCCCAGAGCTCAGGCTCCAGCCCATGCCCAGAAGTCTACACAGCAATGAAACAGCCCCCAGCCCGAGCCCCGCAAGCCCAAGTAGGCTTGCATGGGCCAGCTGTGGGTTTTTCTTTGCTGTGTAAACCTACCCTTTGTGCCTTCAGGGACACTGGTTAGGACATTGTGGGAACACTGGTTAAGACATTGGCGTTATCCTCTAATATTCCTTTTTAAAACAAATGTAATGAGACTTTAACTGCCACTGGAGATAGCACCCCACTTTAGCAGCCAGTCCAGCTTCTACTACTGCAGTCAGCCTATACACTGATGCGGGGGATTTGAACACACAATCTGCTTAGCCCGAAGGGAGAGAGAAACTGTGGGTCCCCATTTGATAATCCCAAGACAGTCAGTATTGTCATATGTTGAGTTTGTTTGGATCTAAAATACAGCACCCTTTTAAATGTTTTCTGACAGTGACCCTTAAATCTCACTTTCAGGTCTATCCGTTTACTTTAAAGGCCAATTAGTCCCAAAATAGAAAAGGGCAGTGCCCTGACTTAGCAGTATTGTGATAATAGTATTCTTCTACTGCTGGAAAAAATAGTCACCCATGCAGTACAGACGCTCTGCCACCATGTTACACGCTGCACTTAGGAAATACTAATCAATTATGAACAGCCACAAAAATAAATGTGGTTTTTTTTTCTGTAAACAACGCAAGTCCTTTAAAGTGAGGATGTGGATTATGAAAAGTGTCATCTTCTCTGCCACAAGTATTTCTTTAGCCTTTCAGTTTGCACTTCAAGAAGGTTTGCAAACACTTATCTATATTTAGTTCTTGCCTTCTCTTGTAGCCAGCAGAAAGACACATGGCATCTGCTCTGCTGCCAGAAGCTATTTTAAGCACTTCTAAAATGGGTAATGGTATTTTGCACTTTATTCTTGAAATTCATTAAAAATCATCTGTAAAGCAGAGTCTTCAACAGATTAAACCAAACAACATGTGTTGATCAAAACAAAAGTTTTACCTATAAATGAACTCAGACTTAAACTACAGCAAAACATAAAGCAGTAAATGTCAAACTCCGGCATGTCCCATGTCAGATTAGTTCTGATTATCCCACAGACAAATGGATGTGCCTTCTGTTATCCTAAACCCTTCATATTCCTTCAAAAACAATAATAAACCTGACACAACTAATTACGTAACAGGCATAAAGTAGTCAGCATTTATCAACAACTTCTAGTACAAAGATCAGCAAAGTAACTGGATGCTGCAGGACACACACCCGCAGAAGAACTGTAAGAAACCAGACCCAGAAACTTTACTAGATCACCTGCCTTACGTCTCATCCACACCTGAGTCCTGATCATTTTTGCAGCAAAACAGCCATGTTCCTTGATCTCATATAAGATCCATCTTCATTTAATTGTTTTATTTTTTTAATCTTTCTTTGGAGAAATGCATGTCTTGCTTTCAGTGGCAGCCAGCACAGAGCTGTTATTGTTATATCGGCTTTGTGTCTCACACACACAGCACCTATGCTTTCAAAGTAATGCCCCCAAAATAAACTTATCGTGAAAACTTGCACTGACAGTACTGAAGTGAGGTGTTTTGATGAAAGGCAGTGACCGGTGCCCTAAAATAGTGTCAGCAGAGAAATTGTTTGTCAGACTTACCAGAAAGAGAAGAAGAGTTGAGTGGAGTAAAAAGCAGGGGGAGGGCGCAGGCAAGGACAGGACAGCAACAGGACTCTCACCCGGTATTCCAGCTACCAAGGGAAAGAGAGCGAGAGCGAGAGAGAGAGAGACCAAAGGAGGGGGAAGGACTGGATGACACATCAAGAGAGAAACACTCCAGAGTTTGAGTACAAGCATCCCAGGGGACTGACTCTAATAGCAGAGCAGAGAGGCCCCTTGCAAATTGACTGCCCAACAGACATTTCTGCTGCCCCCCTTTCTGACATCCTAACGAGAGAAGAAAGATAATGACAGACTGAGGCCTTGTAATCTTGTCTGCAGTGACTCAAAAGCATGAGTACCAACTTCAGGGCAGATTAAGAACCAGGGCACAAACCCCAGATTGGTTGTGAGTTCTATACTTAGATATCCCCAAGAATTATCAAATGTAAACTGTTTAGGCATTATAACAGCCTTAACATGGAGTCACAGACAGTCCCCTGGAGTACTCTGATCTACCTTGCCACTCAGGTGAGTGCACCTTAGTGATAGATGGTCCCAAAATCACAATATTCAGGTTACTCCCAGCCCCACAGCACCAGACACTTACTGCAGGTGAATTGCACCTTTGATCTCACACTAAAGATAATGCTTGTATCCAATCCTATAATTAACTATATAAAGAATTATTAAGTAGGAAAAGGGAACCACATAGTTATTTGCAAGGTTAAAGCAGGCAAACATATATACACAAACGAGTTACAATCTTAAGTTTCAAAATATAATAGAAGCATCTATAATCAGCAAGCTCTACATGTCCCTAGGGCTGCGGGACCCATTTTACAATGCACTGAACCAAATCCTCAAGACAACCCAGCTCAATCTATTATTAGAGAGCCCAAAGGATACCTTAAACTTACTTGTGAGGGACAGAGAGGAAGCAGAAAATTGCAGGTCAGTGAACTGGGTGACCAGTGAGAGTTGAGGCTGGACCAGACGATGCTCAACATGTTGCCAGGATCTCAACCTGACTTTAGTGGGAACTAAAGATCCTGACGCAGCAGTAGGGACAGTGGCTGAGTTGGGGGAAAGAGTCCACATATGTACACTTTGTATGGAATTTTGTTGCTTGCTTTTCAAGGCGTTTTGCTGCTTGCTTTTATTTCTCAACATGGGAAATATGGTTTCACACATTGTCCAGGGGGAATCCAGACATTATGGCTTACAAGAAAAATCAGTCCTTAAGGGAAATCTTTTTTTAACATTGGTGACTTGACAATGCCTCTGTAAGCAGGGAGGGATGAAGTAGGACACTCAAAAGTAGGGTTCCTGAAGGCCCAGCATCAACAAAGAGAAAGCCCAGACAGAATTTACCAGCATTACTGATTCATATGCTGCTACTGATTCAAATTTCTTAAAAACTGGCAACGGCAGACACTTTGGGTCAGATTGTTCCTAGCCCTCTGGGAGTGCACAGTGGTGGGGTAGTGAGTGCCATGAAATCCTGAGCAAGAATTAGTAGAGCTGTTGGAAAAAATTTGGCACAACATGTTTTTGTCAGAATATGTCAATTTCTCAAACTCAACATGTTCTGCAAGACTATGTAAATTTTGATGACATTCTATCAGAAACCTGCCTTGGTTTCCTGCCATCTCACCCTCCAGTCAGGTCACCAGTTGAGCTTTCTCCCTTCTGGGGTAACAGAATCCAACAAAATATATACAGAGTCCCCGCAAAAGAAAAAAGTTTCAGCTCTCCTCCGGGCCCCTGTGGGTGACATGCCCTTGACTCAGTGCTTGCAATGTCTCTATCCTCTCCTTGGGGGAGGGGTTTATACCCCTTCCACAAAAAGGGTGGTTGCTAGGGGAGCCCAGGCCCTTGCTCTCCACCATGATCTGACCCTGAGCCCTACAAGAGGCAGTGATATCAAACACCCCAGAATGCTCCAGGGCTGCCTCCCTTGGAGACTTCTTATCACTTGCTTCCCCACAAGGCATCAAAATCCTTCACTTCAAGTCCAACAGAAGATAGCAAATACAACTGAATCTTCAGCACAGCTGGTAGCCTTTTTCTTTGCAGGCTGGACCCTGCTTCAAGCTGGGGCAAGTTCCTGGGTTTTATTCCCACTGCTTGAGGCTGCCATGCTCTCCCTCAACCCATGGTTTCAGGCAGGCTGCAGTCCCTGATCGGGCCTGTTTCCAGCCAGGCTCCCAGCTCAGGGCTCAGCCTCCCAGGCTTCTCTTAGCCCTCTGCCCAAGAGGGAAAGCTCACAGCTGGATCTCTTTCATAGACCCTTTCTAAGGCCTTGAGCAGCTGCCAGTTGCAGGCCCACCCTTTCAGGAAGGACTCCTGCTGTATCCTCATTCAGGAGCTCCCAAGATAGGTCTCCTCTCCTCTCGTCTCTTCTCTCCCTTTCTCTCTCCTTCCCTTCCACTGTCCCCTTCTGAGCAACCTCCCTCTTAAGCTCCTCCTCCTGCTACAACAGGTCTAGCGGGATGGAGTCACCTGGGCCCAGAATGGCTCCTTAATCCCTTCTGTCCCAGTGTGGGGTTTACACACAAATGGGCAGAATTCATTCCTGGTGTAATTCTACTCCAGGGATAAATTTGGCCCATCATATTTAAACATATGTGCAATGCATTTTACAAAACACACAAGCGAAGTGTCACATGGAATGAACACTATATAACAATTGTTTCCATAAAACTCTCAGGATATGTGGGGACACATTTTGATGCAAACAATGCAGAGGCTTGTGCTTAGTCTGGCAGTATTTCTCTGCCGTATACAGCTACAGTTTTGTTGCCATAGGGTGCTACACATAGGTGCTGGAACTAGGGGTGCTGCCGCATCCCCCGGCTTTAAGTGGTTTCCATCATGTACAGGGCTTACAGTTTGGTTCAATGGCTCTCAGCAACCCCACTATACAAATTGTTCCAGCGCACATGGTCCTTCAAACCCCTACTGTGAGTCGTGAATTATCTTCTTTCAGATTTCATTTACCCCTATAGGAATGTGGTAAACATTTGGATCAATCAGATGTTTTTGAATGGTGACCTTGCTGGCAATGGGAAGAAGTTCTGCTATCACCAGCAGCTCCCACATCAAAATGGAGAAGGGGAAAAAATCATATTTGCATATGCAAATATATATTTATTTACATACATAAACCAGGTGTCCCATACAGTATTCTTTTCCCTCTGATTTTCTGGCTCCAAATCAATCACAGAAGAGCTGTCAATTTATGATTTGCCTCTTATAACATTTCATGGCCTCGAGGGTTTCTTATATAACTAAGCTTTTGCAGCATTCCTCTACAATTCATAGATTCTGGATATCAATGACAAAGTTAATAACAGCCAAATTAGCAGATACTGAAAATCCCTAGAGGTAACAAAATTCTCTATTTTAGGCAAATAATTTCATTCTAAATCTACATCTGTAACAGTATCATTTCTGGATTTAAGCAAGAAAGCTGCTCTAGGAATCTGGAGGAATTCCCCATGGCTTGCTGCTGAGCAGTTTTGATTTGATCTTGGAAAGACTCAGGACTTTCAAAATCTTAACAGCAAGAAGAATCAGTTATTAGGGTTTCAATTTTCTCCAGGCAATTTCCACCACTTCAGCTTGCCCAAGAGATAAACTCGCTATAAATCTGTTATGTTATCTGCTGTTTGAGGAAACTTGGTGAGTTAGTTAATAGTCTCAGGAAAAATCCCTCTGAAGGTAAGGGAATCCCTCAGGTGGGGCATTCAGTCATATCTGAATGCATTTCTGCAGTTTTGAAACAGCCTTTCTTTATACCAATATATGCAGGAAATCTAATGAGAAGAAAAAGGGCCAGATCTTTTGCTCAGTTATTCTGTTACTTCAATGAAGCTACTGGGGATTAATAACACCACTGTAAACTGGAGCAGAATCTGAATAGAAGAGCAAAAAAATCCTTGAACCAAGGACAGTTTTTTTCAGAACCATCTATTTCAGTCCAACTTTCTTAAAAAAGTGTCATCCCTCCACCAAAAAAGACTTCATATCAATGCACCTGTGGGATCCAAGATTGACTGGCCAAATTTAGACCTGGTGTAAGCAGGTGTAATCCAATGGAAGTCTCTGGAACAAATTCAGATGTAAATAGTGGTGTAAATTATATAAGAACACAAGAATGGCCATACTGGGTCAGACCAATGGTCCAGCTAGCCCAAGATCCTGTCTTCTGACAGAGGCCAATGCTTCAGAGGGAATGAACAGAACAGAAAAATTACAGCGGCACAGGAGCCAGCAAACAGAGCTGTAAACAGAGGAGTTTGAGTGGGAGTTTATAAGGGGAGTTTGTGGGAGGGAATGTTCTGGTTTTATCTTGATGTTTGTTTAGGTTTTTGGTTTTGTTTGTTTTTTGTTTTGTTTTTTCTTTTTCCTTGAGAAGACTTGAGCTGGGGAGGCTATGGTAGTCACTGAGGCAGCAGTGGTAGTGAACCAAGCAATAGAAGAGACAATGAAGATGACCATATGTGGAAGCTGTGGGATGTGATCTTGGAGCAGGTAAATGAAAAGGGCTTAGTTTGTATGAAGGGCTGCTTGATAGAACCGATGGAAGAGACAATCTGAGGTTTGGAGATGCAGGAGAAAACTATGGTTGAGTTTTGAAGGGGATTCAAGAAAATGATGGAGGGAAGGCAAGAGCAGGCTGAAGGGAAAAGTCAAGATTTGTAGATGAAAGCTGGCCTGAAGAACTGTGAAAGGAGACTGCTGGGTGAGGAAAGTAAGAATTGGAAATATATGACTATGAAAACCAGGCAGAGGAAAAGACCAGATAGTGAGGAAGAAAGAGACCCCATGAACAGGTTTGCGGAGTTGGAAAATGAAGAAGGGGCAGAGCAGGCTGTAACTGAAGGAGGAAGGGCAATGAAGAAGAGAAGAGCAGCTAGTCATGTAAGAAGAAGAGAATAGTCAATGGAAATACCCATAGCTTAAAGCCCCAGGAGAATACAGCCCATAGAAGATTTCAAGGGAGAATAAAAGACAAGAGGACTTGCAGCCAGAAAGAACAGGAGGAAGACCAGAGAATCACACCATCACCAGGAAAAGGCAGGTCTATGTGATTGGTAACTCTCTACTAAGAAGAACAGACAGGCCTGTCATCAGAGCTGATCCAGAGAACAGAAGGGTGTGCTGTTGGCCGGGAGCTAAGATATGGGATGTGGACCTGGGGCTGAAGAGAATCCTAATGGGAGCAGGAAAGAATCCACTGATTGTCCTTCATGTGGGAACCAATGACACAGCTAGATTCTCACTGGGACGCATCAAGGTAGACAATGCCAGGCTGGGGAAGCCGCTTAAGGAAATGGAGGCTTAGGTGATCTTCAGTGGGATTCTACCTTCCCTAGAGGGGCAGAATGAAAGTGAGACAAGATTATGATGACCAACAGATGGCTCAGGCTGTGGTGCTATTAGGAGGGCTTTGGGATATTTGACCTCTGTGAGACATTCATGGACAGAGGACTGTTCTCATGAGATGGATGCCATCTGAATAGGATGTTGAATTATCTATCCTCCAGTCATTTGGTACAGAAGCTGATTTAAGTGATAGGTTACATACCACAGTTAGTGGTTATGCAATTTCATATTTGAGTTCCTTTGTAATTTATTTGTGTTTATCAATTTGTTCCAAAACCTCCTCTATTGACACCTCAATCTGGGACAATTCTTCACATTTGTCACTGAAAAAGAATGGCTCAGGTGTAGGAATCTCCCTCACATCCTCTGCAGTGAAGATCGATTCAAAGAATTCATTTAGCTTCCCTGCAATGGCCTTGTCTTCCTTGAGTGCTCCTTTAGCACCTTGATCGTCTAGTGGCTCACTGATTGTTTGGCAGGCTTCCTCCTTTAGATATACTTTAAAAAATTGCTGTTTGTTTTTGTGTCCTTTGCTAGTTGGTCTTGAAATTCTTTTTTGGCCTGCCTAATTACATGTTTACCTTTGACTTGTCAGAGTTTATGCTCCTTTCTATTTTCCTCAGCAGGAGTTGACTTCCAATTTTTAAATAATGCCTTTTTGCCTCTAACTGTCTCTTTTCTCTGCTGTTTAGCAATGGTGATAATTTTGGGGCTTCTTAATGTTTTTTTTGTTTGGGATATACATTTAATTTGAGCCTCTATTTTGGTGTTTTAAAATAGTTTCTATTCAGTTTGCTATCTTTCACTTTTGTGACTGTTCCTTTCTCTAGCTTCCGCATTTTTGTGTAGTTCCTCTTTTGAAGTTAAATGATACTGTGTTGGGTTTCTTTGGTATTCCCCTCTACCAGGATGTTAAATTTAATTACTTTATGGTTGCTATTACTGAGTAATTTGGCTACATTCACTTCTTGGACCAGATCCTGTGCTCCACTTAGTGTCTCTCCTCTTGTGGGTTCCAGGACGAGGTGCTCTAAGAAGCCATCATTAATGGTGTCTAGAAATTTTATCTCTGCATCCCATCCTGAGGGACATGTACCCAGTCAATATTGGGATAATTGAAATCCCCTATTATTATTGGGTTTTCTGTTTTGGTAGCTTCTCTAATCTCCCTGAGCATTTCACGTCACCATGACCATCCTAGACAGGTAGTCAGTAGTATATTCCTACTGCTATATGCTTATTATTTCTGCATGAAATTTCTATCCATAGTGATTCTATGGTAAAGTTTGATTCATTTATGATTTTTACTATATTTGACTCTATGCTTTTTATCGCATATAGTGCCACTCCCCCACCAGCATGACCTACTCCATCATTCCTATATATTTAGGGTGACCAGATGTCCCATTTTTAAAGGGACAGTCCAGTGTTTTGGGACTTTTTCTTACATAGGCGCCCATTACCCCCTACCCTCTGTCTCGTTTTTTCACACTTGCTATCTGGTAACCCTATATATAGTTTTACTCCGGTATTACTGAAGTTTCACATTGCATGTAAATTGGAGTAATTTACATGCCAAGGACATTGCTGGGGATAATAAAAGGGAAAGCAACTATACCAAAGGTGTGTAAGATAAAGTAGGATGGGCCTACTTTATATAATACCTTCTTACATTGCTAGTAGTTTTTCCTGCTACATCCTCTTTCTACCTCCTTAAGTGTGAAAATAACATTCACTTACATCAAAGTTATTGTCAACCTGCACCACTGTTTAGGTCATCACTAAAACTTAGAAATAGAGACGTTCTATCAAGGGCCCATTTCTGAAGCTGCTCTGTATGTGGCACTTCCCTGGATTTCACAAGCAACACCTGTTAATGAGGAGAATAGAAAACAAGAAAGTTGGAAACTGACGGCTAGATCCTCAGCAATGCAGGATGTAAGGCATCTCAGGATTGGAGCCAAAAGTCTTTATCTGGAGTGTCCCTCCCCCGGACCAGATTCTGATGACAATGAAATCTAAGCAAGGAGATCTGAACAATATTTAGCCATTGATACTAACGGGGAGAATAAAGATTGATATAGTAGAAGGTTAAAAATTGAGTTAATAGATGTACAATGCTTGGAAATGGTAAGAACATTTGTGCTGGAAGACAAAGAAATGTAGATAGAGGTAGAAACAATAATAGACACAATGATGGTGAATTAAGTATAATGATAACCCTATTTTCTAGACAGGCTGGCAGATGAACTGTTTGTTCAGAAGGGAGCATGCAGTGAATAACAGAAAGAACAGATTTTACTGTGTGCTATCTAAAGCTGTTTGTGGTGGAAACAACAACTTTGCTGTACTGAAGCACATTTTAAGATGTCTATGGGCACAGAAGCACCACATGAAGAATATTTTCCATGCGACCTCTCAATACATAGGTATTAGAAATATGTTTCCATTCACAAATTAAAGTCGGATTGCAGACCTAGCATATGGGTATGTAGGCGTGAGAGTTTGCCTGCTATGTACGTGGACTCATCTCCACAAACATGCCTCTGCTGAGAAGAGTTCAAAGCTCAAGTGAGTTAAGACATAGGAAGAAAAACAAACAAATAAAAAACAGCAGGGGTAGAGACAAATAGAAAAAAACCCAGATCTGATATGGGGAATATCAAGTTTTATTGACCTGAAAGGTAAACATGACTGAAGTGAAGCCAAGATCAATAATAAATCTTCATGTCCCCAGATATAAGAAGTCAGTGTATGTGTTGTCATATATCCTGTGAGCACCAAGTTCTGTCTTAAATTATATCCTTGCAGCCCCCCTGACTTCAGTGGGGTTGTAGAGAGATGTGTGGGTGGTATTTAGCCCTGAATATCTTCAGATATATCTTAAAATTTCTCGATTATGAATTTCAAAAAGTATAACAAGTTTTCCTCTGCATATAACATTATAAAGGCAAGATTATGATTTAGTTTGTAGCATTTCTCAAAACGATCATCAGTATTCTGTTTATTTTGTTATAGATTTGAAAGACTTGTCACTGCTCAAATTTTTATTTTGTTCTTAAGTTTGTTAATCACTTATTCATAATATTAACAATGGTTTTATCATGTTGCTTGAACTGAACAATTGTTTATATACAGCTCATGAATTAGCTGTGTTAAAATAAACAGGCCTTTTTAAAAAACATAGGTCAGACTTTTCAAATTAAGAACTAGTTTTGATGCGAAAGGTTAAAGGACAAATAAAGGGATCTCCTTTGCTCTCTGTGATGATGACTTCCAGTTATATAGTAATTTCCATGCAAGGATCTAAGAGTGTTTTATAAACATCTATTAACTGAGCTCCACAACACGCTTTGGTGAGGTATGGAAGGCATATATTATTGTACTTATTATACAGATAGGTAAACTGAGGCACAGAAAAGTTAAATAGAAATACACAAATATAATGAATGGCCCAAATCACAGAGTGAGTCAGCTATAAAGCTGGGAACAGAATGAGTTCTGACTCTGTCTCTTGCTTTAATCATTAGACACACTCTTTTCAAACATGCCAATGGGAATTATGCACATGCTTGGAGAAAATGGAGCCACCTTAAAAAGGCTCTTGGGGCCTTGAAGGATTTCCATATACTTCAGCGGGCCTTGAATCAGGACCTTGTTTTAGTTCCCTCTAGCTGACTTGAATACCAAAGCTCTAAACCCTGCCACTATGGGTTTCACATGAGCAGCTTGCAGGGTATGAGGTCATTAAGTGTTTGGCCACCTTCAGTGGTCAATAAAAAGTAGTCCTCTATGTTCAAAACAGCTGTTGTTTTAGTTCAATATACACATGTTGCAACTGGGAAATTAACATATGAAAGTAATTATTCCTATATGACATTTGTGGGACATACATGACAACATTTTGTGATTGTCCCTAAGCCATCACAGTCAACTTGCAAATACAATTCTCAGCTCTGCACACATCACCACTGTTGTCGTAATAATACATTAATTAATAATTCTATTTTTCTTATAAACTTCCCTCCTTTCTCTTTTGGTCTAATGAAATGCAGTTATACTTGTCTCATTGCTACCCTGTGCTCCCTTATACCAATACAGTAAATTCTTTGGGGAATGGACCATCCTTTTGTTCTGTGTTTGTACAGTGCCTAGCACCATGGGATCCTGATGTCAGATTGGGGCCATTAGGTGTTACTGCAATACAAATTAATAGTAATAATAATAATTAATAATGATGTCACTGGTTTTTTTTTAATTACTATTCACTATTTTCAATGCAGAGAGTCCTTTTAGAGTCTTAAAGCTTATAACTGGCCATTGAAGAGACATGAATCACAAGAATACATTGGTAGACCTCAGGTTTTTTGCAGAATGCATCATTAGATCATTTATATCACAGTCATTAAATTTCCCCTAGATACTCCGCTATTAAGCCCAATAACTTAAGTTAGACTGAATGAGACTACACTGTTACGTACCACAAGTAGAGACTGAGGTGCCTCAATGTGTAGCACCATATAGAATGCATTGCAGTAGTCTAATCTCAAATTAACAAAGTCACACATTCTGGTAACAAGGCTCAGAACCAAGACAAACTTACTGGCCATATATGGCTGGAAATGAGCTAGGTTGGGCACTACTATAAGATATTGAGTATGCATAGATTGCAGATTCTTATAATGAATTATGGGCACATATCCTCACTGTAGCTTCTCGTGGCTTTCCCATTCTACCAATATCACTTCGGTCTTAACTGGACTGATATGCAGTCAGCTAACCTTCTTCCATGCTCCAGTCTTTTTTGAACACCTGCTAAAGTATTTGACAGCACTGGCTGGATTGGACAAGACAGTTATATAACCTTATCTTCTCACTAACGCTCCGTCTGCCATGCTGTCTCCCCTCCCTCCATTCATGCTGCCTTGTAGAGCATGAGGCTACATTAACAACAATGTTAACCCTTGAGGGCTCAGCTGAATGCTAATTCATCATTTAGCAGTAAGGCATTCCTTGGGAAATATCCCACCCTCTTCCACTCTCTAACTTCACCACCTCCACTAAGCTTCATAATCATCATTGCTGTGTACAGTGTTAAATTGTTTGTTTCAAAACTTATACTGTGTGTATATAAATATAGTTTTTTGTCTGGTGAAAAAAATTTCCCTGGAACCTAACCTCCCCTATTTACATTAATTTTTATGGGGATATTGGATTTGCTTAACATCGTTTTGCTTAAAATTGCATTTTTCAGGACCATAACTACAACGTTAAGTGAGGAGTTACTGTGTAAAAATGATAAAGGAAATAGCATTTTTCAATTCACCTCAGACAAGTACTGAAGTGCAATCTCTTTATTGTGAAAGTGTAACTTACAAATGCAGACTTTTTTTATTACACAACTGCACTCAAAAACAAAACAGTGTAAAACTTATAGCCTACAAGTCCACTCGGTCTTACTTCTTATTCTGCCAATGGTTAAGACAAACAAGTTTGTTTACATTCACAGGAGATACTGCTGCCTGCTTCTTATTTGCAATGTCACCTGAAAGTGAGAACACGCATTCGTATGGCACTTTTATAGCTGGAGTTGCAAGGTATTTACATGCCAGATATGCTAAACATGATAAAGAGATTGCATTACAATACTTGTATGAGGTGAATTGAAAAATACAATTTTTTTTGTTTTTTTACAGTGCAAATATTTGTAATACAAAATAAATATAAAGTGAGCACTGTATACTTTATATTCTGTGCTGTAAGCAAAATTAATTGGGGGGAGGGATAACTCAGTGGTTTGAGCATTGGCCTGCTAAACCCAGGGCTGTGAATTCAATTCTTGAGGGGACCACCTAGGGATCTGGGGCAAAAATCAGTACTTGGTCCTGCTAATGAGGCAGGGGGCTGGACTCAATGACCTTTCAAGGTCCCTTCCAGTTCTAGGAGATAGGTATATCTCCAATTATTATTAAATATATTTGAAAATGTAGTTAATATCCAAAAATATTTAAAATACATGGTATTCTATTGTAGTTTAACAGCACAATTAATTGCAATGAATTTTTTTAATTACTTGACAGCCCTAATTGAAAGGCATCTCCATCTATTCACAGAAAAGTCAACATCACCTGAGCATGGATACCTGAGGCCTGGTTCTCCAGTCCACTAATGCCACTTTGTGCCACATAAGCAGCACAAAGCAGTCTTAAAATGACCGGAGATAGCTTGTGGAGAATTCCTCTTGCCTAGGAGAACTCTCAGGTTGAAAAGCTGGCCAAAGTGGCTGCATTGCCTCCCACACAGCTCAGCTGTGGAGGACAAATCAGGACCTTGATCTTTATCCAGTGCCAGTAGGAGATCATCTATCAAAAAACCAGAGTAGTCAGTGTGTGTAAGATGGTGAGTAGTTTCACCAGCCAGGAAAAGGAAATGAACCTCCAAGACTTAGTTCTTTTGAGGCTCTTTCCTCCGGGCTTGCTTATTATCTCTACTAAACAATCACCAAAAACAAATCAACTGGAAAAATACTGCTCAATAGCACCCCAGAGGTTTTCCCTGTTTTAGCCAGCCAGGAGAGAAGGCACACCCATTCCCTTTGAGCCAGGTTCCTCTTCCGTTTATACTCTGTCCCAAGCAGACATGTGACCAACTGCAGTGCCTTTACCTTTTCATGCCATAACCAGGTCTGCTCCTGAACTATAGACAATCCCAGTCAACGAGGCCAGAGGCATTCAGATATTCAAAAAATTGACTTGTCACAACTGTCTCAGTAATCTTGACCAAAAAAGGAAGAAGATGATACCAGGAAGTAGCTGCCATGATTATCCACATCAGGAAATTTCTTATTTATTTATTTAATTTATTTATTTGGAGTGGCAGCTGAACTCAACAATTGCCTTTGTATAAGATTGTGACTTGCCCTTCCTAAGGAAAGTGTGGATAATCTCCTCCTCCTTGGTGCAGAAGAAGATGGGTCCAATGCATAGACTGGGACATGAAAATTTCCCAACACCCGTAGTTCATCACTGAGTGTCAGCGGTCTAATCTCGAGTAGAGAAGATGAAGCATTTGTACCCTGCAGATATCACTCTGCATCCACGAAAGCTGACTGTTCAATTTGAATCCACTCAATTTTCTCTAAAAAGTAATTTGTAACTTCCTCACAATGAGAGAGACATTTATAAACCACTGATCTAAAATAGCTTAGATTAAGCAGGCTGTCCACTATTTGGAACACTTCTGACATTCAAGACTTTGTGGAGACAGGTGGAGGCAAAGAAATTCTTCTTTCTTTCTCATGCAACTACAGTAAAACATTTCAATAAATCTTTATGCTAGTCAGGCAGATTTAGCACAAAATTTCCACTACTGACAGGCTAAACAACTTCCATCCCACTTCAGTTGTAAGCCATGGTGATGTGTGAAGACAAAGTTAGGAAAGAAGATACCCAAGAGTTACTTCATCATTAGCAGAGGGAAAAGATTATAGAGATCCACCAAATTATTGATAGTGTGGCCTGCCAGAAAAGTAATATTGTATCTTAGAACTACTCAGAAACACCCAGGTTCTACCAGAAACCCTCATACCATTAACCTCCAAGACTGGACCATGACAGTAGGTCCATCACTTCAATAGTGTGCTCTAACCTCATATCACTGTTCTCCCAATGTAAATCTTCAACAGGTCATGCAGGGATTTCACAGTACACCATTCCAGCATTCTCAAGATACATGCACAGGACCTGTTTCTTATTTATACCAAGGCCCTTTTACACTATGTTGACACTGTAAAGGTCCCTTAAAATGGGCACAGATATAATTTGCACACACGTTAAGAAACCTTGACACTGACAGTAGTGTAAAGGTACCTTAGAGTAAATGAGAATCAGGTCCAGTGGATTTGATCCAATTTTGGTAAAAGAGACTGCCTGCACTTCAGACTGGAAGTGATCAGCACAGCTACATCACCAACCCATCAATCTTACATAGTTTTATGCTGTTTCAAATATAGGTCATACACACCTGGGCCAGAACCAGCCCAGCAATGCCATTGAATCAGGTTTTGGTGATGCTTGCAAAGTCATGGCCCTTATCTCTGGTCAAATCATGGATTGATGATTATTAACCACTATTAATCAGCATGGACCACAAACCAGGATCTTTATCTGCAGATACTCTAGCCTTCTGAGAGCTAGCTGAAGATTAAACCAATGAAACTGAGAGTAAATATATTGATTCTGCTTTACACCTTACTCCAAATCTTTTCTTGGTTTGTTGCCCCCATCAAACCAACCAAAGAGATCAGTGTTGTTCCACCTTCTTGGCTACCGTATAGTGACCATTGGGCTGCAGCTGAGCACCTGCAAAAAGGACCTGCAGGGAAGACTACAGGATTCTCCTTTAGTCTCTTGAACTGAAATAATAAGCAATGGTTCAGCTTTGGAATTATGTGACATTTCAATAGCTTGGCAGCTGCAGAGCTAATATTTGCAAATAGAGTCCCTAGTGATATCACTGGGGGGCGGGGGGGGGGGGAGGAAGGGGAGAGTTTCAATTACTTCTATGGACTGTGAACAGTCTCTCAACAGAAGTGGTGAAAAGCCCCATTGCTTGAAACATTTATGGCTAGAGTAAAGTAAACAAAGTAAAGAACCATCCTGTACTGGCTGGGAAGAGGACAGAGTAGATGACCTTTTCCATATTAATCTTATTTCTGTGATTACATTACATTATGGAATTTTTAGCACAGTATGATGAAGTTAAAGTGAAAAAGAACAATAGTCCATTAACATGAAGAACTGTTCATTTTTGTTGACTGCCTTTCAGTTAATTAAGATGTACATTATAAATCAAATAGAAATATCTATCGCTAACTATATGCCTAAATAAGACAGAGCTTCAGCTCCATCTAGTGGCCACAGACTGAGTACCGCAGACTGCAGCCATGCCAGTAGGTATTTTTTTTTAATCTGTCATGTTAAATTACTTCTGTTCTATCTCAATATGTACAATGGGAATTGAATCTAAACATATTTCATGTTAGAGTTTCAACAATTTAAGTGGCTCCTTAACAAATCTGTGTGATCATCTGTGCACTGTTGTCTTTCATTTGCAGTGTTTGATTAAAAGCTTTGAAAAAAAGGAGCTCACTTCAAAAGGTGAGAACATTTTCTAAAGAGCCATGTGGCTTATGATCTAGTGGCTTATAGCACAACATATTGTTGCATGGAGGATCCAGATCAGTGAACACATGGACTAGGTGGGTTACGTATGTAATAATGTTCTCATCCGTTGTTGGCATGGGGTCAGTTCTCTGATAGGTCAATTCAGGTATTCCATACTATTTTAGGGTGCAAGCCTGCAAACAGTCTCAATGTGTGTCTTAAGGGCAACTCCTCTTCCCCAAAAACAATAAAGTACATTTCAAAGTGTTTATTTTGGTATTTATTTAACCTAAATTAAATTGAGGAGTATAAAACTGAACTGTGCTGTCTGCCAGTCTTCTCAACCAGGGGATATGTGAAGTTGTGCAGAGAGAGATCAAAGGATCATGGGAAATGGAGGAATGATAGCCTTAAAAAGGTTGAGCAATAGGCTTAAGACTGCATCTTGGACAAGCCTGATCTTAACTTTGTGATGATGTGAGAAGGCGAAGGAACCCCGCTGAATTAGGTGAAGCAAAGTTATACCAAGCACTTATTTAAATAAAGGCAGAATGGACATCTTACAGACTTAAAAAACTTCACACTTTCTTGTGCAGTGGTCTAACATTAGCTGACTAATTCACAGTACTTTTGAGTGTCTCAAAATCTATTTCCCTCTCACCCCCCCTTGTATTGTCCTTCTTTGTTTATCTAAGCAGCAGATAAAAAGGCAAAATAGGTTTCAAAGTCCTACCATGATCCTAATTTCTTTCTACACAACAATCAAATGTACTATCAACTTGTTACATGGCACACAAGGAGGCTGAGACAGGATAACATTTGTCCCAAAGCATCCTAGTGTATCTATTACTTGAAGCCTGATTTTATGAGGTGCTGAGCACCCATAGGGTATGTCCATACTACCTGCCGATTTGGCGGGTAGTGTTCGATGTATCGGGGATTGATTTATCGCATCTCGTCTGGACGCAATAAATCGATCTGCTAATCGACACCCGTACTCCACCTTGGCAGGAGGAGTAAGTGGAGTCAATGGGGGAACCGTAGCAGTCGACTCACCACCGTGAGGATGGCCAGGTAAGTCGAACTAAGATACTTCGGTAGCTGAAGTTGCGTATCTTAGTTCGAACCCCCCCTCACGCCACTAGTGTAGCCCAGGCCATACTTGCTATGAACTTTAGATGCCAGTATAGGTGTCTGATGCTTCTGAAAATCATGCCCATTATCTTTTATTTTACTTTATCAGTAGCCTTAGCAATAGTCAAGTTAGTGAATAGCTTTCCTGGTAAACATTCTACTACTCTACTCAAAAAGAAGACTAGGTAAAAGAAAAGAGATGAGGAAAAGCGATGAGCATTTTAGGAATACTGAATATCAATGGATGGAAGCCTTTTATTTTTTTAATGCTGCAAATCTCTTTTTCTTTCATATGGCTATTAAGGTTGGACACTGATCAAACTGCCCATCAGACAGAGAGAGAGAGAGAGAGTGTGTGTCAGTGTCAGATGGACTGGGATTGAAACACCTGACCCTTCTCTATTAAAATCCTGATGTTGCAAATGTCTTTTCTATAATGGGACAAAAAGAAAAACAGAACATACAATAATAGTGATTCATCTGTTCAGTCATTTGATGTGCTTCTCTATTGTTGCAGTTCCTGAGACTCAGCTTTATCCTGTATGTGAGCTCTGATTTTAACGATAGTGGCATGCTATTGAAATGAGTAAATACAATTTCTGAAACTCTTTTCTACTGACAAAATGTACTCGAAGTACATGTAAGCCTGAGAAACTGCCACTGCCTTGGGTCCCAAATTCCTTTGATTTCTAGACTTATTTTTATTTTCCTGACAATGTTATCTGCCAGTTTTTTAAAAGTAAATGACTTTGCCTTCATCATTTATTCTGCTACCCTCACTGTCAGGTCAGATTTGGTCCCGTAGTTAGTCCCCAGTGACTCCTCTGTCAACATGAGCGATGAGAGACAGATGGAACAGATGAGTTTAAGGGGTAGGCCAGATCCATAGCATAAACCTTCTTTGCCTCAGTAATGTGGGAACACCTCAGTAGCTGCTCTGCAGGAATTGAAGGCTCCATGGGTGAGAGGGAACAAGGCCCATACATGGACAATGGTAACTTTCTGTTCCATCATGTTCTCTACCAGCCCTGTAAAGGTTTTCGGTATAAATGAACATTGGTCCCTTCAGTAGTAACTAACCCTGTACCCCCTATTGCATGGTAATACAGTACCTCACCCAGGAGAAATTTTGGAAGAAGCCAGGGGGAGACAGACACAGGAGGGCCATGAAACAGAGGGTCTCCATACAGAGAGATGACCATAGCTTCTGGTCAAGCTCCAAAGATCCATAAGTTGCAGAATATAAACTCCCTACAAGATCTGGGTGTGTGGAAAACAGTGTCTCTGCCAAAGAGACATTTAAATGGAAACTCCACCAATCCAGACTTGAGAGACAAGGTGGGTGAGGTAATATCTTTTATTGGACCAACTTCTGTTGGTAAGAGAAACAAGCTGGTCCAATAAAAGATACTTCCTCACCCACCTTGTCGCTCTAATATCCTGGGACTGACACAGCTACAACTACACTGCATGCAACCCAGACTCGGGCAGTTTCCAGTCACTATCGCATGAATAACTTAAGCAAAGGACAGTTTAACTCTTAGATTTTGTAGAACAATAAACTTTTACAAAACCTGACCCTGACAGAAATGTTTTCATAATTTTTTCTAATTATAATGGAAAGTTGCTTTTTAAAAATAAACATTCTTCTGCAGCACTTGAAACCCAAACTCTGTAACATTGTGCTAGTGAATAAGAACAAGAAAATGGAACTGACTAAAAAGTGATCTGCCTGCTTTCACTGTCCATGCTGAGAGAAATATTAAAAGTAAACAAAGAGCATTCATAGTGAAAAGGAAATGATTTCATTTTTAGTTATGTTTGGTGCAGAATGTAACATAGAAAGGGAATTTGTTTACTTTTAAATAAACGACATCTCACTTTGGCCCTTTTTACAAAAATAAGGTAATTTAAAAGCCAAGTAATTATATTTTGACTCCTTGCAGGTACGACTGGATACCTTATTATTCACTTCATCCCCCAGTAGTGTGGATAATGATGCTAGGGCGCAGAATAGTTGCCATCTTTCCACCTGAAAGTGACTGCACTTCAGAGCTTCCCTGTTTACATATATTATACAACAGTGTTTTGGACTGCTCTGGTAGAATACTGTAGCACTGGTTCCTGACTGGGAATTTTCATGGAGTAAGGAGTGCAGGAAGCTGCATACAGTTTGTTATAACTCTTTGGCATGTAAGGTTATTTTCTTCTGAGTGTTAATGTACCTCCTTTCTTCAGTTTTGATTAGTTTGTTTTCAGAATCCCTTTAATTGAACTGGACATGTGTCATTCAGATGTATGCTTGTTATTCCACAGGTAAACATTGGTTCTGAAAAAATATCCCTTTAAGAAAATAGCTGCTTTCCTTTTAATATGCAAACCACAAGGGGGCGCAAACACCTAATATATTCAGGGTTGAAAAGAGTTTATATTTCAAAGCTGACCACCCATAACAGATTAGTGGATTAATATTTTGCTCTAAAGGACCTGGCCTTTACTGATGACATGAATTTATATCCAGCCCAGGCTTTTACAGTTGTAAAAGTCATTGAGACTATAAACTTCACAATAGATGTCAGCCTATTCTTGGTGTGCTCTGTAGAGTACCCCATAAACAGCTATGATGAGGTAACTGTTCTTGCAAGACCCAGCTAAGGCTGTAATGGCTTTATCAGCACCAGCAAACCGGCCGTCCCTATATTTTTTTCAACTACAAGACACTGAAATTATTTTATTAATCAGTATCTATTTTTCTGACAAGTGTGTTTTGTGTTATGTGAAAGCTTATCCTTGATCTCCCCTGCAACTAAAGCAGTGTGTCTATTTATGGACATGGCTTAAAGAACAGTAGATCTCATGTACCATATTAGAACTTTTTGAAAAACAGCCAAAGTACAGAGGTCAGGTTTCCTGTACTATAAGCAAATTAACAGGATGCAAGACCACAAGGTTTATGAATATCTGATAAACTAGGTCACTGTACATATTTCACTAATTATTTTGCCCAAACTACAAATTATTTAAACATATCTAGAAACACTACAAAAAGCCTCTACTGCTTCACGTTAAGTCAGTGAGAATTTTGCCATTGACTTCACTTCAGAGAGATTAGGGTCAGGCCGTAACTGCTGTTTGGTAGACAATGCTATGAAAAAGAAAATGTAATTTGAAATGTAGCAAAAGAAATATAGTTATGACATCCACCATTATCTGACTCTTTATTAGCAATTCAGTGACAATGTAGGTGATGTGATTATAAATGTTCTGCAAATGTATCTGTGTATAATCTCAAAGGTCAACACAAATTCTTTACACTATTTCTCTCTGGACAAAAACCAGTGCTTTTAGCAGTTCAATCTGATCTGACATTGTCTGGAGGAACTAGAGCACGGGAGTTATGCAATAAGGTGTATGCAAATAGATTTTTTCCTGTGGGGCCTATAAAACTACCTATTTATGGAAAAGCTTATATGGGAGGATTTATCACTGCACACAGACTAAGTAGGAATGCTTCCACTAAGAAGAATCCATGTTTTGACCAACTTTATAAATCAAGAATCTGTAGCAGTAAACAGAAGACTATTCCCTTATGTTTTAGGAGTCTATTGAAGATGAGTTAAATAACAATTAGTTTGTTTTACACCGAAAAAAAACCTAAAGGAGGCTGTCAAAGCAATGTGTAGGACGAACAGCCTCAAAAATGGAAAGATTTATTTAGTGCCAAATTAGGCAGCAGCTTTTAACACTATATCTGCATTCTTCTAAGCACTAAGTTATAGGACAATTGATAAGATATGGTTCAAGGGCATTTGATATTGTTTAGTGTCACACAAAATTAGTGGCCACTGTCTGAAACATACTGTTGACTTGACAGAAACAGGTATAAGGAGAGAATGTTTCCTACCTGGAAATACTGGGGAGTAAGGGATCATTATACTACCGCTTCCCCAAACCTGCACACCTGCTTGTCTCTAGGTTGGGGTGACCAGACAGCAACTGTGAAAAATTGGGGCAGAGGGTGGGGGATAATAAGAGCCTATATAAGAAAAACACCCCAAAATCAGGACAGCTGGTCACCCTTCGCTTGTTGTGTTTGTTGGTGTATTTTATGAACATTAGCCATTTTGAATATTTGTATGGATTTTACACATTGATAAACTAGAGTTACTAAACAAGTTTGTGTGTAATAGAGGGTAAAGCTAAAGAATCACTTTTACCATCAGTTGTTTTGCAATACTAACCAGCTTAATTTCCCAGCTGGATTCATAACACTGTAATTCACACACACTCTCTCTCTCTGGGGTTATTGTCCTCTGTTTACACACCCACATTCAAAAATTCAACTACATAATAGTTTTGTTCTTTCCCATCACACTTGAACTCACAACACTGAAAAAATAATTTAAAAAGAATTAGAAAGAGGATGGTGTCAGATCAGTGTCAAACTTGGGAAGCACAGCTAAATGAGATTATAAGTGTTATTAGGGATAGGATCCTGCTGTCCTTACTGAAGATTTACATGGAAGGGATTTTGCTGGTTTTTTTGGGGAGGGAAGAGGGGGCAGAGGGAAAACAAAAAAAACAAACAAACAAAAACACCAGCAAGATTTGGCCCTTAAAAAGAACAAATGTATACATTCATTATAAGGCAAAGTTTTTTTACCCCCCCTTCCAAAATACCAGAATCAAATGGATATGAATTCATTTAACTGGGAATTAGTTGGCAACCGTGTCTGAGAAAAGAAATGGATTAGGGTTGTCCCACACTAGAAAATAAAAAATAAAAATAAAATAAAAAAAACCCAAAACTTATAACTGCTAGGTATTTCCTTTTCCTAAACTCACTAAATATGAAAAATAGTAGATTTCAATGTCATGCATGTCTGAGTTTCATACAGAAATCTATGTAAACCAAATAATCAAAGATTACATAGAAAAAAAATCCCCACCACCTAATGAGTCCATCTTTTAAATAACTCTTCAACAGGACAGTAAAAATACAAAAGAAAAAGTCTAACATGTAAGTGAAAGAGAATTTATAAAATTACAAGTTTAATAGATAAATATAATAAATACTTTATGCATCATAATTCTGGACAACTACATTTAAAGCAACTATGCTGGCAAGTCACACACAAAAAGTTGCTTCTTGGCAACTTTATTTTTGATAAAAACCACACTGACAGGCATATTACAATGTTTCTTATTAAGCTTTATGCCATAATTATGTTTAAATCCTGCTCTCCTGAGCTCAATATACATTGGTGCAATGTAAGTCTACTTTGGAATGTTTTCCTGCACACCAACACACAGTTTTTTTTTTTTTTTTTTTTAAACAGGTAGATGTTCTACTTACCAGGGGCAAGGGGGGTTTGGAAGAAAAAATTTGGTAAAATGACTTCTAGAAAAACTAAAGCATTTCTTAACTTTTTATTGACATTGGCAAATTAAAATAGAATAAATTAACAATATTTTCTCAAAAAAATGTTTTGTACAAAAATACTGTCAAAATTTCCTAAAAAGCTTTCAACACAGTAGTATCTTTTCATGTACTGAATAAACTATATTAGCACAGTGTCAAAAATGCTGAAGACAGAAACAAAATAAAAATCTGTGAAATGTTTGCCACTGACTAGTCAACATTCCATCCACACCATATTATTGTCTGTACATATGGGGGAGGGGGACTGGGTAGCAGACTTTAACATTCTTTTCCTGATCTAGGAGGGGTTGGCCCACATCTGTTAAGCTTCCAGTTTAGCATATTAAAAAACAAAAAATTAGTCTGCACTGCAATGCATAGTTAAAAATGAAGCAAGATGGCAGCATTTGTGCAGTAATATCTGCCCTTCAAAGTTCATGCAACCAACTAATGGAATTTTTTCCCTGTTCACTCAGAATCTGAATGCAGTTCAAGTCATTGGAAATCATTGTTTACAAAATCCACAAGATTAAGCAATTTGCCAAAATTTATATCTAACAGCTGAGCACTGTTGAAATTATGGACACGTTACTGTGAGGCAATTAAGGGGGGGGGGGGGAAGATAGGAAAACCCATAAAAAGCCAGAGTTAGCCAGAAATTATTATTACAGGAAGGGAAGTGTGTCAAAACTACAAAAAAAAAAAAGAGGCAATTATTTAAAAACAACCCCAATTTATACAAGCTTATAGTTTACTCTGTTTTCCAGATTCTCAACCTTTCCAGCACTGAAAAGCGAGATACTGTGTCTAAGGGAATGTTTTCATTCACACTGATAGAAAGTCCTTTGTTTGTTTTAAAGAAGTCAGCAGCTCACTCTGCTGGGCTGTTGTTTGCAAACGAAGTCTGTCATGAAATCAAACTCGTTCTGTCCCAACCACAGCTCAGGAAGCTCCTTGATGCGGTCCAAACCCATTTCTATGACTAAGGACATGAGCACCTCCTCATCTATGAAGTCAGTGTCTATGACATTGGGAGGCAGCATTGCTGCAGGGACATGGGGAACTGAAGGAGGCATACCGCTGCCGCTGCTGCTATGCTTTGGGTTGCAGTCTCTGAAATGCTGGTTTGTTCCGTTCATCGGATGATTTGCAGGGTGCAAGTCCGGCATATAGTGGTTGTGAGGATACGGATGGTGGCTAAAATACTGGTTGTTTAGCTTCTGCAGCTGCATGCTGGCCGTTAAGGGGCCTCCTTGGCTTGCAACAGGGGGGGCCATGAACTGAGAATTATTAAATCGTGCCGTGGGAGGCATGCTGCTGGGAGGATGCCCCCCATTCACGTTCCCCGGTCCCATTGCATGTCTGATCCCGCCATTTGCGTTCATATTTCCAGCTCCATAATGTATATGCTCGCCCATCAAGGCGCTGAAGGCATGTTGCTGCTGTTGGTGATGGTGATGGGGGCTCGGAAACTGACCCATCCCCATTCGATGTGCAGGGTGGTGATGAAGCCCGCTGGTTCCATCAGGGAATCGCCCATGATTCATGGCCATCATGTGGTCTGCCATTTGCCACCTAGGAAGTTAACATATGGAAAGAGATAGTTCTTAAAACCCACACTCTTTTACACTTGCATGGGTCCCTGAAAAAGGCAGCAGCGCTCCTCCACACAATGCTACTGATTTATTTGAAAGAAGTCTGCAGCCCAAACCAGTCCGTACTGCGAACCCTAAGAACTCACCCACCTTCCCACTGCAACTCCTGCACACCTAGCAACTAAAAGTACCGCGTCCACCAAACACCCGCCTCCCAAAGGAATTAGCCATTCTTTCCATTCCAAGCCGTGGAAACCTTTCAAAAGATACCCTGCAAAGAACAGCAAAGGAAACGAGTCCCACCTCCCCCTGTCAGCAACTTTGGAATTAAGTCCGCAAGGCTTTTCCCATTCTTTTATTCTTATAACACGTATGTAAGGAGCTTATGGTGCACAGCTGAGAATGACCCGTATTCTTTCTTGCACCGTTCACATCCGTGCTGCCGCTGTACACCAAAGTATAAACAAGCAAACAACAATCAAAACCCCCCTCCATTACACTCACCTCTCTCTTTTTGTTGTTGTTGTTGCTCCAAGGGTGTTGATAAAATCAGTCAGTAAAACTCGCCCACCATAGAGAGGGCTTTTCTTTTTCTCTTCCCTGTGGTTACGTGAGGATACTAATTATTAATTAGTGTTGGTGCTGCTACTGCTACTGGTGCGGCGGCTGCTGCAGACGCAAAAGCTGTTTCTCGCTCCTCTGCGAGGCTCATCAGCACTTACCAACAATGAGCTGTGTTTCTCTTACCCAGCTTTGGCCACAGTTAATATAGGATTTCAGAAGGGAGGAGCAAAACCCTCACAGGCAACCAGAAGTAAAACCTGGAACAAGCGAGGGGGAGGGGGGGAAAGAAAGGAGAAAAAAAAAAAGCCAGGCGGATCTGGAAGGAATCCAAAGAATCCTGTTCGTTCTGGTTGAGCGACACGTGTGTTTGCTGATCACTTATGCGGTGTCTTCAGATCAGCTAATGCTAGGAGCCATATCCCTGCTACACTCTTCTGATATCTCAAAGCGAGGGAGGGGGAGAGAATTACGAATATATTGCATAGAACTGGAGGAGAGAAGACTGACAGGGAAAATAGATCCTGTCTCATAATGGACACTTGCAACCACTGCTAAGAATAACTTAACAGGCTTCGGTTTCGTCACATAATATGGTACTCAACTTGCACTCCCGCCCAGCTCAAATCAATCAGGCTGTTTTAAACTGCCATTGATTTGTGGAGTAGGGGTTGTCTGTAGGGTATTTTTTTCCCCAATGCAATTCTGCAACATTGCTTCCGATTACAAGCATTACACTGAAAGCAACTGAACAGCCTTGCTCGTGCCTTGTCCAGAATTGCTGGGCTTCCTCGGTACAGCTCCAAACACGTGAGAATTAATGCTGTTTTTGTGAGCGTGTCTGGCATGCTACTTTTTTTTAGAAAGCGGTAACTCCCTTCCCCACATCCTCTAGGTATTTCTTCCTCTGCCTCTATTTGGAGGGGCCTGTCGCACGCATAAAACAGAGGTTGCAGGTGGCAAGGAATATAACTGGGGATTTTTGTCCTCCATGGCACACAGCGACACAGATCCGATCCGCGCTTTCTGGGTTACACTCGGCTGCTCCATGTACGTGTGCTTTTGCTAAGTTTGTGTTTACCTCTCTCGGTAGCTTTGGCATTCACACGGAGGCGACTCTGCTCTGTAAACAAACTCAGCAAGACTCATTCCCGAGATCCACCTTTTTACACATACACGGTTGCTGCTGCTGCCCTTGATCCGGGAGGTGGGGGAGGAACGAGGTGGTTGCAAAGTTGCACAACCTCTCGCCTGGCTGGCTTTGTCTGGTGATGATTTGGGGCTGATTTAGAGGGATCGGGTTTTGCAGGGAACGAATACAAGCGGTATCTGACACTGCTTTTTGCTGGAAAAGAAAAAAGAAATACATAAACACGGTAACTGCTTTGTAAATACAGTAGTCCTGTATGCTGAGGCACAACACCATAAACCCGCCCCTCAGCACAGCACATGTAACATTCAGCACTCCTTTGATATGGTGGGGTGGCATGCAAATAGAACCCCAAATATCAGCAATCCTGGATTTTCAAAATGCATCTCTAGCTAAAAATCCACCAGATCTTTCCAGCTGCACTAAATTATCACACAAGAGGGAGAGAACAAGGGGAGGAGGGTTGCGAACACTGCAGTGAAGTTGGATACTGTCCTATTTTAAATCTTATCTAACATAAAACTCTTAAGAAGGGACACTATGTCACAGCTCACTGAGAGTGCTGGAGGCTCTGGTTCAGCTCTATGGCAGCTGTGCTGGGAGACAAAGAATGGGGCACACCCCTTGTTAGCCATCCAGTAGCAAGCAGTAATGCTTCTGCCCCCTCCACTTCCCAGAGCAAGAACAGAAGTGTGCTGCTGGCACACATGCATCTCAAAGAGTAGAACTACAGGGCATTGCTGTGACAGCATAGGGCAGGCTGTAGGGGCCCTACTGGGGAAGGGGAAGTCTGACTGGTAGCCCTCTTTTAGAACAGCTTGACTGGCCAGGGCCTTACTTGTCTACTCTGGCCATAACCTATTTAAAGGTCAGTTAAAGGTGATGCTTTTCTCCCTAATTGCTCTAGCGGCAATGTTCCCTCTAATTTTTTACATTCATGTGCGGAATGAATTTTGTTATGTGCACCAATATGGAGGCGATGTGTGGTGGGGGTGGGGCTGAGAGGTTCGGAGTGTGGGAGGGGGCTCAGGCCTGGGGCAGAGGGATGTGGTGCAGGGAGTGTGAGAACTCTGGCTGGGGGTGTGGGCTCTGGGGCAGAGCCGGGGATGAGGGGTTCAGAGTGTGGGAGGGGGCTCAGGGCTGGGGCAGAGGGATGTGGTGCAGGGAGTGTGAGGGCTCTGGCTGGGGGTGTGGGCTCTGGGGCAGAGCCGGGGATGAGGGGTTCGGAGTGTGGGAGGGGGCACAGGGCTGGGGCAGAGGGTTGGGGTGAGGGTTTGGGGTGCAGGCTGCCCTGGGACTGTGGTGAGGAGAGAGGACTCCCCCAGCCCTCTCTCGCTGCAGCAGCCCAGGGATGGAGGAGAGCGCCTTTTCCCGCTGCCGCAGCTCTGGGGCTGTGGCCTGGGGGAGAGGCACTTCTCCCAACTCTGCGCCTGCATGGCCCTTGATAGCCTGCTGTGTGGCCGCGCAGCTTAGAGGGAACTTAGTCTGGCGGGTAATGTGAACAGTGCTATCTAGAACCAACTTGGGTTCAGGATACAGATGCAACTGGAACAGATGATGTGCAGATGTCAGCAGTCCTGCACACAGTGGGTAAGATCCAAGCACAGAGCTGACAAGTGAACAGAAGGAGGGGAGAGGCAGACCACTTAAAAAACAACAACAGTGTGACAAAGATGGAGTTCGCTGGGGGAAGGGGTGGCAGGAAGCATTAAAAGATGGGAGCAAGGAAACCACCAGAATAGCATTGCTAAGGAAGTGACCTCATCATCTGGCTGGAATTTCTACAGGAATTGAATGGGGTCTCTGCCATGTGATGCAATATCTAGCCTGCTGGAGAGGATAATCAGGTGCTCTCTGACACATCTGGAGCTCTTGGTTGGGGAATATGATTTAGCCATGGTCTCCAACCTGGGCCATGAGTGATAAGAAGAGGGACAACCACCATCCTGGAGATTTTTCCCTTGATGGTAATGGTAGTTTTGTGGGCAAAAGAATGAGTATTGAGGATATACTGCTGCCGTTTGACAATTAGGCAGTTGTGGACAATATGAGCAAGCAAACTGCTAAATATAAATCCAGGGTGACACCGGTAAGACCATTTGTATTGCAATGTCTTTTCAAAGCCCTACACATATCAGTTAGGATTAACACTGCTTTGGATGCCCTTTCTTATTTTCAGTTTTACAGATTCTGGAAGCTGGCACCAGAAGTAGAGATGCCAAAGCAGATTGTGGAGGACTGGCACATGACAGCAAGAAAGATGAGTAGGCAAATCACCCAATATACTATGGGCCTGAGAGGTGTTTTCAGGCATTTACATCTTATATGTAAAAGTTTAGGGTCTGATGGTGTTTTCTTCATTGGGGCTGCAAAGCAACGTACTTTATGGTTCAGATTCTATAGAAAATCAGAAAAAAACAGGAAGACAAGGTAGGGGATGGGTAATGGGGCAAGAATCCATCAGTTTGTCAGTCTCAGTGTGAAGCACAATTCTTTAAGGCAGCATACACATTGGTGTTCTTTAGGGCCTTTTGCATAACTGAGCTGGTGCTGCCATCAGCTAATGAGAAAGTAGGGCACTGCATATGGGAGTAAAAGTATGGCAGATAAGTTCAAAAGCTGACCCAGCTGCAACAGGCTCTTGGGTAAAGTTAGTACCTGTGTTCAGAAGAGGAATGGAAAATATCTGACAATGTGCTAGCACAGGAGTATGAAGATGGTACCCCCACACTTGAGAGTTAAGAGTTTGAAGCAGAAGGCCATGCAGCAGGTGGGATCCTGAGTGCTACTCCTCTCATTCCTTCCACGTTAGAGCAGCAGCAATAGGCATAGCAGAATGGAAAAAGAAAAATCCAAGCAGATGCTATAAAGGTTATGTACAGCTGCATTTCCCAGACTTGCAGAAGAGCTCTGTGTAACTTGCAAGCTTGTGTCTTTAATCAATAGAAATTGGTTGAATAAAAGATATTACCTCACCCACCATGCGCCTCTAATATCCTGGGACCAACAACAGCATTCAGCTCTAGACATACAACGACAGGAAGACATCAGGGTCTCTCTCTCACTGGGACAATTAATTTCAATGGGATTTGGGCGTCTGACTCTCTTTGGCTCCTTGAAAAGCCAAGCTATACTCATTTGTGACCTTGCCAATGCAAACCATCCTGGAGTGCGTTTGTGAGCATTCTATCACACATTGTTCAGAGCAGTGGACAAAGACTAGTTCAGAAGGACAACAGTCAGGGTTGTCTTAGGAGTCTGTCACTTTTACTTGGTTTGGTAGAAGGAGAACGTAGTAGACACTGCAGAGTTGGTTATAAGCCTCAGCACCAGATTCCTTGATTATCCAGCTGGAAGAAAATGACTTTGGCAAATTTTCTAGTTTTGATATCATCAGAGTCAGTAGGATAGAGCTGGAGAAGCTACAGCGTGCAATGCCAGGCACAAGCCTCAAATAATCACTGTTGTTGTTCCTTCCACTGGTTCTGTAGACAAGCCAGGAGTTCCCCAGAGCCTACCATATGTCTTCGTATTTAGAGCATCCTCTCACCACAGTGAAGCTTTCTACTTAGTGAGTCTATAAACCCTGGCACATAACCAGCCAGCCCAGGTGTGGGAGAGCTCCCCCAATGGGAATCCTCTCCAGTAGTGGCATGATGCTTAAAGATTAATAGACTGATGACAAGCATCTGCAAGAGGCAGAATCTGTAGTGGATAAGCCAGAGTCAATTATCAAGTATGGGAGAAAGGAAAGCTAGAGAGAGAGAGAGTTATCTGCACAGGTCAGATTTTTTTCTTTGCTGGGCTTCATAGGGCAGTTAATGTCCTCTGGTGACAGATGGTCCTGAGGCCAGACTAAAGTGGCAGTGGGGAGCTAACAATACACTGCCACTAATGAGCGGTCCCCCCATATCTAAATTACCCAGTTACATGCCAGGAACCATAGGTTTGTTCAGTGAAGAGATGTTCTAAGCTGAGGGACATATGCCAAGATAATGGGTGGCTGCTAGGATCCATTTTTTTTGTACTGTGTCCCCTTCCCCGTACACTTACTTCATAGCTGAGGGAACATAGTTAACATTTTTGTTTCGTAAGTGTAATTCTATTCCAAGACATTTTCTTTTAAAATTTAACTCTGAAAATGAGACTATTCAGTACAAAGTTATTTCCTCAGTCGGTTCAAGAAGATACAATAATCAAAATAATCATCCATTAAATTTCACTCTGTTTGTCTTCTGTCACACCTAATCCCAGTGTGGACATCTTTAGAACATCTCTATATCTTTTGGATATTATTATTAAATGGGACTAAAGAATAGGAATGGGAACTTCTCTGGGAATTTAGGAGATTGGTAATGGCTTCTGAAGTAAGCTCAAGGTCACTGGGCTCAAATTCAGCCCAAATTAGTTCTGACAAAAAGTACTCACCAACCGATAGCTCAGTGGCCTTCATCAAATACATTGAAGGTCTTTGTCTAGTTTCTAGAAGACAAATGTCTATATTAAAGAAACATGACAAATGGTATAAAATGCCATCTATCCTTGTTGCAAGTCTCAACCAAAAAGGTGAAAGACTGAATAGGCACAAAGATTGAACGACTCAGTCTGAGGTCACAAGGACAGAGGAAAGAGATATTGGGGGAACAAACAGCACATTGCTATCTAGGGGTACCTCAGTGGGTGGGCTTTTCCAAACTGAGGTTGCCTGGCTGTGTACTAGGGACCTTCAGTGAGGTATCTCCACAAATAGACTGAAACATTGATGGGACATGGGAAGTTTACATTGTCTCTGCCCACACTGCCTCTTCTATGAATAAACAGAAGACTTTGGTTTCCAGAGATGTTAATTTAGTAGCTTTCACGAGCACAGTTAAAAATATTTATGAATGAATTTTAAACATTTTACAATGAAAAGGTAATGTCTCCCCTCCGAGAGCGCTCCTCCACACAATGCTACTGATTTATTTGAAAGAAGTCTGCAGCCCAAACCAGTCCGTACTGCGAATCCTAAGAACTCACCACCTTCCCATTGCAACTCCTGCACACCTAGCAACTAAAACTATCGCATCCACCAAACACCCACCTCTCAAACGAATTAGCCATTCTTTCCATTCCAAGCCGTGGAAACCTTTCAAAAGATACCCTGCAAAGAACATCAAAGGAAACGAGTCCCACCTCCCCCATCAGCAACTTTTGGAATTAAGTCCACAAGGCTTTTCCCATTCTTTTATTTTTATAACACGTATGTAAGGAGCTTATGGTGCACAGCTGAGAATGACCCGTATTCTTTCTTGCATCGTTCACATCCGTGCTGCCGCTGTACACCAAAGTATAAACAAGCAAACAACAATCAACCCCCCGTCCATTACACTCACCTCTTTTTGTTGTTGTTGTTGCTCCAAGGGTGTTGATAAAATCAGTCAGTAAAACTCGCCCAGCATAGAGAGGGCTTTTCTTTTTCTCTTCCCTGTGGTTACGTGAGGATACTAATTATTAATTAGTGTTGGTGCTGCTGCTGCTGTGGCGGCTGCTACAGATGCAAAAGTTGTTTCTCTAGAGAGAGTTCTCCTGTATCTTTTAAAAACAAATTAAACTCTTGTTAAATATGATTCCTATATTCATAGATGGCTATTTATGGTTACTTATAAAGTGAAGAGAATAGTTGCCATATACCAATGATAGTTTCAATACTGATGTTCACCATAAATTAATCTATTGATAGTTTTAATAAATTAAACCTCTCTCCTTTTCTACCTCATAATGTAAATGCTAGGATTCCCCTGAACAGAGGCTGCCAGGTATGCTGAATTATACCAGACTCTATTGTAGTTTTGTTATGTGAACAAACATTCACTGGGAGATAGACTAAGGTCAAGAAACCATAGGTAAAAATGAGTTTAAATACAATTTGAACCTAGATCTCCAGCATAATTTTGGAGTCTTCCAATTTCAGCCATAATCTCACATGCTTTAGTTGGCGTATCTGTAGGATGGAGACCATATTTAGAACTGTAGTTCCTGTCTTGATTTCATAGCTGCACAGACTTTTAAAACCAGATGAAACCATTGTGATGATCCAGTCTGACCTGCATAACACAGGCCAAAGGACTTCACTTAATATTTTATGTATCAATACCACAACTTCTGTTTGAGCTATAGCATATCTTTTAGAAAGAGCTACAGACTTGATTTAAAAGCTTCAGGTGACAGAGAATCCACCACATCCCTCAGTAAATTACTCCAATGGTTAATTACACTCACTGTTAAAAATGCACGCCTCGTCTGAGTTTGTCTATCTTCAGCTTCTAAGCATTGAATCTCCTTATGTCTTTTTCTGCTAGATTAAGGAGTTATCAGATTTTTTTTTCTCCATGAAGGTACTTGTAACCATGTCAAAATCACCTCTCACTTACAGCCAGTAATTATGGGGTGGCTGATGTCCACACTACCCTACTTCTGTTGGTGGTGCGTGTCCTAACTTGGGACTTGGGCTTGATTCTCACTTTAACCTCAGACCCTTTATACCACTCTTGTTGCTTCATCTGATAAAATATACTACTGTGGACCTGAAGTACATTAAATCCATTAAAGTACAGAAATCCATTAAAACCTCCCTTTTATAGAAATCCTGAAGTACAGAAATCCATTAAAACCTCCCTTTTACAAGAGCAGACAACTAACACTAAAGATAGATGTCAAATTGAGAACAAAAAGCTGGAGGTATTCTTCCAAGTTCCACACAGAAAATAAGCCCTTCTCCTGTGAATTGGTAAGATGAAACACGACACGTAGTACATTGTACAGATGTTAAAAGTAAAACTGCATCTCTCTGAGCAGCATTGGGGTCCTCGAACTTAACTCTCCCTTGGTGGGCCTTGACTATGCCCATAGACTCTGCTAGATTCCTAGGACTTGGCTCCTTGATTGAGGAGGAAAAAATAAGTGGTGCTATCTCCAAAATGCTAGCTATTTGTGGCACCAAAATCAGATCTCACTCATAGTACATTTTCAGATCTGTGATCTTTCCTGTCCTTTCTTACAAGTGGAATGAAATAGTTAACATAAAATTATCATCACTGGTCATCTCAGTTAACACTCATCAAATAAATGGGGCAGTTCATACCTCTCAGAGCTATTGTGGCAGGCTCTTTGCAGACTCATGTAGACATTTCCACATCAGTTACTCTCCGTTCACATATTTGAGGTTTTCTTTACAACTACAACAGGTAATGACTTAGGGCTTGTCTACACTGGCACTTTGCAGCGCTGCAACTTTCTCACTCAGGGATGTGAAAAAACACCCACCGAGCACTGCAAGTTTCAGTGCTGTAAAGTGCCAGTGTAGACAGTGCATCAACGCTGGGAGCTATTCCCCTCATGGAGGTGGGTTTTTTAGAGCGCTCGTCCCAGCGCTATGCTGCGACTGCACAAGCCACATTAAACTGCTGCCACGCTAGTGAAAACGTGTCCTTACTGTTAAAAAATGAAAACTGAGATTCTGGAGACCAAAATAACCTCTGGAGAGAGGAAGTTGGACATCATACTACCACATACTGTCTGGATCCAAGCCCTGGTAAAGATGACCTTATAAAAGATGATCATACAGATACTATATATTCTTGTATTCTATAAGTGTATGCAGATGTCTTGGTGGGACATTTTTGAAAACTTCTTTGGTACAGAAAATAGAGAATTCCCTCTAATTATGGTTGAACATGTGAGAAAATATTCATTGAATAAATTATTGAATTGGTAGTTGACAAGTACTGTAATTTATTTGATGCAGACCACCAACATTATTCACTGGATAAGTTGTTAGACTGTGTTACAATGTTCTACCAAAAAAAAAAAAAAAGCAACTATTGTTCACAAAGATTTGTGGTTACTAGTGTAGGCCTCAATCTTGCAAATACTTATGCACATAACAGCTCTATTATATTTTTGTAGATCATTGCACATTAGAGCCTTGCACTTCATTCCTTGCATACCACAAACTTGCATTTAAATCAATGGGACTACCTGGGAACTGACTGCTCAGCATGAGCAAAGTTAACAGAATCTGGCCCATTATGCTTGTGATCTAAAATGACAAACCTGGGAAACTCAGACATAAGCATGGTGTCAATCTCCCTTTTGACTTCTGTGGGCCCAGATCCTCAGCTGGTGTAAATCAGCATAGCTCCACTAAAGTCAATGGAGATATACTGATATACACCATCTGAGGATACGGCCCAAAGATTTTTCATGTCAAATCTAAAATGTGAATGTACTTTTCTATTTACTAAACTTGCATTTTACCTTTACATTTCCATTATTACATATATGTAAAATTATTAGGCATATTAAGCTGGACTGTAATAATATATTAGGATATATAAGAGAATTGTCTTTGGTATTATACTTCACTTCAGGTTTAGGTAAGTACACACTTGCATACACTTCTTGGATCTCACATTTTCATGTGGAGCAGTACCTTCTAATCTGTGCACAAAAAATTGACTTCAATGGCACCCTGCATGGGCTCACAATTCAGTACATGTATCTGCAGGATCAAGGTCTGTGTAGTAATTCCTGCTCTGTTGCTGTCACTGTGACCATGGCTGCCGCTAGTGTTTCACCAGCATCCTTGCTAATTTTAATTTTTATATTTTATGTATATAAATTGTGAAGTATTTGAATCCTTCCAATTTACTTTTGGTGATAAAGGGTTACAAGTAGTGGTGGTAGTGGTCATGGGTTATGCACTGCTGACAGTTGCAGAACTAGTTACATTTTCCCCTTTGATTTGATTCTGTTTTTCTTCTAAATTAAATAATTATAATGTATATACAATGTGTGTAATGGCAAAAACATTCACGCAAGGACTATCAGGAATATGTTGTCGTTCAGGGGAATTTATAAGTTCTGAGCCTTCTTATTTTGTTCAGTCAGAATTTTGCGAGACTCTTTCACACACACTTCCCCTGATTTTATTTCCTTTTACAATTATAACCCTCGGGAAAGGGAAAACATCCCAGTCTGACCAATCTTTTCAGAAGCCCTTCAGTGCATATCTTTAGTTACAGGTCAGTAATAATTTTTATTGCAAACCCTTAGGTTTCAGGCTTTGTAACTCAGGCCAGCTCTCAACTCAACACTCCACCACTGTCTCCCTCAGGCATTTGAGATAAGATGAATTGTCCTGGTTCTTTGTCATAAGAGTTAATCTTATCTGGGTAGGGCATTCTCAGTTCAGAAGCTACATGTCTGTGGATCTCCCTTTCTGAACATATCCAGAGGAGACTTGCTGTTACAGCCATCTAGACTTGTTCTAAGACAGGGGTGGGCAAACTTTTTGGCCCAAGGGCCATATCTGGGCATGGAAAATTGTATAGCGGGCCATAAATGTTCATGAAATTGGGATTGGGGTGTAGGAGGGGGTGAGGGCTGTGGCTGAGGGTGCGGGCTCTAGGGTGGGGCCAGAAATGAGGAGTTCAGGGTGTGGGAGGGGGTTTCGGGCTGGGGCAGGGGGTTGGGGTGTGGGGGTACATGAGGGCTCCAGCTGGGGGTGCAGGCTCTGTGGTGGGGCTGGGGATGAGGGTTTTGGGGTGCAGGAGGGTGCTCCGGGCTGGGACTGAGGGGTTTGGAGGACAGGAGGGGGATCAGGGCTGGGGTAGAGGGTTGGGGCATGGGAGGAGGTCAGGGATGCAGGCTCCAGGTGGTGCTTACCAGGGCAACCCAGAGGATTCAGGGGGCCTGGGGCAAAGCGGGGGAGCTGCGGCGCTTGTACTCACCTGGCAGCAGTCCAGGTATTGGGCGGTATTTCGGCGGCGGGGGGCCCTTCAGTCGCTCCGTGTCTTTGGCAGCACTGAAGGCCCCCCCACTGCCGAAATGCCGGCCGAAGACCTGGACCGCCGCCGGGCCAGGGCTTGCGGGGCCTGGGGCTAATTGTCTCACTTGCCCCCCCCTTCTGAGTGGCCCTGGTGCTTACCTCAAGCAGCTCCCAGAAGCAGTGGCATGTCCCCCCACTGGCTACTATGCGGAGGCACAGCCAGGTGGCACTGTGTGCTGCCCCATCCGCAGGCACTACCCTTGCAGCTCCCATTGGCTGCAGTTCTGAGCCAATGGGAGCTGCATAGGCAGTGTTGGGGCAATGTGCAGAAACCCCTGGCTGCCCCAATGCATAGGAGCCGGACAGGGAACATGCTGCTGCTTCAGGGAGCCATGCGGAGCCATGGCATGCGCGGAGCAGGGCAAGCCACCAAACCCGCTCCCCGGCTGGAGCGCTGGAATGGGGCAAACACCAGACCTTGCTCCCTGGCGGGAGCTCAGGGGCCAGATTAAAATGTCTGATGGATCAGACGTGTCCCACGGGCTATAGTTTGCCCACCCCTGTTCTAAGACCTTTCCATTTGAATTGTGTCTTTTAGGAAGCCTCTCTTTTTAACCTTCTTTTCCTTTTGGATAACTTTTGTGTGAGTATATTTTCATTTTTGTCAGTAGCTGGTTCTTGAGACATTGGGTGTAGATGCAGTACAACGGGTCCAAATAGATTTTAATTGTTGTCTGTTTAACTGTTGGAATATGTACAGTAACATAGATGAGCCCTCTGGGAAACAACTAAGTAAATACATTTTAAAAAGAAATGTCTAAAATATAAAATTACTCATACTTTCTAAAATTATTTTTAAACTTAAATTTTGTTAATAACAATAGCTTAGAAACCTAAAATTAAAACCTGTTTTCTAATCAAATATATGTTAGGCAACTGTGCAATTTTTTAACTTTAAATTTTAGGTGAGATGAGCAGGTTGTATGTGATTTTTCACACTACTGTCCACATGTATTAGCTTGATGATATCATACTCATGCACTAATAATAGTAAATAATAATATTACTACTTAATATTTACATAAAGTAGCACCTTATGGCTTCAAAGCACAATACCAACATTAACTAATTACTCTAGAATTTAGCATACATTCTTTTCTACTTACTTTCTAAAGGAGAAGCATTTGATATATTTAAATAGCTATTGTGTAATCAAAAAGGTAAATTAGTTATATAATGACTTATGCCACTGGTTATAGCAAGGGACTGGGAGTCAGATGGGCTTTTTTCCCCAACTCTGCCAGTGACATGTAAGTCAATAGGAGTTGGACATCTGATTTCCTTATGCACTTTTGAAAACTCCATCCCCTCAATCCTAAATGCACCTCATCTTCTCTGTCTTTAAAATGAGATAATAACATGTACTCACTTCTGTAAAGTGCCTGGAGATTCTTGGATGAAAGACACTACATTAGTTTGAGTATTAATTATTATTATTATAATATGTAGTTGTTGTCATACAATTATTAAGACTATGCTGGTTCCTTGTTTTTAAGATCATGGGTGAAATCCTGGCCCAATTGAAGATAATGGGAGTTTTGTTATTGACTACAATGGAGCTCGGATTTTGTCCTATATATATATATATATATATATACATATATATATATATATATAAACCTATACTACAATACATTTCTAGCTCCCAACTCCTTGGCAGCAGTTCCTTTCCACACTCCCACCCAAACAGCAGAATTAAACACCGATTTCTCCCCTTACCCTTCTATATGTCCCAAATATCCCACCTCCAAGGCTCTTACAAATTACCCCTGCAACAATGACCTTTTGGGAGCCCCTGCTTTCTCTCAGCTCCAGGATAAAGTATCCCTGCCAACTGTCATTCTTCACTGTCTATGCTCAGTAAGATCACTGCAATTTTCTTTCCAAATTACCCATTTCCTGCAGTTTACCTGCAACTCCCCATTAGAAAAATATCCTTGATACAGCAAACAGTAGCAGCCCAGCAAATTATCCATGTTCTTCAACAGCAGCTCCCCTTGCCCACAACACGGTCCCCAACCTTCTGCTTCCCTCCAAACAAACTCTCACAAAATTAATCCCAGGACACCCTCATCAACCAGTTTGTCCACTCACCCAGAAAATAGTCCCCCCAAAATTATCCCCCCCCCCCATGACCCAATAACCCGCTCAGAGCTTGCTCCGGGATGTGAATGTGTGTTGGTGTGGGGGTGGAAGCCTTGTGTGAGAGCCCGCCCTCACATGCATCTGAAGTTGTCTTGGGGATAGTCTCCAGGAATTTTAGTGAAAGATGTTCTCAAAGATGTTCTTGCACTGACTCACTCCTCTATCTGCCATGGAGTACTGCCCAACCCACTTTGGATGATGATGGTAGTAAATCTGGTAGGGTAAGGCTTGTTATTAATACACTAATAAGCATTTATGTAAAGCTTTTAATCTTCCACAGGCTTTACAAACATTAATTGCTCAATAATTTCATTTACAGATTTTCTAAAGGTCTTCATATTTGAGAAGAAAACTTCTGTCAGCTTATAATGTTTTATTAACACTTCAATCATTATCTTAAATGTATAACTTGTCAAGGGCAGTTGATTCCTCACAGAATACTTATGATGCTTGAGGAATAAAAACAAACAAACAAACAGCTCTGTGACTGTAGCAGGCTTAAATTGAATTTATCTATTTTTACCCTAATACTAGGTTTGTTCTTGCTCATGCATTATTGCTAGTTAGCCTTGGTTTATTTTTGTTTTGCACAGAGCTCAGGGATTTGATTTCAGGAAGGAAAACAAACAGCTAAAAGGACATCTGAAGTTCAGACACACATCTTTTGCCTAAACATAGGAACTGCTGTGACAAAACAGGCTAGTGACCCACTTAGTCCAGTGGATCTGGCCTCCAGTAATGTCTACATTAACTACTTCTAATGAAGACGTATAATGCACCTGCCAATTGAACAATATTATACCGTGGATGATTGGGAAGAATTTTTTCCTGGCCCCATAGTTCAGAAGACAAACTGCCCAAGATAAAGCAACCAACCAGTTATGTATACAGTGGTGGAGATATATGTTTGGGGGGTTTCTATCTTAATCCAGCTGGCATTCAGTTTTGGCCTCAGAACTGGAAGATGGATAGCTGTTGTCAATTTTATCTTTGTATAACTGCAGATGCTGGGCCAGATCCCCAGCCTGTGCTGAAATCAGCATAACTCCGTGGACTTTGAAAGACCTACACCACTCTACACCAGCTACAGATTTGGCCTGCTCTTTTTTGCATGTGGCTAATCCATTTGTGAATTAAACTAAGCTATGTTCATCAATAACATTCTGACAATGAGTTTCACAGATTAATTATACATTGCAGAGATCAAAATAATATAGTTTAATATCCCCTTATTAAGAGACAAGATAAAATAAGGATGTCACATGGCCTTCTCTCTTCCATCCTTCATTGTGTGTGTATATATGTATATTTAATTGTACTTTTTGAAAAAAACAAAAACAAAACAAAACAAAAAACCCCACAACCTTAGGCCCTTCTCCTGTAACGTGCTGAACTACTGAGCTACTAATGTAGTCAGTACTAGTTCAGGTCATTCAGAACTTTGTAGGATTGAGCCCTAAATAGTCATTCAGTTTTTTCCTCATACAGAGTTATCCCAACATACCTTTTAAGATAAAGGTGACCAAAACAGAATAATCAAAGGAAGAACCTACTTAGCAATGTTTTATATAATGGCATTACAATATTTTCTGTATTTTTCTCTGTTCCTTTTTTATTACAGCCTAACATCTTATTTGCTGTTCTGACCACCATAGCATATTGAGCAGACATCTTCATTAAGCTGTCCACACGGATGCTTACATTCTGTTGTTGAAAGGTTACAATTAATTCAGAACCCATCTGTGTGTACAAATAGTTCAAATCATTCCTTCCAAGGTGCATTACCTTGCACTCACCTACACTGAATTCCATCTGCCACTGCATTACCCAATTATTTAGTTTTGTCATGTCGTTCTGTTTTGCCTCACAATCCTCCCCAATCTTGTCTAACCTATATCATTTGTGAAGAGAGCAGATTTCAGTGCCTCATTAGTCAGCATCTCCAGCAGGCCCATAATAAATATATTAAACAACACTGGGCATAGTATTGATCCCTGGGGCACCCCACTATTAACTTTCTTCACAATGAGAATTTGCCATTTATTCTTATTCTTCCCCCCTGCCCATCTCGTAACTGGACTTTAATCCATGATTGACAGGATTTACCTCTCCCTCTGTGGTTAGCAACTTTCCCTAATAGCCTCTTGAATGTTTAAATAAATTACATCCACTGGTTCCTCATTATCCATTATTTTGTTACCATTATAAAATGCTATTTAAAAATAAGAGCATGTAAACATAACTTGAGTCCTTTAAAGAAATGTTTTGATCCAGCCATTTTCAATGTAATATTATTATTTAGCAGCATTTTTTAAAAAAATCTTATGTCATCCCAACATGTTTCAAAAATGCAGGAGTCATTCTCAGTCCTATTTTAATCAAATGCTACAGCAGAGAGGAACTATTTTGCAAGGTAAATACATTCAAGAGTCTGATCCATTTTGCACAATTAGTAACCCTCCAGGGGCAAGTCTTTCAACCACTTGCAGGCTTGTTTCAAAAAAAAAAAAAAAAAAAAATCAGGCAAATCAAGTTTTCCCAATGAGAAAGCACCACAGACCTGTTCTAGGACTAATATTTGACAGGTCTCACTCCAGTGAAGGGCTTATTTTCACCCCAAGAGCCACTCAGGCAGCTCATTTTTGCACATGTATGACAGCAAAGATTGCAAAGGTGAAGCCATATTTTAATCATGTTCTCTCCAGGGTGTGGTTGTATGCCTGGGATGGGGGGACAGAGGTGTTGGTTAGCTATGTTTGTTTCAGGGACAGACTCTCCTGCATGCTAACTGACCCTACAGCCCTAGATAATTGGGGGGGAACCCCCCTGTTCTCTTTCAGTCAAGCCCCACTTGCCAAACAAATGCCCCAAACCCTTCTTCAGCACCTTTCCCTCTTCTCCCCCTCCCCTATCGCCAGTCCCGCCTCCCTTCAGCCACATGTCCACCTTCTCCCTCCCCCCAGCTAAACAGTCTCCTGGCTCGCCACATCCCCCACGTCCCTTCCTCCCTCAAACTAATCAGCTGGACGCCTCCAGCACAACGCCAGCCCCCATCTCCTCAACCTAGAGCCAGCCTTCCTCTCCCCGCCAGTGCTGGCAATAGGCACTCCCCCCCGCCCCGCAGCAGCAAAGGCGGCGCCGCGCCCTAGCTAGCCTGCGCCCGCGCGCGTTCCATCAGCCCTGCGCCTATATTGCGCGCTTCCATTTCCCTGCCCCCCCACCCCCCGGCCGAACAAGACGAGCTGTGAGGGAGGGGCTGCTGCTGCTGCTGCTACGCGCTCCCGCTGTGGTAGGAGAGCGGCAGCGTCATTGTGTTAGCAAGAGGCAGCAGGGCTGCGCTGAGGACGCGTCCAGCTCTGCGGGCAGCTGCAGGGGTGGGATGACGAGGGGGGTGTAACCCGGATCCGCTCTGTGCAAGGCTGTTTGTTGTTTCCTTCTCAGTGTGCAATAGAGCTGGCGACTGCTTGCAGCCAGCTAAGCAGACAAACGCAAGGGCAAGCAGGCGTGGCATGAAGGGAGCAGCAGCAGAACCACCTGCGGCTGCGTGGCCTTTTACCGGGTGGCACCCTCTTACAGTCTTGCGAGCCCCGAGCATTCAGGAATCGTGAGATTGGCTCAAAAATCCCGAGATATTTAAAATATCATTTTTCAGATTGTTTATATTTGCCCTCTAGTTTCCAAGTCCTCAGGGTGTGCGTGGTTCACATTTACCAGCTGTTCTGCACTGCTGTGTGGGGGCTACAATTTTTTATTTTTCACAGAAAGCAGGGGTTTTCTTGCAATCTCTTGATTCCAGCCGCTGGGCTTTAGAAAACCCACCAAATATTGTGAGACTTGCAGTAAAATTGTGACACTGCACTTAGAGCACCAGGGAATTTGATGTCTGTTTTGAGGGCTGGCCTCAGGCACAAAGACAGACTCTGGACTCCTGTGCTTCTGAGGCGCGCTACTTCTGGGGGGATCCCCCATCCCATCCAAGTTCTGCATCCCGTAACTTAATCCAGTCTCCCTCCAGTTGCAGGATTGAAGGGAAAGAGACAGATTAAGGCAAGTTCCCCCTCACCTAGTATTGCCAACCCCACCTGTTCAAAAATAATGAGTTAGACGCACGAAAATCATGAGATTGGTTTAGAAAGGTTGAGATTTTAAAAACCATACATTTGGTTGTTCTTTCTGTTTGCCATTAGGGTGGACTCATCGCACATTTTCAAACTTTCCTCCACAGCCTTGAAGGCTAGAGAGCAAGATAGGAAAGGAAAATCATCCTTTTGCTATTTAATTTTTAAAATCGTCTTGCTAATGGTGCATTGAGAAATTTAAATAATCCACTCATCAGCAAAATATTTTAGAGTACTGATGTAGCTCATAATGACTCAGAAGGAGCCTTGATAATGAATCTTGTCTATGAGTATTATAGTGGGCCTGCTTCTATAGATTCCGCTGAAACTCCAGTTGACCTAATTGGGAGCTTTGCAAGTGGACTAGCTGCAGAATCAGTCCCAGTAAGAACAACATATAAAATAAAAAGATGCTGGATTCAGGGGTGCCGGAACAGGGAGGCCAGGGAGCCATGGCCCCATCACTTTTTCCCTGCCTTAAGGGCGGGTGATGGGGATGAAGGGGGTGGAGACGAGTGAGTAGGGGCTGGGTCTAGGGGAAGAGGCAAGGCAAGAGTGTGGCCTTGGGGAAGGCGTGGGCCCATGGGGGAAGGGGAAAAACCACGGTTTGGGCACTGGTGGCCCCCTCCACTTCTAGGGCGTTTCCAGCACTCCTGACTGGACTTGTGTAGTACCTTCTATATGAAAATCTCATGCTTCACAAATTTGAATTAACTAAGCATTATGACCTGGATCCACTAAGGGACTTGGGTGGTGTGATGCTGAATGTTGTAATGTCTAATTTTTAGGAATCTAGAAAATCACAGGAATAAACACTGTCATCCACAAAGCCTGAATTAGGCTTATAGGCTCCCTATACAATGCACAGGGAGAGATAGGTGCCTAAGAATGGGATCCACAAAAGCCAGAATGCTAGGCAGGGAGATATCAAACTAGCCAACAAGAGATGCCAAGGACAGATGTGTGTCCTAAGCCCTGCCCTTCCCAAAGAGATAGGTGTCTAAGTCCAGGCTGCAAGGATTTCTGTCTCTGCTTGCAATGCACAACTGGGAACCCCTCTCCTGCAGTCAGGTGGCTTAGGCACCTAAGTCAGGTTTTGTGAGAATGAGTTAGGTGCCTGCCTCCCTCCACACAAAACATCTGGAAGAGGAAGTGGTGCCCACCTTATACTCTTTAGTGCAGTGGTTAGAGCACTCACCTGAGGGGGAGAAAGGATTTTAATGGGATCTTTCACACACCTCAGGTAAGTGCTTGAACCACAGAGCTATGGGATAGTCTTATATGGGGCTTTCTCAATCTCGCCTGTCAAAGCTGTTCCTCTGTAGCTAAATAAACAATCATTGGTGCAGAGGGACTGCACTCAGCAAGTTTGCAGATGACACTAAACTGGGAGGAGTGGTAGATATGCTGGAGGGTAGGGATAGGATACAGAGGGACCTAGAAAAATTAGAGGATTGGGCCAAAAGAAACCTGATGAGGTTCAACAAGGATAAGTGCAGAGTCCTGCACTTAGGATGGAAGAATCCCATGCACTGTTACAGACTAGGGACCGAATGGCTAGGAAGCAGTTCTGAAGAAGAGGACCTAAGGGTTACAGTGGATGAGAAGCTGGATATGAGTCAACAGTGTGCCCTTGTTGCCAAGAAGGCTAATGGCATTTTGGGCTGTATAAGTAGGGGCACTGCCAGCAGATCGAGGGATGTGATAATTCCCCTCTATCTGACATTGGTAAGGCCTCATCTGGAGTACTGTCTCCAGTTTTGGGCCCCACGCTACAAGAAGGATGCGGAAAAATTGGAAAGAGTCCAGCAGAGGGCAACAAAAATGATTAGGGGGCTGGAACACATGACTTATGAGGAGAGGCTGAGGGAACTGGGATTGTTTAGTCTGCAGAAGAGAAGAGTGAGGGGGGATTTGATAGCTGCTTTCAACTACCTGAAAGGGGGTTCCACAGAGGATGGCTCTAGACTGTTCTCAGTGGTAGAAGATGACAGAACAAGGAGTAATGGTCTCAAGTTATAGTGGGGGAGGTTTAGGTTGGATATTAGGAAAAACTTTTTCACTAGGAAGGTGGTGAAGTACTGGAATGGGTTAGCTAAGGAGGTGGTGGAATCTCCTTCCTTAGAGGTTTTTAAGGTCAGGCTTGACAAAGCCCTGGCTGGGATGATTTAGTTGGGAATTGGTCCTGCTTTGAGCAGGGGGTTGGACTAGATGACCTCCTGAGGTCCCTTCCAACCCTGATATTCTATGATTCTATGACTGTGTCTCCTACCTTGATGCCAGGGTATGAAGTCATTCTCACACACACTCTCTCTCTGGCCCAGTGATTCCAGTTATTTATACAAACTGGAAAAATCTTCAACAGGAAAGGCTGAGAGCCCTCCACCCCCCATCATAACTCAGTGGACTCTGCTGAGACATGTGTTCAAATCTTTTCTCCCCATCAGAACTATTGGACTACTACCAGCAGCTTTTGAATGGGACCTACTCTGGTAGATGGCTTCTGTACATGCCTGTACATGCCTATCTTCCCCCAGTTAATGGATCAATCTAGGACTTAAGCCTGGTCTACACTAAGCGTTTAAACTGGTTTTAGGAGCATTAAACTGATTTAACGCCACACCCGTCCACACTAAGAGGCCCTTTATATCGGTATAAAGGGCTCTTTAAACCAGTTTCTGTATTCCTCCCTAACGAGAGGAGTAGCGCTAATATCAGTATTACCATATCGGATTAGGGTTAGTGTGGCCGCAGATCGACGGTATTGGCCTCCGGGTGGTATCCCACAGTGCACCACTGACCGCTCTGGACAGCAATCTGAACTCGGATGCAGTGGCCAGGTAGACAGGAAAAGTCCCGCGAACTTTTGAATATTTCCTGTTTGCCCAGCGTGGAGCTCCGATCAGCACGTGTGGCGATGCAGTTAAAAATCAAAATAAAGAAAGAGCTCCCGCATGGACCATGCGGACGTGATCGCTGTAAGGGCAGGCAAATCTGTTCTATCAGCGCTCCATTACAGAAGACGAATTAAAAAACATTTTTTAAAAATCTCCAGACAGACGCCATAGCAGGGACTCAGCGCACTGCTGCGTGACAAGCGTAACAGAAAGCCAAAGAATCAAATGGACGCTCATGGACTGGAGGACTCAAGCTATCCCACAGTTCCTGCAGTCTCTCTGAAAAGCATTTGCATTCTTGGCTGAGCTCCAAATGCTTCTAGTGTCAAACACAGTGTCTGCGGTGGGTCAGGGCATAGCTCAGCAATTTACGCACCCCCCCACCCACCCCTAGAAGTGAAAGGGAAAACAATCCTCTCTTGACTCTTTTACATGTCCCCCTATCTTTACTGAATGCTGCAGATAGACGCGATGCTGCAGCACTGAACACCAACATCCTTGCCCCCCCCCCTCCATGGGTGGCTGATGATGCAAAACGACTGGTACCCGTTCTCATCATCAGCCTATTGGCACATGGGGCAGTGCAAAAGGGCTGGTAACCATGCTGACTAGCATCCGTCAGGTCAATCAAGGGCACCTGGCCCTAATTTTTCCTGGGAGATGGTGCAGTATGGCTGATAACCATTGTCGTCATAGCAACAGGGGGCTGACCTCTGTCAGCCCCCACCCTTCATGTGTAAAAAAAAGATTCAATTGCCCCTGGACTAGCAGAGGGATGCTGGGGTCCTCTCCTCCACAGTCCTTACTGTCCTGTCTGGACTATCATAGCAGCTGGAGGCTGCCTTCCACTCATTTCTCACTAACAAGTCAGTGTGTCTTATTCCTGCATTCTTTATTACTTCATCACACAAGTGGGGGGACAATGCTATAGTAGCCCAGGAAGGCTGGGGGAAGAACAGAATCAACAGGTGGGGTTGTTGCAGGAGCACCCCCTGTGAATAGCATACAGCTCATAATTTCTGCAGGATCTGACACAGAGCAGCTGTGCTCTCTGATACAGTGGTTCTCTAGTACACTTGCCCATATTCTAGGCAGGACTGATTCTATTTTTAGATACCAAAAGGAGGATTGACTCTGGGAGTCATTCCCAATTTTAGCTTTTGCCCCTGGCTAAGAGCAGCCAGGGCACTTATGACAGCAGCAAATGGTGCAAAACGACTGGTAGCCATAATCATCTTTTTACCAATTTATGGATTGGTAGATGGTGCAGTATGGCTGGTAACCATCTCTGCTGTCATGCAAAAGCAAAAGCATGCTGCTGTGTAGCGCTGCTGAATCGCCTCTGTCAGCGGCATCTAGTACACATACGGTGACAGTCACAAAAGGCAAAACAGGCTCCATGATTGCCATGCTATGGCATCTGCCAGGGCAATCCAGGGAAAAAAGGCGCGAAATGCTTGTCTGCCGTTGCTTTCCCAGAGGAAGGAGTGACTGACGACATTTACCCAGAACCACCCGCGACAATGATTTTTGCCCCATCAGGCACTGGGATCTCAACCCGGAAATTCCAAGGGGCGGGGGAGGCTGCGGGAACTATGGGATAGCTACGGAATAGCTACCCACAGTGCAACGCTCCAGAAGTCGATGCTAGCCTCGGACTGTGGACGCACACCACCGATTTAATGTGTTTAGTGTGGCTGCGCGCACTCGATTTTATACAATCTGTTTTACAAAACCGGTTTATGCAAATTCGGAATAGTCCCGTAGTGTAGACGTACCCTTAGGTGGAAGATAGGCACTTGGCTGCCTAGCATGGGGCAGTGGTGCATATGTTCAGAAGCAGAAACTTAGGCACCTAGGGAACTTTTAACCTGAAAACTTAGGTGCTGAGTGAATTTGGGCACCTACAGGCAAGGGGGAGTTTTGTGGATCTCAAGGAGCCTAAAAACTGGGATTTAGGTATCTAAACCCCAGACTAAGAGGCCTAAGTATTTCTGTGACTTTCACTCTATGATACCCCTATGAGGTAGGTAACTATTAGTATACCCATTTCTAAAATGGGTAACAGAGTCACAGAGAGGTTAAATAATTTGCCCAAGTATACACAGCAAGCTAGTGGCATAACTGGGACAAGAACTAGGAGTTTTGACTGCCAGTCTCCTGCTCCAACCACCACTCAGACTATAGCCCACACTGTGCTATGTGATGCATTCAAAAGAGTGGGTTGCAACTTTAATATTTCTTATACCTTTCAATTAATTGGTGGTTATTATGTATGTTAATATTATTCTAATGAGTCCAAATATAATCAGTCAATATTAAGCAAGAGTCCATAGGAGCTGTGGGTGCCCAAGTCCTTTGAAAAAGAAGCCTCTTTTATTTAAGGTGCCTAAATTTTTAGGAACCTAATTTTTGGCACCTACATTTAACAACCTGGACCATTGTGTGCATTAGGGTATAACTGCATATCTCCTACGGTTCCCGTGGAAGAATAATAAATCATGTTTCTCTCTGGCTTAATCACTTGGAAATGGCATCCTCTCAATTTGAAATAGCTTTTCCCTATTAACAAACCCAGGCATGGTTTCTAAGCTCCATCCCTCCCACATCCACCCCTCTCTAGCTTGCTTCACCAGCTGTGTCCTGCATAATTCCAGTGCTCAAATAACAAAGCGCTATCCACAGGGTGAGGGAGTGCTGAGGGTGGAGGCACATTGAGAGGGTATAACTGCCCACTACAAATTTAGATTGCCTTTCACTGAATCAGGTGAAAAGGATAGTACTTAACATCTTTAAACGAGGGCTGCCTGTGTGACAAGTACAAATTATACTTCATGTTCCTGTAATTTGACCGGTCAACACCTGGTCCAAAACAAGTGCTATAATGTTAAAGAGAATTCCAAAGCCACATCTAACACAGACGTATCATTTTTCATACAAAATCAACAAACAGTTAAAAAAAAGAAAAACCTTCCAAATGAGATTAAAATAAATGAAGGAAACAAAGGTAGCACAGTCCAGCAGCTTATAGTTACATACAAGTTAAATTTTTTTATGAATGGTAAAATGAATGAATTTCCAGATTCTGAATGGAAACATTTTTCGATACAATCTACAGAACAAACAGTTACTAGACAAAGGCTCCATCAAAACAAGTCTGGTTTATCAGTGCTGGTAAATTAAAGAGCAATTGTTACCAAGATCCTTTCCATTTTAGCAACAACAAAAAGGTGCAGTATTTTTATTTTGTGTGTATAAATAAGAAAACTGAAGCACTTAGATGGCATTGGTTTAATAACATCCACTGAGAATTATTCTTTAAATTCTATGCACTGACAGAACAGACTGTACAGACCCAGCAGACCAAACAAAAACAAAACAGTAAATAATTATTCAAGAAACCACTTCTGAATTGTGGCACTTGCAGTAATAACTATTTGGTTCACTTTAATGCACTACCTAATTGAACCAGGAAAAATAAACCAACTGAGGGGGGAGGGGGAAACCTCTTTATACAAAAAAATGACCTAGTCGTAAAGAGCACTTGAGAGTAAGAACAAAATATCATGTGCCTGCTCCTGTAGTCTTGGTTCACTCCAAACTTCCATTAGCACCAGTGGGAGTTTTGGGCATACAGGAATGCAGGACTGGCCCATGTATTGTATTACATCAGAAGAGTCTAATCCTGAGAGGTGCTGAGTATGCACAACTTCCATTTACCTCATTCAAACTACTCGTGTGAATTAAAGGGTTTCAGGATAAGGCTATACATCCAGTTTGGCTAGTTCAGCAGGCAGTCACACAATAACACCAAAATCTACTTTACAGTGGCTATATAACCCTTATATTATATCGATATACAAACATTTAAAAAATGCTCAGTAAATTACTACAAGAAAACTGTTCATAATAGAGAATGATTCCCAGGATTAAAACCGAATAGCACAGTATTAGACAAAGTTAACAGTATATATCATATATCCCCACATGAATAATTAATAGTTATACAAATAATTACAAATGTTGATGTATAGGTATATATTAAAAAGTTTTAACAACAAAATGAGCCATTCATTAAGGAAACAAATTGCTTACCTATAGTGCTCTTTTAGGCATTGTCACCATTGTACACCTACGTCCCAGTGGGTAGATCCTTGAGCCCACATGAAACTTCACTTAAAGTCAGTGAAGCTCCAGGCAGGCACAGGAATCTGCCCTCATGGGGTATATCTACACAACAAAGAAAAACCCATGGCTGGCCCATGCCAGTTGAATCAGGCTCACAGGGCTCGGGCTATGGGGCTGTTTCATTGCTGTGTAGACTTGTGAGCTCAGACTGGAGCCTGGGCTCTAGAACCCTGTGGGGTGGGAGGGTCCCAGAGCTCTGGCCCCAGTCCACAAGTCTACACTGCAATGAAACAGCCCCGCAGCACAAGCTCCTGTGCCTAGGGGCGCCCAAGATGTAAATCCAGCCCTGGTAATGAAAAATTGAGTCGTTGAGTGGATCTGTTCTTTTCCCAAGGAGAGGGTTGATTGTTTTACCGAGTGTCTTGCCAGAATCAGGGATTGCAATGTAATCCAGATAAGGTCAAGATAATGCTGGTAGGTTGGAGGAATAAACTGGAAGAAGTAGCAAGAGTTGATAGTTGCTCCCTCAGCTGGGGGAGTATGCCCACCTTGTGTTACACAGATTCACTAATCATCTGTTTCTAGATGTCTAGCAGGAGTGTCTAAAAGCACTTAGCATTTACAACCTTTCAGACCTCACCTCAGTGACTCATGCTTTTGTCAACTCATGATTGGATTACAGCAAAGTACTCTTCATGGGGCTGCACCATAAGAGCATTCAGAAACTTCAACTCGTGCAGATGTGGCAGCCCTCTTGTTGAGTAGTGTTTGTCATACGGAACATATTACACTTCTGCTCTGTGATCTGAGCTGGCTTCTGCTACGTTTCCAGATGGAATATAAGGTGTTAGTTTTAAGCCGTAAAGCCTTAACTGTATTTGGTCCTAGTTAACTCAGGGACTGCCTTTCTCCACAGGTGGTAATACAGCACTGGAAATATTTAAGAAACTTGAGCGAACAGCCTCCTGATTTTATTAGAGAGACAAGGTAGGTGCAGTAATATCTTTTATTGGACCAACTTCTGCTGGTGAGAGAGACAAGCCTTCAAGCTACACAGAGCTCTTCAGGTCTTATTTTAATATTTCTTCAGATCCTGATTTTGTTTTGAAGGGTTGTAGTCAAGGCAAATTTAGTGAGGGGATCTTTTATACTATAGAACATACTTCCTTCATTTATTTCCCAGAGCCTTAATTTGTGCACCTTCAAGTCATAGTATCTGTCCTGCTGGGTCTTTTCTCGGGGAAGTAAAATAAAAGGATGAGACAGGTGTTTCCAAGACATTTTTTAATACGGGAGTGGGAGGAGGGAAGTAGGAGAATCTCCTGTTTTGGACCTTGGCCCTGTTTATTAATATATAGTTTGTAAAGATTGTACCTGTACAACAGCATATGGGATAGGCACATTTCTACTAAGTCTAAATAAATAAATAATAGAGGTACACACATCTTTGAAAAACATCAGTTAAGTTACTGCATTTGTGGTCACTTTAACTCATGGAACTGGCATTCACATGACAGATAACCCAAGGTTTTGCTGACCTTGGCAACATTATAGAATAATCATTCATTAAGTAAGCATGAAATGTTCTTGAAAAATTTACTCAGTGTCCTAGGCACTTATCATACTTTCCTTCGACAGCAACCATCTTCTTGTTCCACCTTCTATTCTGGGACATACATTTGTACTAATTCAAAGGATAATTCCATTCTCCATTTACTGTTTGCCTTTTCCTTTCCTTTGTACAGTATTTAAGGGGTATGACTGAGTAATACAGCTTCCTGTTCAACAATTATTTTTTTGCATATGTCGCATCTTCCTTAATAAATTTATAATAATACTCAGCCTGTCACATCTTCAAAGAGCAGTGCAAAGTCCAACGTGCAAGGGACTAATTCTGCTCTCAGATAAATAGGCACAATTCCTATTGAAGGCAATGGAAATGGTGTCCACACACACCTACGGACAGAACTGGGACCTAATTAATCCTGATGACAACCCTGTGAGGGAGGCAAACGAATTATTATATCAATTTTTACAGATAAACTGAGGCAGAGAGGCTTAGTGAATTGATTGAGTCCATGGAAAAACTCATTGGTAAAGCTATTATTAGAACTTAGGAGTTCCTGGGCTCCCAGTCAAGTGCTTAGTCCACTAGATCATAAAGCAAATCAGAATATTAAATAAACCCCCACACCGGGAGTTAGTTTATTTTATAATTTTTTTGGAGGGGAGGGTTGTTTATTTTCCTCATCGTGGCATGAGAACAACGAAATGGTACCCCTGGTCCCATCTTTTCAGTGTCTGAAAGAGAGAAGAGAAAAAGTATGAAAGAGAAGCAGCAGCTAAAAAGGCAACCAGGTTCATGGCTAAAGTACACATGTGCCATTTGCTCTTTTATACATTTGTTTTATTCCTGGACCAACCGGGAGAACAGAGGTGGACTGTGTCACATTCATGTAGTTCTGATGGGCCAACAGCAAAGAGACAGTTACTAGAATTCTCACCTTTGTGGCACTATTTGTGCTCAGTATACACCCCTAAGGATTCTAGTACATTTCAGAACAGAGTTGGGGGAGGAAACATCACCCACATTGAAATTGAAAAAAAAGAAAGGGAGGGGACCAAGGAAGGAAAAAAATGGGAGGAGAATGGGAGGAAAAAGCTGAATGTGATATGAAGAGAATATTAAAACTAAACTCAACAAAACATGGACATTGATTTTTGTCATATTTAGGATCCATTTGGCTAATGGTTCTATTTTAAAATGATACTGCTCATATTGCTATTATTGTAGCTAGATTTTTTTTGTTTTTACTCCAGAAGTGATTTAGCATAAAACACATTTATTTGTTTGTTAGTAATTGTTTTCTTTGAATCTTTTGTTCAGTTTTATTTTACTCTTCATAGGCGTCTCTATACTTCACTATTGATTGAAATTAACTGTTAGATTTTAGCCATATATATTGATAATATTTATCTAATAGTGATCATCTTGGGTAAATTCTTATGTGGTGCAACACCACTGACTTTAGTTGAATTACACCAGCAATTCATTTGGCTCACTAGGTATAATGAGATGACTTGGAATAATCAGTAGGAAGATGTTAAGAGAAAAGATTGGGGCAATACATTTTCTTGTAGTATATAAATATTAATAGCTCATAGCCTTCACCTAGTTATGTGGGTGTCAGAAATTCTTAGCTAAAATACATTGTGTTGAACCAGTTCTGAAAAGGCATTCACCTATTTCCACTAAATTTAATAGCAAAATACTCATTGACTTTAGTTAGAGCTGGATCATGTCTGTACATTGAAACCGTGCATTTTCTATGCTCTCCTTCGTAAGGTTGGGGCCCTTCTACTACACTGTTCATTCCACATTAGTATTTGCAAATATTTTTTATGGTTGAATTTGGAATAGCCATGCCCATATCTATCATTTATACTTTAATATAAAATATGTTTCACCCTACCTGAATGAATGCTCTTTTATTTTGAATATTTTACAGGGACACTGTCAGCTCGATTTTTTTTAAATTTATGAATTAAAAAAAAAATCAAGATTTCTGGTAGTGTGCCCTTTAAATAATAGGTCCCGAATTAAAACAAAATCCTTTAAAAATTCAAGGTCTTCTATTCCCCTGCTGCTGCTTATAAGGGTTTTTTTAGCAAGGGAGAAACTAAGACCCTGATCATATAAACAGCCTGACTGTAGACTGAAACTGTTTATACACGATGGTCAAATGGGCAAAGTAAAAGTACTGAAAAGAAATAGCAAAAAAAAACCCAAAACAAAACAAAAACAAGGCTAACTCCTTTCAGTTATAGTAATCTTAGGTAGCATTTTTTACTGGGGTAGATATAACATTTTGTAGGTATAAGAGAAATGGGTTTTGAAGCGGATGGTGTCCCATTTAAGGCTAAATAGCCTAAAGCTAATGCACTCATCCTGCTTCAAAGAAGATCTGTGAATGGGAAGGAGGAGTAATATCCATGCATAAGTATTTAATCGTGATTGAAGCTTTGGGTTTTTTTTAAGGTGCAGCAGAAAATTACATTTCTGTTGGAAGTCATATTGTAGGCTAATAAGTAAAGGCCTGATTCTGTAGTCCTTACTTGACAAAACTTCTGTTGAGATAAGCAGCAGTTATGCCTGTGTAAGATCTGCAGGATCAGGACCATAGTACTGTGTATGTCCTTTTTATTATACCAGTGAATACAATTTTGGTTATCACTACAACCCTTAATAGGATATCATGGATGAAAAAGATCTTCAGTGTAGTATAATGAGGTGTTCAAATAGCTAGACTTTTCACTTGATTTGAAGAATTCATTTAATATCAGCTACATTTTAAATACCTATTAGTACACATGAAATTCAGAGAGCCAAATTTAATTGATTAGATTTTGTTTGAATATGTTTTAAAACAGCTGCTTTAACTTCATTAGATTACTTTAATGCCCAGTGGGTAGCCATTTATAAGTTATTTTTTATATACTAATTTGCACAGGGAAACTGTCTGATATAAAGTATGGTAATGCTTATGACTAGCTTATTTTTTAGAATGGGAGGCAAATACACTCAAATAAATGATACTAGAGTTAATAGGCTAAATTTCAAGCTTTTGCATAGTGTGGACCACACATTAACAGAGAGACTGTGAAGTGGATACCTCTGCTACCATTCACAATTGCTTAAAACACTTGTAAACATGTAACCTCCCTGTGGCAACTATAGCAATTTTTTTTACAAGGTACAATAATATTAGGAAAATATGTATTCTTAGTTGTCTTTTAACGTGTTAATGGTTTTGTTCTTTTTGAAAAAAGTGAATCACACTATCTACTTTTGCTACTTATATATCTCTTCCTCTCAACTGTTGTTTCTCTCAGCTGGTAACAAGGAGCAGGAGCCAGTACCATGTGACCTGCCAGCTCTCTAGGTGCTGTATGAACTCAAAACAAAAAGACAGGCCCTGCTCCAAGAAGCTTGCAATATAAGTATAAAATAAGAGACAACAGATGGATATAGACAGACTCTTATCCTGTGCACTTATGACTACAACACCCTCCTCTGCACTGCAGGGGTTCTTCCTTTGTAGTGTCCTGATTCTACAATGGTCTGCTGCTTCCATGACCGGCTCTCCGGCCAGGTCAGCTCTCAATCTAGCCCCGTAGTTAACAGGAAACAAATTGAAACTCAACACAAAAATAGCCATCTGGGTGTTAAAGTCCATAATATAAACACTAGTCCTTCATAGAGAGCCAAGGTGTTGTCAAGGTTAGGCCCCTGACCAGGCCAAGTTACTTGAGTTAGGACAGGGATAGCCTTCCATCCATGTCCTGGATTCACCCAGAACTGGCCTGATCAGGAGGGCGCTCCAGGAAGGGGTTGCCCTATGACAGAGACCAATGAGACAGTGTTGCTCAGCATGATAGACTGTGGTCTCAGCACACCAACAACCTCACTGTGATCACTTAGTACCAGATTTTAAGATCCAATCTCCAATTTTAATGCCAGTTTTTGAGCATGCAACCAATCGAACCCACAATAAAGTTAACTGAAGTTATAACTCAAGGGCTTCTCCTAACCCAAGTCCCTTCCACACACAAAAGCTGTTAGATCCAGTGCCATCATGCTTTTAACACAAGTTGGCTGTCCTATTAGGAGGTATAGGCTAAAGCTTGAATGAACACAATTTGTCCCCTTGTAACATGGCTACTCTGTAGTGTGGACACAAGTTAGCACCACTTGAGTGCTGCTGGTTCTCCAATACCTTTCTGTGATTCCCCACATGTGCCCAAGAAGGACAGACAAATTCTCCCACAATTCACTGGGGAAGAATTCATAAAGTGGCTCAGTGTAAAGTTTACTACAATGCAAAAAATCATGGGATGTTCCCCCAGAAGTCTTTTTAGTGCTACACATGAATGAGTGCAGCACCAGTGTGGACACAGCAGCTGGAGTGTTATTTCAGTGTGGCCATTCTTAACTGAGTGTAGATAAGTCAAGATAATGCACAAGTGAAGATGTACCGTGGGTCACATAAGGTATTAATAATGATTTAGGAGTCGTCACAAAATTTTGTCCATCTACAGGCACAGCTCTGTTCTAGGCAATTAATAAACCACTCGAAATGCAACAGACTCAGCACTGATTCCTGAGGTACCCCACTGGTGACTTCTGTCCACTGCAGTCGTCATCACACTAGCTTTTTGCTTATGCCTATTTAACCATTTTGCTTTCTAATTTATATATCTGCATTCCACACAGAAATTGGCCTCTCTGAGCCTAGACAAGGATTTAAAGGTGTGATGTTAGCACACGTTAACTATAACACATGCTAACCCAGGGCCGCCCAGAGGATTCAGGGGGCCTGGGGTCTTCGGCGACGGGGGTCGAAGACCCGGCACTTTGGCGGTGGGTCCCGGGGCAGTAGGGCCCCCCGCCGCGGGTCTTCAGGGCACTTCAGCAGAGGGTCCCGGAGCGGAAGGACCCCCCACCGCCAAATTGCCACCGAAGACCCTGAGCGGAAGAAGCTCCGGGGGCCCGGACCCTGCGAGAGTTTTCCAGGGCCCCCAGAGCGAGTGAAGGACTCTGCTCCAGGGGCCCTGAAAAACTCTCATGGGGGCCCCTGCGGGGCCTGGGGTAAATTGCCCCACTTGCCCTCCCCCGGGCGGCCCTGTGCTAACCTGGCTGAGTCAAAGCCTAAACTCCACCTTCTATACCACAACCAGCTAACATATGTTAAAGGCAGTGATCCTTGCCTGTGTTAGACTTTTAAAATGTATTAGCCCCACCCCTTAGATTCTAGTCTAGACAAAGCTCTAGAAAGAAATGCTTGGCAAAAGCTTTACAGAGACAGCAATGTAGACAAATAGTTTTACTCTGTTCCTCTTTAAAAAAAAAAAAAAAGTTGGCCTGACATATTTTTGTAATACTATGTATCTTTGTTTACTTTATTTATAAGCACATCTATCATTTTGTCCTTTATGGTAGATCCCACAGTTCTACCTAGGACTGGCTGAAGCCCTGTCTACATTGTTTTGTTTTGCTTTGGGTTTTTTGCACTTATGTAGCTGCAGTGGTGTTAATCCCTAATGTAGACATGCTATATCAGAATACCCAGGCTAAACTGCATTGTTGCAACTCATTTTTTGCACCAGAGCAGTTTGTCTATACTAGGGGTTTGCATTGGTGCACCTACATCTGTACAGCTACAGCAGTGCAAATGACAATTCACACCGGCTGAGACTCTGACCCCTCCTCACCCCCCTCTGAATAGATAATGCCCTAACATTTCATAATTCAGACCTTTTAAAAGATGGAGCTAGCATGAGCCCCTTTCCAATTGTCTATATGTCTGAGACCTAGCACACATTGCTTATAGATGCTAAATGGTTTGAAAGAGCTACTTTAGTATTCTGAGGTATAAACCATTTATGTCCATCAGTTTATGTCCATCTGTTTATGTATAATTTTTGGACACAATGCTTGTGGCTATTATAAAATCATCTTAATCTCTTGCCTCCTTGCACACTTAAAAACATACATTTTGGATCTCTCATCTCCTAATGTTAATGAATACCTTTGAAAAAACCTTAATTCAGATCTTCAGCCATTCTCATGTCCTCTGTCAAGGGCCTGGTCTACACTACGCGTTTAAACCGGTTTTAGGAGCATTAAACCGATTTAACGCCACACCCGTCCACACTAAGAGGCCCTTTATATCGGTATAAAGGGCTCTTTAAACCAGTTTCTGTACTCCTCCCTAACGAGAGGAGTAGCGCTAATATCGGTATTACCATATCGGATTAGGGTTAGTGTGGCCGCAGATCGACGGTATTGGCCTCCGGGCGGTATCCCACAGTGCACCACTGACCGCTCTGGACAGCAATCTGAACTCGGATGCAGTGGCCAGGTAGACAGGAAAAGCCCCGCGAACTTTTGAATATTTCCTGTTTGCCCAGCGTGGAGCTCCGATCAGCACGTGTGGCGATGCATTTAAAAATCAAAATAAAGAAAGAGCTCCCGCATGGACCATGCGGACGTGATCGCTGTAAGGGCAGGCAAATCTGTTCTCTCAGCGCTCCGTTACAGAAGACGAAATAAAAAACATTTTTAAAAAATCTCCAGACAGACGCCATAGCAGGGACTCAGCGCACTGCTGCGTGACAAGCGTAACGGAAAGCCAAGGAATCAAATGGACGCTCATGGACTGGAGGACTCAAGCTATCCCACAGTTCCTGCAGTCTCTCTGAAAAGCATTTGCATTCTTGGCTGAGCTCCAAATGCTTCTAGGGTCAAACACAGTGTCTGCGGTGGGTCAGGGCATAGCTCCGCAATTTACACACACCCCCACCCACCCCCAGAAGTGAAAGGGAAAACAATCCTCTCTTGACTCTTTTACATGTCACCCTATCTTTACTGAATGCTGCAGATAGACGCGATGCTGCAGCACTGAACACCAACATCCTTGCTCCCCCCCCCGCCATGGGTGGCTGATGGTGCAAAACGACTGGTACCCGTTCTCATCATCAGCCTATTGGCACATGGGGCAGTGCAAAAGGGCTGGTAACCATGCTGACTAGCATCCGTCAGGTCGATCAAGGGCGCCTGGCCCTAATTTTTCCTGGTAGATGGTGCAGTATGGCTGATAACCATCGTCATCATAGCAACAGGGGGCTGACCTCTGTCAGCCCCCACCCTTCATGTGTAAAAAAAAGATTCAATTGCCCCTGGACTAGCAGAGGGATGCTGGGCTCCTCTCCTCCACACTCCTTACTGTCCTGTCTGGACTATCATAGCAGCTGGAGGCTGCCTTCCACTCATTTCTCACTAACAAGTCAGTGTGTCTTATTCCTGCATTCTTTATTACTTCATCACACAAGTGGGGGGGACAATGCTACAGTAGCCCAGGAAGGCTGGGGGAAGAACAGAATCAACAGGTGGGGTTGTTGCAGGAGCACCCCCTGTGAATAGCATACAGCTCATAATTTCTGCAGGATCTGACACAGAGCAGCTGTGCTCTCTGATACAGTGGTTCTCTAGTACACTTGCCCATATTCTAGGCAGGACTGATTCTATTTTTAGATACCAAAAAGGAGGAATTGACTCTGGGAGTCATTCCCAATTTTGGCTTTTGCGCCCCTGGCTAAGAGCAGCCAGGGCACTTATGACAGCAGCAAATGGTGCAAAACGACTGGTAGCCATGATCATCTTTTTACCAATTTATGGATTGGTAGATGGTGCAGTATGGCTGGTAACCATCTCTGCTGTCATGCAAAAGCAAAAGCATGCTGCTGTGTAGCGCTGCTGAATCGCCTCTGTCAGCGGCATCTAGTACACATACGGTGACAGTCACAAAAGGCAAAACAGGCTCCATGATTGCCATGCTATGGCATCTGCCAGGGCAATCCAGGGAAAAAAGGCGCGAAATGCTTGTCTGCCGTTGCTTTCCCAGAGGAAGGAGTGACTGACGACATTTACCCAGAACCACCCGCGACAATGATTTTTGCCCCATCAGGCACTAGGATCTCAACCCGGAAATTCCAAGGGGCGGGGGAGGCTGTGGGAACTATGGGATAGCTACAGAATAGCTACCCACAGTGCAACGCTCCAGAAGTCGATGCTAGCCTCGGACTGTGGACGCACACCACCGATTTAATGTGTTTAGTGTGGCCGCGCGCACTCGATTTTATACAATCTGTTTTACAAAACCGGTTTATGCAAATTCGGAATAGTCCCGTAGTGTAGACGTACCCAAGGTCTCAACTGTTTCAGTGTTCAGGAGTCCTACATCATATTGTTTTAGCTACCATGCTCTTTACACATTTTTGTCTGTGATTCTTCTTGTACGTGCCCAAGATAACTCATTGAAACTAGTCTTCATTTCATCCTTTCACCTCACCCCACTACTCTTCCACTTTTTATAAAGACATTTCTTTTTTGATCACATAATTTTCATCTCTCTGGCAAGCCAAGATAACTGGTTTGTGCTTCTACTTGCTTTCTTGAAAACTGGGATAAATCTGCTCTGCTGCCTCTGAGTGATAAGTAGAACTAAATTAAATATGTTCCATCAGGTCTTTACTCCCTTACCTTTTAAAATACTGAACTGTACAGTAGTTCCAGTTAAACATTTGAATGCATTTTCTGAAGAATAAAAAACTTTGCTTTTCTAAAATTTCCCATTCAAAATCTTCTGTCTGCTCCTGCCCAGCAATCAGAGAACGAAATCATCAGAGAATTGATGCTACCAAGAGGTTCTCAGATATCCCAGATAAGGTCTGCAGGATCAGTTGTAGGCAGGCCCAGTAGCACCTTCCTTCTCATTGGAAACCACAGAAATGGTGTAAGAAAGTTCTCCTAATAACTCAGTGAAATATAAACACATCTTTTAATAACCTATACGCTGATAAATGTAATTAAGATTGGAATTATTCATATATTTGATTTCATTAGGCAGATGTATGGGGAACACTCATTCTGCTTCATGAACATAACGCTTGCCAGCTCATTGTGGTGCTCTGGCATGGTTATATGAACGTTATCAAGATGTACTATTCTGGAGGGTCCATTTTCAGGACAAGAGATTTGCCACCATTATGCCTTCATGAGAGCAGGATGCAAATGTCCTGTAATACATCGAATGCTATACTTTGTTCAGCAGCAAAAAGTAGCCTTCCATCCATAATGCACAAAACTTATTTTGAATCATAAGGCAGAACAGGACACCTGCATCAGGTTTTTGCTCATGCTGACTTTCCTGATGCAGGCATGAGATACTTCAAAAGCTGTTGCCTCTTCGTCCATACACATATTTGACTAATGAGTCAAGGAACATATTCCAGATCTTCACATTATAGGATGAGGAAAACCAAGTATAATTGCTTAAATATTGAGGGACTGGTCATCCCCTTCTGCAGCAATGCTTGCAGGAGGATACAGACAGAAGTTTTCCATTGGGGTGGGGGAAGAAGGGTTTTCCCACCTACAAGCCCTACGGACCCCAGGACTGACCCAAAAGGCCTGTATATCCTGAAGGATCAGCAGGAGGAGAGGCTCACCAGTGCACAGGCTCTATGCCTTTGTCTGACACTGCCCCCATCTCCATAACTAGACAGTGTGGCTCCATTAGAGCTCTGCTGCTAGGGCTTCTGCAGCAGGTGGCAGACCTTGGGACTCCACCTTAAAGAAGGATCCCCACCACAGAAGCTGTATTACATTTCCACTCTACTGGGTTGTACTGGACACAGAAAGAATGTCTGGCCCTGCCCCTCCTCCCCCAGGCTTCCCACTGCCTGTTATCTCCCCTTTCACAGATCCATTTATCCATGGAGCTGCAGGGGTAGTTGTGGGGAATGCTTCTGAAAAGGCATTTGAGACCACCTCTGCATGGGAGGCAAAATCCATATACAAAGGTCCCCCACTGTGAATAGATCTTGGGGACACAATCAGTCCCTGAATTATTGGTGCAGACAGTTTCCAACTACTGTTGCATTCTCTAAAGTCAAATGCAGAACACGGCTTTGTATTCTATCAGTACTTTGGGCTAGGGGGAAGCACTGTTCATTATAAGTTTAGTCCTCTGCTCATTGAGTCCAGACAGACAAATACTGTGGTGCACTGTAAGAGAGAGATGAAAGAACCCTAAAAGGGGCCCACTTTCCAGAGGCTGGGTGCTCAACATCTTCTAAAAATAGTGTGTCAAGGTGGGTACCCAAAATTTGAGGACCCCAAATTACTAGTCCTGTCTGAAAATCTCAGCCAAGCTTGTCTTATTCAGGATCTTATAGTCTAGTTCAGACAAATACAACACTTAGAACAAAAACAAAAGAATACATGGAGAAGGGGATGTCAAAGGGAATGGAACTAAAAATTGTCTCTTTTACAACAGCTCAGCTCATTGGTTGATGAAGTCCAGTATCTTGCTTCCAGCAGTGGTCAATCCTCTATGCTCTAAAGGAAGGCCAAAAAAAGAAAAAAATAATCTACTTTATAATGCACCACGGAGAAATCCCAAAGAACGGGGCTTCTTTGCATTGTTCATTGTAAATACATTGGCTAAATAAGAACGAGTAGGAACAAAAAGACATGCATTCCTGTTGATGAAGGAAAGCATATCTGTGTCTAATATACTGGCAAAATTCTACAAGAATAGTTCATCCTTAGGAAAATATTATCCCTGTAATGCTGCCAAGTTCAGTGTCTGCTTGAGTTATATCTGCTTTGTGTGGTAAGTGCTGGTTTTGCAAGTTAAAACTGTTTGGAACAACTTTAATTTGTTGAATTCTCAGAACACTTTTACATTCTTTCATTCATGAATCTGAATTCATTACTACTTTGTGCATGTTCTAGTGCCCAAGGAAGGTTATAATGCCTGAGAGGAAGGACAGTCTGGTCCTTAGGGTGCTAGCCTGGATGTGGGAAAGTGGGGTCCAGTTCCCTGCTCTGTTACAGACTTCCTGAGTGACCTTGGGCCCTGTTATTTAGGCTAAGATTTAGAGAAGGCATTCAGACATGGCTCTGCTTGATGTTGCAATGCCTAACTAACTTAGGAGCCTAATTCACATTTGTAAAAGTCACGTAGGCATTTAGGACCAGTTTTTGAAAGACCGTTAAGTGCCTAAAGATGCAGATAAGTGCCCAGCAGGATTTTCAAAAGCGCCTGGACACCTAACTCTCATTGAAATCAAAGGGGGTCAAGTGCCTGGGTGCTTTTGAAATTCTCACTAGACATCTGAACACCTTTAAAAATCTGGCTTTTAAAAGCCTAAGTCCCATTGACTTTCAATGAGACTGAGGGTATGTCTACACTACGAAATTAGGTCAAATTTATAGAAGTTGTTTTTTTAGAAATCATTTTTATACAGTCGATTGTGTGTGTCCCCACACAAAATGCTCTAAGTGCATTCAGTCGGTGGACTGCGTCCACAGTACCGAGGCTAGCGTCGACTTCCGGAGCGTTGAACTGTGGGTAGCTGTGGGTAGCTATCCCATAGTTCCTGCAGTCTCCACTGCCCATTGGAATTCTGGGTTGAGATCCCAGTGCCTGATGGGGCAAAAACAGTGTCGCGGGTGCTTCTGGGTACATGTCGTCAGGCCCCCCTCTCCCTCCCTCCGTGAAAGCAACGGCAGACAATGGTTCCGCGCCTTTTTTCCTGGGTTACCTGAGCAGACGCCATACTACGGCAAGCATTGAGCCCGCTCAGCTCATCGTCACCGTACGTCTTCTGGGTGCTGGCAGACGTGGGACTGCATTGCTACACAGCAGCAGCTCATTGCCTTTTGGCAGCAGACGGTGCATTACGATTGGTAGCCATCATCTTCGTACTCCTGGGTGCTCTTTTAGCCGACCTCAGTGAGGTCAGTCAGGGGTGCCTGGGTAGACATGGGAGTGACTCATCCAGGTCATTCCCATTTTCTGCCGAGCACCCAGGAGATGACGATGGCTAGCAGTCGTACTTCACCGTCTTCTGGCGAGCAGCCAGGAGATGATGATGGCTAGCAATTGTAATGCAGCATCTTCTGCCGAGCACCCAGGAGATGACGATGGCTAGCAGTCGTGCTGCACCATCTGCTGCCAGCCTAAGATGTAAAAGATAGATGGAGTGGATCAAAACAAGAAATTGACCCGATTTATTTTGTGAAATCAACGGCCTGCTAAACCCAGGGTTTTGAGTTCAATCCTTGAGGGGGCCATTCTGTCTGATAGTTGTTTGTGTTTCTCCTTGATGCAAAGCCACCCCCTTTGTTGATTTTAATTCCCTGTAAGCCATGTCGTCAGTCGCCTCTCCCTCCGTCAGAGCACTGGCAGACAATTGTTTCGCACCTTTTTTCAGTGCAGAACCAGAAGCTGCAAAAGCAAAACCGGGGAGGAGGCGACGGCAGCACGGTGACAAGAGTGATGAGGACATAGACTTCTCACAAAGTACGGACCGGGCAATGTGCCCTGGCAATGTGCATATTATGCTGATGAGCTCTGCATGAGCTCTGCATGGTCACCTGTGCTGATTAGCTCGCCACGCTGGCCAAACAGGAAATGAAATTCAAAAGTTCGTGGGCCTTTTCCTGTCTACCTGGCCAGTGCATCTGAGTTGAGAGTGCTGTCCAGAGCGGTCACAATGGAGCACTCTGGGATAGCTCCCAAAGGCCAATACCATCCACACTACCCTAAATTCGACCCAGCAAGGCCAATTTCAGTGCTAATCCCCTCGTCGGAGGTGGAGTAAAGAAATCAATTTAAAGAGCCCTTTAAGTAAAAAAAAAAAAAAGGGGCTTTGTCGTGTGGACAGATTCAGGCTTAAATCGAGGTAACGCTGCTAAATTTGACCTAAAATCATAGTGTAGACCAGGCCTGAGGCCAGCTCTCCACAAAAAACGTACATCGGTATAATTATGTCGCTTAGGGGTGTGAAGAAACGCTGCAGCATTTTAAGTGTAGACTTGTCCTGCGGCTCCTGAGTGCCTGATTTTTAAAGAGATTTAAATGCTGAACAGAGGAAGGCCTACATTCTGTACCTTTAAAAATGTGACCCTTAGTCTCTCTCTGAGCTTCTCTGTGCTGTGAAATAGGGACAATAGTACTTCCCTACCTCACAGGATAAATACACTCATTAAAGATTGTGAGGTGCTCAAATACTATGGTAATGGAGCTAATGTAGTTAGCCTAGTCTACTTACAATAGATATTCCTCCCTATTACCTCCCCATCTTCTGCTTTTTGTTTTTCAATTTATACACCCTGTCGCAGGTCATGCACGCCCTGTCCCCTTTTGGGGACATGGTCAAGTCTGCGTAATGCCCTCTGGGTCTCAGAGTAATATGGCCTAACAGCAAAAGTCAATCCACCTGCCCTCTCTATCATGGCTGTGCGGCCTAGCGGCCAGAGTCTGTAGAGCAGCCCTCACAATCCGGACTGTGCGGCCTAGCGGCCATAGTCCATAGGGCTGGTAAGGCAGGCTGCCACCCCAGGGTGGGTGGTGGCCAGGATAGGGGGACCCGGGCCATTCCTCTCCTGGTCCCAATCCAGGGCCCTGACAGTGGCGGGGTTGCCCACCACCAGCTCAGTGGGGATCTGGCTGAAACATGCCGAGCTAGTCTCTAGTTCTCCAATCACCTCCCTGCAAAGTCTCCCTGGGTTATTTCGTACCTGGCTTCTCCATGGTTTGTGGTCTTGGAGTTCCCCCCGGTCTCGCCTCCCTCTGTGGCATCCAGCGCCTGGGGGTCACGGGTCACTGCTGCCTGGCTGGCCTCTGTGTCGTCAAGTGTCAGCAGTCCTTCAGCAGGAATCTGCAGCACACCTCCTTCCTCTCTGGCAGTCAACCTCAAATGAACTCGGCTGTTCCCTTTTATACCTCACCTCCAACCGGAGCATGCCCAGAAGGGTTGAGGGTGTGTGGCCTCCTTAGCCCAAAGAGAGGAATTATTCCCTGCAGTCCCAGTGTGGGACATGCACGCCCTGTTACACACCCTTTCCACTATGTTCTGGTGGAATATGTTTCTGTTCTTAGAGAAACACACCTTGATGAATACTGATGTCTGAGTAAGTGTTGCGGAAGAGGTACCTAATGGTATTTTTTCTATGAAACTTCCACAAAAAGTAATCATGCAGCCATTCATTAATAAGACCAAGTTGCTTTATGTCACTATATAGAGTATAGATCACTGTGTAGAGTATGGGGCTCATATTTGACTATAATACAGCACCGAAGAACTGCATCTACATAGTCAGATGTTGATGCTACTGCTGCCACTTCTGAGTCCCCCCGCCCAAAAGCTGCTGCTAATAAATTACTAACACATTTGCTCTCATTAATCATTCTTTGAAATGGCAGAGCAGTCCTTGCTGATTGAAAATAATTATTAGCTTCTCAAAAGGATTAAACAGCCTGTTTAGATTTTCATTTATATCGCCATTTTGATGGAGTGATGTGGGGGTATATACACAGCCTTTGTCTTAAAAGTAATAATAATAATTAATGCTGTTTAACAAAGAGTTACAGAAAGTCACAGTACAAAGGGAGAAAGAAAAGGCAGACAAGGTGAGCAGCGGAATAAAGTAGGACACAGAAGACAGCATAAGATTGTGTTGGACAGGAAGCCTCCTACTGTAGCAGAGGAGTGATAAACACAAAGGAAAATGCAACATTCCCAACATAGCAGTGGAGAGACTTGAAATTTCTGGCTAACATTAAAATCTGAGCAGTGTAATTAATCTGGAATTGAAAGAATACCACAGATGTTTAAAATTATTTTTTTCTACTGACTCAGTATCCTGCACGTTTACAAATTGTAGGCTGTGGATTAATAGCCCCTGAGGTTCGTTGCCCAATGGGCTTTGCTCCAAGCTTTGTATTTGCACTCAGTGAAGCTCATTTAGAGTTAGACTCTCGCCTGAGATCAGGCTGTAAGAAGTTTTTAAAAATAAAATCTGTTTGGTCTCACATTGTTCCACAGACTCTGTGGGATGGGTTTACTCATATGAAAAACAAACAAACAAAAAGAATAAAATTGCTGGGTGAAGAGGAGAGGCTGGAAAGCAGCAGTGTGACTGCATAGAGGTTTTGTGGGATTCTGGCTTTGGGATAGGAGGGGCTGCAGCAGAATGAGGGTAACTAATAATAGCTCAGATTGGCCTGATTCTTCAGAATCAAAATTGCGACCCTGCCAGAGCATCCAGTTGGACTGCTTACTACAAATACTAAAAGTTAGGAGATGTAAAATATAACACTTTTAACTGGGCCTTTCATATGAGGATCTCGACATGCTGTACAATCCTTAATGGAACATCACACAACACTTTTTTGAGGTAGGGAGGTGTTTTTATCCCCATTTGACAGATAAGGGAACTGAGGCACAGACAAAGCACTGTGGCTTGTCCTCACTTCGCTCAGAGTCAATGTCATAGTTGGGACTAAAATCCAAGAGTGCTGACACCCAATTCCCTGCTCTAAACACTCAGTCACACTTCTTCCCCACTAAAAGAGAAATCTAATACGGCTCCCCTAAAGTATTGCTTCTTTTGTTCTTCAGCCTGAATTTGTATTGGATTCCAAAATATAAAAATCTACCTATAAAAACCCGATAGCTTTTATAGCTCTGGACTGGGACTCAGGAGAGGCAGCTTCAATTCGTGTGAGCTTGGACATGTCACTGAACTAGTCTCTATGCCTCCCTCTCTGTAAAATGGGAATAATATCACTTCATTTCTCCCACACTTTGTCTATTTAGACTGAATGCACTTTGGCCAGGGACCATTTCTTAGAGCATATAGTGCCTAGTGCAGTGATTTCAGATGGGCCCTCTAGGTACAACCGTAATACAAGTAATAACAACATAGGACGTGACAGAGGCCCGGTACAGAGGTTCTGTACAAACATGGAATTAAAGACAGTCCTTGTCCCAGGGAACATACAGTCTAAATAAAAGTGGGTTTTTAGCAGCTATCCACATAATTCTGATGTAAATATGAAAACTGTCTGTGCAAATGTTTGGAAGTAAAAAAATGGTTCCTTCTCCCAGAGTTAAATATTTGACTGACTATATTTGTTTTCTCATCCAGTGTCTATGGGTTAGGTCCAGATGGGGGGTTATTTAATACGCATTTTAATGTAATCACGAACAAATGTTTTGTATGGTTATCATATATATGTAGTATATCCTTTTCCCACTCTTCAGTGTCTTTAGATTCCTACATGCAGGATCTATTTTGAGTGTATTCTTAGCACTGGAGGTTTTGTTTTTCAGAGTTCCCTTTTCTACTCTGAGATCTCCTTTCTGAGAACTCATAGTACTGAAACAGGGTCATGACCTTTCCTTTTCTTTCACCAGCACACTCACTAAGTTTTGCATTAATACTACACCACATTCATTTCTATTACACTATGTGCATATTCTTAATCAAGCATTTCCATGCTTTACTTTTTTGTTTAAATGTATGCACATTAATATGAAGAAATATATCTGCCAATTACATTTTATATATTCCCCTTGCATAGGCCCATTGATTTCACTGGGAGAAGGAGCCAGTCTAAACCTATAAGTAGCTAAGTCATGGGTCAGTGCCTTCTCTCAGTGAAATCAATGGCAAAATTCCCTTGACTTCAATAACAGCAGGATTGGGCTCAGATTAATTAACCTAAGGAAAATATGTGTCCTACCTTTAAATATATCTACCATGTAAATAAGACAATACAATTTATTCATATCCTCCATACTGCATCCTAATTCCATTGGGCTCCATTGTGAGCTGCTTTATGCACCCATGCAGGGGAGTATGCCCCTGTGTGGGCTCCTCTCATCCCAGCCTATGCAGGAGAACAGCATCGCTGCCATGGCCATTTGTTCCTTTCCAGGACTAAGGGGTGGGGAGTGAATGAACAGAGGCAGGGAATAGGAGGAGCCGTGACTCCACCTCCCCCGATGCACTGGCTAGCAGAGTTGAACCAGTGCGGAGGAGGAGGGAAGCAGAAAGCGGTATAGGGTTAGTGCAGCTTACCTGGAAAAATGGGGAAGGAGGAACCAAATGTCAGCTTTCTGATCTACTGGTGCGATTCACGAGTAAGACAAGAAGATTGCATATTAGCTCCCATTTATATTTATACACTACTAAGATGATATGTCTATTAGAATTAGATGGTGCCTGGTGAGTACTTCAACCTTTGGGCTATCAGGGCTACTAACTGTGAACTATATACAACAAATATAATTACAAGCCCAACAACCCTACAATAACAGTGCAAGAGCACAAGGATGGAGTAAAATAGCTTGTCTGTCTTCTCTATAAACTTCAGGATGATTTACTGAATGTCAAGCTGTATATATGGGATATCTTTTTGGATTTTATAGAGCAGAACACATTTGCAACTGCTAACAGCATTGAGGAAGTGGGAGTATACAGGGAAGCAGTATATACTCAATTTTAATGTGGTCTTTCATTATTAACTTGCATTACCATGTCTGTTTTATCATCAGTTGTATTTATTATTATGATTGTTATGTTCTTTGGGCCTGATACTGTACTTGTTACTCAGGAAAAAACATGTAATGGCAGTTTTTCCTGAATAGGGAGTACAAGATTTTCCTCCTTTGTCTGTTGTTTTGTCTCCTTTTGTTCATGCAATTAATAATTTTCCACAATACTGATTGCAATTATTTTATATTGGAAAATAATAAACTTAAAATTAAAGAATCAAAAAGATTTCACTTTCAAGAGGGTTGTTAACAGGAAAGAGTGAACAATCCCTATAACGTCAATAGAAAGTATTCTGACAGTGCTCTTTTATATTTAACAGGAGCCAAATACATTTTGTGGGATGAAGCTAAAGTGCATTTAGACTGTTTTATTTTCAGCACATTGTCTGGTGCTAAGACAGAATGTAAAACCAACTATATTCATCCAAAGATAACTTAAGTTTCTGTTCTCATTTAGATTTCATCATTTGTTAGAAATCTCCTAGGTGATTAAACTAATGCCCTGTAAAAGAATGAAACAGTCCCGCAGAGCACTTCTCCATACAGTGAATAACTTGCTCAGTTAAACACTATTGGAATTTTACCAAATTAAAATCCTAGGACTTTTTTAATATAATATATTTTATCTGTAAAAGCGGAACAAAATTTTGTGCGACTCTTAAACTAAATTCCTTCTGTCATTAATAAAAAAGATTTTAGTACATTTCTGTTAGTGTCTTCTCTGACCAATTTAATAACTTATTTTCCTAAAAGAAAAAAACCCTTCTCTTTCAAGGCTTGTGGTAACACTGGGATACACCATGAAATTATAGAGTATCACACAGTTCATATTTCTTTGTTGGGAGAAGATAAATTCAGTCTGGGAATTTAACTTTTACTGTTTCAGGTGAAACACTTTATTATTATTTAATATTTATATTGTAGTAGCTACCTATATTGCAGTAGAGCCCAGAGGCCCTGATCAGGAGGATCAAGGCTTCAGTGAGATAGGAAATGTGCCTACACATATAGAGATATGGCTCCCTTCACATAAAACTTACTGTTTGGGGGCATGATCCTGAGACTGCTCGCCTGCTTAAAGTTGGCTCATTGAGATTACTCACATGCTTACAGTTAAACATGTACATATGTATTTGTTGGCCTGGGGCCTTAAAAGACAGGTGAAATTTCATGTATGTGGGAGGGGAGCCAAAGATACACTCAAATATATATCCTTGTTACATACATGTACACATTTGCTTTTTTATTATTATAAGTAGATACATTATTAGTTATCCCCACCTGCTTCTGGAAAATTTCTTTTAAATGGTGGAAGAAAGGTTGGTATTGAGTAGGGATTTGAAGGAGAGAGCAGTAACCTTATCAGTTCAGAGAGAGAGTCCCATGAGTGTAAGGTAACATGGAAGAAGGGGTGGACATATTTTTGAATTGACCTGAGGACTGGCTTGGTTTTTGGGTTTTTTTTTGCATCTTGCACACCCAATTTAAACCATTTCTGTTCATCATGATCACATCACAATATGTAACGGTGGAGTAAGACTATCTGAAGCCTGGATACAACTCAACCTCTCATGAAGTGCTCATGAATGTGTGCATTTCCTGACTAATTCTAATATACACTTTGACTTACAACAGTAGAAAACAGGAATAATTACTTCATCTGTTTCATAGGACAATCTCATTTCTTAGGCCTGGTCTACACTACGGGGGGAGGGGTGTCAAACTAAGGTACGCGACTTCAGCTACGCGAATAGCGTAGCTGAAGTCGAACTACCTTAGTTCGAATTTCCTACCTGTCCAGACGCCACGGGATCGAACTCCGCAGCTCCCCCGTCGACTCCGCCACCGCCGTTCGCGGTGGTGGAGTTCTGGAGTCGACGGGAGTGCGTTTGGAGTTCGAACTATCGCGTCTAGATTAGACGCGATAGTTCGAACTCCGAGAAGTCGAACTCTCCACGTCGACCTGGTGGGTAAGTATGGACCTACCCTTAGTTTTAAAATTTCATACGAACATATTAACATAGTGCACTCTCTAAGTGCGTTCACAATATGCATGCTTTGGTACATTGCTATATCAGTGCCAAATCTGACTAGAGCTGATTGAATAGTGGGAAAAAGTGTATGCAATCATTCATTTGAATTCAAAAGCAAATTTTGATCTGATCATGTCCACAATCCTTTCTGTGAAAACTCAAGCACGATTGTTACAATTGTGACTACTCCAGAAAAGCTAATTTTAAGATTGAATGCTTGAATATTTACTAAATTTTAGCAGTATAGTCACAAAGGGGTGACTCAGTTCCCCTTCAGTAAACCCTCTGAGGGTATTGAGGGCCAATGCTTGTTTGAGATAGTTGACTTGAGTTGGGGATCATTTTTTCCCAAGTTCAGTAGACCTATGCCGTGTTTTCTAGTAAACTAAGTTGATACTTTTTCCTATGAGAATATTACAGAGTGCACAGGGCTCTGTCAGAATGATTCAACTTTTAAGAAGTTCCTCTCATGAGCTTTGATCTTGAGGACTTCAAAGCTGTCTGAGGGACGGACATTTGCTGGAAAAGGATTGGCCTATCTGGAAGAAGGAGGAGTGCCACAGATATTCAGCAAATGAGGCTCTTAGCCTCTTGGGGAAAATTAGAATCATCTGGCAATTGTCTCGCTGTGCTTTATTTAGTCTCTTCCAGATCAGTGGGGGTAAATAAAATAACTGCTATTCAGGGGACTGAGAGAGCCTCCTGATTTCAGGTTTTTGGCTTGAGGTATGTACTGCCCTGTGAGCAGGAAGTGCTTGGACTGGGATGCAAACAGTCCATGGAGGGAAGACAGCTGTAGGAGATATAGTTCTGAAGATTCCCGGGTGAATGACCATTCCTCCAGGTTCCTTCAGTCACCCTGGAGGTTCTGTTTCTCCAGAATGTGTAATGTGGAAGAAAAGAGCTGATTCTAGCAACAGGATCTCACCCTTTGTTCTGCTTTGGTTGTTCAGATAGGTGACCACTGTTGTATTGTCTGTTCTAACAAAATGTGGTGGTTGTTATAGGACTCCTTGAAGATCAGAAGGGCTAGCTGGACCATCCACAGCTCCAGGATGTTGATGTGAAGCCTATGTTCCCATGATGAGCATTGTTCCTGGTGCACATCTCCATTCCAGGAGACTGACACTGGCTAATAGATTAAGTCAGGGCAAATCCTGAAGGAGGCACCCTTTCAGAGGATGGCATTTTGACATCCACCAGGTTAAGGAATTTCACCTTTAAGGCAATGAAGACTTGGGAGTTAAGGGTCTCTCTGCTCATCTGATGAGATGACACTATAAATTGCTGAAGAATCCAAACATGATAAAGCGATCAGCTAAAAATAGCAATATGCCCCAGATGGTATATGCCCAAGAATTCTGAATGAACTTAAGAATGAAGTGGCAGCTAGTAAAAAAATATGCAATTTCTTATTGTCAGCTACTATAGCAGGGGTTCTCAAACTTCATTGCATCATAACCCCCTTCTGACAAAAAAAATTACTACATGACCCCAGGAGTGGGGGACCAAAGCCTGCATCTGCCTGAGTCCCAGCATCCTGGGGTGGCGGCAAAACCTGAGCCTCACTGTCCTGGGCGGGGAAGAGGTCAAAGCCCAAGCCCAAGGGCTTCAGCCCTAGCCAGGGGGCCTGTAACCTGAGCCCCGCCGCCCAGGGCTGTGGAGCACGGGCTTCAGCCCTGAGCACCAGCAAGTATAAGCCAGCCCTGGTGACCCCATTAAAATGAGGTCACAACTCACTTTGGGATCCTGACCCACAGTTTGAGAACCGCTGTACTATAGCAAAAGATTGGAGGGTAGCAAATATTGTACCTACATTTAAAAGAGATAGAGCAGTGATTGGGAGAATTACAGACAAATAAGCCTTACTTTTGTCCTTGGCAATTTGGTTGAAGTGATAATTAAAAACAGAATTACAAAAGACCTAGATGATCATGATACATTGGGGATATAATAAGCATAGCTTTTGCAAAGGAAAATTGTGCCTCACTAAGCTGTTCAAATCCTTGAATGTGACAATAAAATAGTGGATAAATGGGAACCAGACGATATAATTTATTTGGACAAAGTCTCTCTCAAGAGGCTACTAAAGTAACTAAGTAGTTATGATGTGTAAAGTAAAGTATTGTCATGCGGAAACTGGGTAAGAGACACAAAACAAAGAGAAGAAAATGGTCAATTTTCATCATGGCAAAAGTTTACCTGTGGGATGCCTCAAAGACTAGTATTGGGTAGTATACTTATTAATAATCTGAAAAAGGGGGTGAACAGTGTGTGAGTTGAGCCTGGAGAAGACTACGAGGAACTTCAGCAGGACTTAACCAAGCTAGGCATATGGCTAACAGGATGAAATTCAGTGTTGCCTAAAAAAAAGTGATACATATTGGAAGAAATAATTAGATCTATTTGTACATTTTATTGAAATCTGAGTTACATAAACTCAGGGAAAAGACCTGGGCATCACTCTTCACAGTGAAGGAAGACCTCTGCTCAATGTATAGTGGTGGTCAAAAAAGCAAACAAAATGTTAAGATTTCTGGTAATGTGTGCTTAGAACCACGGAGGGCCTCCTGACTCCCACTCCCTATCCACTGAACCATGTGTCTCTCTATCAAGACTGCAGCTTTAATTTGATTAAGGGCTTTAAATATCAGGAACTTTGAGGCTGTTCTAGTTGTAAGGACCCTGAGTGGTGAATGGAACTAGAAATCTGCACTTGGGCAGAATATAGTTTGAATACTTGCATTTTATGCCATTAATTGTCTATCAGCTCTACTTCAAGTTTGTCAATTTGTGCTCAGCTCCTTCGTTATACCCCTGCACTGAAGATGGAAGGGAAAGAAATTCTGGAGCCATTAGAACATAACACCTTTCAATCTAATTTCCTCCCTTTTACTTACAATTTAAAAAATTCAAATGGATGGGCTTCTGAGGCTTGCTGGGTGGCACGTGCTTGAAGAAGCATCTGGGGTGCAATATACTCAATGCAGTAAGAGGTGATATCGCAAACTCTTCCACACCCAGGGTACAGTTATTAATCTCTTGGTAACTGTGTTCCACATTTGAACTGTCTGTTTCTTTTGTGAGATCCAATAATCTTTGCTTTTTCTCCTTTTCTAGGACTAATTTTCCAAATCATTAATTTTCAGTGGCCAGGCTTCAATTAGCTTAATCAGGCATTGATTAGATTTCTCAACTCCCTGACATTTATTTTCCACCTTGCCTATATGGTTCCACGACTCCATTACCCGATTGTTCACTTATTGCGTATCAGGTTTATTACTCTCCATTAAGACTACCTGATGTGAGGTCTCTTTTAGCCATCCAACTAGCCATTTCCATTAGCGATGCTGTCATTTCTCCGTCAAGGCCAGATTCTACCATCCTTACACTGAATAGTGTTTCCTTCTAAGTAGTGCCCTTAAGATCAGTAGACTCGTCACAGAGTAAGGTATTATTTACCATGAGAAGTGGTAGCAGACTGACCAAAAAGGAAAGTGTTTGACTTGGCACACTCTTAGTAACCATTGCTTAAAAACTTGTGAGCCTTAGAAAACTTACCACAGAAGCAGACTACTGTTATTTTTCATAATATGCAACATCCCTTCAGTTTCCATTGTTGTTTTCAGCTGCTTTTGTCAGTTTCAAGACCTACACTATTAAAACAAGAACAAAAATCTTCAGCATAATACTTTTTCATAAACAGTACTTCCACTTTCTGAGGGAAATTCATTAACTGATGCAGTTTCACTCTTTTTGCTGCCCTCATCTCATGAAGACATCTAACTCCCTTCCTTTATTCCTTTAAGGGTTTCACAGATACCATATGTGTTATGATAGCTAAATCTTCATTCTGAAGTGTAAACTTTACTATTATTAGTAATAATAATAATAATTTGATTCCTGCTTAATAATTGCTTCAAAAGTTCAGAGTTAGCACAGATTAATGATTGATAAAATCAAACATTGTTTTAAGGAATGATTTGCCTAACTGCATAGTAGACATGGTGTAATGTCCAGAGAAAAGAATTAGTCAGGACTCCTGGGTTTTGATTTTATCAAAATGTAGCAAAGGGAAAGTAAAAACAAAACCAGACCTCTGTGTTCTTCAGTTTTCCTATTTATAAAATGAGAATAAAATAGGGCTTTGATCTTTGAGCTTTCTGGATCAGCTCCTCATATAAAAAAGTATTATTGTAATACACCTCAATGTATTTCATTATATATTTGTAGCATAATATATAATCATATACCAGTACTAGTACTTACATATGCCTCTTTATTTAAATTATAAAAAGATCTTTCTACAGATTTGTATTTCACCTCTTTCCTTCAAATTGTGACCAATAATAGTATGAGAATTAGTTTCAGCCCTTTACCCTCTCATTTTTACCAGGCAATTTTAATCTTTTTTAAACCCTTTTCCTGGTCCTTTTTCTCCTTTCTGATGATGGAGAATAGTGATTGCATTTCAGTTCACTATTGCTATTACATTCACTTCCTCTGGCCTTATTCCCCTTTTTAAAGAGTTAGTTGCAACTCACAAGTACATCACTTGTATGCGTGCATACTTGGCTCACTGTGTCAGCAGTGCACGTACTCACCAGAAATACTTGTGATGATGAGCAGCTCGAAGAAATCCCAGTGTGCAATCCGCTACTGTCCAGCACACTGTCTTTTGGGAAATTTTTGCAATGCATGATGGGACAGAAACGAGTCATGCAGGGGTGAATGGGAGGAAGGGGTCAACTTATCAGCCCATAATGTCAGCCCAACTGTCTCCATCCCATAATGTCATCTATATCCCATAATTTTCACGCCTTTTTAAAAAATCTCACAAACTCACATGGCCCTACTTTCTGTCCACCATCTCTGACAGAAGCATGGAGCTTGCACAGCTCTTCACTATTGTCATGAGCATTGCAAGCACAGGGTGCACGATTCTGCAGTATCTGCAGAACCATAAGAAGAACCAGATCATCAGGGAATATGACAATTTCTGGGAGGGCAGATTGGTGTGGTAACTAGCAAAAACCTATTCAAGGTTTCTGGTGGCTTTCACAGAGCAGCTGCAGATGGTGGGTCCAAGAAACAAGCACTGACTGGTGGGACTACTTCATAATGCAAGCTTGGGATGATGGGCAGTGGCTACAGAACTTTTGGATGCACAAGGCCACATTCCTGGATCCATGCCCTGAGCTCGCCCCAGCCCTTCAGCACAGGGACACCAAAATGAGAGCTGCACTAACAGCAGAGAAGTGAGTGGCAACTGCAATGTGGAAATTTGCAATTCCAGGTTGTTGCCAAACAGTTGGGAATCAATTTGGCATAGGGAAATCCACCTCAGGGCCGTTGTTCTGCAAGTGTACAGGGCCATCAATCACCTCCTGCTACTCAGGACTGTGACTCTCGGCACTGTGCAGGACATAGTGGATGGATTTGCAGCAGTGGGATTCCCTAACTGTGGTGAGGTGATAGATGGCACACATATCCCTATTTTGGCATCCGACCACCTTGCCACAGAGTACGTCAATAGAAAGGGCTACTTTTCTATGGTAATGCAAGCATTAGTGAATCACCAGGGCCACTTCACTCACATCAGTGTTGGCTGATCAGGAAAGGTGCATGGTGCTTGCATTAAGAACACAGGACTGTTCAGAAAGCTGCAAGCAGGGACGTTCTTGCATGACCAGTGGATTACCATTGGGAATGTTGAAATGCCAATAGTGATCCCGAAGGCCAGTCTACACATTGCTCCCTTAGCTTATGAAGCTGTACACGGGCCACCTCAATAGCACCAAGGAATGATTCAACTACCAGCTCAGCAGGTGCAGAATGACAGTTGAATGTGCTTTTGGTCGATTGAAGGGATGCTGGCATTGTTTACACACCAGACTGGATCTCAGTGAGAAAACTATCCAAATGGTTATAGCTGCCTGCTGTATCCTGTATAATATATGTGAAACAAAGGGGAAAAACTTTCCACCAGGACAGAGAGTAGATGTGGAGCAGTTGTCTGCTGAGTTTGAACAGCCAGACCCAAGGGCTATTACAGTAGCTGAATGTGGAGATATACGGCTCAGGGAGGCTGTGAAAGATCATTTTAACAGTGAGCATTTTGTTGTACTATGCTCTACCTGGCCCTGCTCTTTTGTGGCCTGTAAGGAATTGTATGGTGATTGCTGTACATGTAGGAATATAACATTGTCAATAAAGCTATTAATTTTGTTTGTGGCTTATCCCATGAGTTGTGTCACACTGTCAGTAACAACTAATTGGTTGCTTTCAGACCTAGTAAGCACTTGGTAGCAGATGTTGCAAACTAATAAAGATGAGTTATGTTTTAAATAATGGATATTTATTTTGTAACAGAATTCAGTGCAAAAAATTAAATAAAAAAAAGTTATCGCTGACTGGCATGGGAAAATGTCCTACCAGGAGGAAGAAATAAGTTTGTCCTCCCTAGAACCCTGCAGAGTATTGCAGAGTACCTCTATGAAAGATTCATTGAGAGCTCTAAGGAGAATACAAGGGACATTCCTGTGTACATAAACAAACTGCTCTGCATGCCCTTGCCCCCTCCCCGCTTAATTCTAGAGGAGACTCAGACAGATAGCAACTCTATCTCTCTTGGTTGTAGCACTGCCTCTAATAGCTTGAATAAGTTAATGAAAAGTCAAAACTGTGTCCTACTATTTTTGGGGGTCCATCCCTGTAATGGAACATTTATGTTCACAGTTACCTGAGCTTCCTTGTCCTGTTCTGGGCTTGCCCATGCTCAACTGGCTGGACTGCGGTGGAACCAAAAATAAATTCTGACTCTATGCCCAGGTAGATTCCCAGTCACCTGTCCCCCTTCCTCCTACTCCTCTTCCTTGTCCACCTCCTCCTCCTTGCTGCTCGCGGTAGAGGCCTGCAACTTGGGTTCCTTAGAGGTATCAATGGTGTTGTGGGGGAGGGAAATAGGGATCTTTGCCGAGTATGGCATGCAATTCATTGTAAAAGCAGCAGGTCTGTGGCTTTGCACCAGCTTGATTGCTGGCCTCCCTGGCCTTCTGGTATGCCTGTTGCAGCTTTTTGACTTTCATGCGGCAATGCTGGTGGTCCCTGTCTTATCCTTTCTTCTGCATCCCCCCAAGTAGTCTGCTAGTAGATGTCTATGTTTCTATGGTGGGTTTGAAGCTGTGCTTGCACAGTCTCTTCTACCCACAGGCCCAGGAGATCCAATATCTCTTGTCTACTCCAGGCCAGATCACATCTGAAGCATGTAGCTGGCATGGTCAGCTGGGAAATTGCACACAACAATGTATAGCTGTTAGGTGTCCTTGCAAAACTGAGCAATGAGGAAAAGGAGTTTCAAAAATTCGCAGGGCATTAAAAGGGGTGGGGACTTCCTGTCTACATGACCACTGGGCAGTGGAGTTCACAGTGGTGACCAGAGTGGTCAGTGTGGGGTATTGTGGGACAGCTGCTGGAAGACTTTTAGAGTTGATGTAGGTAACGCAATGTCTACATAGGCGTTGCTTCAACTTCCATACATTGACCTTGGCTCAGCACCTCGTGGGGAGATGGTGTTATTTTGTCAGTGTAACAGACCACTTACATCAGCGGGAGACAAATTTAAGTGTAGACACATGAACAACTCGGTCGACACAAGGCAGCTTACATTTGACATAGCTTTGTAGTGTAGATCTGGCCTTAGACTATTTGTAGTGCTGTATGAATGGATGCTGGGGTAAGGTGCTCGTAATCTTTAAGGAAACTATTGTGAGGCTCTCCTTGCTCAGGAATCCATTCAACCTTGCCAACTATCAACATGTTTCTCATTTTCTCTTTTTTTGGGCAAGGTCATTAAGAGGTTGTGGATGGATGACACAGAAAATACTAATCTTTTTAGATGTGGCCTGTCTTGCCATTGACCACAAGGTTTTATGGCCATCTGTGGTCCCTAGCAGATGTGGAAGTATTTGCCCTTGAGTGACTCTGTTCTTTTCTTCTGAGAAGTTCCCGAGAGGTTTCCAGAGGGTAGTGTTGGGAATGGCACTTGGGCCTCAAGGTACGCCGTTAGTGGAGTATCACAGGAATCTGTCCAATGTGTACATAAAAGTGTGATGGAGGGTTAGTGACACCTCCTCATCAATTATTGGGAGTGGACTACATCCACCCTGATTGAATTGGCCCTGTCAACACTGGTTCTCCACTTGTGAGGTAACTCCCTTCTCTTCATACGTCAGTATATAATGCCTGCATCTGTAATTTTCACTCCATGCATCTGAAGAAGTGGGTTTTTTCCCCATGAAAGCTTATGCCCAAATAAATCTGTTAGTCTTTAAGGTGCCACTGGACTCCTTATTATTTTTGAGAACACACAGATCCTCAGTGCAGGGGGTTGTTAGACTTGTGCTGCAGCTGAATACTCAGGTAGGAGCTGTAGCCAATGTTGCTTCCTCCCCCCTTCCCCCATTTGCACTTGGTGAGGCAATTGTAATGATTTATTTATTATACAGACCCTAAAACATTTATATCCATGCCTTTGTCATCTCAGGACCAATCTACAGTAATGTAGTCTACGTGGAGCAATATCTGAAGCCCATTTGAAAATTGAAGCTAGGGTGACTGCTTGGTTATTGAACCAAGTTTCTCACAGAGAGCCTGCTACACTGCAGAGTTGGCAGCTCAAATTGAAGCTCAAGTTATTGATTTTAATGAGACCTGCTCAGAACACAGACCAAATTTCGGGAAAATTACCCCACCATTTCATTTCAATTTTTCATCAAAACATTGTTTCTGATTAAATTTTCTGAGCAGCTCTAAACTGAAACAGTTTGTAACCCATTTCCTGAGAAAGTATCCCTCTCACCATGAGATATTGGCAAAGCTGTAAATTTCAACAGTGGCAGTCATTTTAAATGAAAGACACTGGCTATCAAAGGTTTTTGTTTGAAGACTCCTTTGGAATTTGGCTTCGCCAGCTTTTCTATAGGCATTTGTGGAAAGGTTGGGTTGATGGACTGAGAAGCAGAGGTTTGTGTCTGTGTATGTGTGGGGGAGGCTTCTATGTCAATTCAATTAATAGATTAATGGTTAGAATTTTTGAATTCAGTATTGTTGTTTTAAAATTTTTTAAAGTGCCAAGAGCCTGATTCTTAATGGTGCAAAGCACTCACAAGTTCAGTTGACTTCACTGGAAACTCTGGATACTCAGCGCTTTTAAAAAGCAGGCCCAGAGAGTCTGAGATTGGTGCTATACAATCTAATTATATACACAAAATAAATAATATGGTCCAAGCTTCCTTTGGCTGGAGAAAGTCAGGATGTATCCCCTCTTCAAACTGCACACCAGTACACAAAGTGTCTTATTCCACAGGGTTTTACCTTTCTGCCTCCGCAGTGCTCCCGCTTCTTTGTTGTCTTTGTTCACAAACAACCAAATAGAAGTCAGTGGAAGTATGACACTCTGATAATCCTCAGATTATTGACATAATAGATTGTAGGGCCCCACAGGGCTGCACTATCTACTGTGTCAATAGGTTTTGTGTATTAAAATGTAGTAATTTGTGTAATTTATGTACTATAGCTCCCATCTGAAAAACTCTTAGGGTAGGTTTACACTTACCTTCCGGGTCGACACGGTGAGTTCGACTTCTCGGAGTTCGAACTATCGCGTCTGATCTAGACGCGATAGTTCGAACTCTGGAAGCGCTGCGGTCGACTCCGGTACTCCACCACTGCAAACGGCGGTGGCGGAGTCGACGGGGGAACCGCGGAGTTTGACCCCGCCGTGTCTGGACGGGTGAGTAGGTCGAACTAGGGTACTTCGAATTCAGCTACGCTATTCACGTAGCTGAATTTGCGTACCCTAGTTCGATGCCCCTTCTTAGTGTAGACCAGGCCTAAGAAACATGAGTTACTTTGCACATAGGAGCAGTCCCACTGAATTTAATAGCACAACTTGCATGCGTGAGAGCGTGCAAGATTGGAGCCATAGCATGCATTCACACACAGTACCACACATACTTGAAGATAAGTTAGATGCTTAGTCTTGCTCAATATTTGCAGGATCATACTATATATGGGCTGTTTTAAAGATACAGTTATGATTAAGGCTAAGATTTTTTCATGGTTATTTTTAGTAAAAGTCACGGGCAATAAACAAAAATTCACAGACGCCGTGACCTGTCTGTGACTTTTGCTGCTGTGGCTCCATGGTTTCCCCTGCCACCATGGTGGCTGGGACCTGTGGGGTTCCCCCTCTGCCCGTGGCAGCTGGGAGCTGCAGGGTCACCATATTTCCCCAAGAGAAAATGGGACACTCCCAGCCCCTCGCCTGAAGCATCCCCCTCACCCAGTGTGAGGCTGTTGCCCCTCACTGGAACCCCCAGGAGGGCCCACTCAGGAGTCTGTCACCTGTGGGTGAAACCTTGTAAGGGGGCCCCTGTTGCCTGTCACTGCTGTCACCGGAACCCTGCCAGGGCCCTGCTAGCTGCGAGATCCAGAGTCTGGCAGCTCCTGGGGCTGAAGTAGAGAATGTCATGGAGGTCTCTGGAAGTCACGGAGTCCATGACTTCCATGATGTCCGTGACATAAACGTAGCCTTAGTTATGATAAATCAGGTAACTACAGGTGACTCATTATAATGAGCATGCAGTGTGCCAGAATGGTGCCATCTATGATGATGACAACAATAAAGAAAGCTGCAGCTACTACCATATGGAGGATGCTTTGCATGAAGACATCAGTGCAGACAGTATATTAATAGCAGGCTTCACCATTTGTTTGATAACTCTCTGAATTGCAGATGTTGGGTTTCTGAATTGCTCTCATCAGTGTACAGCTGACTACTGTGCTGTTAATAAAACTCTGTGAAGCTTTGGGATGTTGACCTGAGCTTTTGTATTTTTGTTGTTTTGTCCTGCAAATTAATAAACTGCCTTACAACGAGGTACTCGTTTTTTACCTTCAGATGTGTCTACACAGCTGAACTTCTACTGAAGTCAAAGGGCTAGACTTGAAATGCCTAAGCCTTAAGTGGCTGTTCAGAGGAGTGGTGAGGAGTAACCTACCCTGCTGCGAGGTTTTGTTAGGGCTACTTGGGTCACAGTTCTGAGTCCCCTGCAGAGTTAAGGCTCTGCCCTGCTCCTGCTCTTCCCAACGTGGTGGCTAGGGCAGGGAGTGGGTGGAATCATGGCTCTGCCACCACTTGCGCTCTAGCAACTGGAACTGGCTGGGCATGAAGATAGAAGTGAGCTGAACCCTTATCAAAACTGCAAAAAAATTATTATTCTCCCCCTGCCTTGATCAGGAAAGGGAGGGATTGTGACATAGTCACAGTTCCTTCTCAGTGCTCCTCCTGTTGAGGCACAGCTACATGCTGAGCCTAAAGGCTCAGCCTAGCCTCAGAGGAGTTGAACATATGGGTTTGAGCACAGAATTTGATTTTTATATATTCTGTTGTTTCAAAATACACAAAACCCTGGACACACTTCCTGCATCCCCTCCTCCCTACACTTTATTGAGTAGTTTGAATACAAACTTTATGGCTCAGGCCCACCTCTCTATAAAATAAGAGCTGTACAATTTTCATTTTCATAAAATGTCTCACATTTTGCTTGTCTCCGAAAAATGATAAATGTTAGGCTTATTACTATGAGCATTAATGCTGTGAATTAGAAATTACTACATACCTCATTAACTGCTTCAACTTATGTGATAATTAGAAATGAGAAGACATATTTTCTGAGTGGAAAGAATAATTTATTGCACTAAGTATTATATATATATATATAATGCAAGGTGGTAGGATGTGGCACAAAGGTTATATTGAGACATATCTGGGATGACCTGCAATAATTCACTCAGTAATAATGTAATTAACCCAAGTCATGCTATATATATATATATACATGATTATGTATATATATATATATATATATATATATATATACATGATTATGTATATATATATACATATGTACATAATCTTATATATATATAATGTATATAATCTTAGCGCATATATATATGCGCTAAGATTATATACATTATATAGTGCATATATATTATATAGTGCATATATATATATATATATATATATATATATATATATATATATATATATATATTGTATGACTTGGGTTAACTACATTATTACTGAGTGAATTATTGCAGGTCATCCCAGATATGACTCAATATAACCTTTGTGCTACATCACACCACCTTGCATTTTGAATGGACTACCTGTGTTATGCCAATAGAAAAACTATTTGAGAAATGAGTTCAAGAGTTTGAAAAACGATATCAGAGTAATTTCGTGTTTGTGTCTGTCTGCAAACCCAGATGCATTAGTTACTATGAGTCTATCTGTATAGGTCTCAGAGGGAGCTACAAAAACCTCTGAAAATTAGCTAAAAACTTCAGGAGGTTGAAATGTGATATGTCAGGAAATTTTCAGGGCTGGAAACAAGCCTTGGATCCACTGGGAAAATGGCAGTGTTTCCTGTTTGGTGCCCTGCAGGGCTGCAAGATAGCAGGTTTTAAATATGTGACATTTTAATGACTATAATATCTGTCATTGGTTCAGTACAGAATTTGCCCCTCTTGGTCCTCAGGTAAGTGCAATTTTAGGAGGAAGAGAAGAAGAATGATTTTTTTAACTGATACTTTTTTGAAGCTCCTTCTGGCTCTGGAATGTTAGATTAAGTTCTATAGAGATGGATTAATGGGTCAAGAGGAAAGATGTGCAGAGGTTGAAGGTGCATGATAATTTATAATATTACACAAATATTGGCCACAGATCAGAGTTATACCACACCATATATTCAAACTGCAGTTATTTTATAAGTTGGGTGTGTATGAAAAATACTACATTTGGGGAGAGAAGGAAGAAATGTTTTTCTGACAGATTGGCTTAGAAAGGAACTGGTTGCTGTTGGATGCTACTGAGTTTTTCAATGTTTAACTAACTCTGAAGGAAAGGGTGGAAGGACGGATTAGTGGGCAGATAATGCAGTGAAAGGGGAGTGATGAATACATGTATCATATGACTGTCCAATTTACCAATTACCCTTCCAGTCCATCACATGTACAAGCAGGGTCTAAATGAACTCTCCACTGACATCTGGGGAGCAACATCTCCAGTACCAGAGACTGACCAACCTGCCCTATTATTGAGACTCCTCCACTAACTGCTGACACCACTGAGAGCTGTGTTAAGTGGTGGGACCTTGCAGGAGCTGTAGTAGAGTGACACAGCCTCCAGTGGTCCAGCAGCACAGAGGCAGAGTGAATGACAATGCAGTGGCCAGTGATGGAATGGATGATGGTGCAGCGGCCAGTGTGGAGTGAATGCTGGAGTGGTTGTGGTAGCAGGTAGCACTGCAGAGTGAGCAGCGCAGCAGCTCAGGCACTGCTCAATGACTCCTCCCACTGGGGTGGGAGGTGAACTCACGCGAACGCTCCTCTGAACTCTGGGTCTTTGCTGACCAAGGACAACAACTGTGAGTGGGGTGTGGTGAAGGGAGAGGGGAGTGGCATGTTAAAGGAACATTTGTTTCTTGGATTTTCACACCGTGAGGTGAGAACCTGAGGCAAAAGCCCAACATTCTCTGGGGTAGATGTTTTGTTTGTCGTCATATGTTTGTGGTGTTTCCCCAAATTAATGCCAGGTTCATTCCCTCTTTTTAATAAAGGTTTAAGACTCAGTGCTTGCAAGAGGGGAAGTATTCCCTCTTAAAGGCACCCAGGGGTAGTGTGTAATTTTCCCAGAATACTAGGTGGGGTGGGCAAGCCAGTTCTATGTTGTATTGTTAAAAGGAACCCCTAGATATGGAACCTGGCCCTTGTTACTGCCAACTCCACCTGGAAGAAAGGCTACACATGTATATTACCACCATCTTTGAATCCCTGTATTTGCATCACATTAAACTTCCCAGCTTCACCTATAGGGCCCTACTTAGTTAAATTTCCACCTATATTTCCTCCTATTGCCCTTCTCATTCCCTATGATCTTCCCTTGGTCTCCTTCTCCTACACTTGGCTTTATGCTTTCTACCATGCTGCCCATACAGCTGAAACAAATCTTCTTGCCCCACCTGGCTCCTCACTCCAACCAATCCTTTGTCCTCTCACTATCTATAATCTTCTCCCACTACTTCTTCTGAAATGCCCTTTGTTTCATCTTCTGTTTGCCTTACATTATATAGATTGAAAGCTCTTTGGGGCAGCATATGTATCTTTTTTATTTATGGTGTGCGATAAATTAATTACAATAATAATTAATAATGTATACAATAGAGATGGACCTGAACCCAGAATCTAAACACCCTGACAATTTTGGTGGACAAAGTTCACAATCCAGCTCCAAAACCCAGCTCCATATTTTTCAGATGACACCTTACTTCTTTATAATTATGGCCCTACCAAATTCCTGGTCCATTTTGATAAATTTCTTGGTCATATGATTTAAAAAATCTTATATTTCATCATTTCATAGATTTAAATCTGAAATTTCACAGTGTTGTAGCTGTGGGGTCCAGACCCAAAAAGGGGTCATGGGGGCGGGTCACAAGGCTATTGTAGGGTGATCGTAGTATTGCCACTTTTACTTCTGCACTGCTGCTGGCAGCGGTGCTGCCTTCAGAGATGGGCAGCTGGAGAGTGGTGGCTGCTGGCCAGGAGCCCAACTCTGAAGGCAGCGCCATCACCAGCAGCAGTGCAGAAGTAAGGGTGGCATGGTATGGTACTGCCACCCTTACTTCTGTGCCGCTGCCGGAGGTGGATGTGATCCGGCCCCAGGACCAGCCCATGCAGGGGGAGAGGACGTTCTGTCCCTCCTCAGCCTGCTCAGGACTAGCAGCTGGAGCCTGGTGTTTAGTAGGAGCCATGCCCTGCTCCTCCCCAGCACTCAGGGATTAGAGGGGCCTTGGGCTGGCTGTGTGTGTGTAGGGGTGACCACACCGCCCCCTTGAACATGGCACCCTGGGGGTTTGCCCACATAGGCCAGCCCTGCACCACCTCAAAAAGTGACAACCCCCCATACTATGTCACCCTCACTTCTGCGCTGCTACTGGTGGCGGTGCTGCCTTCAGAGTTGGGTGCCAGGCCAGCAGCCATTGTTCTCCGGGTGCCCAGCTCTGAAGGCAGTGCAGAAGTAAGGGTGGTAATACTGCGATCCCCCTACAGTAGCCAGATTTCCACTGGGAAGACAAGATTTCGTGGTCCATGATGCGTTTATCATGGCTGTGAATTTGGTTAGGACTGTATTTATAATGGACTATGCCAAAACTCAGAATTCAGCCTACCCTGGAACTTACAGATTTGGATTCAAATTTTATATCTTGATTTTATCTCTAGTATATTCCCCTAGATGTGTCCATCTGTAAAGGTTTCTAGGTTTAAAGTGTGAAGTGGAGAAAAATAGAGGAGGAATCTCAGGGATTCAATAGGGATATAAGGAACTACTACCCTATTCTCCTTTCCTCCTCCATATGAACAGCTTGTGGCAATTATTTTTTCCCATCAGATTTTTTTTACACAATTAGCAACATTATGCCATAAATAGTAATAAATACAAACAGGAACCCATTTATCCAGTCACCCCCCACTCCCAAAACTTTGGGGGCAGGATTAAATGGGCATGCAGATATCAAACCTTCCCTTATTTTGACTTTTTAAGCCAAAATCCCGACTGATGATTTTTACAAAATAAACCAAACCTCTCCCCCACCACAAAAACCCCAACCAACCAACCAAATACGCCCCCCTCCCGGGTTCTGTTTCAAAAAGAGATGGGGGATATCTTCATTTAACTCCTCTTTCCCCCAACTAATCTTTGGAGGTTTGCATAAGATGGGGCCTGCAGCTAAACAACCCCTAGTTTAGCAAAACCCCAAACCCATTTTCCCCCATCAAACAAACAACATTATATTTTGAACCCTGTTGTTAGTACTACTAGAAACTACAGGTTTTTGTTTAACTAAAATTGTTCTTTGAATGTTTGTTTTTACTTTCAAATTATTTTCTTAATAATTAAGACTAGTAAATTTGAATGGTCTCTTTTTACAGGAAATAATAGGTGTAATAAGATATCCAGCTTAAAAACATTAATCAATCAAACTAATTAAAAACTGTAATTTCTGTGCATTCCAAACACTGGGTGAAAAAAAAGTTCTTTCCTGAGTGTAAGCAAATGCTTGACATATGGACTAAGTCAAATTCCAAAATGTAGCAAAACAGTGCCTGCATATTTGGCAGGAATTACAACCAGTTCAGGTCAGTGTCTGTTTCAGCAGAAAGATGAGGCTCTGCTTGTGACACAGGGCTAGGAAAATAATTCAGAGGAAAACATGAGGAACAACATGTGACATTTTGTAACTGCAGCAGGACTGTTACCCAAGGAACAACATTTTGCAGTCACTCTCAAAACACTTCCTTCTATGCAACCGAGTTTGAACACATTTTTTTTCATGGGGGGAGGGGGGAGGAAGAGGTCAGGACGTTCAAGCTGTTACCATATAAATGAGCTAAATGGTGAGTGTGACTTTTTAAAAATCTCTCACAGCAACACACACATCAGAATCTTCCACTGCAAACGCGACATACAGACACTACTTAAGTATTTAATCCAAATAGAGGCAGTCCCACATTCCACTGGAGTAAAAGTCAGGCTAGGTTTGGGGTAAAGGGGAAGAGAAATGCTGCATATGCCCTTTAAGGATCCAATCCTGCAATGTCTAGTACATGGGTGGACTGCTGGGCCTGCGGGAAACCCCATGTTTTCCACACAAACATAGCAGTTCACCCACACACTATTCACTGCAGGATTTGGGCCTAAATGAATCTAGCCTCTCCCTTCAGATGGTTGCAAGACATCTTTATTTCCAGGAGCTATTGTTATTTAGATTCCACACTCTCTATATTCAATCATTGAAGGGTCAGATTCTGCCCTTGCATATGCACCCATTGATACCAGTGAGAGATGCCTGTATCTGAGGGCAAAATTTGTTCTATAATTAATTTAGGAACAAAACAGGCTTTTAAGTCTCTCCCACTCCAAGTTTTTAAGTTGCATTGTTTGGGTCATTGTCTTTATTTATTTTTTTAAAATTTACATTTATGTGCAATCTACTTATGTTAAACTGTTTTCGTTGCTGAGGAGCTGATATTTCTTCAGAGATGCGACTGAATCACTTGTTATTGTAACACTTATTGGTGATAAAGTTCAGACTAAAAATTAAGCAGCTGCAATGTTGCAGCACAAATTAGTTTAATGTAAGCAGTCAGGAGCAGCTGTTTGGCTTGGGACTCGGATTTAGCAGTGGGGGAAGGGTTCTGTGATGCTGACAGTGTTTTTTTCCCCCTCTACATAAACATTTTTGGCTGTTACAGCTTTTGTGCTGATCATGTGACAGTGTCCCTAGGCAGATAATTTATTTCTGTAGCTTTCATGAGCAATCATTAACCTTCAGACACTGAGCTTGCTTTCTGCTTTGTGGCATTTGTTATATTATTTATTTATTTATTTGGTATCCTAACTAGTTTAATTCATAGAGCGTCAGGAGAAAATTACAGCCAATTTACAATAGACTGTAATGCATAATACTTATGTTTCTATTAAAACAAACCTTTGCTTACAAGATCACTCTTATGGCTTAGTTTGTGTCCCTGGATCAGAATAATTATTTTCAGTGATGTAAGTGCAGCTGTCATCATGATACTCCCTTAGTGTCTTATTCGAGAGGCAAGGCCTTGTGGAGTCCTGATCTGAGACCACCCTTTTGAGTTCCCCCCTCATTCCCCACCAGAGCAGTGACACCTGGGGAGTTTTTGGAGATACAACAGGGTTGGTTTTGGGGGGAGAGCATCCGTTTTATCATCGTGACAATTCCCATTGCCCCAGGATGGCTGATCTATTGAACTGGTATTGATGGCAATCTCAGAAAATGTGTCTGGAAGAAAGGTGATGCACTGGTAATAACAATAATAGTTTGCATACGTACAAGCCTGGCTGAAGACCTCAAAGCATTTTGCAGACACTGATCAATCTCACAACACTCCTGTATGTTGGGAAATTGCTGAATTCTTATGCCCATTTTACAGCAAGGTAAAAAAAAATCTGTGAATTGACTTGGTGAAGATCAGAGAATAAATTAGTGTCGGCGCAGGAACTGCATCCACATGTCCTGTGTTTTGGTCACTACAAAGAAGATGTTCAGAGATTGAAAATACTGTGTTCAGACAAAAGAAATAAGAAATAGGCAACACAAATCTGCTAAGAAGCTGGATGAAAAAAAGGTCAAGAGCTCAAAAACAAGAGCACTGTTGCTACTAATGCTATTTTTATTCATTTCTGAATGTGTCTCTTGCTATTGTTCCTGAGCCATTTGGCTAGCCTAATTCTTTCCGCTAGCTGCTAATTCACTATTTACACTCTTGAGCTCATCTTTTGATGTTAGTGAGTTGAATAGTCTACCTGAACATGCTTTCAGGCTGGTGCTCTCCATCTACGATTCTTGTATTGCGGTAGCACCTACCATCCTCAGTCTCATCTGGAGGTCTGTTATGCTAGGTGCTGTACTGACATTTAGCAACAGACAAAAATCATGCAATCTAAACAGACAGGACAAAGGATAGAGGAGAAACAGGGCCAGAGAGGTGAAGTGACTTGTTTGGCTTGTCAAACAGAGGGAAACAGACTTGTTCAACAACACAGTGGTTGGTCAGTGGAAGAGCTGGAAATGACTGACGCTTTAGTTCCTTGTCCACTGGACCACACTGCCTCTCATGACTCACTGGGCTCTTGGTATATCTTGCTGATTATTTGTTTATTTATTAAGAGGCATGTAATCTGAATAAGACCAAATGTACCAAAGCCCAGAGAAGATGTAGTTACTCTAAGATAGGACAGTGATGGATGCCATATGACCTCATTAAATAGAAAGATGAATCGACAGATTCTGCTGTCAACACCAGGAAACAAAATGAATCTTTCTTCCTTCATTAATTTTAAAAATTCAATAATTGGTGCGTGATTGATCCTAGCATTCCATTTGGAAGGATGAAGAAAGGGCCGGCTCACAGAAAGGTTTTCTGAAACCTCCATCTTTCAAAATGTTTTATGCAAATGAAAACTTGATACATGGCAAATGTGATGTGGAACCAGGAAGAGAAAAGGAAAAGACTGGCACACTCCATCTGCAATTGTTACAGTCCTAACAAGACATGGAGATTGTGACCGTGCTAACCTTTGGAGTATCAGTAGTGTGCTCGATGCTGTATATACATAGAAGATGACATGGGGTAAAATTTTCAAAAGCATCTAAGTGAGTTAGATCTGGAATCTATGAGTATGTCTACACTGTAAATAGACACTTGTGGCTGGCTTGTGCCAGCTGACTCGAGCTCGTGAGGCTTGGGGTACGGGGCTGTTTCACTGCATTGTAGACTTTCAGGCATGGGCTAGAGCCCAGTCTCTAGGCCCCTATGAGGTGGGAGAGTCCCAGAACTCAGACTGCAGCCTGAGTATGGAAGTCTGCACTGCAATGAAACAGCCCCGCAGCCTGAACCCCATGAGTCTGAGTCAGCTGGCGTGGGCCAGCCACGGGTTTTTATTTGCAGAATAGTTATACCTCAAGTTCTATTGACTTTTAATGAGATTTAGTTCCTAAATCACTCTTGAAAATAAAAGTGAGGCTCCTAAGGCATTTAGGTGCTTTGGAAATTTTATCTCTGATCCCTGTCCCTCTCTGCCAGGGGATTCATTTGCAATAAGGTGAGTCATATGTGGCTTCTTTGTGCTTACCACTTTGAATCATACAATTCAGATATACACTAAAAACACTCATGATAATCTGAATGTAACGTAACCCCTTTTCCTAAGACCATTCTTTTTTTTTTAAATTAACCCCCTTTTTTTACGTGTTTAAAAGGATTCAGAAAGCAGTGGGGCAGAATGAGGGTTGGCTTGAAGGGGTCATTTCTGTGGCCTTGACTTCACTAGGTTTTCGCCTGAAAACAATTCCCAACATTGCTCACCTCAGTACATCTCCACCGGTGGTAGCAACAGTCGGTGTTCTAATGGAAACTCTGTGTTGTGTAGACCTACTCTTAGCAGGTTTAGACAAAATGGTGGACAAGACACCACCAGCCATCTGGAATTTTGTCCATAGCAGCATATTCACTGAGGGAGCTACCACTGAGGGAGCTGTACTACTCTTAGCAATGATGGAAATTCTTCAGAAGAAAGGCTAGTTTTCATGCAACTAGTAGGTAAATACATGCTGACAAAAAATTAAAGTCACCTAGGCTGCCACTTCAAATGCAATCAAAAGATGAAATGAGATTGTCAGCATCCGACCTGCTGGAATGCTTCATTTGCTGTATTTAAAGTAAAATGTACTGTAATGTTTCACATGGTGAATTTCTTGTTATTGCGGTCTAAAATCCATCCCTTGTTAGGAAGCATGAGCAGGAATAGCAGCCTGTGTACATATAGCCAACATATTAGATACATCTATTTATACTGTTTCTCTTGTTGGCAGCTTTATACCAAGGTCAGTTTCCATTTCCATTATGAACCCTTATGTTTCAGAGTTTAATTGACAATTCTAAAGATTTGCTGGAGTGAAATAAACACTTGCCAGCTCATATCAGTATTAACTTTCAAAAACATTAGGGCCTAACAAAAAAACAAATGTTAGAAACTCAAGTAATTCAGAGTTAAGGTTGCAATTTCACAAATCACAGCATCCACTCAAATAGTCAGTGTGGCACTGCACCCCATATTCTTCATAGTGATATTAGTGTGATATAATTATATCATAATTATGATGTATTTTATGCAAGGTAAGGCATGTGAGGTGTCATTAGAAAGGTTATGGTTTGCTGAATATGATTATCCTATTTGTATGCATGTATCATTTTTGTATCCGAAGTTATGAATATTGACTATGTATCTAATTTCACGTGTAGCTATTCCTGGCAACATCCACTAGGCAAAATGCTTTCAGTCTAGAAGGCTGGCTGGGAAGGGTCCATTCAGGTTAATGAGCCATTAGGAAGAAACAATAGGCCTTAGGAGAAGCTGATCTCTCACCTGGTGAGCCTTCCTGTGAACGCTCCAAACAGCCAGTGGGCGATGGCTGCTGTGATTCTACAGGGACATGTGACCAGGTCACCTGGTGCTGGACTCCATCTTGGGATGTCAGTATTTTTCCACTGACTGGTATGGGAACCAAGCTTTGAAACAAAGGGTCCCTGACATATGCAAAAACAATATAAGGCAGATGAGTGACATCATCTTGGTTCTTCACTGACTCCCCACCCAAGAAGACTCCTGGAAACACCTGAGGAACAAAGACTGAACTGGGGGAAGTGCTGGACCCAGGCTAAAGGGATTTTTAGCCTGTGAATGAAACACCTGAGGATTCCAATCTGTAAGCAACTGCAGCTTGCCCCTTAAGAATCTGCAGCCTGCCTGTGTCATCACTTACATCACTGCTATTCAGATCCAATCTATTTAGTATATTAAGGTTAGTTTTCATTTTTTGTTTATTTGCTAGGTAATCTGCTTTGATCTGTTTGCTATCCCTTACTATTATTTAAAATCTATCTTTTGTAGTTAATAAATGTGTTTTTGCTTTATCTAAACAGTGCATGGAAATCATAACTCAGGGGCAGAAAGCTGTTGCTTTCCACATTGAGGAAGGGGGAGAATTTTATGACCTTATGCTGTACAGTTCCCTGTGCAGTGCAAGATGGTATAATTTGAGTTTATACTACAGAGGGGGTGCATGCCTGAGGAACTGGGAGGTGCCCTAGCTGAAGCCTTCCCAGGCAAGGGCTGGTCAAAGAGCCTGCCTACATGTAACTTCATGAAGAACATCTTGGAAGTGAAGGTGCACCTTCTCCAATCACCGATAAATGGTCTGACAAACCAAAAATAAGTCACTGGGACCAGCGAGTCAGAGCAACATTACTATTAGGATTTAGAATTACTTGTCAAATTAACTGCAATCAAATCACTTTTATTTGTGTACAGTAGAGCCTAGCTAAGAGAGTCCAATAAAAAAGGTGTTGAGATCTCTTCTTTTTGGTTTCTTGTTACAACATGGCAAGAACATTAGTACAGTTTTGGAATTCTGGTGAATACCTTGATTTTTAGGATATCAATACAAGAACTTGTTCAATTCATTTCAAATAAGATAAAACATTTCTACCTCAGCCTTTAGATCTAACTGGCCAACTTTGAGGTTGATAAGACTTCTTTGTATTTTGGAATGGGACGTGTGTAAGTGTGTGTGTGTGAGAAAGAGAGAAATCCATTTGTGGGTCAATTCTGGTGGGTTAGCTGTGGTGCTATGGATGGATGAAGGGCTCCTGAACTTAGTCTCTTACTTGCTGGGCTGGCAAGGTCTGGAAGTACTGCAGATCACTCACCCCCTGGGGAATGTAATCCCTTGTGTCAACACCAATCTTTGCTGACAGTTCTGGCTCACTGGGAGTTTAGGGCAGTTGGCACTAGACAAGAGACAGGCGACAGAGCTATCTCAGGTGCTGGCCCAAGAGTGTAGAATGAACTCCCACAGGAATGAAGGGCCATCACTAATCTTATCACCTTCCACTCTTTGACCTTGCCTATAATATCTCCAAACCAAATCACTCCATTGCACACACATCTTCTCCCAAAGAGAGGAAGAGAGAATAAACATGTGACAGATGTGTCGTCATGGTGCTTAATGCACTACTGGAAGGTGCTCGGATATTACAGTAATGAGCGTGGTATAACGACCTGGATAGAATGGAATAGACTGAGACCTGAAAGGGTGAGTATTGATGGGTTTCTTTATTTTTCTCTCTCTTTTTTTCTTTTTCTTTTTACCCATTTCAGAAAAAAACAAAGAAGAAATAAAAACACAAGAACATATAAAGCAACTAATTTGAAATGCCTAACTTACACACAGCCTAGGAAATTCGCAGATGGAATCTACCTTTCTCCACTAACAGACACACTGGGCTTCACCTTTTACTACTAAATACCTATGATTTAATGTAGTTACACACTTATTTACCTTAGCAATTAAGTTTTGCAGAAAGAAAAAAAATGAAGCTTGCCACGTTTATTCCATTCATTTTCTTCACTGCTACATAACAGGACATCCTGCTGACTAGTTCCAAAGGGCTCTAACGGTCTTGAACTGTCTATCATTCCAGAATGTGTATTAAAAATAAAGAAGGCTGAGCAAATGGAACCTATTTTAACTAGACAAAGGGACACTTATAGAGGACCAAATGTTTATATTATAACTTTTGAAATTTTGAAGAGTTTCACTTAATCCAACCCTCTGCCTTTGCAATGCATAAAGGGACTTGACCGTATACAACAGGAAACAAGGACTAAGTGTATATTTTTGACAAAACTATTTTGCTCAGAAAATTAATAATACAAATAGATACCAAGGCCTCAGAAACCAGACACATTGGCCCTGGATGCCTAAAGTTGAGTTTTTATTTTGGCTACCTAACTATTGTATTAAGTGCTGAGCTCTGGAGTTAGGGACCTAACTTTAGGAACTCGGGTGTGACCCTTTTGGCCAAGGTTCTTTTTCCAACTGAGGATGAGTGCAGATATGCTTGAAAAGGGACAGACAGACTACAGAGAACGAAGGGTTGTAAGCTTGAAAGAAGAAGGCATGCTGAGCTGAGTGTCCTTTTCCGGTGTCTGTGTTCCAAATCAAAGGCTACAACTCTGAAACAAAAAGCCATAACATTTTTACTATTAAACATTTCATTAGCTCAATTTAAGGTTAACACTAAACTCCTGAAACTTACTTGTTCTTTTGCGCGCTGATGGTTTGGTTTCTCTTTCTCCCATCGTGGGTTTAAATGTTAGATAAAAAGATAACTGTGCATTTCCTTTCCTGGTATTTTTCTACTGTTTTGTAGCAAAAATGCATGAAAAATTTTAAAGGCTTTTCAACAAAGTCCTCAACTTTCTTTACACAGGCATGAAGGGTTAAGCTGCTGGAGTCCCTAAGGGATTGTGAAAGCACAGAGGAGTGGAAGAACAATAATAATTAACATTTTCAAGAAATTATGCCCTTCACTGTAATATCTGGGTGTACGTTACAAGATTTAATAACCCATGATGGTTAAGTGACCCTCCACAGAACTGACCTTGCCTTCCACACAGCTACATGAAAGGAGGTCCTGGAATCTGCAGTTATCGTGAAATAGGGCATAAATGGGATTAAAGTGGTACATAGGCCTGTGCCAATCTTCTGCATAGAGATGATTTTCACTCAGATAATAATTTGGACAAATATATGATTTGCATCACGTCCTGTAAGAGGGAATAGACATTTTTACCCCTTAAATGAGAACTACAATGCAATTTGCCTAGCAGCTCCAGAAGGTTAGATTAGCCAGGGGTGGGTGGGGAGGCAGATTGGGGTCTGAATTGTTTTCTAAGTGCCCAAGTGAATTTGAGAGGCAGACAGCCTTGTATGTGCAAAAACCTAACATTTGGTAGGGGAGGGGAGAATAAAGTGTTAGTTCCCCTCCCCCCACCGAATTTAAGTATCAGATTAATTTTTTTGCTCATTGTCTAGGGATAAAGGACTTTATTGTGGCAAACCAAATGCTGTCTTCTCAGTTTACATCCAGTAACTTTACTGAAGTTGGGATTTAGCCCAATATCTCATTCCAGTAGGAAAGAAATGCTTATTGGCAAGTGAGATTAAATGACGAAATAGAATGTTATATGAACCATATGAAATGGGCCAGCAGGATATAACTAGACCCTGGTATACAATTTGGGTGGGGGGAGTTCGATCTAAGTTATGCAACTTCAGCTATGTGAATAACATGGCTGAAGTCGACATACTTAGATCGACTTACCTTGGTGTCCTCACCGCGGTGAGTCGACTGCTGCCGCTCCCCCGTCGACTCTTCCTGCGCCTCTTGCGGCACTGGAGTACGGGAGTTGACAGGAGAGTGCTTGGGCATTGATTTATCACATCTAGACTAGACGCGATAAATTGATCCCTGCTGGATCGATTGCTGCCTGCTGATCCGGTGGGTAGTATAGACATACCCTAGGAGTAATGGGATGAAACTGAATGAAGAAAAAAATATGCAGATCCCCAGAAAAAAAATCCTGGTAGTGAAAGTTGTGAGGCTGTGGAATAGTGTCCCAAGGGAAGCGATGGAACCCTCATTGCTTGAGTAATTTAAAACTGAACAAAATAGTCAAGAATACCAGAGGGAGAAAGCCTTAATTAATAAGAAGACAGGAAAAAAATGACCAAATAGGTCTTTTCCCATCTCTAACAGTCATAGTTTTGTTATTTTAAGGGAAACTAGGTTGGGCAATAAAATTATAGATTTCTAGCCATTCACTGCAATTGCTGAGCACTTTTTGTTCCAGAATAACAGCATTACTTTCTCTCCATAAACTTTGTATTTTATTTGTACTTAAAAAAAATTATAGTATTACCTATGGACTAGAAGAGATGTTGCCTAGCTGAAAGGATGTGTTGCTCTGTGAGCATGGTGGAGATGATGTTTCACTTTTGCTGGCACCTCTTGATTTACTGGGCCATGTTCACATGCCCTTGTGCAGCTGGCATCATGTTAACATTCCAGGTGAGATGCTCCCTTTGTCGTGAAAAGATACACAAATAAAAAGAGACAGGAGCTTAAAAAATGTCCTCTGAAACGGAGCTGCATAAATTAATATGTATCATGACATTCAGTCATGAGAAAAAAGTGTTTGCAGTTGCAGGGAGTGGGCATGGCCGAATATTGTCACAGAAGAAATGTAAGAAATTGATACTAGGCCCAAATATTCAGTGTGATTCAGGCAGCTTAGCCAACCACTGAAGGACTCCCTATGTAATAGGAGACTTCATGGGTGGCATCACCCCTCTCCTGATGATTGGGATAGGAAGTATGGGCTGGGGCAAAAGGAGGCATTGCTGGGGTATTACTATGCTCCAGCAATCCTCAGCTCTCTGGGGGGAGATGTCAGCTGGAAATATTTAGAATAACCTGAATTCTCTAATTTATTTGGAGGACTGGATTGACACCTCAGTATCCCAGGGCCAGTGAGTGTAAGGCAGTGTTTGTACCTTGCCCCCTCTTGATTTGCACCAACACTGCCCAGTCAGACCCCAGGATTAGGACCAATCTGTTAGGCAAAAGGCTAAGTATTATTAGACTTACTGTACATCAGCATCTGAAGCAAGAAGCCATGGCAGTATTGAAGTACATAGCCAATGTATTTAATGCTTGTTGGTTACTACAAATAGATATTATATTAAAGATTGGATGGCATGATATATATTAATCCATGCAACACAATTTGGTAGTAAATATTTAATGCTCTTTACACTCTTTGAGCTCTTTATGACCCAGTCTGGTAATAAGATGCCAGTGAGTGCAGAGGGCTTCCATGTTATAATGAAAGCTATTTTGCTATGGTAGATTTACACTTTCGTTTGTCAACTGAGTAGCAAGAGATCAGAAATTAATGGTGAAATTCTACTCTCCCTTACAACCAGGGAACTCCAGTTTAAGTTCATGGATTTCCACAGGTGTTATTGAATGGGATTTGATTCCAACGAATCATGACGATAATGACCACATTCACATGATGTGGAGACTATCCATTTCTGCAATATGAAATGGTGTGATTGTACCAGTGGCAACATGAACAGGTACAATAATGATAGTATTTGGGGGGCTGGATCCTCTGCTACATTACTCCAGATTTATGCCACTGATTTCCATGGTTTCACACCAGCATAAAACTGAAGTAAGGCAGCAATGAGTCAGGCCACATATCTTCAAAGAGCTGTGCAAACATTTACCAATTAATCTTCACAACACCTTTATGAGCTATCTACTATTGTTGCTGGTTTAGCAAATCAGACAGAGGTAAAATGCAAGAAATTCAGGTTGTTTTGTTAAAATAATATAACAAAATTAAGCAAATTGTAATGAAGTCAATACTATAAAAATGGCCCTAGATTGTTTTTTGAGTGCAATATGATGATGATGGTGTGAGGATAAAATGGAGAGTGCTAATGTATACATTAGTGATTTACTGTGATGACTGTTCACCCAAGAGTTAATCCAGGAATATCCAAACCACTGTAATTATCCCTGCACAAAGGCTCTCTATTATTTGCCTGCTAAGTAACAAAGCCTTCTCATTATCTGACACTGACATAACTTTAGCAGTAAGGGTAGGTAGAGTGAATGAGCATTCTTTGTTTGTGGGGGAGGAGGCATTGAAAACAAACTATGGAATAAAAAAGCCCAAGCAGAGTACTAATGGGGTGACCAGAAGATTTCCCTGAACGAAAAACAATATCATTGCTAACACACGGAAATGTTGGGTCACAAACAATAAAAGTTTTAGGAGCAATATGAAAAACATAGAATTTCTTTATCTCACATAGGAAAATCTAGAAGTACTGGCCACAAAAATGTATCAAATGGGAAAGGGTCCAAAAATTGCAGAAGCTCTCTAATCTGCCACATGAGCAAGGATTTTCAGTATGCTTTGCATTCCTCAGAAGGCTTTGCTTTGCAACTCTTATGCAAGTGGTGATGCACTATATTGCATTCATAATGATTTCAAAGATATGAATGCTTCCAGGGTTTGACCTATTTTACCACTCATGCATTATACACTGAGTAAAGCTATACTCATAAGGCATAGTCATTAGTGCTTAAAATGTATCATTTTACTGCTAACCTTTTTTGGTGTAAACTTGAACATTTTTTTAAAAATTCTGAATCAGTTTTTCTTTTCAGGAACTCATATATATTGAGGTATCTTTCTAATGCCATCTATGGGAGCCTGGCATTTTAAGTATAAGCAAGAGGTTTGGTGTTATCAGGGACCTCTCTAGTTGTGTTTTGTATTTAACCTCAGAAAGAGAATGATATTTAGGGTAGTGATGTACATGCCAACATAACCAGGGCCAAATTCTGTCCTTGGATTTGTGTGCAAGAAGCTCAGGAGGAGTGGCACATACATATGTGAAGACAGAATTTAGCTCATGGAGCTAGTTTTGGGGGTTCCAACTGATATTAACTAAGATCAAGGGTTTTTTAAGTGAAGGTTAAATTCTCTATTGCATTCTGTGGTTTATGGAGGACAGAAAATACAGAGAAATGCTCCACATCAAGAGCACCAATGCAGCAGCAGAGATAGGTCCTTCTTACGGCAAAGCAGTTAAAAGACATGCATATGTGCTTAAATCCATTCCTGTTCAGCAGATCATTTAAGCAAATGCTTAATTTTAAGCAAGTGCTTCAGGACCACCAAAGTCAAGGGACTTAAGCACAGGCTTCAGTGTTTTGCTGAATCAGGGCCAAAGTCCTCTCTTGAACACTAATAGAGGGACCCAGTTAATGAAGCCGCAGAGCTGGACTAACAGTACACGACTGGGCATGCTGGTTTTCATGTGTATGGTGTAGTAGGCATTGCAAGGGCACACCTTACTGTTCCTTTTGGAAGTAGCCGTACAGTGTGCTCTCAAGCTCATGCCCCTCTGGACTCCATGGATCAACCTGCCCTGTACTGGTAGGATGGCTCAGTAACCATGATCTGCAAGGCTGGCACTGATTTCCCCACCCCTTTGCCCAGGGCAAGATAGTAAAGGCATGATTCTGTCCTATGCTGTTCTAAATATAGGACAGACAACCCTCCTCTGACTGTCTGAGAACTGTGCACTTAAGGCTACTTCTTCAGGCCTAGGTAAGCAGGGGCATAGGGTGCATTAACACTTTACGCCTGCTCATTTGGTATCTCAATCAGCCTTACTGATTTCAAGCATCATGAGGTCTATGTGGAAAGTGCTGCAGAGAGGCTCAGTGCTTAGCTTTGTTGTGGGGACCCATGGAGTTTCTCAGGGGTAGGTAGCTGATGCAAATGAGCACCCTCTCCCCCAAAGATCTTGCTGTTTGCTGACCAGTCTCCCTCTAGCTCCCCAAAAGCCGTAGTAAGCTCCAGAGAGCAGCTGAAGGATGAAAAGAGAACAAGATCAGAATTGGTTTCTTAAATCTGTCCCCAGCCTTCAGATGAAAAATACCTGTGTGGGAAGGGTGATGAGGTGTGCAGATATGCCCTTTACCTAGTCTTTCCCACCTGGAGTTTCTTCACAGTGATGCCACCACTTCCATCTTATCTACTCCTCATTTTTGGAACTGCCACCTGATGGTAAACTTTGGGCTGTGTGGTCCCCTCAAAATCCTCTAGTGCTGCACTGCAGAAGACCATCCTGTCACCATCTCAGGGCCAGAGAGGTCTAGTACATGCACAAGACTTCTCCAATATCATCCCCTTGGGGTGAATTCACAGATTACTCTGGCCAGGACAATGGGGGTTTGCAGTCATGGTACACAATCATCACTCTAAATCCCCCTTCAAAATTCCAGTTCTGCTTCTTGACTGTGGCCCCTGGCCAGGCCATGGAGTTCTGGCTGGCTCTGTGCTCCGAAATGCCACGGGGCTAAATTTGGCCTCTAATGACAAGCAGAGTGAGACCGTCACTGTCACTCTGGCCTGCCACAAATGAGAGTGAAGTGAAAATGGGATGCTAAGGTCAATGTTCCAGTGATAATGGTTTTTAAAAAATCTGTGGAAAGTATGAAAGAAGAAGCAGACTTGATTGGAAATGAATACATGAAAACAAAACTAGTGGAATTTTCAGGTCATTTACTTTTACTTTTAACCTTTAATGGTGAGTTTTAAATTAAAGAAAAAAAGGATAAAAAGGACTTCAGTGTAACGCATTTAAGTGTTACTTGATTCTTGAAGCCCTAAGCAAAAACTGAACATTTTGACAACTTTACAATAAATTAGTGAAGCACAGTTATGGTGCTCTGTGTTTAAAAAAAAGCTGTTGAATAAAAGAACAATAGCTCTGCAGAAATTTATTTCAACTGAAAAGTGAAATCCCAGCACAGAGTGATCTATGAGATTCTGCAGGAAATCTGCATTATAATAGTACATTTTCCTTTTCAGGGAGGACTAGCAGAATGGCACACTAAGGGGAAAAAACCCTTTACCCTCTATGCTTAGGCTTTATGCTTAGATAATGGGTTTGATCCTACTACTCTTATGCTGAATTACTCCATGGAAACTCCTACTGAAATGAATGGGAGTGTTTGTTGAGTAAGGGCATGAACAAGGGAGACAGACTCAGTCCCTGGATAGATAACCTAATGATAATGTAGAGGCTTTGGCTTAGTGGACAGAACTATTTGCTCTTAAGCACAGTCCTTAACATGAATCACTTTTCTTTGTGTCCAAATTCCAGACTGGTACACAAGATGATTGGGCCCAGTCCTGGACTCCTTATTAACACAATGGGAGAAAGTGATTGAAGTCACTAGGAAACTTGGGTGGAATTAGTACTGAATAAAAACTGTGTAAGCACTTCAGGATTTGATCCAATAGGAGTTTTGTCTGAGGGAGTGCTTCAGGCTCAGGAAACTCGAGTGGTAGAAAAAGAAAAATAGTTTCTATAAGATTTCAATAATATTGAGAAAATAGTGACTTGAGTCAAACATTTAGTGATCAATGGCTAATTACTAGCATGGATGTGCAAGGGTGAAGTCACTGCTCTCTTTTCTTGGAAATAGCCACAGGAAACAGGAGGTAATTAAACGGATGAGTAGCAGGCTTCTGATTCTGGCCTCACTTCTGCCAGTTTGACTCTTGTGTAAATCCATTGTTGTCAGTGGAATTACTCTAGTGAGACCAAAATCAGGCCACATATTGACATGAATGCTATTTTAGGTCATTTATTAGGTGTTTTAAATTTATTATAAATTCCATAAGGGAAAAAGAGAAGAGGGACCAAGACTTGAATTAGGTTTTCCAAATATAATTTGGGAGAGGGATTCTACTTTGGGGGCATATAACTGGAAGGTCTCTCTCCTCCCCAATCATCATATAGGTACCCAGGAGAAAGCTTGGTTAAGGAATTATCAAGGAGGAGATTTGTGGTCTTTTACAGTAGACACCTTGCAGATATCTGGGCCTGGGTTCTAATTCCAGCTCTGACATCAACTTCCTATATCACTTTGTGCCTGATGTTGTTCCATCTGTAAAATGAGTATAATTATATCCACTGCCCTTCTGAGAGTGGTGTGGCCCCTAGCTAAGTAAGCTTTGTAAAATAGTATAAAGGTCAAGGCCAGTGAATAGAAGAGCTGGGAACAGAATTCTGTGCCTCCTAGCTCCCAGTTCCCTCTTGTAGGTGATTGGGACTTATTTTTAGGAAAGCAGGAGCTTTCTGCTGTCAGTGTTTTTGTGAATAGTGATGAGGGCACAAAGGCTGACCATGACCTTGATTCCTGGGAAGCAGAAGACTTGTACTGAGGGTAGGTCACAGTCCGTTCTAGAACTTTGGTATTTATACACGAGTCTGTTTAGATTGCCAGCTTTTTCCCAGATCACTTACATTCTCATGCAGTTTTATGTGGCTGCATGCATATAAAGTGTTGACGAAGAACAATATTGCCTTATTTAATCTTCAATATTGTTCTGGATAAATATGAGGCTGTTTGTACAACATGCAGTATGAAAGTGTGCTACTCTTGTAATAAATTAACTTTATTTCTGCAATAATGACTTAGAAGGTAATTTCCAGGGCTATGTGGAGGGGCTGCAGAAGGCCCATGACACTCTGGAATGGCTACTGTGCTGCTCTCTGGAGCAGGAGATGCAGAAGACCATGCAGATGAACTTACCAGTTTTTTATGAATCCTGGCTCTAACCTCCTACAACAGCACACTGTACATGTCAGCATAGGAGTTATGTGTGGGGCAGACTCAGGAGCAGATCTGTTTGGCCCAATCTCCATGTGATGGGGAATACAATAGGATAAAGGTGCTACCAAACCCATAGGCTGTAGAAGCAGATGGGGGCAATCTATGTAGATGATTAGTGCCCAGGATACCATCCTCCTTCACCCCATATTGATCCCACACACAAGCAGGGACACCTGGTCAGGCAAATATTTAAAGTAAGAAAACCCTAAACCAGACAACTGCTAGTTATTTCTGCTGTCAGTGTTTTTGTGAATAGTGATGAGGGCACAAAGGCTGACCATGACCTTGATTCCTGGGAAGCAGAAGACTTGTACTGAGGGTAGGTCACAGTCCGTTCTAGAACTTTGGTATTTATACATGAGTCTGTTTAGATTGCCAGCTTTTTCTTATATTTCAGCAGTGTTTCTGTAATTCTCCTGAAATATAGTCCAGTCAGGAGTACTGTCAAGTGAAATGTTTGTCTGACTTACACACACATCATGTGCAAGGCTTACCTTGCATAAGATAACCTGCTAAATAAATCAAAGTGGGAATTTCAGCTCCAAATTAAAATGCATTCTGGAAAGAGCAATGATTGGGTCTAAAATGGTTCTATTAAATTCATGAGACTCCATACACTTTTATTCATGTAATCTTCCACTCTTGCCTGAAAGATGTTTTTAAAAAAATTCCTAACTACTAGCAGAGAAATTTGCAAAATACTGTGAAAGGAAGGGCAACGGTCACTTCTCTTGCCAGCCTTTTTTGAGTTTCATTTTTGTTTTTTCCCCCTCCTCCTTGCAGTTTGCTTGTGTACATCTGCTAAACTTAAATTACAGAAAGTAGGAGTGGATATAGTCTCTTATTCAACTGTGCTGAGCTGGTATTTTCATGAATGACATTAAACTCACATTTAGCATGAAAATTCAGAAAGTCCACAAACAGAAGCATGCAGCAGTTCTTTTCTTCCATTTTTCTTTTTCTACACATAATACTATTTAAAATTAACATCTATTTCTGTGTAGCTAGATAAATTTGTTATCATTAAATACAGCAGCACTGGTTCTGTACAGATACTTCAAAGACGAGACCATGAAACAGTTGCAGTATACATTTTCTTAAATAAGGTAGATGGTCCATTGCTCTGTGTATAGGAGTTGTTTGTACAACTTAAGTTCAAATTCCAAACTTGCTTGCTTAACTCTTGCAATATGTGAGCAGGGCTGCCAAACGGAGGGGCAAGTGGGCAATTTGCCGCAGGCCCTGGGCCCCTCAGGGGCCCCCATGAACATATAGTATTCTATAGTATTGGAACTTTTTTTTATGGAAGGGGCCCCCGGAATTGCTTTGCCCCAGGCCCCCTGAATCCTCTGGGCGGCCCTATACGTGAGAACTGGCAAGAGGATTTTTAAAAGCAAAAGCTATCATTTTCAAATGTGGGTGCCTTCATGCCAGGCATCGGAGCCCAAACTTAGGCACTTGGATAAATGGCATGATTTTTCAGAGGCAGTGCACATTTGCAATTCCTTCTGATTTCACTTGGAGTTGTGATTCTCAGCAACTCTGAAACTCAGATCACTTATGTAGGTGTCTAACTGTAGGTTGTCAGTTTGAAATTTTTTGTCTAAACTCTTTTTAGCAACAGGTCTCAAATTCAGACTTCAGCAAAGCACCTAAACACATGGCTAATGTTACACACATACTTAAGTATATTGCAGAGCAAAAATTTATTTAAGCATGACTTAAGTGCTTTCCTGAACCAAAGCCTCATTGTTTATTATAATTTTGCCTGTCTTGAAATGAGATGTCCATGCATTTTCAGAAGCATATGCAGAAGTTGTGTAGTTTCATAACAGTATCAATAGATATCTCTCCATCTTTTACTGTATCGTTGGTTTGCACCTTCTTATTGCTATAGGCCTTCATGACTCATGACGGATGAGTCATGATATCCCGACTGCAGGAACTGTACCCTAAAGGGACTGTTTTTCTTTGAGACTCTACGATTGGAAGTAAATCATTGTTGAAAAGTTGTGCTAAATAAGAACAGAAACAGCTGTGTTTAATACCACAATAGACCAGGTATTGATACCAATCAATAGACCAGGACCCAGTTGTACCAACTCTCACACAAAAGTCTGCATCAGTAAAAATTCAGTGGAACTGGCAGAGAAATGGTGTGTGTTTCATTTGCAAAGAGTGAAGCTGAATGTAGGTTAAGTTGAACAAGTGGAACATTATTAAATCCTGTGGACTGCTCTGACCATATGGCTAAGTGCTTCCAGCCTAACTCCCCACATTTCCTGGTCTGCTGGTATCCCTCAATAACAGCCCTTTCAGGATTTGGTCCTTAGTCCCTTCAGTGTTTGTGCTGGACTGTGTTGGCACCTCTGTGATGGGGTAGTCCTGTGTGCTAAGAAGTGGTCTGTGTAACTGTCTCTTAAGCTGTTTACACAGCTGATTCCACCTTACCATTATTCTGTGGCTATGTTGAGGAGGAGGTATGATGGTCAGACTCCCATTTGCATGCAAATTGCATGCAAACTGGGGGTCCAGAGTCAGTGACTACCATGTGTGGAATGCCATATCTTGCAAAGCAGGCCCCAGTTTGCTAATCACTGGCTTATTTCTTGTAGCAGGCAGGACATGGACCTCCCAAAAGTTTGAATATAAGTCCATTGTAATCAAGTACTGTTTTTCATTGATGGTAATGAGTCTGCTACCACCATTTTCCATGGTCAGTTGGGCAGCTCATATGGTGAGTCTCTTTCTGTTGGCGGTTATCACATAGATTCAGAGACTCTAAGACCAGAAAGGACCACTGTGATCATCTGGTGCTGAGGTTCTCCAGCTGTGGACTGTGACCTCAAAATGGTGGCTGAAGCCTGGAGCACCCAGCTGGGCTGAAGGTAGGAGGTTGCAATTTTTTCTAGTAGGGGGGTCAAGATGATGTCCCTAGCCTCTGTTTGCCAGAAGCTGGGAATGAGCGACAGGGAAGGGATCACTTGATGATTACCTGTTCTGTTCATTCCCTCTGGGACATCAGACATTGGCCATGTTGGAAGACATGGTACTGGGCTAGATGGACCTTTGGTCTGACCCAGTATGACTGGTCTTATGTTCTTAAGATTTTTTTTTAAGTGCAAATGGCACAAAAAGTTTGAGGAATGCTGATCTGGTCTGACCTCCTGTATAATATAGGCCACAGAACTTCCCTAAGTTAATTACTAGTTTTCGTTTTAGAAAATTGCCAGTGATGGAGAATCCTTAGTAAGTTGTTCCAGTGGTCAAACTGTTAAAAAATTACACCTTATTTCCAGACTGAATTTGTTTAGCTTCAACTTCCAGTCATTGGATTGTGTTGTATCTTATTTCTGCTACATAGAAGATCCCACTACCAAATATCTGTTCCCCCTGTGGGTACTTACAGATTGTAATCAAGTCACCACTTAGCCTTCTGTTTGTTAAGCTAAATAGATTGAACTCCTTGAGTCTATTCCTTTAAGGCATGTTTTCTAATCCTTTGATCATTCTTGTGGCTCTTCTCTGAACCCTCTCCAATTTCTCAACAGCCTTAGTGAATTGTGGACACTAGAACTGGATATTATATTCCAGAAATGGTCAAACCAGTGCCAAATACAGAGGTAAAATAACCTCTCTACCCCTACTTGAAATTTCCCTATTTATGCATCCAAGGATTGCATTAGCCCTTTGGACACAGTATTGCACTGGGAATTCATATTCAATTGATTAACCATCACGACCCCCAAATCTTTTTCAGATTCACTGCTTCCAAGGATAGAGTCCCCCATTCTGTAAGAATAGCCTACTTCTCTGTTCTCTGATATATACATTTACATTTAGCAGGATTAAAACACATTCTGTTTGCTTGCAATTAACTTACCAAGTGATCCAGATCACTCTGTATTGATGAAGTGTCCTCTTCATTATGATGATTTTATGTTTTCTTCCAGGTCATTGATAAAAATGTTAAATAGCATAGGGCTAAGTACTGATCCCTGTAGGACTTCACTAGAAACACACCTGTTGGATGGTGATTCCCCACTTACAATGTTCTTATCAGTTAGCCAGTTTTTAATCCATTTAATGTGTACCATTTTAATTTTATATCTGTCTAGTGTTTTATTCAAAATGTCATGCAGTACCAAGACAAACTCCTTACAGAACTCTAAGAAGATTACGTCAACACTATGACCTGTATTAACCAAACTTGTAATCTCATCAAAAAACGTTATCCAGTTAATTTGACTTAAAGAAGAGCGCTGTGTAAGCTCGAAAGCTTGTCTCTCTCACCAACAGAAGTTGGTCCAATAAAAGACATTACCTCACTCACCTTGTGTCCCTAAAATCCTGGGACCAACATGGCTATAAAAAACACTGAACATTTATACACATTCATGTGAAATAAATCCCGTTCTCTCTGTTAGTTTCCTGCTAAGTCCTGTCTTAGCTAGGTCTACTTTCTAAATCGTAAGATCTTTTGGACAAGGACTTCCCTGAACTGTAGATTGTGCAGTACATAATATGAAAGTGGTGTTTAACAAATAATAAAGGAAACTAATTTTGTTTGTCAATGTATGTATGTGGAATGTTTAAGGCTGCATAAACGGTACATTTGGTTGGAAGTCTTACACACAGTTATTTGTTTATCTTGTTAAACTTTGCTGTTTACCTTTAAAACCAATAATTTCTTAGCATCCTAGAAGCAGAGTAGAGGTAAAGGCAGGTGATTAAATGAAACAGATTGAAACACAGAATACAAAGATCTTAAGTTTGGTCTACACTACAAAGTTAGGTTGATGTAAGCTGCCCTGCGTCAAGCTAGTTGTGCATATGTCTACACTTACATTTGTCTCCCACCAATGTAAGTGTTCCGTTACATCAATGCAGTAATACCACCTCCCCGAGATGTGATGAGCCATGGTTGATGTACTGAAGTTGATGCAATGCAGGTGTAGACACTGTGTTGCTTATGTCAACTCAAACAGTCCTTCAGCAGCTATCCCACAATGCCTGACACAATTGTGACCTCCACTGTGCAGGGGTCATGGAGAGTGGAAAGTCTCCCCCCTCTTTAAATCCACACAAATTTTTGAAATGCATTTTCCTGATTGTCCAACTTGGCGAGCACACCTAGCAGCTCTCCATTGTGTGCAACAGCCCTGCTGACCGTGCCAGGTACACACTCCAGATGCCCTCCGGCTTGGAGTAGTCATTCTGCACCTGCTCAGCTGGTAGTTGAATCTTTTCTTGGTTCTGTAAAGGTGGCTGGTGAATCAGGAAACCAAGGGGTAGGCTGGGTCACTATTGGCATTTTAACATCACCAGTGGTAATCCACTGGATGGGAAAGAAAGTCCCTGCTTGTAGCTTTCTGAACAGTCCTATGTTCTTAAAGATGCGTGTGCCATGCAGCTTCCCTGACCAGCCAACATTGATGTCAGTGAAGCATCCCCGGAGATCCACCGGAGCTTGCATGATTGTAGAAAAGTAGCCCTTTCTGTTAATGTACTGTGACAAAGTTCCTCCTCTATCTTGGTGGGTCCCGCGCTTATTTGGCAGATTTGCTCATCTCAGTGATCTTCCCCACAGTCTGGGTCAACTTCTCCTGAGTCTGATCAGGAGTTGGGAGGTTTGGGGGGAACCCAGGCCCGCCCTCTACTCCGGGTTCCAGCCCAGGGCCCTGTGGATTGCAGCTGTCTATAGTACCTCCTGTAACAGCTGCATGACAGCTACAACTCCCTGGGCTACTTCCCCATGGCCTCCTCCAAACACCTTCTTTATCCTCACCACAGGATCACCTCCTGGTGATATCGCTTGTACTCCTTAATCCTCCAGCAGCACACCCTCTCCTTCTCACTCTCAGCTCCTTGCGCCTCTTGCTCCCAGCTCCTTACACGCACTTCCTCTCCTCTGGCTCCCCCGTCCCTGACTGGAGTGAGCTCGTTTTTAAACCCACGTGCCCTGATTAGCCTGCCTTGATTGGCTGCAGGTGATCTAATCAGCCTGTCTGTCTTAATTGGTTCTAGCAGGTTCCTGATTACTCTAGTGCAGCCCCTGCTCTGGTCACTCAGGGAACAGAAAACTACTCATCCAGTGACCAGTATATTTGCCCTCTACCAGACTCCTGCACCCCACTGGCCTGGGTCTGTCACAGTACTCTGTGGCAAAGTGGGCTGGTGCCAAAATAGGGATATGTGTGCCATCTATCACCCCATCACAGTTCAGGAACCTCATGGCTGCAAATCCATCCACTATGTCCTGCATATTGCCAAGAGTCACAGTCCTGTGTAGCAGGAGATGACAAATGGCCCTGCACACTTGCATGACAATAGCTCCCACTGTGGACTTTCCAACTCCAAAATAATTTCCCACTGACTAGTAGCAATCTGGTGTTGTAAGATTTCCACAGGGCAATTGCCTCTCACTTCTCTGCTGTCAGTGCAGCTCTCGTTTTGGTGTCCCTACACTGGAGGGCTGGGGCGAGCTCATTGTACAGATCCAGGAATATGGCCTTTTGCAATCGAAAGTTCTGCAGCCACCACTTGTCATTCCAAGCCTGCATTATGATGTGATCCCACCAGAGCTTGTTTCTCAGATCCAGAAATGGTGCTCCACCATCTGCAGCTGCTCTGTGAATGCCACCAAAAACCTTGAATAGGTTTTTGCTAGGTACCACAGCAATCTGTCCTCCAAGAAATTGTCATGTTCCCTACTGATTTGGTTCTTCTTATGGCTCTGCAAATACTGGAAGATCATGTGCCTGTGCTTGCAATGCTCATGACAATAGTGCAGAGCTCCATGCTTCTGTCAGAGATGGTAGACAGTGAGGAGGGCTGCCCAGATTTGTGCGATTTAAAAAAAAAAGGCTTGGAAAATTATGGGGTATAGATGACATTATGGGATGGAGATAGTTGCACGCTGAGAAGTTGACCCCTTACTCATAGTCACCCTATGTGCCTTGTTTCTACCTCACCATGCATTGCTGAAACTTTCCAAAAGATAGTGTGCTGTATGGTGGCAGGTTGCACACTGGGATACCTACACATGCTACACTGCACCATACATTGACTCAAGCACTCCTGGTAACAGGGCCAGCTTTAGGAACTGCGGGGCCCGATTCGAATACCTGGCGGTGGTCCAGGTCTTCGGCAGCACTTTGCTGGCAGGGGGTCCTTCACTCGCTCCGGACCCCCCGCCGCCAAAATGCCGCTATAGACCTGGAGCGAGTGAAGGACCCCCCGCCACCGAAATGCTGCCGAAGACCCGGACCGCCGCTGGGTATGTAAAAAAAATGAAGAAATTAAAAGGCACCTAAGGTGCGGGGCCCTCTTAGGTGCAGGGCCTGATTCTGAGGAATCGGGGGAATTGACCTAAAGCCGGCCCTGCCTGGTAAGTACATGCAGCACCAATTCAAGTATGCACATGTACAAGCAATATATCAGCTGTGGCAGCTTTATGCCAATTTAACTTGCATTGACCAAAGTTTGTAGTGTAGACACAGTCTGAGTCTTCTAGTAATTTTATGCCTCTCAGTTTTTTCCATGAACATCAATTCATTTCACCTACCAGAGGCTCACAATTAGAATTCTAGTCCCCCTGTCTAATCAAGCCAGCTAATCCACTGAATTATATACAGTTAGAAATAATCAAGGAAGGCTGTGAAATGAATCCAATTTTGTTTACAATGATAAAATGAGACATTTTATCTCCTTCCTCAAATACATGTCAGTTCTTGAAGAGTTTATATTTGGCCTGCTTTCTCCTCCTTGTGCATGCTTACCCTGGGCTCTGCCCCCACACTTTCTGACCAGAGGTTCTAGCCAAGTATGAGGTGCCAGGGGGAGAAATAAGCTGCACAGTTGCAAGGACTGCAGCATCTTACATCCCCCACTCTCAGAGTAAGAGTGGGAGGGGGAGGTGGTGTGACTCAGAGGCCTTCCTAGGACTGCACCTGGGACAGTGCAGTAGTGTGTCATCTCTTATTCATGGCCGAGTCCTAAAGGCTCAATCTAGCCTAGGGAGAAAAGAATTGAAGTCTATACACTTGATTCTATAACTTATATGTGCCCTTAGCTCCAACTTAAACCAAGGGACTAAATGTAACCCTGGAATGAGTGTGCGTATGTCCCACTGAGCTGACTTCTATGCTGTGTCTGCTCACACCATGGCTGAATTTATCTAATACGCTCCCATTCACATGCAAGCTGTGCTTGAAAATCCACCTGCATCAAGGTGAAATAGGAACTGCTTCCATTTTTGTATACAAGTCAGAGGTTCACCCCATTGGACTGGGGTGTTTTTGTAACCCAGTCATACTCAAGTCAATTACATAAAACCAATACCAATGGAATTTCTACCTCACTCCTGTACAACATCAGGAATTTGATTGGTGCCGAGCTCTTAACTGGGTGCAGACAACAAGGAAAACAAGTCCTAGCAGTGGTTTCTTTACTGAGCCTAACAAACCACAGCTGATAAGCTATATAATTTGCTGCAGCAATTTGTGCCAAAAATAAATGGCACAGTCCTACAGCACAGCACTGTTTCTGAGAAAAACAGAACCCCACCCCTTCCCTTAGTAGCATCTTTCTTTGTTTTGCTTCCTCTTGCTTTTGCTTTGTCAGTGAATGAAGGATGCCATGATATGTCTTCCACCTAGTTGATTGACTCCACATGGGTGCAGTGCAGAGAATCAGGCTATGTCCTCCCCTGTTTACCCGAGTCTCCCTCTGCCACCACGGTAAATCTGAAGCATTACCAAAGGCAGAAAGACTGGCATGTTTTAAACAAAATGACAGTTACACAATGACTTTAACAGGGTAGTAGATTCTTAGCTGAGTGGCCCTGACTAGAGGAGAGGAAGCTCAAGAGCTCTAAATCATCAATTAAAGACATATCCAACTATTCCAGAAAACCAGCTTCTATTTTGTTGTTAATATGACAAAGTTATTTGAAACTTTTTGTACTTCTGTTTACGGGGGCAGAGGGTGGAGGAACCACACAGACACAAAGTTCTGAAACATGCAGACTGCCGGTTGCCCTGTGACATAATTTAGAGATTAAATGAGAATCCCTGCAGCATGTTCTCTAATTTGGATTTTGCCCAGGGTATCGCACAAACCTTGATGTTTTTTGCAGTGTTTACAACAAAAATTGCAAATCTGCTTCTCGGTTATTAAAAGCAAAGGCTAGAAAAAGGGGGTGTGGAAGAATAAAAGGTCAATGATTTTAATTCTACCTCACTGAATTCAAATGTTTGAAGGGATATATTTGCTGGAAAGGTCACGCTATGGAAGGTAAGCACCCTGAATACAGCTTGTTCTGAGGTTTGCAGTGAGATAAACAAAAAGGTAACTTGTCTAGGTTGTTTGTGTGTTAAAGGTGACAGGGAACTTGTCTTTCCTTTCAAAGTCTCTCAGCCCTGTACAAACTTACTGGGATCTGAGCTGGCAACAGACTGGTGTTTGCTTTTAACTCCTTACATAAACCCAAGCTCCAGAAGCATTAGTGCCGTCAGCCCCTGCCAATATTACATTTCTCTTTTGAAAGTGACTGAAGGAGGGAGGCAATTGGCTGCATGTCTGAGGAATCCTTAAAGCTCTTGAGTCTTGCCTTTTTGTTTCGTACAAATAAATATAAGAAACTTAGAAAAACAAACATCTTTCAGGGCAGAAAGACACGTGTCACAGTGGCTTAGATTTATATAATGCCAGAAAAATATCAGTTCTGATGATGCTTGACTAAGTTTTGGAGGTCAAGCAGCACCAGCTTTTCATTCTGCATTTGTAAAGTGCCTGGCACAGTGCGGTTCTGGCACTACAATAAAACAAATAGTAACTATTAATAATATTAGATGTTCTTTAATTATGGTCAATTGGAGGGGAGTGAGAACCATCATGATTTCAAGAAGCTCCCTATTTTAGATCACCCCTCCTATTTTTATGTATGCCTCATCATCATGAATGCATTTTAGCTGCATAACAGCGTTCTGAGGAAAGGAAGTACTAGCCCCATTCTATAGATGGAACACTGAGGCACAGACTGAGGCTGCACTGCTGTAAGGTCTCCTGTGTAGTTGCTCTGTGCCAGCGGGAGAGAGCTCTTCCGCTGGCATAATTAAACCACCCCCAACGAGTGACAGTAGTTATGTCAGTGGGAGATGCTCACTGTGATGTAGCACTGTCCAACCGGCGCTTTTGTCAGTGAAACTTTCGTGTTTTTTTTCACACCCCGACCGACAAAAGTGCTAGTGTAGACAAAGTCATGCAGAAAAAATGTGTCTGAAACAGGAATTGAATTCGGGATACTTGAGTGCATATCCAATACCCTGTCTGCTAGACTACCCTTCCTACTTACTCATGTAAACAGAATAGAGCTACATTAGGAAACCATTATTAAGGGTGTAAACTCAAGCACTCAGAAGTTAGGAAATGCCAGAATTAAGGTTGCCTGTGCAGCCCCTTTGGGCATAGGCATTATTACACAGTCTTTAATTACACTATTATATATCATATATTTCAAAATCTAAAATAGTCTCTACGAAGCATGTATGAATTGCAATTTTTCAAAGGTTTGTAACTTTATCACATGTGGTCAGATTTTGATGGGGATGCCAAAAGGCATGTCTCTGACACAAATGCCAACCCCCTGCCAAAGTTCGAGTCTCTGATCCAAAGCCTGGAAGCCCGAGAGCTTTCCAAAGAAAGAATCACCAGAATTCTTTAACCTGGGTAAGGAAATGTATTTTTCCCTAGCCTCGTTCTCAGAAATGGAGGCCTAAGGCCGAAATCCAGCATGGAAAATTAACCGTTAAAGTTTGGCAAAGTTATAAGGAATCTCAAACAGGATCTTATAATGGGAAGTGTTGAGCAACCTTAGTAAGAGGCGGTGCTAGCAGCCTGTACCCCTGAAACCAATTGGAGTTTTGCCACTGCCTTAAATGGAAGCAGGATTGGGCCCTCCAGCAGAGACCCCTATTTCATGTGAAGACTTACTCAGTGACCATGTTTTGGAAAAATATCAGAATGACCTTTCAAAAATGTGCCAAAAAAAAGGAAGGGCTTTGGGAGCTGCCAGCTAGGAAACATTGTTTTGTTTGCTTAAAAAAGAACACCAGCAACCCTGGCCAACATTTTTTGTGTAGGTTACAGGCTAAGTCACTCTCTCCTTTATAATCACTTTTTAAACTTTTTAAAGGATACTATGTTTTCAGTGAGGGTAGATAAAACTCTGGCAATATTCTTTCTGGCTCAGTGTTTGGATTTGGTCCTCTTGAGGCTCGTCTGACTCCATAAATTTCCAGCTCCTAAATTCAGTGCAAGCTCACCCAGGAAAGAAAAAAAGCAAGAAAAACCTGGCAAACTGCACAATAAAAATCCAAGTTGCAGCTTCTGTCATGACTCAGTGAAGAAAATGTTAGCAATGGCCAAGAAGAGCAATAAAATGCTATAAATCAACCAGCATTATTTCCTGTACGGGAACCCAAAATACAGATGAAGTTCTGGCAATCTCTAGCCACATACAGACTTTGCAAGTGTGATCATTTCATCAGATTCTAATGTGTTTAACATTAACAACTATCTCCTACAGTACCTTGAATACAGACCTAAATGTGAAAAGCAGTACAGTATATACTTTTCCTTCTCCTTTTGCTTCCCTTCCCATTCCTTTCTCCCTTCCCCCACACCAGCTGTTTTGCAGCGTCAGCCTTTCCATGCATGATCAGTTAGCTACAATCTAAGGAAAACCCCTCCGCAGAGCTTGGAATCCTTGTACAAAGCCCTATTACTTAGCTTATGGTGCATCTCTTATCCACATGTCTCTCACTGTTTATATGTCAGCTCATTTCTCACATTTATGTTTGCATGGAAATAAAAAAAGATGCTATTAAGTAACAGGGGGACCTTTTAAACAGCACTGAAGTAATATTTCCCCATTGTTCTTTTCTAATGTGACCCTGAAACATGCTGAATTTTTACCAGGGGTTGTCAACATAATTAGCTTTTAATAGCTGCATAACTATTTTAATGACATTTTATGTTAGTGAATAAAACTGTTCAAAGTACATTATGAATTATTTTATTGGTAATTCCTAATGTAAGTGGAATAATTGCCTTTTCATTAAACATAAGTCAGTCTGACAAAACCATTATTTCATATATTTCACTGAGAGCTTAGCAATGTTTCTTATGCTGTTTGTCCAGGGTTCAAAGAGACATGGTCATTTAGTTGAGACCCAACACTTAAGCCACTTTAAAGTTGGTTCTAATTCCATAAGGAATTTCCTCTGTTTTACAGATACCTGTTGTTTTTAATAATGCCATTTATCACAGAGTAATAAAAAAAATCTTCAGTTGTCAATGTTTATATAGGACCTATTCAAAAGCAACATTTTATGCTCATTCTACCTATGCAGCACCAATCAGCTAACAAATCACTGAGTAAAAATTCTGCCTCTGTAACACACACTCAATGTCTGTTGACCTTAACAAGAGTGCCATGCATAAGTCTGAGGGCGGAATCTGTTCCATTATTTCCACAGAGAGAGGCCACATAGGTGGCTTTTTGTGTGTGTGTGTGCTTTGCTTTTTTGATTGATGATAATGGTGCACCAGCACAAACAAGTGTGGTACATATACAGACATGAATGCAATGTTAATTTCAAGGTCTATTAGAAACACCAGGAAAAAAATAATGTTTGATAGGACAAAATCTGCAGGGGAAAAAACAAACATTATTCACAAGCTTCTAAGAGGTTATTATTACAAACAATGGAGAATCAATAAGTAATATTTAATACTATTAGACGTACTTGACAGTGTTCTTTTGAGTAAGTACAGTGAGGTTCTGAACAATATGTGATTTGTACTCCAGGCCTCTTTAACTGTTGATCAGGTCAAGTTAAGAACAATCCTTAGAGCATTCTTGGAAAGGCTGTTGGAAAGCAGTCTGTACCTAACACACACATTAATAACTGAGAGACAGTCTCTTTTCTGAGTTTATTATGCTTAAGTTTTGAATTGGTGAAGTAGGCTGGAGTATGCCCTCGGTTTTTATTTGCAAGCAAAGGGGAAGACTAAAACAGACTTTTGGCTATGAAAAGATGACCTTCCTTGTAAAGAATTTAAGTCTTTTAACTTCAGAGGGGAATGAGACTGGAATGCTGTTTGTATCAGAATTCCAACATGAAGAAAGAGCGGGGGATGGGAGCAGCATCTTTCCCTTCCTATCAGCCTGGTGGCTTTCAAAGTTCCTGATTCCCCAGAACTCTCCCTTTAGCAGGAAATATAATGATTAGCAGCTGTTCAAACAAACAAACACACACACAAAAATAAAAGAAAGCCCACACTGGGACTGGCATGGCTGCATAAGCCTGAATGCTCTGATAGTTACATAGAAACCTCGTAAAGAGCCCTGCTTTTCTCACACCACCCGTCATAGTGAGGCATGGTATAGCAAGGGCTTGGTAAGGCTGAATGCAGACTAAAAATGGCTACCAGATGCATTTTTTAAAAGATCATTCCAGTTAAGAATGAAGAACCTCTGTGTTTGAGGAGTAAAGCAATGATTCTCTTCTCCTCAAGCCTCCCATCATCTGCTTTCCAATAAATAAAGGGCAAAAGAGATGATTTGCTGCAGATTAAGGGGAAACGCAAAGAAAGAACAAATACAAAAATCTTGATGACTCAGAGATACTACACTATGGATTACTCTCATGATTTTACCACAAATCTCACAAAATTTGTCGTCTTTGTTTTTAAAGCCCCCATTCCTGAATCATACAATTACATGAGAATCTCAATTTTTTAAAAAAAGGAAGTTTCTGATCCTCATGATTGTGGAGGAAAACTTGCAAACATAACCCCTTAAAATCAGAAGGCAAATAAATGAATCCTAAATTTAGTATTTATTACATTTTTCTGATTTTTAAGCCAATCTTTAAGGCCCTACTTGAATTGAGGGATGATTGCCAAAAAAGTGCAGCTGAGTTGCGGACAAGCCATGGAAAATTGCAGAAGAGTAATAATGGACCTTATTATTTATGGCAATAAAGCCCACCATTATTTTTCTGCGATTTTCCGCTGTTGGCCGCCCAGGGCTTACAGCAGCTGCCTGGGGCTGACAGCAGGGGCTCCTGCTCTCAGCCCTGTGGAACCTGGGGCTCCCACTATCAGTCTCGTGCACAGCGGGATTCCCACTGTCAAAATTGCAGTGGAAGCCTAATACTGAGGAATCCGCAATTTCTGCAATATCACAAGTGAAGCAGGGCCTTGCCAATCTTATTTTTGTGTGTGGCCAGATTCATAATATTTGAATGATCAAGGACAGCAATATTAACACAGAGTGAGAACCTCAAACATTCTGCACCTGAAATGAAACACAAAATAGGAGCTACAGTAGATCTAGCCTCTTTAGGAGGAAGGGAGATGGCTCAACGTTTAAATTTACAGCACACAGAAGCAGAATAGACATTTTCTACATTATCACAGTTGTCATTATCTGTGTGGACTGGAGAGTGGGCAAGTGGCAAACTGTTTAATAATAATTAGAGATGGGCCTAAACCCTTGAACTTTGTGGAAGCTCTAATTCAGGTTTAAACCTTATGGCAGTCCCCATAGGATATACTGGGCCAAACTGGAATACTGGATCTAACTATCCCCAAACTTTGCAGCTTGGAACCATCTCCAGTAATAACCCTGGTCACTCTTGTTATCATGGACTTATTCCTTTGTCCTTTTCCTGCCTACTAGGCAAAGAAAGTATGCTGCATAAATTTTCTTCTTGACCCTCCTTGTCCTTTTCTCAAGTGTCTCTTATGTTGGCTAGATAAAAGGTAGCACTGTTCTAAAATGCTGTGTCTGTAGTTTTGCGATGTAAAATGACATTAATCCGAAAGAGTGGTAAGAAAATAATGATCTCATTAGAAGAGAGTTTAGCTGTGGAGAAGTGCTTCCTCTCTGCTGCGGAGATTAAATAGCAGCTAACTACAAACAATAGTCATTTAAACAAAGAACCCACATCAAAGTTATTATCTCGGTTTCTGCCCTTTAAGAACATCATCAGAAATTGATCTTCTCACCACTGCACATTTTCATCAAAAGGCCCCGAATTTTAAGCTTGAAACACTAATTGTTTTGGGGTTTTTTTTGTCCTCAAACTGGTTCCTTGGGTTGGTGTTTTTAACTAATTATTGGTGACATTTCACTTTTCTTTATAATGAACTTCCTCAATTGTTCTTTTTTCTCCCTGGGAAAGAAATTTAAAAAAGGCTTGACACGATACCAGAGGTGAAATGCCAGAAATAATTAAAGGAAATAATAGTGTAAGCAGCTTTCCCTCCCCCCACATCTAAAGAATGCATGAAGTACGTGTCCACTGGAAATTTGGGAAACTGAGCTCGGGTGATGTCTCAAAAGAAAGTTCAGGCGAAGTCAGGCAAGTCCCCAATCCCTGCATGACAAGAAGGGTGGATGGTACGATAATGATAGCCTCCCTCTGGCTGAATGTACCAATTCAGCTCCCAACCCATCTGAACTTTAAAGCTTGGTTGCAAGATGAACAGCTAATAAGTAGCCCTTTAAAATAACAACTAAAATAGCAGGAAGATATTAACTACATCACTTACCACTGGAGGGGCCTTCACTTAAACAGGAGTTATCCGCATTTGTCAGCAGGTTGCTACCCTTAGTAATCATACCTCCTTTCCCCCCTCACCCATGTTACAACGCCATGGGCAAGAAGACATTCCCAGCAGGACAAAGACTGGGGGGGGGGGGATACGATGACAGTAAATCAATTAGCATGGGTGAAGCGTTGCTGCTGGTGCTGTTATATGCCGCTGCCACGTAGCACCATAAAGGTGTGTACATTTCAGTGATGAGAAGGTGAGGCAAAAATGATCTCTATGGGTGTGTGTATATAGTACAACTCCAATTATCCATCTTCTGGTTGATTAAAGATCAGGAACATGTTCCATCAGCAGTGCATACAGTGAAATGCACCTCCAAAGTCTTTTTCATCTCCCATACCCCATACCATAAACAAATCAATAAAAAACAGCATATTAGGCTTTGCACTTTATTGGGAACCAGTGAAAGTGCTTACATGGTAAACCCACTGTCATTAGCTATTATATCAGCAGAGGCCTATCACACACAGCTAACAACAACATAACAAACAAAAAAAGCCGAACTTCTGTATGGATACAAATCTCAAGACTGGAGATGGCAAACATTGTTGATTATTTTTCATGGGGAGTTTTTTTAAATGTGCAGGTTTTTGTTTTTGTCAAAAATGTTCATCAAAAAAACTGAAAAATAATCTGTTCTCAGAAAACATTTTTTGTTTGGGACATTCACCAAAAATATTCAGTTTTTGGTGGAAAATATTGTCAAAAATTAATGTTCATGTTCAGAGAAAAAAAGTCAACCAACTTGACTCAAGACATAAGAATACAAGAATGCTAATAGCAGGGCTACATTACTGGCCTCTGATCAGGAGAAGGGTCCTGAAGGCACAATGATGAGGGACATGAAAGAGGCAACTAAATATAATTAAAATAAAATAATAGTGACTTCAACTACCCACAGGAGTCAGCAGAGAGGTTATTTAAGAATATTGTATCAGAGACACAGAAGGCATCAGAAAAGGAAGCTGGGAGGCAAGAATAAATCCCACTATGATTAAATAGCAAAGTTCAAGATGCTATTTGAGCCAAACAAGTATCCTGCAGATAATGAAGATCCAGCACAGATGAAACCAATAGAAAGCAGAATAAACTAGGACAGGTAAGCAGTAAAATGGAAAGTCTGAGGAAGAGCAATTAGTCATAGATATAAAAACAATTAACAAGGAATTATTTTAGTATATAAGCAATGGGAAACCTGTTAGAAAATAGGTAGGGCTGTTGGACTATCAAGGAGAGAAAGAGAGCAATTAAGGAGGATAAGGATATTGCAGAGATGTTGAATGGTTTCTTTTCATGTTATCAGGGCAACATAACCACCTTTCCTTTCTGCATGACCCCCTTAAATCCCTTTCTACTCTCTCACCATATAGCAGAGGGTATCTACAGAGCCATCACTGAAATCAACGATAGCATCATTGAAATCAATTTACTGATTTACACAACTGAGAATCTGGCTTTTGTCTTATCAGGATAACTAATGGGCATACAGTGGATCCCTTCACTACATAGTGTGAAAGTGATGCTGTGAAGATGCCTAATTTTTACCCTCCACATCTGCTGAACAGGAGCTTGCGGAATGGTCTGTCTAAGCGGCATATGCCCGTCTTAAGGAAGCATATGTTATGATGCAAAAAGCATTGCCCTGTGCAGCAATAAATCCACCTCTGTGACATTTATCTAACTTGGATGGCATGGGGGCAGGAACACAGCTAAAAGTAGCCGGATAGGAACAAGAGCAATGCTGCAGCATAGAAGCATGTGGGAAATGTGGATGGGCTGAGATCCTCTAGATGGGAACTGGACCATTTGTCCCTGTGGCTTCTGACATTCTGCTCCACACTTCTGATCACTTAGCTCTGCTGCTTGTCCTGATTACTGCAGAGGAAAATGCATTGGAGTGGCAATCCAACTAAAAGTGAACAACCGTGCAGGGTCTGAACTACCCTTCGTCATTGTTTTATTCATGGCGGCTCCAAATTTGAAGAACCTACTAGATAGTTATTTTTTGGGCTCCATGTTGGCTGTTTACTTCATGATACCTCCTCCATCCTCAATACAAGTTTTAATACACTCTGATACAGTGCCTGGCTACTGTACCTTGACTTTCAATTACATTAAATCCTATTATAATCACTTTCTTTGTAACAAATCCTCTTTAACACCTGAAAAGCTCAGCTCCCATGGGTAAAATGCTATGTTCTCGAAATCAAAACCAGAAGAATTCTAATGGAAATGAGTTAACTATGTGGAGTACTTTGAAAATGTGACTGGCATGAAAGGCCTTCAACATGCAGTTTATATTCATAGTTAGCAGTGGAAGAAAAAAAAATCCAGAACCAGCCACTTGTACGTTATCTGCCTTAAGACAGAGCATCTGAATCACTGTGTTATCATGCCAAAACATCTTGTATGGAAAATCATCACTGTCCAAAGACAGGTCAAGTACAAGTTACCCAAGTACTATTATTATAGAACTGAATGTTCTCCATCAAAACTGGAGCAAGAATTTGAAGAGATTTACAATGATCCCCAAAGAGCTCTGTGGTATAGTGAATAAACGATGACCCTTCTTTACGATTTTGTAATTTATTTTTTGGTTCGCAGGATGGATCTAGAGGTATTATATCAGTTTCTGTGAGAGATCTGTTCTTTTGTTCTACTGACCTGGAAAAATAAGAGGTTTCACACACCATTCACATGGTATTTGGTTTTCCCCATATGAAAACACCTTACATTTACCATACAGTTATCTACCATCACTGTACCAATTTTTGGGGGAGTGGCATCTGGTGAAATCTGGGCTAATATAGCTCTCGGATTGGCTGGTGGAGGATTATTTCTTATAGTCCTTCAATATAGATGTAAATCTAGCACCTTCAACAAAAGAAGTGGAAATTTCTCAATGTACATAGTATATGATTTGCATCAGAAATGCTGAATCAGCAATCTAAGATTACAGAATATATTACTTTAAGAAATTAATCCAAAATTATGCATTTTTTGTCCTGTGACCCTCATTTTGATTCTTTGTCTCACATTGGCAGGGATTACTAAGATCCCACCTAACTGCTCCATTCCTTCATTTTCCAGTCACTCTCAGATGCCTCAACATCCACTAGCCAAATAGACCAGTCATCAAAAATCAGCTGGTGTCTTTATCTATGATTCCCATATGGCAGCTATCTTACAAAATCCTCACAATGGCTGAGCACCTAACTTTTCACCTCTGTGGATTCAATTCATGTCCATATTGTACCCTGTATCAAATTGCAGGGACAGCAATTGCATTAAATGGCTTGTTACACCTCTGATCCTTGCAACAGCTTAACATGCCCGCAGAGCAACACATGCATTTAGGTGCGTGCACTCACAGCATGACTTACAACTGTTGATCCTGCTTCCTGAAACATCTCTCTCATGATGGCTAGCACTGTTGCTGAGATCAAGAGCACTTCATTGTGGGAGATAGGAGGACTGACTGAATAAGCTAAAACGCTACAATGGAGCTACAACCCTTACAGCTTCATATCCACACTGAGGAGAAAACTTTATAAACTGATAGTTGAGCTAGACCTGAGCTACAGATCTTGTACTAGCCACTACAATGCATTAAAACAAAACACTTGGGAAATGCTTGTAGCAGCTGTTGTATGCAGTTGCCAGGGGTTGTACATGTATAATCTAGGTATTAAAAGACAATGTCTTTTTCAATAACCTTTCATTTAGTGTAGACAGGGTAATAGAATTGGCCCTAGGTAATGCAGTGTGGTCTAGCAGATGAGTTGCTGATCTCTGAGTCAAAAGACCTACTTACTAATCCTAGTTCCGCCATTGACCTTCTGTGTCACTATGGGCAGGCCCTTTAAATCTTTGTGTTTTCCTTTCCCCTCCCATTCCCTAGTTACTTAGATTATAAACTGTACGGGGGTGGGATTTCCTCATCATGTTTGTACAGCCCCTAACACAATGGGTCCTCAATCAACTATAAATTGTCATATTATATATATCTGCTGCATACATGACTCTGTCAAATGTCATACATATAGGTTTACAAAAGACAGGAGAGACTGGACAGTTGCACAGTTTTAGTCAAAATATTCAAAAGCTGTCATGGATTTTGGTTGTCTCAGTGTGCATGTGCCTGGATTTGAGATAGCTTGGACTTCATTTTAAGAGCTTCTGAGCACCCACAACTACTACTAATTTCAGTTGAACCTGTGGGCGATCAGCAACTCCAAAAATCAGGCTAAAGATATCTGAAGCTGGGCAGCCAAAAATTGAAGCACCCCAACTTAATGGCTACTTCTGAAAATGTAGCTAGACTAAGGGCCACAGTCTGTCATTGAGTATGTACACATTTCCCATGGTCTCAAAGGTAGGGAGACCTCAGTTCTGTGGTTAGGATCTGCCATAATAGAAAAATGGTCACAAATAGGAGAAAGACTGATGGTTTCGCTGCCAGTTTCTGCACCCTCAGTATTGCTACATTTCCAAAAGGTTACAACCTGGAAAAACTATTTTTTTATAAAAACTTTTTATAGATTATCATCCACATAGATCTTTTTAACAAGCGGTGCAATTCTTTTGGCAATGCAAAGCTCCAAAAGTTATCCTGTGATTTTTGTGAACAGGTTATGTAACTGTACTATTACCTTAAATAGTATTTTTTATTTGAACTGCCAACTTTTTCATCAGCAGCAAAGAAAAAAATGCATATTTCCAGGCATAAAGATAATTTTCAAAGGGTTGTAATTAGCTCATGATCACTATTTTTTGCCATGTCTTCTCTGCTGAACTAGAAAGAACGTGGACTTCTTTCATTGTAAAAACCAAAATATGGCACCTGTGGTGTGATAGCCTAGACAAACCATAAGACAAATTGAGTTTGAGGGTTTGCTCTAGCTCTGTGGGAAATGATAGTGCAGTAATATTGTGAATCCTTGAATTTTTACTTAGATTATCAGCTTTGGAAAATCGGAAGTGGCAACTGGCCCCTATTTCTGTTCCTCTTTAGTGTAAGTACCTATTTTTATTGCCAAAGAGGGAGAAAGAGTTTCAACACCAATGAGAAAACATAATGGGAAATAGGAAGAGAAAAGGGAATTAAGGCCCCAATCCTCCAAAGACAGAAGCATGTGCTTAATTTTAAGCATGTGAGTAGCCCCACTGTGTCCCAAAGGTAAGCACGTGTTTAGCAAACATCTTTGAAGGATCAAGATCTAAGTGTCTGATCCAGATAGGTGCAGAGTTTCCTGAATTTCCATTCAAGTTAAAGGGCCAGATTCTCAGCTGATGGAAACCTGCAGAGCTCCACTGAAGTCAGCTATGTTTTTATTTTCACCAGCTGAGGATCTGGCCCAATGTGAGTTGAAGTTTCTCCATGGGAAGTGGGTGAAGTGTCCCCTGCGGGAGGCTAGCTCCCTGTCTTGCCTCTTCCATCAGCAGCCTCGCCCCAGGCACCCCTCTTCCGTCCCTTCCCTGCTCAACCCCCGGCTGCTGCTTGTCACTTCCCTCCTCTCTTCCCCCCCATGAGGCCCCCACCACTTGACGTTCCCCTCCTCTCCTCCATCCCCCCCTCCCCCCACAGGAGCAGGGTCTGAGGAGGGATGCAGTGAGTGGTGGTGGTGGGTTCTCACGGGGAGAGGGTGGAGGACAGGAGCGATGTGGTGAGCGATGGGGAACTCCAGAGGGAGGGGAGGGGAGGTGGAGTGGAGGAGAGGAGCGAGGAGGAACTCACCAGGCAGCAGCGGGTGGTGGGGCCTCTCAGGAAAGGGGCAGAGTGCAGGTGGGGCCACCACGGCCCAGGCATCTGCCAGCGGGTTGGTGGCAGCTGTGCCAGGGGAGCTTAGCCTCTGCTGGCCTATTAGTTTCTCAGCTTTTGAATCTGACCCTAATTAGAAGGACAAAGGTGATAGTGGTGGATGGAGAGATACTAGGGAAGGGAAGAAACAATTTATGGAAAAATCATAGTTTTAGCAATGACCTTCTCAGTCCTTTATCCAATTTTGGGAACATTCTATGTAGACATAAAATACTTTACTGTTGCCTTTCATAAAAATTCTTGCATAGTAAAGTTTTTGTCCTAATTCTGCCCTCAGACATGCAGCCAATTCACATAACAAAGAGAGAGAGATTGTTTGAGTGTGGGGAGAGGGGAGAATAGGTGGAAGCTTCATCATTTCTCACTCACCTTTCCTTCTTGTGAATGTTTATAGCAAGGCATGGACAATCTGCAATTTCTTTTATAACAACAATCATGATGCAACCAATCCTGTTATATTCGCCAGACTATGACATTGGAGTAAGAATAATCAGGAGGAGGAAGAAGTGTCCTATGAAGGACAAAGGGTCCTCTTTACATACAAGTAGGCTCCAGCTACAAAACTCAAATCCAGATTTAGAAAACCTCCAATTTTCAGGGTATTTGGAACCATGTGTTTTGTCTCATCTCATCATAAAGATAGAGGCTGTTTGTTCATTTCACATCACACTTCACATTATGAATGCATCTAAAGTCTGGAGTTTGTATGAGATTCCATACTTCAGTTTGGGCCCATCTCTAGTGGATGAATGAAATCATCAAAAGTTATTAATTTGCCAATTACAATCTAATCAAGCGGCATCCATAATATACATTGAGCCATTATGATAATAAAATTGGTGTAGGTAGGAAAAAATATAACAATATTACAAGATGCTACACGTGCATCGAAGAAGTATTGAAAACTGTGGCATATGGAAAACGGTGCTAAAGTTACAAAATTATCACTTCAGTTTGCAAGGCATTTTCTGGTCCTGCTTGCAGTGTAGGGGGCTCTGTAGGGAAGCATGCCATCGGAGTGGGCCTGCAAAGAGCCAGCCTCAGTCAAGATGTACTGAGTTGTGCCTCTTTGCTTAGGGGTGAGCAGCCTGCTTTGTCTCTCTCTCTCTCTGTTGTTTGCTCTGGATTTTAAGAGAGCAAGTTGTGCTATTTTGCAACCTTCAATTGAGAATATTTCTATCTAACTTCTCTCTGTGTATCCTGTGAACAAAAATAGTATACAGTAAAAAGAATGAGGAGTACTTGTGGCACCTTAGAGACTAACACATTTATTTGAGCATAAGCTTTTGTGGGCTAAAGCCCACTTCATCAGATGCAGATGCAGTGGGCTTTAGCCCAGTGGTTCTCAAAGTTGGTCCGCCGCTTGTTCAGGGAAAGCCCCTGGCAGGCCGGGCCAGTTTGTTTACGTGCCACGTCTGCAGGTTTGGCCGATCGCAGCTCTCACTGGCTGCGGTTCGCCGCTCCAGGCCAATGGGGGCTGTGGGAAGCGGCGTGGGCCGAGGGATGTGCTGGCTGCCCTTCCCGCAGCCCCCATTGGCCTGGAGCGGCGAACCGCGGCCAGTGGGAGCTGCAATCGGCCGAACCTGTGGACGCGGCAGGTAAACAAACTGGCCAGGTCCGCCAGGGGCTTTCCCTGAACAAGTGGCGGACCAGCTTTGAGAACCACTGCTTTAGTCCATGAAAGCTTATGCTCAAATAAAATTGTTAATCTCTAAGGTGCCACAAGTACTCCTCGTTCTTTTTGCTGATACAGACTAACACGGCTGCCACTCTGAAACCTGTCCCCATACTATACAGTGTTATATTGTATTATGTGAGACGCAACATGGGATCCTGTAACTGAAATCTGTTTCAGGATTCATACACACAAGGAAGGGCAGGTAGAGTTATGGTAACAAATGGTGTAACTCAGTATAATTTTCATGGAGCTATGTGAAATTACAGTGACTGAGGATCTGGACCTCAGAGTGTTTTATTTTGATTTCAGAGTGTTTAAACTTCTGAAAAAGTTAATAACACATCCAGACTCCCCACCGCCCCAACATAAAGCAAGAAGCCTAGTGACAAAAAACTAGTGCTGCTTGCTATCAGACCCTGATTTTTGAGAACGTATCAAACACACTTTTTCCCAGAGAGCCACTCCGGACCTCCCAGCCAAATCTCTTGAATCACTGCTTTGAGGACATAGAAGAGGGGAGCTTGCCTGGGAAATTTGGAAGAAGGGCCACAACATGTATGGTAGACGGCTAACACCCTTCCATACTGTACACTAGAATATTAACTGTTGGAAAGGAAATGGGTTAGGGTTCAGAGGAGGTATAGGGTGATTCTTAATTTTTATGACTCTATTTGCCCATCCTTAGTAGCGATGACTCAAAGTCTTATTACTTTTCTGCTTCGGTGACAGCATTTAGCTCTTATGCCCTCAAACAATGACTCTTCAGCAATAGAAAATAATATAATAATAAAATCCCGAGTGAGGTATATAATTCAAAAGTCAGGATCTGATTGACATCCGCACCAGGATCCAATCCTCAAAGTGCTGAGCACCCACTGAGGGACCTCAGCACTTTACAGGATTGGACCCTTAAGCAGGAGACAATTCATTTACATTAGAGTAATATCTCTGTGAGTGAAGAATTAGGCCCTCAGTCTCTGTCAAGCAAAAGGAGCGTGATTTACAAAAGGAAAAGTACAACGTTTACAGAATTGGTATTCAAAATTTGTGAGACAGCATTTTTGAAATTTTAACCACCTTCCTGTATAGCTTCGTCATACTACCCAGAACATAAAAGGAGAATTGGATCAATTAATGACAGGCAGTTGAATCTTTTCAAATAGCAGACTTCCTTTAAGTCTCAGAGATGATATCCTATGCTTTTGGCAAAGGTTGATAAGTAATATAAATTCCTTGTGTGTTCAACATGAGGATCAGACTAAAATTAACCCCACTCTTAGATGGGAGGTAGCCAGCTTGACTCTGTGATCCATTATGTGAAAAGAGGAATGCTTCTGTCTATACCCAGAGATAAACTCCACAGACAAGAAGTCATTGAAATGAATTATGTCGCCAATCTTGCTAAACCTAGGTCAGTAGCAGAGATACCTCTCTATTTCTGTATGCCCACCACCTAAGTACATTTAGCCTTTAAACTATGAGACTTCCCTGGGCCCTTTTTTAAAATGTCACCTGCTGTAAAATTCCAGTAGTTTGTATTTTTAGATGCTGGGGTCAGGATGAGTGCAAAAATAATGACATTTCTGGTCTAATAAGTAATTCCTTCATTTTACTGTTACTAGAAATGAAGCATAATATGGACTGAGGAGAACTGCTTCTGCCCATTTTAACCTCTTATGGTCCGAGATAGAAATTCAGAAAAAATGAGCACCTTCCTGACATAAAAGGCTACACATGTCATATCACCTGTGTGGAAAAAAAAAAAGTTCTCTGTGTAATTCCAGTGTAGCTGATCTTTGTGGTGTGTTCTAAACCATAGTGTAGTGTAGCGAGGCGGTGGGATACCCCACAGCCCCGATGAAGGACGAGCCTCCCCTAGCACCAATGTGGGCGGAGCCAATGGATCCTGCACCCACCCCCCCAGAGGTCACGGCGCAGGACAGGAAGTAGAAAAGCCCCGCTGCAAAGCTCAGTTAAAAGCAAGCTGCCAGAGAGGCCAGATGCCTGTGGCCTAGCTCCGGGTTGGGGGATGCCAGCAGGCCGCGGCCGACCTGACGACTGGCCGGGCCAGCCGTGCCTACCCCTCGCCAGCTACCCCGAGGAGGAGGCGCGCCCTACCCCTCGCCAGCTACCCCGAGGAGCAGCCGCGCCCTACCCCTCGCCAGCTACCCCGAGGAGCAGCCGCGCCCTACCCCTCGCCAGCTACCCCGAGGAGCAGCCGCGCCCTACCCCTCGCCAGCTACCCCGAGGAGCAGCCGTGCCCTACCCCTCGCCAGCTACCCCGAGGAGGAGCCGAGCCTTACCCCTTGCCAGCTACCTGGAGGAACCGATGGTGCTGGGAACTGCTGAGGATGCCGGCCAAACCCAGGTACCTTACGAGGGGGAGTCTGGAAGTAGCCCGGGGGCAGCCGACCCCGGCCTGGCCGCAGCAGGGCCAGAACCAATGTCAGTGTGTTGCGATCAGGATCCTCACTGACGCAGCAGCGAGTCTTCTGCCGCTGCTAGGGCCCCGGGCTGGGATGCAGTGGAGCGGGTGGGCCTGCATCCCCGCTGCCACCCCACTCACAGGTGGCAGTCTCCCCCTCGCACCAAACACTCAGAAACCTGAGCTCCTGACTGTGTGTTTGCTGCCCTGCCCTGCCCTAGGGCCTGGGCTTGTACTGAACTATTGGCTCAGCCCCGGCTTAAGGGCCTGAGCTCCTGACTGTGTGTTTGCTGCCCTGCTCTGACCTAGGGCCTGGGCTTGTACTGAACTATTGGCTCAGCCCCTGCTCAAGGGCCCGAGATCCTGACTGTGTGTTTGCTGCTCTGCCCTGACCTAGGGCCTGGGCTCCGATTTGACTATTGGCTCAGCCCCGCCTAAGGGTCCTGAGCCCCTGACTGTTTGTTTACCAGCCAGCCCTGTCCCAGGACTTGGGCCAAGAGCGAACTAGTGCGAGACGGTGGGATACCCCACAGCCCCGCTGAAGGACGAGCCTCAGCCAAGCCCGTCTGCATGTAGATTTAATTTTCACTCTTGCTACCTTGATTCTTCTCTTGAAAGCCATCTTAACTCAGAAAACTTTCTGCCCTCATGCTAAAACTATTCTTGTCTACCTTGACTATTTTTCATCTTCCAGAGCAAGGGGAGATGCATGCTCCAGGCCCCTCTCTTGGAACAAGGATCCCACCTTTTTATTACCATTATACATAAGGCCCTCCACTGCTCTGAGCCTATCTCTAGTGAGGAAATTCAGCTGCATCTCGCTGTAGAGCCTGTCATTATCCATTGATCTTTGAACAGAGTAGGTGGGGAGGAGAGGGGCATTGCTGGAAAGCACTTCCTTCTGCTTTCACAAAGGTCCCTGCTCAGTTTCCCCACACCCAATACATAAATAAGTGCAGCTATTGTACATGCCTACTAGGTTCCAAGGCTGGTCATATAGAGTCTAAATAAAGGCTTCTGGGTGTAACCATGCTTCAGAGAGGGACCGTGGATGGGGGAGCCCTGGGTTTTAGTCTCAGCTCTGCCATTGATCTACTATATGACTTTGAACTAATGCCTCCATTTCCCCATCTGTGAAATGGGGGAAATAGTTATTATCTATCCTTAGATGGCAAGAGATATACAAGTTCAACATAAACATTCTTTTGCTTGCAGTTGCTAAGCCCTTCATTAGCTTGGAACAATATAGATGGCCTTCCCCTACACATCCCCTTTAAACATTAATGGCAAGAATTATTTTAAAAAAAAAGACATCCTCTGAGGCATATTCTCAGAAAGATCCATTCAAAATTTCTGGGGAATGTTTTTATACAGATCCAGTTCATAATACGGCTATCTAGCAGTGAGTTAGCCTGGTTTACTTTGCCACAAGAGGATACATCCAAGTGTGGTGGTGGAATAGAAAAAAGCATGTGTTTTTTATTAAGCTCTTTTAGCCTTTTACCATTTTGTAAGGGAACACCACTGCAAATCATAACTGAGCTAGAGAGAGATCATATTTTAAATGAAATCCTATGCAAACAATGATGATTTTTCATGCGTTTTCATCACTTTTATTAGTATTTAAAAACATTAATATAGAATATTTCAAGCTATTAAAACCTTAAAGCCCTCTATAAAACCCTGCACTCAACTAAAAATTTCAAACCACTCACTATCGTTTCAATGTATGTCAAAAACAGGACTTAAAATAGAAATGATGGTGAAATTACTCGTCGATCTATTTTTAGTCTAATCAGGCTTTTGAATGAAGTTTTTAGGCTCATATTTTCATAATTGTGTGTGTGTGACTGATTGTAATTTTATGGCAGGCAAGTTTTCCTTGAGGGGAGGGAGATGGATTACTAAGTCAACATTTGAGCACTCATTTGGTTTGGTTTAATATTATTGGAAAGCACACAGTGGCAACCATGATAGGTACTTTGTAGTTCAACAAACAGAACAAATAAATACATTTGCGCAGTCTGCAGCCACTTGATTTTGCATGGCTAGTATCTGGGAACTACAGTTTAAAGCTTTTATCACAGGATCTTTACTCACGTGAGTAGATTTTTTGCTCTAATCGAAACACTATGTAAATTAGTGCTACTAACTAGTATTATTTGCTTGAGAAAAGGTTGCAGGATAAGGTTTTATGAGGACTGACTTATACTTTCTAGACTTTCAAACTCTGACCCCCTTTCTGTGCCCTTCCTGAAATGCTATGTACAAATGGTGTAAGAGAAACACTAATGGATGTCGTGATATGCTTTATGGTAAATATAAAAGACAACACATTTTAAGGTGTTTGGTTTTATTAAGTGAGAACTCTTTAAAGATTAAAAAAAATCCACTATTCCTGCTACCCAAAATGTGGCCTTCTTAGAGCAGAGTGCCCTTAATGTCAAACAGTTTTGGTTTTGGTCTTGAACATATCTCCAGGAAAAAGAGAGAGTGAGTGAGCAAATAATATATTTTCCAGGTCATCCTAGCAGGATACAGGTGACCCTTAGAATGCTGTTGCCTACATATAATATTTTAAGGATTCTGGGAAACTCATTAAGGAGTTGCACTTCTGGAAGCAATACTGTCCTGTCAGAGCTTGTAAAGCGTTACAAACAAGAAATATTCCATGGACCTCAAAAGTTCAGTCCAGTCAGATTTCTCTAGAAAGGCGACACCCCTGCTGCCTTCGTCCCTGAGTAAAAGTGTGCCATGCCCTCTGATAAAATAAAGCCCTGCATCAAGGGGCATTGTCAATTACAGTTGTTGAAGGCCCAGATTTAGTTTTCTTTTTGAAGGTTTTATAAAACCTGATATTTATTGAAATATATGTATATTTACTCTCTGAAGTTATTTCTAGGAAAGCAGACTGGGCCCAGTTCTACATTCCTTGTGCTCCCAAAATTCTCACATAAATCACTTTGTTTACATTTATATATATTTTACATGATAAAAGACCACTGGTTTTTGGAAGCCCAACTGGAGATACCTGGGGCCCGATTTTTCAGAAGTGTTGAGCAGCCACACCTCCCATTGATTTCAGTTCGAGTTATCAGTACTCAGCACTTCTGAAATCTTGTCTCAGGCATCTAAACTGGGCTTCCCAAAATAGAGGCATTTAAAATCAGTGGCCATTTGTGAAAGAGTGGCCTTAATACTTTGCTGCTTGTCTGCACTAATACACCCACCATGACAGTGTTAACATCAGGACATTTTTCAGCAAAAAAGGGCCAGCATAGACTAGTCATTAACCCTGTGTCAGTCTAGGCTAAATACCTAGTTGTTATATAGTGCTTTTCATCAGCAGATCTCAAAGTGCTTTACAAAGGACTCATTTTACAGGTAGGGAAACTGTGGCATAGAGAAGTAAAGTGTCTTGCCCAAGGACACCCAGCAGATATGGAAACAGAACTCCTCCTGAGAGCCAGTACAGTGTTTATCCATTGGCCACACTGCCTCCAGACTAAAAAACACTCTTTGCTAACATAGTTATAGAACCGTATTTCCCATCCACATTGGCAATGAAAAAACATATAGTAGCCCACAGTCTTGTTTCATAACCATTTGTAATTATTGTGACTGACCAAGATACCAAACAGCTAGGGTGCTGGTAGCATACCAGGGGTACTGCAACTCAGAAATAAGCACTGTAGGTGCTTTAGCAGCTAGATTTTGTAGGTGCTAGCCCTGGTGGATCCCAATAGCCACTCAGACACATGACTAAGGGAAAGAGTATTGTACTAGGGCTGGCAGGAAACAGAAAGGTTGCAGATGCCCTAGGTACAGAGGCTTTAAAAATGACAGTTCAGAATGAGCAGTAGCAGTTCCTGTTTGGGTCCCTGGGCAATCCAATTGAGAGTCAGGGCTGTTCAGGCCTAGGGCCTGGGGTGTCCTCTCCAGTCCAGTCTCTATTCCATAAAATAGGTGCTTGCAGGGGTCCAGGCCAGACTCTGTTAGCGTTTCTCATTGGGCCCCTCTGCATCAGCTACCTCCACAGCTGATCCCACATAAATTCCATATAGTCCTGCACCCAGCTGTAATATCCAGCACTCACAGCCTGTTCCACGTGAGGCTCTGCATCTTTTTTCCTGAGCCTCTACAGCTTCCTGATGCCATGCAAGTCCCACTTCCAAGCAGAGCCCAGCCACTTCATTCATGACCTGTTCCCTTACTTGCACAGGGGAAAGTGAAGTGCAGGGGTGGGGGCTCATGGGAGTTGTAGTCCCTGCTTTACAGATCCAGCACATGTTTTTAAACAGGGTTATTTTAGTCAGTGACATAGGGCATAACAAGAGCGGCCATTAACTCCTCATGCCAATTATCCACTGACTATGCACAAGAATGATTTTTCAGTTGCTTACCATTTAATATTTTCTTATCCCACAGCAAGCATAGGCAATTGTCCTCAATGACGACTATGTCCACGCTAGGTTTCACATCTCAAAATGAGCAATTTTTGCAGTAGCCATGTTAGAAATGTTTATAATGAAAAAAGTGTATTTTTTCTCATGTTCCATAACTCATAAAACTGCTGAAGGCCTTTTCCACAAAATTTCCTCACAAAACAAAAACATCAGTTCAGGCAGTGTCCAATAACTGAAAATATCAGCCTAATGACCAAATATTTGGGAAAATTATGTGTGTGAAATGAGGGTTTCCTAAAAACAACATTTAGATTTTGGGCATACCCTGGATGTGGCAGTAAGCAATGGATGTATCACCTCCACATTATTAGAAATGGAATGCTGGTCTGGCAAAGCATGCTGTCATTTTCCTCCAAAACAGTATGTTTCCTCTGGACTGATTGTGCTTTGCCCATACTGAGGCTATGAGGAGTCAAGAATCCAGAGTAAACTATGAGACCTACAACTAAATGAGACCTACAACAAATCTCCTGGGAACTAGACAAAGGCACCAGCCTTCGTCATCAAGACTAACAAATTAAACTTATGTTATTTTGGGGTTATGATGGGTCAAAGAAAGTTAAGAAAGTATTTGAGAAGTGAGATCACAGCTTTTTTTTTTAAAAAAAAACCTGTCATATCTTTCAAATGTCCTGTTTGATTTGCTTCAAACTTTCAGGAAAAAAAAAATCCATCCTGATGGAATAGACATAACATCACCCCTATAAAATTTCAGGTGGATTGGTTTAGCTTTGCATCGAGTTTGGTGAAGTTAGTGTATGTCCAAAACTAGCATTATATCATTAGGTTAACTTCATCCTTAACTACGAAGAAACTATGTTTTCTTTTTGCCATTTTTTTTCTGACAGTGGGTAGGAGAAGAGGAGAGATAGAGAGAGAAATGACATGAAAAAAATCTTTATTTTCATAAAATTAGATTAAAACTATTTAAAATGTTATAATTTTACAATATATACACAAAAGATATGAATAAAATAAAGCAAAACACATCTTAAGCAAACGTACATAGATCATTAAAACATCATCATCACCAAGTTTATTCAAAATCTTAACACATCAAATCAACTAAGAAGTGTCCAGGTACAAGTCAATTTATACAAGATGTAATCAATCCGCAGCTGGGCCACAATCAGTGCGCTGAACAGCCCCAACACATCACAACCCTAGCCATTCTGTTCTGGTTAGATTTCAAAATGGCTAGTTTTGCTTGACCCAGCAAAAAGTTAGCCAGACAGGAAATCAGCCAAATATGAGTACTGTATCTCACTTGGAGAACTACCAGTCCCAAACCTTGGAAAAGCTGCTGCAAAAAAACCAAAGAGAGGAATCAGTTGGGTGCAATGTAGGAAAAAAATGAAACGCTATGTCTGAAGCCAAACAGAAAGAGGACTGCACAGACATCTCAAGGGTAATATGGTACACGAAATACTTGGTTGACATGATATTATGTGGGACCCGATGAGCTTTGGAAGAGGAGCTTTGTACAACGTCCTCCAGGCCTGGGCTATAGAGTCACCCAAGTACAGAGGCACCCTCCAGGCTGTATCATGGAGATTAGAGAAGGTGGCAAAATTCTGCACCTTGACACATACCATAGAGCTGTTTCTTGGTCCTGATTACAAAAGGAACATATTCACCAAACTCTTCCAGGACAACAATCTGCCTGGTTGCACAAAGATCTCATCAACAGAAGGGGAGACAGCTATTGAGGGGAACACAGGATTCCCGCCTGGAAGAACTATTCCTGCAAAAACTTTCTGGAAAGACCGAGCAGTCCACTGAGGGAGCGCTGCCTGGAATTCAGAGAGGATCTTATCCAAAAATCACACAGGCCGGATTCTAAACAGCAAGAGCTGTCGCTGACTTCCAGCTTGACCAGCTAGGAACAATGAGGTGGTACAGCTTGGTCAACCCAGCCTGAATAAAGGCAGAAAACAGACTTCTGGAAGAGAGAGCTTTAGTGGGAAAAAGAGGGTTAAAAACAGCGGCTCTTCTGATTACACACTTTGGAGAAGTCGCCAGGCATCAAAAAGGCCATTATAGAATGGAGGCAAATCTAGATTCTGTAATCAACCAGGTGCCAACAAGGTGAGAGTCAAAGCCCATCCCCTCAGCACAATGGAGGAGAGAGAAGGAAAAGGATTTCCAGGCCAGTAGAGAGTCAGAGTACAGGAGTACAGCAACCACTCAACAGACTGCAGGCAAAAGGCTTCCACCCTGCTGATTAAATCAATGAGCCTCTGACCTCCTTTATCTAATGGAAGGATCAGCAAAACAGGGCACAACCAGTGGTAACTATTTTCCCTCCCCCCCAAAAAATGGTTACCATGCCTCTGAATCCACTCTAAAAGGACTCTGTGTGTGTGTGTGTGTGTGTGTGTGTGTGGTCCAGCTACACTAGCAACAACATTGAGACCACAAGGTTGTTGGCAATCAAAATCCGTCCCCAAAAAGAGAATCCAGGAAGGAGCCAGCCCCATTTCTGCAGGTGGCCTTGCATCTTCTCCTCAGGCCACTCCCAGTTTTATTAGCATATATTGTTCAGAGCCAAAAAAGCCCCCAACACCTTAATCCAAGAGGTGCCCCATTGCAATTGTTTGGGCAATAAAGGGGGATGGATGCACTGCCAAGGGTCCAGTAAGATCAAATTGATCTTAGCTCAGTTAATGCAGGCAGAAGATGCCTGTTCATACACTTGTAAACAAGCACAAAGTAACTGTCAAATGTGATAAAGACTGAGATATCATCTGCATAATCTGACAGATGAAACAGGAAAGCGTTCGGCACTCCTGGCACTGAAAGGGCAGTCAGGCGGCTTCTCAGGTGGTGCAGGAATGGCTCCAAACTAAGATCGTGCAGCATTCCAGACAGACAACACCCCTGCTGAATGACTCTGAGCACTGGGAAGCAGTGTCTAAGACCCCCATTAATCTTTAGAACACTAAAACATTATGGTACAATAAAGAAATATGTGAAGAGAACACTGGCCCAATCCCAAAGCTTCTAATGTCTTTAAAAGATAACTATGGTTAACTCCTTCAAAGGCCTTCTCCTGGCCCATTGAAACAAGCTGCATATCCAGAGTACAAAGTTTGCTAACAGTAAAAACATCACAAATTAAAAGCAAATTATCAAAAATACAGCTGTTAGGGATACTTATAGTATATAATATACTATATTTGATCAGGGTGTATCAAAGAATCCAGACAGTCCTTCAGCCAGTTGGCTCAGGCCCTGGATGAAATCTTATAATCAGAGCAGAGAAGGGAAATAGGTCTCCAGCTCCGTAAATCCCAAAGTTCCCCTTTTTGTGCAGCAGGGTCATTACCACCCTGCAGCAACTAAGGGGCAGCTATTTCTTCTGGATACACTCCAGTACCACTAGAAAAAAACAGTCAGGACCAATAAGATGCCAGAAATGCTTGTAAAATTCAGATGGCAGCCCATCAATACTTGGGACCTTGCCTGTGGAGAGCTGATGGACTGCAAGAGAGCCCCTTTTCCTAACCCCAGTGCAGCTCCTCCATTGCCAGCCCATCACAGGCTTTAGGTAAGTGCAGAGTACTGTAAAAAGAAACCGCTGCTTTCCAGGTCTCAGCAGGGTCAGCCATCAGATGACCATCTGGCAGCAGCAGGCAAAAATCTGCCCATGGTCCATAGACTTTTTTTCCAACCCAAGAAAGAACCTTGTAGGAGCATCAGTTTCATGCAGCTCAGTAAAACAGGCCTGAACCAGGGCTCCTTGCACCTTCTCTTCCAACAAGCACCTCAGGGGCCAGTACTTCTCAGTTAAGGTTTGGTGAATCTGCACTGTGTTTCCCACATGAAGATTGCCATGAAGTTCCAAGATGTCTCATTCCAGAGCACTCATGGCCTGATGCAAGGACAGCATGGCAGCCTGGATATGCTGTTGGCATAACAGAACAGTTGGATCTGTATCTTTCCCACATCCCACCACTGTCTCAGAGATTCATACAGGGCCTTGTGCTGTTACAAATGCTCCCAAAACACAGCAACCATCTAGGTGAAATTCAAGTCCTGTAATAATTTGGTATGAAAGCGCCAGTGGGAAGCACAGACAGGAAGAGGGAGGGACACGTTGACAGAGACATAATGATGATCAGACAAGTGAGTGGGAGACATGGAAGACTGAAAAAACATATTCACACTAGCCTGCCTGGAATAAAAGCAATCCAATCTAGCTCCTGAGACTTGGTTGGGAGACCCTTCAGCCAAGAGCACGGCCTAACAGTGGGGTGAGAGACCCTCCAGACATCTACTAGTTCAAAAGTCTGCAGGTGACAACACAGTTCCCTGCCTGACTGAGCGTGTGGCTCCTTGTGGTTCCTGTCTAAAACATAATCTGCAGTGCAATTGAAATCCCCTCCCAGGACAATAATAGTATCAGGCTCATGGCCAAGCATGGTCTGGGCAAGTGTCTACAGAAGGAGTCACGATCTCAGGGTAGTGACATTCACAATAAAAATATTAAAAACAATAGTGCCAATACATGCCTTCATCTGGAGGAGCTGGCCCTGCAAATCTTCTTCCCAGAGAGGATCTGTGTCCCGGCACCCTGGGGAAAAGAAAACAGCAACCTCAGCCAGGGCTCAAAAAAGCTTCCCCTTCCCATTCATTCAACCAGTTCCCCTGATTATCAGGGTCTGAGTGCATCTCTTCCAAAAGGACATCAGTCCATTTTTGTCTGAGAAATTCAGAGTTGTGCCCTTTTATGAACATCCTGCATCCATTAATATTTAGAGAGCCATAGAGACTAGAAGGAGAGAGCCAAGCAGCAGAGAGAGACAATGGAAAGTGGAAGTACTTTGAAGAAAATGAACCTCTTTATCTTGAATAATCCCTGTACGCTTCCTCACCTTCCTCAACAACTTTTGGAGAAGGAAATGTTTCCTACAATCAACTGAGGTCTCTCTCAAGACAAGGGCAGCTCAGTGAAAATCAGGGAACTAGGCCTCAACCTCAACCCCTTCCTTGCTTCCTTTTAGTGCTACCCAAAAAGTCACTATCTCTTTCACACTGTATCCACCCTTCCTATCTAGCTGACTGTCTGGGACATTAGGAACCAGTGATGACTCAGAGAGCTCTTCATAATCCTCTTAATCTACCTCAGACTCCATCAGCTCAGAAGAACCATTGAGCTGCCACTGTAACATTCTCATCATTCACAAAGGAGGGACATTCAGTGGGAGTAGCTAGCATATCTATTTTCCCAAGAGTGGGAGTCAGTGCAGCCCCAGGCTAGGACCCAGTGTCATCACTGCAGCATGGAGGATTGGCAGCGGGAGGAGTTGCCTTACCAGGAAAAGACAGGACCCCACTGGGAGCCTTAGACATGGAGCTATCACCCAATGCAATGCTGTCGTCCTCCTTAGGGCACACAGCTCCATACTCAGCCACTGCCAGCAGTTCAGAGGACTCCAATGTCTTAGCCTTTTTAGAAATTGTTCTGCATAAATCCATAATGTCTGTCTGTCCTTCACCCCCATATCTGGAACGTATTTCTGCTTCCTCTGCAGGGAGGTGCTCCTCAACCTCCGGGACTTGCTTCACAGGAACAAGTGATCGGGTCACAACAAAGCATTCCTCTGGAGGTGGGCTGCTCCTTGGACAATGGCAGACCACAGAGTGGGGGAGATGGAATCTGGCAGTGCAGATGGAGGCTCTGTCTCCTGCTGGTCTCTTGATGTCCTAGCCCCCTCTGCACTATCTTCCCAGGGACCCCTGAGCCAGTAGTGCATGGCCAGGAACCCCTCAAATGACCTGGGTCACCACATAGGAAACATTTCATGTTTTCAGAAGTAGCAAATACTATATAAACTGCTCCATCTATATGGTGCTTGAAAGACAGGTTCAAGGGCTGTTCAGGGTTATTTAGAACCACATAAATCTGGTGCAGGAACAACATGACATGCCTCACATCTGGGTTCTCACAGCCTAACAGAATCCTCATAACACCAGAAACTACTTTCCCATAATGGGAATGATCACACACTAGCATCTTGTTGTGGAAGTTGGGGTGGGGGTGGGACATTGGAAAAAAAACTGCTTTAGTAGCAGGTGTAAACAAGGGAAAAACTTGAACAAAAGATTCCTTGACCCCAAGTCCCTCCTGTACCAAACAATTCACTGCTGCTCCTGGGCCAAGAAAATCACTAGATTTGCTCATTCAAGAGGCACATTTTATATGAGCACAGCCAATAACCTTACCTACACACAGCAACACATCCTCCATAGTGCAGGAGACAGGAGACAGCAGGCACATGCCGAACCCCATGCTTGTGGGTCAAATCACTAAACTCATCTGAAGTGGACCCCTCATCCAACCCTAAGGAAAAGGGGTGGGGGAACAAACAACATCCATAAAATGAAGAAACACAAGTAACAAACACACACATGCAAAACCCCCCAGTCTAACAGAAATCCAGTATGTACCAAACACAGCCTCACTCTCAGAAACTCCCTCAATCCCGAGAGAGAGAGAGGGAGAGGGAGAGGGATGTAAGATGGAAGGGTAAAAGATAGTATAAGAAACAGACTGGGTCAAATTAATCTCTTGTGTAACTTCACTGATGTCAGTAGAATTACAGCAGAGGTGATCTGGGCTTAGTGTCTTTTACCAAAATTTCATGTTTGTTATCTTCTCCAAAGAACACCTGTGCTCACGGTTGTCACCACCAGTCTGAGAGTTGTGACATACTTTCTATGCAGTCTGATTTTTCACACTAGAATAATATTTACTACTCTTACAGTCATATCCTGCCATCGAGTTTCACACAAAGTTGCCATTGACTTTAATGGGAGTTCCGCGTGTGGAACAATGACAGGATATGCCTCCAGTACTGTACATACTGACACTGTATCCCATGAAGGCGCCAAAAGAATAATAACTAAGGGCTTAATTTGCCAATAAAATTATGTCTGGCTTCTCTGTTATTTCTCATGAGGTTTCCATGGCATTAGGTGTGAACTTTTGGGCTGTTAGTTTTGGGCATCCTTTTTACTGAAATTAGGTCCTAATAATATGGCAAAAGCATAACAGTTCTACGGACCTAGCATGAAATGAAAAAGCTTCTAATCTAATAGTGTACACTATTGAAACGTGTACACTATTGGGATTCTACTGCTAAAAAGGAAATTAAACAACTTTGTTTTACTAAAATTAAACAGTGAGCACTGACAACAGGAATGAAACTGGACTTGATCCAAAGCCTATGGGAAGTCAACGGAAAGACTTTTATTGACTTCAATGGCTTTTGGATCAGGACCATTCTGAGTTAAAGATGGAGTGTGAGCATTACTACAAAAATGTCCTTGCTCTTCTGTTCTCTGTGTTACACACCTAAAGTTCACATTATGTACATGTTTTTCTGTTTAATTTCCTTTTTGGTAATGGCACAATGAAAAATAAGAAGCCAGTTTTACAGTATGTATATAATTCATGGTCAAAAAACTCATTAAAAAAATTGTCAAAACCCACAGTTGCAAAAAAGTTTGATCCAGGGACTTTGCATCCTTCTTCTTCTTTCCTTGACTCCTGAGTTCTGATAGGTGGAATATGATATTGGAGAGCAAAGCACATTTCATTCTTGTTGGTTGATTTTCCAGATACATGGGTATTTTGTCTCCCTTTTCCCAACTAGTGTCTCAGCAAGGAATTCTATCTGGGCACAGATTTCCATCTCAGAAATCTCTTTGGTTAGAGAATTTCCCACTTCAAATGGCCTGCATCTTGCCCATATTCTGACCCACTTGCATCCCTTAGAAAAAACCAAAAACCAGCAACCTGAGTCTGAGAAACCCAAAACTTGTTTAGTCATGTAATCTGCCCTCTGGATTGAGGATTCATGTGAGTAATTTAATGCTCACAAATGTGTCAGCTCAGTGCAGAAAAAACAGTTATGCTAAAAGCAGCAAAGAGTCCTGTGGCACCTCATAGACTAACAGACGTAGTGGAGCATAAGCTTTCGTGGGTGAATACCCACTTCGTCAGATGCATGCATCTGACAAAGTGGATATTCACCCATGAAAGCTCATGCTCCAATACGTCTGTTAGTCTATAAGGTGCCACAGGACTCTTTGCTGCTTTTACAGATCCAGACTAACACAGCTACCCCTCTGATACTTGACAGTTATGCTAAAGTTCTCAACTATAGCAGCTAATAACTTTTGTTTGTTAGTGAAACCACTATTTCAGCATGAGTTTTAATACTATGTGCTTCTCTTAGGATGAATATTGTGCTTTGAAATGATAGTTTCCTCTATATAAATTGGGGTCAAATTACCCACATACATAAACTAACAGCAGGGTGACTCCAGACATCCAAAGAATTTATATTTATGTACAGGAGGAAAACATATATATTTTAAGATCACATTGCAACATATCAGATAATGTTAGCCCTCATCATTGAATTCAGTCCATACTGTGCCCATAAATCACTCAATCTGACATAAGTGCAAAGAACATTCATTTTTCTCTTTGAGCAGAATGCAATCATACCTCAGATACAGCCTTAAAACTGGTGAGGAGTCATATCCAATAACTATCCCAATTATCCCTTGGCACAATGTTTTCCACCTGCAAGGAATGGTTATGTGTCAGTTATGATGATAAAGTCCTTAGAGTGATGTTGATGCCTCATGGAAAAAATTGAAAGACATATTGTTTAGAGACAGTTCTGCTTATAGACTGTATCATATATTTAATGTATTTCTTTTCCCTATTTTTTTATTACTAAGGACACATGCACAAAAAGACAGTGTCTTGGGAAAATAATGATTATGTAGCTAAAGTATAGAGCTGACACTCATGAGATATGGATTCCATTTGTGCGCTGCTACAGACTTCCTGTGTAACCTTGGGGCAAATTGCTTAACTGCTCTGTGCCTTGATATTGTCATCTGTAAAATGGTGATAATACTTATATACCTCACAGTGAGGTTGAGGATTAATTCACTGGAATTCAAGATGACCTTGACAAATTGGAGAAATGGTTTGAAATCAACAAGATGGAAATTCAATGAAGACAAGTGCAAAGTACTTCACTTAGGAAGGAAAAATCAAATGAACAGCAAAATGGGGAATAACTGAAATTAGCCAATAGTACTGCTGAAAACAATCTGGGAGTTATAGTGAATCACAAATTGAATATGAGTCAACAATGTGATGCAGTTACAAAAAAGGTTAATATAATTCCGGGGTTTATTAATGGGAGTATTGTATGTCAGTCATGGGAAGTAATTGTCCCACTCCACTTAGCAGTGGTGAGGTCTCAGCTGGAGTGCAGTGTTCACTTCTGGGACAGTGTCCACTTTAGCAAAGATGTGGCTAAACTGGAGAGAGTCCAGGGGAGAGCAAGAAAGATGATAAAAGGTTCAGAAAACCTGAACTGCCAGGAAAGGTTAAAAAAAGCAACTGGGCATTTTTAGTCTTGAGAAAAGAAGTGCTCCTCAAAATGGGTTCCAAAATCCACATATAAATATCAAGTGTAAGTAGCTTGATTTTCAAAGGTGCTGATCACCTGCAGTGCCCATTGACTTTAGCAGGACTTATGGGTGCTCAGCACTTCTGAATATAAGGTCACTTCTATTTGGTTGCCTATATATTGATTTAGATGCCTAACTTTAGGTCACCAGGTTGGGGAATTCTGGCTGAAAATATTGCAGGAAAGCTGTTATGATAAGATTTACAGTTCAATTAACAGGCTACAAAGGTTTCCACAATCACCTGAACGTTTAGTTAAATCTCTGAACCGAATTAACCCCTGAACATTTTGAAGTTTACCCATCCTTAGTTGTAATTTACTATGCTCTGAAATCTGGCTGCCCCGGTGCAAATTATATTTTTTAATGGTTTCAATAACATTGTATATGCATGGCAGACAGTCTCTAGAGTGAGTTAAGGATAGCATGTCAGCCTTAATTGTCTGACTTAATACTAAATTTCCTTGCTTTTGTGGGTTTAAATCAGATTCTTAATGCTACCTGAAATCTTTTTTGTGGTTTCATTTTAATGCTTTTGTGCTAAACCTTCCAGAACAATGTGCTTTCCAGGCAGCAGATACACTGAAACCACTAGTGTCAGAGGGGGAAAAAAAATGTCATTGAAATGTATGAGAGTTTGAATGACAGACTGTACTCTCAACTCAGACATTCATAAAATGTGTATTTTATCCTTGCCAGATTGCAATGGCTGCTTTGGAGTAATTGTGCTCCCATGTATCACATCAGTCCATAGTGTCAGAGCCATTATGATTCTAATAGAGATATGCATATTAAAAAAAACTCAAAGAAAAAAAGTAATTTCATATGCACAGCAGCTGACATTTATATGATAATAATGTCTATTTTAATTTAAAAAAAAGACAAAGAAATACCGAATTGAACAGGACTATTACATTTACTAAGGTGACTGGCTACAAAATTTCATTTAAAAAAAAATCAAACTTTTTCATTTAAAAAAAATCCAACTCCAAAGAACCGGTTATTGTCCAGAAAATTTCATAATTTATGAGATATGCTAGATTGGCAGCCCTGGAATCTCTGCACACTCACAGAACAGGTATAGCATCAGCAAAGACAATACAAGGTTCCCCACACTGCACTGCCAACGTGCTTCAGCCTTGACTTTGAGTGACTGTCTCTAGGGATAACTCATTCTTTATGTCCACTGAACACTTAACCTCTCTGCTGAGGTTGACAACTAGTGACAATTGTGGTGGCTTTACACCTGGACATTAGGTCCTCAACTGAGATAGAGTCAATTCATTTCATATAGAGAACTGAACAACATTAATGAATTTTGGCCTGTAACCAACTGATTCTCCCCTCTCCCCCCATTAACCTATATCCCATTATCAATCCCTTGATTCAGTCTGTCTGTAAACATGTGCATATATGCTTAATTCTTTTATAGTACTGGGATGGTACATAGAAAACCCCAACGCATGACTTTAAAATGCCAGGAAGGATTTGTTTGATATAGAATTATTTAAAGAAATGTGCTTTAAGACTTGTCCTGCACCCATCACCATTGCATCAGAGTGTCTGCAAGTTCACATTTCATTCCCTACTCACCTCCATAAAAAAAAAGAAAAAAGAAAGAAAGAAAAAGGGAATGATGTGACTGTTAGAGTAGTACAAATACATTCAACAACAGTGGAAAGGGTCTTTACGTTTTGGCATGGGAAACACAAACATACACCTCAGTTTTAAACTCTCAGGGGAATGCTGTTCAGTCAAGGAAATGCTGAGGAGTTGATGATGGCTACTGACAATGATCGAACAAAGGTTTTGGATTGAGAAGAGGGAATCTAGTGACTGTTACAGCTGCTGAACAAAGGCTACGTCTACACTACCCGCCGTATCGGCGGGTAGCGATCGATTTTTCAGGGATCGATATATCGCGTCTCATCTAGACGCGATATATCGATCCCCGAACGCGCTTCTATCGATTCCGGAACTCCACCGCCCCGAACGGCGGTGGCGGCGTCGATATGGAGAGCCCCGGACATCGATCCCGCGCCGTGAGGACGGGTAAGTTATCGATATAAGATACTTCGACTTCAGCTACGTGAATGAAGTTGCGTATCTTATATCGATTTTTCCCCTTAGTGTAGACCAGCCCAAAGAAACAGAACTTGCTCTTCCAACATATGTTGAACAAATACCAGAGTGAGTGGGTCACAGCCAGATCTTGAAAAGCATTTGAAATTCTAGCTTTGGAAAGCCAAGCCTCTTGGCCTGTGTCTTTACTGCAAGAAACCTTTGCATAGTACAGAAAAAATAATATTAAGGGGGGAGGTAAGCAAGCTATTAAAACTTAAAAATAGAATAGATTGTGAAGGGTGGATGTATTAGCTGTGAATATTTAAGATGTCTGTATCCTAGTAATGGGGTTCTTGATATGAGTAAAAGAAAGAAAAGGAATTGTGAATGGATCTCCCATATATTCGAAGTCAATTTCAGTAACAGGATGCAAAATTTGTCAACACAGGATGGACACAGAGAAATGGATGCTTGCTACTAACTGGACACTCAATTTATAGACAGGAGTGTAGTAGATTGTGACAGAAATAAAAAAAGCCCAAACCTGAATGACTGAGGGAACAGGTAAGAATTAGAACTAGAAATGAGGAAGAGAACATGGGTTAGAAAGCAAAGCGTGGTATAAAACCAAATTAGGAAGCTGCCAAAGAACGGAGAACACAAAGCCATGGGTGAGGCAGACTGCCATGCTGTGACCGTGTTCTGCTTCACTCCCTCTCCCTCATGTACCCTCTATGTGGATGTGATAGAGCTGGCTATACCCAATGTTTCCTGTTAGTGGGGGAAATCTATGGCTCCCCTTTCAGAGAAACTTTCTGATAGCAGCAGGCAGAGCAGGGGCCAAGAATCTGGTCCAATGTGTATAAGACTAAGAACTGTTCCAAGACATTTGTTACACCTAAGGAAAAAATAAATAGTTATTGATAGAATGATAGCCCCAACTCAGACTCTTTAATTTTGTGGGTTTAGGGTCAAGCCCTGAAATGTAGTTTCCTGTATTTAATCTAAATCCCATATGTCAAAAATATTTATTTCCATGTTATATTTTAAATAAAACAGGCCCCATATATATATTTAAGTTATATTGACAATGTATGATATAAATGAAAGTCTGTAAAACATAATGAGATTGACCAATTTTCATTACTTTGCGAATATATTGTGTGTCAGGTTATATTTCACCTATTTGTATGACCGTGCATGCTGCAACTTCTGCTGTATAACTAGGACACTTGCGAATATAACATGCTAATGTGCTGCATCTACATGCTGGGGAAAGCATTTATGTATCTCAGAGATGGGATGTCATCAGACTTTAGAAACGGAATTAAAGTAGAGGCTGAAAAAAAATGGAAGTAAATCAACACTATCAAACTGTATCTCCTAGCACCAATTAAGGCAGCTCCATTCCAAATTCTGGGAAAATGTGATGGGCATTAAAACTGAACAAAATATTTGTTACATTGAAAATTGACAATAATGCTCTTGTTTCATGGAATTAGCTGAATACCAGCTGTGATTTAGAAGAAATCCAATTTCTATCAACTGTATCTATCTACCTAGGTATTTACCCCTGCTATGGCATGGTATTGCATGCATTATGGATAAAGATAAAAGGCCCAAGATGGATCTGGAGTTGGAAAGTTTGGATGGGCATTTGGAGCTAGGATTTTAATCCAGCCAATTATAGAGCTAGGCTTTAGCTACTACATTTGGATCTGGCTTTAGATTTACAATTCCCACAAAATTTGTGGGCATTTAGATCAGGGATTCTGGTTGTTGCAAGTCTATAATAATCATGTGTATGGAGTTATGTTTGGAAGGGATTAGTGAGCCATACACAAAGCCAAAAGAAGGGAGCGGGAGGGAGACCATGAGGAAGGGGGCTGGAGGAGTTGGAGCAAACAGCCAATAAGCACAGGGAGAGAATGTTCAAAACGCAAACTACTGAAAGCAGTCTGATGATGTCACCAGTGTCTGTTGGTCCCTGCTTGGGTTATTTATTAATTGACCAATTTACTTTATCAAATTATACAGTATTTGGATTATAGCTCGTACCTACCCTATCTGGCATTGCTGCTTCATAGCTAGTTCACATGCATGAACCCTTTGTTCTTTACAAAGGCCTGAATTAAATTACATTTCTAATTGTATTTCAATGAGAACCATTGTTTTTTAATCAACCTTCAGCAGTGAATGATTGAAGGAGGTTTAGAAGTCTTGGATTTTCTCAGGATATATTGCAGATGAACTTACATCCTGTGTCCTTGTTTCATTTGAAAAGAATAATTACTAATCAATAGTGAAGGGCTAGGTGACAAAGTAGGTTAATACACTAGCCTTTTGCCTCTGGAGAGCTCGATTGTAGCTTAGGTCATATGTAACATGGGTTCGGTGGTTTCAGTCTCGTCCCTAGTGGGTGTCTGGCCATACCACAAAAATCAAGCCACAATTTGATATATGTCACATGGCTGGCAGTTTCTGCTCAGAGAAGTCCTGAGATTGGAACAATAAGGGTGTTGCAGACCAGACAGGAACGGGATGTATTGACATCAGTGTGAGGAAAATACTATACAAGACTCTGCCAAAGCATCATATGTGTATATACATTATAAGCAGCACAGGTAATGCTACTGATCACTAAAGTTGCGTGGCACTTCTCATGATTTAATCCTGATTCAGCTTATAATTTTGCCTAAATTTCACCATTCAAACGGATGTTTTCCCTGGGTGGGTGCCTCAGGCTGAATTTTATTTTGAAAGGCTCAGCAAAAATGATTCAGCTATTTCCAGGAATGAGATTAGGGGAAAATATGTTGTTTTGCCCATGTAAAAAAAATTCTTATAGCTACAGTATTTTGTTGAAAAGTTCTAGTGCCTCTGTGTTTTGGTGCAGGGACTTGAAATTTGGCAGGGACATCACCCTGGTGTCAGAGACATACTTTTTGCCATCCCAGTGAAAATTCACCCAAATTTGGCCAAGTTATGAGTCTGGAAATTCTCAATTTGCACATACTTGGTGGAAACTGGAAACTATGGGAGCTTGAAATCTAAATTCTCCAAAGATTCTATTTGCACTGAGCATGCTCCAGCACCTCATAATTTCTACATATCAATCTGACCGTGCCTCTGACATCCTCACAGACGCACTGAGCATGCTGTGTCCTGGAGCTGAGCAGGACTTCCCTGCAATTGCTCCTTCTTTCAGCCGGGGGCAACTGTGGTGCGGGCAATGGAATAGCTGCGGTCTCAATGCTCCCCTTCTCAACACCCAGACAGCAAGAAGGAAACAGCTTGACTGACATGCAGGGGTGGGGTGAGGAATGGCAGGGGGTTCTAGGTTGAAGGGAACCAGAAAGGGAGGGTATAAAAGCCCAGAGTGGGGAAGGGTTGAGATAGATAGGCGCCAACGTGCAAGGTGGTGTATAGGAAGGGTAAAGGCAGGACAAAAGGGGATAGAATCTGGGAAGAAAGTAGGGTTAGAGCTGGAAGGGGATAGATATGGATAGAAGGAAAGGGACAGGAAGATCTAACCACAAGTAACTAACACTCCCCTTCAGTACCTGGAATTGAATGCAGGAGTCCCGAGTTCCTACATTCTTCTGCTGTCAGTAAATAGCTGCAAAATTCACTGACAAAGTGTGTGCCTCATCCCCTTCTAGCGCTGGTCCACCTGCATAATAACAGCCTACTACTGCTACCAGTTAAGCTGTGAGTTCAAGCACTAGAGATCTGTGCTGTGGATCTAACAGTCCAAACCCCGCTGATGACCCACTTTGGGAGTCAGTATGATTCCACATGAGATAATTTCTATTCTTTCTTTATTTTTAAACTAAGAAATTGCATTTAAAAAAAAACAACCTGTATTAAAAGAATGTTAAGGCTGCATAGCCAAGCATTCAAAAGTTAGGAAATTCCAGAATTAAGGTTGCCTGTGCAACCTTAATTCAATCCCTGTGTGCATATGCATTATGTTACAGTCTTTAATGACATGATCACATATTATTTTTTCCAGAGGATCCCTGCCTCATTCAGTGCACAGGATGATGGTGCTCTGTGGAGGAATCAGGGCCGTGTAGGAAACGAGGCTGTTGTCTGTAGGACCACTGGTTAAGACAGCTGTGTGCTGCCATGGAGAACTGGAATCTATCCCTGCCTGTGCCTATATGATGCTAGGCAAGTCACTTAAATCAAATGTTTCACAGGTGGCCAGTAGCTGTGTGTTTCTCATTTGCCCAACATGATTTGCAGAAGTGCTGAATGCACAGAACTGCAACTGGAGTAAGTGGGCACTGTTATTTGAACATGTGAAGTGCTATAAAAATGCTAAGTATTCTGGAAAATCAGGTCCTTGGTGTCTCAAGTTGAGAAACCAAAATTAATAGACATTTTTGGCAATTTTGGCCTTCATCTCCCTGTGCCTCAGTTCCCTTTCTGTAAAATGGGAATAATAACACCTCTTCTCACAGGGGTGTTATGAAGATATATTCATTATTTGTGAAGCACTCAGATACTATGGTGAAAGCACTCTAGAAACCCTCACGGGAAATTAATAGTTCTGTATACAGTGAAAGGCTTGGAGGTGGTGTGTGTTAAATAAGGCTTGGGGCCACACATCAGATGAGGAAGATAGCAACAAGTATCTACCCATTCACTGAATGAGATAGGAATCCTGTGGAAAAAATAGTATGTGATCATGTAATAAAAAACTGTACCATAATGCATGTGCACAAGGGACCAAATTAAGGTTGCACAAACAACCCTCATTCTGGCATTTCCCACCGCAATGTTCTTTTAACATAGTTTTTTGTATGTAATTTAATTATTGTGCTTAATAATTCTTACATGGACAGCCAGCCTCTGATGGCTCTGTGTGTGTGTGGTTTTAGGGAGTGCTGCTTCTTGCCTATTACTAGGTGGTGACTACATCATAATTTTCATATTGCCTGGCTGGCTATGCTAAGGGCTTTGCTGACTCTGCCTAGCAACAGACTAGCTGTAGTACATACACCAATACCTTACAGTTTGTGTATCTGTTTGGAGGAGTACTGTACTGTTTTTGCTGGTTGCTTGCAGGAGCAGCCTCTGAGCAAACAGGCTAAGCTGACTAACCTTTCTACATGAGCAGTGAGCTGGAATGGAAGATGCTTCCTGTAAGGGCCAAATGCTGTCTGCCTTACCCTGATAGCTTCAAAGAGACTTCTGGTGTGAGGAAAAAGCAATCTGGATTTGACCCCACAATTAATTGTTGCATATTTTTAAAATGCTTAAATATTTCAAAAATGAATTTATGGAGCATAGTTCTAGTTCTGCAGTATATATATGGGACTCCTCATATCATGCATTTTAATTGTAAGTTCTAATTGACTGGTTTAATGATACTTTGCAAAGTAAACTCAACATGTAGGTCCTAAGTTCACAATGAATGAATCCCTGGATGTTTACCAAATGCCAAAATTAAATTACATTCTTAATTGTTTTGCAAATACTTTGGCCTAACTAATTAAACAGGAATGACTTTCTGCATTGCTATAGTGCAAGGAATATTAAAGCCTTTAGGACTCGTTTCAAATTAGCAAACTCTACTTGTTTCATTTTACACTATGTGGTCAACTGACACTTTAAAAAATCTGGTATCATGATACAACTTAAGTTGCCAGAGAAAGCTGTTAAAAACAATTACTGTACTGAGGCTCACTGTACAAAGGGACTTGGCATTGCAATGCTGAGCATTGCATCACTTAACTTTTAGGCACCTAGCCACCCTGTAGAAGCCACACAGCCTGAGTTAGGCATGTAGGTTCCCTATGCAATGCATGGGGCAAGATAGGTGCCTGGGAGTGGGCGGGGAGCTGCTTAAAATAGCCAATGGGAGATGCTGAGGAAAGGGGTGTGACCTGAGCCCCACCCGTTTCATGGAGTGTGGCACCTAAATCCAGGCTGGAAGGAAGTATTTTTCTCTGCTTGCGATTCACAACCAGCAATCCTATCCTGGAATCAGATGTTCTTGCAAAAACAGTGGTAGTGCATGCCTGATGCTACACAAAATGGCCAGGGGGAAATAGCAGCAGGGAGAGCAGCCTCCCTTATAACCTTTAGCCCAGTGGTTAAGGAACTAACATGAGATATCAAAGACCAGGGTTCTATTCCCTTCTCTGCCTGCTGAAGAGAAGGAAATTGAATCTTTATCTCCCACCTCTCAGGTGAGTGCCCTACCACTGGGCTATAGAGTCAGTCATTCTAACACCTTCTCTTACACACTGCATATTGAATTATTTATACACAGTGGAACAGCTGCAACAGGAGAAAGACCCTCTTCAGACTATCACATAGCCTAGTGGTTAGGGCACTCACCTGAGAGGTGGGGAGCCATGTTTAACTCCCTTCTCCACATAAGGCAGAGGGAGGAACTGAAAGCAGGTGTCCCCCAGCCATTTTGTGTGGGGTTAGGCATGCTTTGAGAATGCCTACCAGATCAGTCCCTGCAGGTAAGATACACATCATGTGTGATGACTGTGCTGGGACTTCGGCATGAGGTAAACACTCAGGCATCTATACTGAGGCAGTGTGTGTGTGTCAGAAATTTAGGTGCCATGGGGACTTCTATGGCAAAAATTTAGGTGCTGAGGGATTTTAAGCACTTCCAGAGTTAGGTGGCCACTGAGCAGGTGTTTTAAAGATCTCAGTGGCACCAAAATTTTGGACTTAGGTGCCTAAGTCTTTCTGTGGCTCTGGGAGTGAGTGCTTTCAGTATTATTAAATTTTTATCTGATATTTAAGACAGACTTAACTTAGTTAGGTTCTTATGGTTCCCTGTGGTGACCTAGCAACTCCCAGAATTATACAGTGTATGGATATTGTACTGTGTATATCTTTCTCAATATTCCTTCAGTCAGTAGGAATCTGTGCTCATGTGTATTTGGGTGCTGGTGTTATTGGGGAAGGATGGGTCAAAAAGTGGGTTTCTGTTAAAGTGTTGAGGTTTATTGCCATCTTGATTTCTTGCAGGAGTGAGCTCCAGATTCATGGGCCAGTTGCAAAGAAAGCTCTCTGTCCTCCAGAAGTGAGTTTCTTCCTTGAGGGTAACAGTTTCATTGTTCCAGTGGAAGGGAATACGGTTGTCGTGGGAGGGCATGATCATACATAGTGAGGCAATCACTCAGGGAATTAGGGCTGTTCTCATGGAAGTCTTTGAAGATGAAGACTGAAATCTTGAATATCACCCAGTATTCAACAAAGAGCAGAGAAGTGAAGTGACGTGCTGTCAAGGGCCTGTGATACTGAGCAGATGGGCTATTGTGTTCTGAACCATTTGGAGCTTTTTGTTTCTTTCTTACTTTTTTTGTAAGGTAGATATTAGCTCCAACGGGTTACAATGAGGTCCTGAATGCGTGGATCACTGTGACTACATCTTAATCCAACAGGAGGGGACGCAGCCTCATAGCACGCTCTATATAGAAACATGTATTTTTCACAGCCATGGCTATTTGTGCACCTAGAAGCAGTGGGGAGCAGAGCTGTGGACTCTTTGAAGGATATGAGGGTCAGACACTGTTCCTGGAAGGTGATGTTATAGTGGTGGCAAGTAGAGCTATCCGGAGGATGAAAATTCTGTTTCATGGCAATGTTAGACATTTATTTTTCTTCCACACTGGAACAAAACCATGACCTTTTCTAATATTTTTGCAAAAAATGGCTGTTTGAAATGTGTGCGTAGCCTGGTCATCAGGGATGTGGGAGACTCGGGTTGATTCATGTCTCTGCTCTGCATGATTCATAGCACAATTTTTCATCCCAGATCATTCGGAAGCAGGCAAAGCAGGGATATGAACCAGCCTGGGTCTCCCACATCGCAGGCTGTAGTCTGTCTTCCTCTCACCCTTTCTGATGAAACTTCACTGAAACAGGTACAGCTCCGTGAAATATTTCAATTTTGACAAAATTCCTTTTTGTGCCCTGCTAGAAGCTGATACACTGTTTGGGTGTAAAATGATCAAAAAGGGCCAGCTAACCAAGTTATAGTCTAAGGAGAAATTCCTGACCTTTAGGATTTTTATGGGATGTGTTTCGCAATGTTTACTCTGAAAATCCATCACAAATAGACATCCTTAAAGCTGTTGCAGGTGCTATGGTTTTGGGTGTGGCATAAGCACCTGAATAGAATAGAATAGAACAGAACCACATCATCTTCCAAGAAAACAACAGAGCAGTGACGTGAAAATCCAAGTTGTGAGGGGAATAATGTGTCAGAGACCTTAAGAGTAAAACTTTCCAAACTCTACACAAAATAAGGGTTTGGATTTAGGTATTGCACAGGCAATTGATATGTACCACAGGGGTCACTGTATGTATAATTTTTATTGTTTTGATGTTAGGGTTGAGGAAAACAGACAAATGCATCCCTTCTTTAAACAAGGCTCTCACTTTTATCATACAATGGTGGATGACAAAAAGCCAATTGCCCCATGGAATATTAAGAGGTTGTATTTTATATGTGTGAAACATCGTGTTCTATGCCCTATATCTTATTTTTGTGGTAGGGCCTTGACTTGTTCTGCATTCAGCATACTGGAGATAGAGTGGGGTGTAATCTTCTTTGTACAGAGATTGTGCCAAGCAACTTTAAAAATACGATTGTTCTAAGTTTAAGTATGTATATTATTTTAAAGAAAGTGTATTTGATTTATATCACACATCCTTTTAAGACTGTCTTGGCTAGTTAGGCAACACCTGTGTCCTATATTTCTATCCTGCTGGGTGAAACCTGATATGAAGGTTGAAAGAGTTGCTTTTGTTTTTAAAACAAAAAGTATGAATTGGGCAATCTAATTTTGATAATGAATGGTTGAAAAGAGTTTGTCTTTTGTCTGCTAAGCTCTATTTTCAAAAGCTATATTTTAAAAAAGGGCATGCAATAAGCCCTTATATGGAGTGGTGTCTTTGCTGTACTGAAAAAAAGAGCGAGTTTACAAATAGTCCCAGTATTTATATGTAGATATGAACTGCAGTGTATGCTGAATAGCTAACCTACCAGCTAACCTACTGTAGCCCACGAAAGATTATGCTCAAATAAATTTGTTAGTCTCTAAGGTGCCACAAGTACTCCTGTTCTTTTTGCGGATACAGACTAACACGGCTGCTACTCTGAAACCTATTACTAGAGTTCTATGTAGCTTGAAAGCTTATAACTTTCACCAACAAAAGTTGGTCCACAATAAAAGATCTTACCTCACCTGTCTTGTCTGTCTTATGGCACATACTCTTTCTATTTTAGATGGGTCTGAGACAAAGTTTGTATCTCAAATTTAAATCTGAATAGTTTTTTCAAAATTCAGCTGTGTATGGAGTTGTTTCACATCCAGGATTTTGGTAAAGCTTGTTGTAGATACAAGGAATAGAAACAAACAATTACAGTAAAATCCAGATAAGATCTTTCCAAATATTGGGTGGGGTTGGGTATAGGACCAGAGTTTTGATTCAGGCCCATCTATCTATTATGCAATACTCAACACCATAGCAGCCTATCAAACATAAACAGTGCCACATTTTCAAAATGCAGAGTCCTTTTTGTAAGTGCAGTTTGTGTATGTTTTTCTGCAGATGCACGCCTTTATGCCTCATTGTGTGAAGAAATTAGGTAGTAAAGCAAGCATATGTTTAGACTTGAACCCATGAAAACAAGCTAAGGCCTCATCTCTTTTGATAATGTATCCCTTATTCTAATAACTTGAGCTTCTGAGGCTTATATTAGAAGAAGCCTAGATGAGTAATATTTTTAGTGATCTCTTTTCTGAGGCCAGATTACTCTGTGATGCTTACAGCTACCATGAGTACAAGGCACAACTTTTTAAAGAGACATAGTGATTTCAAATACTAAAAATGACTAACCATTTTAATAGTGTGTTCTAATTGCAATAACCTCTTTCTTTTCAGCAGGCTGTACTGAGAGATAATTGACCTTTGTGTCTGTTAAGCACTCTCACATTTGGCTCAGGATGCATAATTCACATCACAGCCAATTACCTTGTGATATAGCCCACAAAGAAGCTTGACTGTTGGCATATTGTTGCACAGCTTTGCTTTTTTTTTTTCTTCTTTTTTTTTAACCTGTATTTAAATATCTTCATGTTCGGGGTATAAGATCTTGGCTGTTTCAAAGCTCAGTCCATTTGCCAGACTGGATCTGATTTATTTTGTTCCGATCCTTCTTCCTCTACTAAATCCAAACAGGGAAACCCCCAAAACAAATCAGTTCTTTTTCAATTCATACAGCCAAACTGTGATTTACAGTGCAGTAGAAAATAGGTGTCTCTTAAATACTATTGTTAGTTAATCTTGTCTATAATGTCTTTCAAACTGGACACTGCCTTATGCATGAAGAAGTGCTCTAATAAAGAAGATTCCATATCGTAATCATCTATTGATATCATCTATTATAATATCGGGGGGGGGGGGGGGTTGGTTGGTCATGATTTAACCAGAAACCAGTCAATTATTCTTTAATTAGTTCTTTAAGATTTGGTACACTGCCCATCTCCTTAGCATGTAGGCAATTTGCAGAAATTAAGTCGTCTTTTTTGCTTTGTCCTGAGCTCTTGTTCTTCATCTCCAAGCATTCCTGTCAAGTGTGCCTTCCAATCTGACACTGACATTCTTCATGTCCTCCTTCACCACCTCGACTATCTTTTTCTGGGTCTTCCTCCTAGTCTTTGTCCCGTGACTATTAGATCTTGTACTCTCTGGCCAACTTATCCTGTGTCTCATTGTCTCACATGACTGAACCATTTCAGTTAATACTCTCACTCAGCTTTTCCAGGATGGAGGGTACCTGCACCATGGCTTGCATCATTTCATTGTATAGTCTATCAATTTTCATCTTACTCAGCATTCACCTGAGCATTTTCATCTCGGCAGTATGAAGCAGCTGTTCTTCTCTCTTCCCCATTGGCCAGCATTCTGAACCATATGTCATCATGGCTGGCCTAGTCACTGTTGGTATTATATGGCCTGGTCCATTCTGGAGACAAGAGACTGGCTGCACTGAAAAGCTTCTGGGTGCTTTTCAGAAATAGCACTATGTAGAGCCTTGAGATTACAAAGGCCTGGCAAGGTCCTCATCTGAGATGAACTGTCATAGCTCCAAGCTTACTGTAGATGAGAGAGGCATTATATTCCACAAATGTCTGGGAAATCTTGGAGTAGCAAAGGATCCAATATGTCCCCACATCAGTGAATTGTATTGTGAAAATTATACCTCTACCTCCATTACAAGACACATTCATAACTCACCAGCCCCAGTCCTCCTGACAGTTTCTTATCTGAGTTGAATCCAACTTTTCCTATTCAGATCATTACCTCTGTCAGACACTGGGAAAACAGAGACCAGAGCAATCAAAATTGAAGAAAAGGAGATGTAGCCTCTGAGCCCTGCACTTTGTGGATTGTAGCAGAGTGGAAAACACCTGGGACTCTCCAGTACACAGATTGTCAACACCTTCTTTAATCTCATGCTGGCTAAAATATGCATTAGTATGTTTTGTACTAAAGAAACTCTTGTTCAACACCAGAGACCACCCCAGGCCTAACTTCTTTTTTCTAAGCAAGTTAATTGAGAGGTAGCAGATAATAGTCTCCAGTACAACCTGTCAGCTCCCAGAATCCTTCTCAGTCAGACCTCAGGCCACATTATGATACTGAGGCAGCACTTTTTGCTCCCATAAATGACCTCCTCCTATCTCTAGACAAGGGAACTCTATCAATACTTATCCTGCTATACCTCTGTGTAACATTTGGTAGTGTTACCTCACATCCTGACTCCAAAAAGCTGCAAGAGTGATTGGAAACTCTCTGAAGGAGCTCAAGTCTCCTTTCAGACCAAACTGAAAGGTTGTTTATAGGCAATTTTTCTTCCATTAGGAGAGTCTTACAGAGCTCAGTTCTTTCTACTATATTATACAGTTCTAGAGACTGCTGGAAGAGCTGGTGAGACATCATGGGCTGAAGTGTCAGAGGAGACCCACCTCTACCCTCTCTTTTTCCTCCAAATATAACCTGCACCCTATCTTAGCTTGGTCAGTGATTACCTGAGTTTGGCACCTGAACTCAGGCAAAACTGAAGGGAGATGCTGGTTGCAAGAGGAAAGTGCTTTGTAGGATCTCCTTCTTTAACATCCTCCACTATCAAGAGATTCTACCTTCAGTTAGTTAAATTGGTCTGCAGCAGCCTTAAGTTCTTTCAGACTCCTGAATGCTGTTGGATGCCCAAATAGCCATGGTAGAAAAAAACAAAACAAAGGCTATTTCCACCTGCAGCTTGTCGGGAAAATGCACCCTCTGCAGGGTGCATTTGTGACTTCTAGGCTTGATGATCTCAACTCCCTTTATTTAGGGATAGCTCCAGTTACAGCAGCCTGCCTGTTTAGTTAACACATGGCATCATGAACACAGTATCCTTGTGTTCTGCTTTCTGCACTGGCTCTGTGATGAACCCATAGTATAGTTCCAGGTCTCTGCCTCCGTATTCAAACCCTACTATATTGTTAGATAACTGAGAGAATGGTCTCCCTCCATGACCACAAATTCCCATGACATCTACATTCTCTGGATCTAGGAACCTGTCCAAAAATCGGAATGGGATGGTGAGTATACAAAACAAACTTCCACAGCATGGTATATTGAATCCTCTTCCCTTGGGCCATCACTGGTGCCATCAATGTCTTAGAGAGAAGAGAGTCTTTTTCTGAGCACAGGCTTGTGCCTTCCAGCTCTGTGCATGTTCACATCCCATAACAGGGCACTCTCTCCTCATATGTCTTATCTGCCCACAGGAGTCACAAGTTACTGGCTGGTGCTTCGAGTATCTTTCCTAGGTCAGGGGATGAACTCAGTTGTGGAATAGTGGCTGAACTGTGGTCTGCGAGTCCTACTCTAGTTTTTCAAGGTGCCCGGTGGTCCCATTGGTGGTATTGTGTCTCCTTGGACTACCCCTTGTTCGCCTTGGACTACCCCTGGTCTAATGGGTGGTTTGACCTTCTGGAATGGCATCCTTGGGTTGGACCCCTCAGAAGGGGTTTACTGGTTTGAGTTCACCCACCTGGGTCTCTCTCCAGTTTGTCTCCTGCCCCCTGGAGGCCTTGGGGGATTCTGCTTCTAGTGACCTTTTGGCTTCTACAGAGTCCTCCATTAGCTACACCACCTTTGATAACATTCCAGGATGGTGACAAAATACCCACTCGCTGCCTTTTATGGGTGATAGCTGTTGTGTATTTGGTTGTCATGGTTTTGTTGCTATGGCAATTGAGTTAGATTATTATGGGTTAGCTCAACCGGTTTCAACCAGTTGAGGAGCTCTCTGTACATATGTAAATAAAATGGAGGTTTTGGTTAGCTGCCTGCTCTCTGGCCTCAAGTGATTGCTTCCTACACCGGCTGCCCCAAGGATATAATACTGGCGACGAGGGTGGGATTCCGGTGCTGCTCCAGTAACAGAAGGAAGTAGAAGTCAAGGTAAAGACCAAACAAAGGAAAAAAGCTGCTTCTTTGCACTGACTGTGAAAGTGAAACTAAAAATCATGGCTACTCTGACCAGGCCCCTGGAGCCTTTTGATGAGAATACAGAGCAGTGGCATGTTTATACTGAGCGTTTTGAGCTTTTTGGTATTGCAAATGACATTACAGAAGCGAAGAAGGTGCCAATATTCTTAACTGTTGTAGGGGCTAAAACCTACTCTCTGCTACGCAGCTTACTACACCCTGTTAAGCCTGAGACTAAATCTTACAGTGACATTGTGGAAATCCTGGGGTCTCATTTCTCCCCAAAACCACTGGTAATTGCTGAAAGATATAGGTTCCACAAAAGAGACCAAAAGGAAGATGAAACAGTTGTACAATTTGTAGCCATTTTAAAAAAGCTAGCAGAACACTGTGAATTTAAAGAAATGTTACATGATGCCCTGCGTGACAGGTTAGTGTGTGGCCTGTACAGTGAAGCTATATGGAAGCGCCTACTGACAGAGGCTCAGCTTACCTTACAGAAGGCTGTTGATATTGCTGTCTCCATGGAACTGGCTACAAGGGAGGCACAATACATCGGTGCACCCCCTAGGGTGCAAAAAGTGTCACAAGAACCGACCCACAAAACTGTGCAGAGTCAAGAATGTTACCGCTGTGGTAAGCCGGGTCACCAGGCATCAGAATGCTGGTGTAAGGACCTGGTGTGTCGACACTGTGGCAAAAAGGGACACATTCAGTGTGCCTGTAAACAAAAGAAAAAGAGGCCTGTGGTCTGGCCGACAAAAAGAGGAACCCTGCATACCCTAGAGCAGACCCAGGATGATCAAGGTGACACCTCATCGCAAGAGGAAGTGCCACTGCATGTTTTGTCTTTGGCAATGGGCTCACATGAATACTGGGTAACCCCGTTATTGGATGGCAAACGTATACGCATGGAACTGGACACCGGTGCAGCCGTCTCACTGATCTCCGAGACTGTGTATAAAGAAAAGCTACAGCATCTTCCGCTTAAGGCAACAAAAACTGTTCTGAAGACGATACGGGAGAAGCTGTGCCTATGCTGGGCACTATTGATGTTAAGGTGGAGCTCAATGGACAGGTGGCTAAATTGCCACTGTTTGTGGTGAGAGGTAACTACCCAGCCTTAATGGGTAGGTCTTGGCTTGGGAAGATTCAACTGAATTGGGCAGAAGTGCACCGGATGACTAAAGAAGAAACCAGTCTAACCCCTATACTAAGGAAACATGCTGCTGTTTTTGGAGATGATTTGGGAAGTATGAAGGGAATCACTGTGACATTGAACATTAAACCTGGCAGTCCACCAAAATATCTGAAAGCCCGAACTGTGCCATATGCCATCAGGCCAAAAGTTGAAGCAGACCTGGAGCGCCTGGTCACCAATGGAGTCCTAATACCAGTTACCCATAGCTCATGGGCCACTCCTATCGTCCAATCGTGAAGAAAGATGGCTCTCTCGGATTTGCGGTGATTTTAAAGTCACTGTCAACCCAGTGTTGTGTGCAGAGCAATACCCACTTCCCCGCATCGATGACCTCTTCGCAGGCCTGGCTGGGGGACAAAAGTTCAGTAAGATTGATCTGAGTCAAGCATATTTACAGATGCACGTCAATGAAAAGTCCCAAGAGCTGTTGACTATTGTGACTCATAAGGGGCTTTATCGATACTGTCGTCTACCCTTCGGAATAACATCTGCTCCCGCCCTGTTCCAGAGGGCTATGGACCAGATCTTGTGTGGCTTGTCAGGAGTTCAGTGCTATCTGGATGATATCCTGGTCACTGGAAGAAATGAAGAGGATCACTTAAAGAATTTAGAGGCTACCCTACAAAGACTGGAAGAGTATGGCCTACGAGTTCGCAAAGACAAGTGTGAATTCTTCAAGCCCTCTGTTGAATATTTGGGACACATCATTGATTCTGCAGGTCTTCATAAGGCCCCTGCAAAAGTTAAAGCTATTGTGGAGGCTCCCCCACCTCGAAATGTAAGCCAGCTGCGCTCGTTTCTAGGACTCCTGAACTATTATGGAAAGTTCATCTCACAGTTAGCCACACTGCTAAAACCACTTCATGAGCTCCTTGGGCAGAACAAGGCCTGGAAGTGGACTGAAGCCTGTGATGTTGCGTTTAACAAAGCTAAGGATGCATTGCTAAATTCTGAAGTTCTAACGCACTTTGATCCATCCTTACCACTGCAATTGGCCTGCGATGCCTCCCCTTATGGAGTGGGAGCAGTCGTGTCACATATTATGCCTTCAGGAGAAGAGAGACCTATTGCTTTTGCTTCACGCACTCTAAGCAAAGCAGAAACTAACTACGCCCAAATCGAACGTGAGGCATTAGGAATTGTTTTGGAATTCGGAAGTTTCATCAGTACCTGTTTGGGCGAAAATTTACTCTTCTCACAGACCATCGACCTCTGACATCAATTTTGGACCTTACACAGGCATTCCCCATTAGCTGCTAGTCGTATGCAATGTTGGGCATTGTTACTTTCAGCACACACATATGAAATCAAATATCGAAATCCACTCTACGGCAATGCAGATGGCCTCTCAAGGTTGCCTTTGCCGGTCAAACACCACGATAGTGCCCACAAGGAAATCTTCTACTTTGAACAGGTAGAGAATACACCCATCACTGCTACTCAGATAAAGAAGGCAACTCGCGTTGACCCAGTATTGTCCCACGTTATGGACCTGGTGATGCATGGAACATCTCGACAAACCTCTCCGGTCTCATCCGACCTTGTTCCCTACATGTCCAAGCGGACGGAGTTATCGGTCCAATCTGGTTGTTTGTTGTGGGGGAGACGTGTCATTATTCCACCACCACTGAGATCACAGATGTTAGAACAGCTACATTCCGGTCACTGTGGAATAGTGCACATGAAGGAAATTGCATGAAGCTATTTTTGGTGGCCTGGACTGGACAGCGCTATTGAAGAGAAGGCAAAAGCTTGTATGTCATGTCAGGGTGTGAGGAATGCACCCCAGTGGGCACCCCTACACCCATGGGACTGGCCTGAAAACCCGTGGCAACGTATTCACGTTGACTTTGCTGGCCCCCTTGAAGGAAGCATGTTCTTGGTGGCAATAGATGCCCATTCTAAATGGCCAGAAGTCTCTATAATGCAGTCCACTTCTGCAGAGAGTACTATCCAAAAACTACGAGGACTCTTTAGTCGTTTTGGTCTGCCAGAACAACTTGTGAGCGACAACGGACCGCAGTTCGTTTCTCAGGAGTTTCAAAATTTTATGAAAGCAAATGGGATACACCACATCACGTCAGCACCATATCATCCGTCCACCAACGGATTAGCTGAAAGATTTGTGCAGACAATGAAAAACGCTTTGAAATCAGCAAGGGGACATCACTCCATTCAAAAGCGTCTGGATACCTTTTTACTTTCCTACAGAAACGCACCTCATGTTACGACCCACGCATCTCCGGCCTTTCTAATGATGGGACGACAGCTGCGCACTTGCTTTGATCTGCTGAAACCTTCTGAACCCCGACAAATTGTGCAACATCAGCAGCAATATCAAGTCATCAGACGGGCACCCAGAGCAAAAGACCGAACCTTTAGCCCGGGACAGCCAGTTTTGGCTTGGAATTATACTTCCAGAGCTAAATGGGTTCCGGCCACAGTCATCACTCAAACAGGACCTGTTTCCTACACAGTCCGGACTGCAGAGAATCTTACCTGGCGGAGACATGTAGATCAGCTGTTGCCAGGTCATGCCAGTCCTCAGGACCCATCTGCAGTTGAGGGGTCTGACTTCACCTCTTCTGGTGAGGGATCGAATCACGAGTCACCTGTTTCTGACTGTTCTCCTCCATTACTGCCGGCGGCTGAGATACCCCTTTGCCCAGCACGAGCTGATACCCCCTCCTCACATGTTCGTGCTGCGGACCCTGAGCCCCTAGTGCTTTCGGGTGCAACAACACCAGTAGTTCGCCGTAATCCACCTAGAGACAGAAGACCTCCTCATCGGCTGGATCTTTAGCTAGGGCGAACCCACGGTTATGGGGCAAAATAATCCCCAGGGTTTAGCCGGGAATGGAGGCAGTCTACCCTCCTTCTCTAGTCTAGTGTGTGTTTTATTTAGGGGATGTTCTTATTAGGGGGAGAGGAATATGTTGTGTATTTGGTTGTCATGGTTTTGTTGCTATGGCAATTGAGTTAGATTATTATGGGTTAGCTCAACCGGTTTCAACCAGTTGAGGAGCTCTCTGTACATATGTAAATAAAATGGAGGTTTTGGTTAGCTGCCTGCTCTCTGGCCTCAAGTGATTGCTTCCTACACCAGCTGCCCCAAGGATATAATAATAGCTTTATACATTGTTCCGTCACAATGGCCTTGGCCACTTAGGCCTCTGATTGTTCCTCCAGATGGAGCCACTTCCAACAGTGTTCTCTGAACTCTTGCAGTACTATTCAGGTTCTGGCCCCCTTGGGGTAGCTCTCAGATCTGCATAGTTGGCAGTGGGTTTCTTCAGAAATGTCCAAATAGTCCAAAATGGCAGACTTTACTTGTTTATAGTCCTTTGACTGTTCCAAGGCCATATTAAGATAGGGTCCCTGTGTTGGACGCTCAAGTATGAGACTAAAATCAAAATTTGCTGTTCTGGGGGTCACCAGGAGGCTAGTGCCACCTTCTCAAATGTAATTAAAAACGCTTCTTGTTATATTATCATAGAATATTAGGGTTGGAAGGGACCTCAGGAGGTCATCTAGTCCAACCCCCTGCTCAAAGCAGGACCAATCCTCTGGATCCTCATCCAGCCCCACTTGGTTAGCTTCACAGGTACCAGAGGGGAAACCCCCTTGGTGGAAACATGACTGGCTGGGACTCCCTGGGGACGTAGTGCTGACCCTATCTGTTGTAGCATTTCTTTTTGAAACTACTGTTCCTGGCCATCCGTTCCCTCAGTAGCTATTGCTGTTGCGTGGTCTGAACCTGCTGTTGGGTGGTCCACAGCTGCAGAAACTGCTGTTGCTAAGCAGCTTGCTACTGTTGCTGCATCTCTGCTAGCCACTTATACCACCATTCTGGTTCCATCTTATACAAAGCTGCTGAGTTCTATCCCCTCTATGGCTTTTTTTTTTAAACCCCTTGTATCAGGCATAGTCATGCCCACATTCTCCACCACTTGTGGGAACTAGGGTGTTCCCGTGTCCCTACCAGACCATGTTTGAGTTGTTCACAACATCCTTCCCCCATTTGTAGTACACTAAGTGTTCTCCAAACAAAACAAACAAGGGGGAAATGAGAGGGAGAGAGGAGAAGCAGAGTAAAAGAAAAGACAGGCTAAGGTGGCTTTTGGGTCACCCCTTGACAGCTTGGTTTATTAGCTGGTATAGTGTCTTTAATCAGGATTAGGGTTTTCCTCCAGCACCTTCTCTTGGGTCACCTCTCTTTATAGCTAATCCATGTGGTCTCAGGGATGGTGAGGTCTGTGACTGGCTCCCTCTTTGCTGATCTGTCTCTGAGGTACAGCAGTCTTCTTCCTGTGGCAGGTGTGGAAGCCAGTAAATAATTAACAAGGTTTTGAAGAGATCTTAATGAATGTTAGTTAGCATGAGTTAGGTTAACTGTGACCCTGGTGACGTGAGGAAGCAAGATAATGTAAGACAGAGTGAATTGTGTGAAAGTTATTACGACCTTGCAATGTGCAGTCTTGCAGTCTTGTTTTTCTAGTGAGATAGCAGAAAAGCTTATGTATAAACAAAATGTATTTGTTGCTTTTTACTGTCTGTATTATTGCTAGAAATTGTCTGTAAAAGGTATAAAGGCTTGCTGTGATTGTTTACCAGTTGAGAGACCTGTCCAGGACCCTATGTCCTATGGCACTCTCTCCCTCCATGGTAATTACTGGAGAAATAATAAAGTATTTGATTTTGCTGCATCCAAACAAAAAGTGAGAACTGAGTTTTTCTTCGACAATTTGGGGGCTCGTCCGGGATGGCAACGCCCACGGACCCACAGACAACTACTACGGATCATTCCCCTTCGAACCCCATGGTGCCACATGAGAGGTATGAGACCTTTTGAAATCTCTATTGGGGTATCGGAGGAGGATTTTCCCTGAGGACGTCTGTCTCTCTGTTGGGCTCACGCCATCTGAACTTATTGATTGTGCAGCAGGATCAGATGCAAAGTGGTATTGGGGAGAGGCCCCAATAAGGTTAGTTTATTGCAGTACTGGGAACTGCTGAGTTGGCCAAGGAAATGCATAAGGTAATGCATAAGGTAATGCATAGGTAAATGCATTAGAATGCACCGGTGCTGAGGGGTTTTTACCGCCTCAAGAGGGGTTGTCATACCGCCTCATGGTATTGGTCCGGACCAGGTAAAGATGCATCATGGTTTAAAAAAAAAAAAAAAAAAAAGATAAAAAGGTTGAAAAAGGGTTAGAAAAAGGAAGAAAAAGAGGCCTTGGTGTGTGTGTGTGTACACCAGTGTGAGTGGCTGTTACCGGGCTAGCCCAGTAACTAGTGGATCTTTAGGAGATCCGACCCACGGTGGGCTGACTCAGCCTGGCATAGTCCGGCGAGGAAGCTGCCTGGGTCTAGGAGTGTGTAAACCCATCTTCCCTCCCCTTTCCTTGTGAGTCTCTCCTGTGTGAGTGGAAAATGGGTAAGGGACTGTCTAAATATTCCACCTCACCCCCTAAGGGTGCCCCAGCATATTACATGTACGTATTATGGTCCTAAAACCTGCAGGTATTTAAATGATTGGAATCTGTATACACGTGAAAATTCATTTAAACAATGCCCATTAGAAGGTACCTTCAATCTAGATAAGATCATATATCTCAGTGGAGCTTTAATCACAAAGAAAAACCTCTGTTACAGTGTGAGCAATTTGTCTAAGGCAGGTTAATTTGAAATTCGGCTTAGCCCTGAGATAAGGGAGAAGTTGTTTTGTCTTCAAGGTCATGAATTAGTGCGGACTATGCTAAGTGCTAAGTAAAACTGCTTCAGCCCCAGCTGGTTGTGGAAAATAAAAGGCAAACCAAAAAGCAGTATAAGTTACGAAACTGAGATTGCATTTGCAAAGCTTAACGGTTCAGTGAGATCCAACAGTTTTTGCAACCCCGAAGCCATAGGGCAGCTGACCTGAACTGGAATCTCTGAAAGAGACGCCGCAGGAGATTCCGGGGTGTAAAAGAACAGCCATCCCAAGAGTGGCAGCATGTTGGAAATGCTGAACAAGCTGTATACAGGATAATCTCCCGTCCACCTATTTCCCTTCTCTGAACATTATACACAGACATGCCAGTCTGGATATGTGTAAGTATTAAAGTGGCTTAAGGCTTGGGGCATTCATATTTTTCCTGAGTGATGTGGGAGCATTCCCAACACTCTCCATTGTTGTTTTATTATTTTTAATGAAGCTTTAAAATTTGGATATATGGTGTGATTTCTCTATCTACCCCCCCAGTCCTGCAATGTCAGTTTGATCACCTGACATAAGGGATAATTGGTAACAGAAATTTGTCACAGTTTGGTGAGCAATAGAGAATTGGAAAGCACTGTAGAATTTACACCATCTATCTGTTTTACCCTTGTTAGTTTATGTTTGCTTTGTTTGGTACTGTTGGTGTTTTGTGTTAAGAATAGCATGATTATAGGTGAGCTCTAATAGAATAAGGAAACACTATTTGGTTTTGGTGCACTATTTAGCTTTGGCTCTGTTTTGTTTAACCGGTTACTGATGTTTTTCTGCTCTGTTCATTTGGGCGTTAGGTGTGTGAGCGGAACTGAACTTCTCGTTCGTAATTCCTCAGGGTGGAAGCCATGTGTGCGTGGTATGTTTATGTGTTCATGGTATGAACAAGGTGTATAATTGAAGAGTAAAAGTTTCCTTTGTAGGTTAAATGAAGAAAAAAAAAAAAAAGCCAAGTAGAGAATGGCTAACATGCGCTGGCCCCAGTCAAGGACACCGCTTGGCTGCCTACCAAGGGAAGGGGGTGGGGGAAATGTTTGCTGCAGTTACACGAGATTGGTGTGCAGCGGCCAGCCCACTCTCCTCCTTGGGGACCTTTTGTAAATATTCAGATTGATTTTATTTCGATGTCTACATGTTGTGGTTATGGATATGTATTTGTTTTAGTTGATGTATTTACCAATTGGGTTAAAGCTTTTCCCTGCAGGAAAGCAGGTGTCAGGACTGTTCTGACATTTTGCTTAAAGATTTTGTGCCACGTTTTGCCATCCCTGTGGGTATCAACAGTGATCGTGGAATTCATTTTTACTGGACCGATTGTGAAGGAGTTATGTGCAACTCACTGCCCTCACCACCTACAGTTGGGACAGTGGAACGCCAGAACGGGATTTTACAGAATAAACTGGCCCAGATTTGTGCTGAAACGAACTTAAGGTGGCCGGATGCCCTTCTTTTGGCACTGAGGTGTATGAGAGCCATTCCCAATCGAACGACTGGACTCAGCCCTCATGAAATTTGACAGGACACCCAATGCTGACTACCAACTGCACCCCCGCTAACCCCAGCTCAGATGGACATTCATTTGCTGGATAACATAATGCTTAAATATTGTCAGGCACTAATGAAATGTGTTAAGTCTTTTTATACACAGGTGATGGAAGCACTATCAAAGGATCCTGTGCAACCTTGCCACTCGTTGGAACCAGGAGCCTGGGTCTACATAAAGATCCATCAGCGAAAGACTGCCTTGGCTCCATGCTGGAAAGGCCCTTTCCCAGTCCTGCTGACTACCGACACCGCTGTGAAGTGCCACAAACTGACTGCTTGGACCCAGGATTCTCACTGCAAAAAGACCCCTCCACATCAGAAGAATTTTCCTATTGATGATTAGCCTATTCTTTCTTCTAGTTCTACTGTGCTTCTGGACAGCAGGAAAAAAGCTCCCTTGACCACTGACAGACCAACTGTGCCTTTAGACTTTTCTAGAAAAGAGCACAGCTATTACAGGGTGATATGTGCTGGAAACCTCTCCCCTGTAGGATGCTAAACCTCGATTGTTTTGGGAACGAAGAAGACACACTCACTCCACTGACATTGCCAAAGTCCAGGAATTCCTGACTGAAAAGGACACTGAGAACTGACCCTGGTGAAGAAACAAAGAATTACATACTGGCAGGAAGAAATTTGTGGGACCCATGCTTGGGACTGTGGTATTAATTGGATTTTGGGGTTTATTCTACAGGCTGCGCCCTGTGTTCTGGATAAATCCTTCAGTATGTATTGCCCTCCCTAATTGGATTTTACCTGACATTGCCCTTATCCAGTTTTCTACATACCCAAATTGCTCACAAGGGGCTACCATTAGATTAGCACAACAAAAAGGCCTGGGTTATTTCCTCTGGACAAAAAGGGAATTGCCAGATCCCTGTGGGCTGGGTTATTTCATCTGGCCAATAGTGTAGTAGCCATTTGGACTACTCTTCCAGGCCAAGAACATGATAAGAAATTGGGGCAACTAGAAAAGGCCACTAGTCTTATTTTTGAAGCTCAGCTATCTTCAGTACAGGCTGGAGTTGCTGAGTTACATGTAATTTCCACCCTTAGTTCTATGACCCAGAAGTTACTGACAGAGATGGTATTGAATATCACTGAGGCTGGGAAGGCATTGCAGTGGGATCTGGACTAGACTTGGCCCACTGCCCTTACAGACGTCAGGAGTACCATCTGATCTGTGGTCATGAAGACATACTTGGACACTTTCTGGATGGAAGTGTGGACATTCACAGTGCTCCTTCCAAGCATATGGACCGGTTAGGGTGGGTGTGGGCTCCCACATACCGAATCCTGCTGGGTCCATGGGGAGGATGCCTGTGGGACTGTAATTGTTTACCGAGACATCTGGGGAAATTAGACCACCTGGTATCTCCAACTGATTTCTAGACAGTACCCCTGGAATGACACCTGACATTTTGGATAAGAATAGAGAGTCAATGGACATTTTGGCCGTTAGAACCACCACAGCTCAGTGTATTTATAAACTGAAGCTAGGGGAAGTTGTCACTGTTTATGACGATATTTGTTGAGAGGGTGGAGGTCAAGGAACTACCCTGACGGGACACCCACTTTTTCAAGCTAATGATAGCTGTGTGTGCATTAATGACACCACTTTACAAGATATACATATTGATCTTACCACTGCTGCAGGCAATCCTATCATTTCCTGGCCTGCAGATAGAATGTTACATGTAGCTCTTAGATTTCAGGTATATTTTAATTGGACTAGAATAGTACCTGATTGGTTTCAAAATTTGCTTTCATTGTTACCAAAGGTTCAAAGAATCTCTGAATTGCAAGGGCAAATTCCCATGTTTTAGAATGTATATCAAGCTGGAAGGAATGCCTTTCATACAGCTTATAGAGTGTTTACTTTATGTACTAGGTATGATGTTTTGTGCTTTGTGTTCACGATTGTACAACAGCCCCATTATATTATTCCTATAGGATTGTTATTATTTGTAGTGTTGTTAGTTAATTTAGGATTATATTGTTGTTGTTGTTGTAAATAACGTAAGAATAGCAATACCTTTCATGTTCATGCTAATCATGCATTGTCATTACGTCCCATGACGGTTGACATGTTTCCTGTAGTATCTGAAGTCCATGGTTTCATGCGAATTGAGATTTGAAATTGTTTGTTGTACTAGAAGTACAAAAGGGGGGAGTGTGGAAGCCAGTAAATAATTAACAAGGTTTTGAAGAGATCTTAATGAATGTTAGTTAGCATGAGTTAGGTTAACTGTGACCCTGGTGACGTGAGGAAGCAAGATAATGTAAGACAGAGTGAATTGTGTGAAAGTTATTACGACCTTGCAATGTGCAGTCTTGCAGTCTTGTTTTTCTAGTGAGATAGCAGAAAAGCTTATGTATAAACAAAATGTATTTGTTGCTTTTTACTGTCTGTATTATTGCTAGAAATTGTCTGTAAAAGGTATAAAGGCTTGCTGTGATTGTTTACCAGTTGAGAGACCTGTCCAGGACCCTATGTCCTATGGCACTCTCTCCCTCCATGGTAATTACTGGAGAAATAATAAAGTATTTGATTTTGCTGCATCCAAACAAAAAGTGAGAACTGAGTTTTTCTTCGACACAGGCTTTCCTTTTTTAAGCTTCCCCTTCCAGGTAGAGGAAATCTTACGGTGCCCAAGTGCTGGCTGAGGCTAGAAGAGCTCATTAGCCTCCTCTCTACTAGAGTGGGCATATGCCCTTTCACATGAGGCAAATCTGGACATGGAATGCCTAAAATATGGGGAAAATTTGGATTTCAATCTAGATTTCAAGTGCCTAAATTCAGGAGCATTTGGAATTAGAGTTTGAGTGCAGCCTGCTGCGCAAAGAGCAAGTTTGACTAGAGATCTAGGTGAAGAGTATGTAGCAGGATGGTCTGCCCCTTTGAGGGCCTGCAGAGCCTTGGAGCAGCAAGCCCTATCCTAGGGAGACGCCCAACTGGCAGGTGTTGGGAATCAGTTGATCCAGCTAAGCAGCAGTTAATGATTGGCTCTGATTCCCATCTGGAAGATATAAATAAGGACCCAGCTCTGTAATGGGGAGTGTGGGGCCAGGACAGATGGATGGACTGGCTGACTTTCCTGAACATCCGTGGACGGCTGCAACAAGGCAGATAGGCATTCCACTGAGGCAGGAGGCCTGAGGCTAAGAGAGGATCTTGAGCTACAGAGGAGTAAAGGGACCCTACAGTTCCAGTCCAGGTCAGGACTAACATTTTTGGGTTACTCTTCAATATTTCTTGCATTTGTGTTGTAGAAGAATAAAAGATCCTGCCTTGAAGGCAAAAACAGAATAGGCCATGGCTGCTGGTGGAAAGGCCCATTGACTACAGCTCTTATCTGGAGACATTTGTGCCCATCTTTAATTTGATGGAGAAAATCATCATGGTATCTCTAGCTCACCCACGGCTCGTGCAGGCCCAAGCCTGTTGCTTCATCTTTTCCCTTCTACCTAAATCTAATAGTAAAAACAAGTATGGGAAATTGCATATATGTTTCTGATTTAAATAGAGTGCTTGATGTGAACCTATTAATCTAATAGTTATAATGAAACTTGCATGCATTTTTCTTGGCAAAGGCTTCAGTCACTTTATTGTAAGCAATCCAACTTTCCTGTGTTTCCTCAGCAAAGCAAGTTTCCAGAGAGCTCAGTCTTTCCAAATGCATTGTCAACTGCTGATAAATTTTTATGAGCTTCAGCTTGAGAAGCTGTGGGTGGCAGCAGCCATGGATATCAGAAATGTTGGGAGAGCACTTAGTGTGTGCTGCTCCTCCTTTGGAGTACATCTGCTTCAAGTGTCAAATCATGACTGGATTTTGTTATAATCTGCATTTTTTCCTCCCTGCAGAGTTGGAATAATATCTAAAAAGTTATGCCTAAAGCCCAACCCAGGTTTCATTAGGAAAGTAAACATGTCATGGAGGCTCAGATGAATTTCTCACTGAAGGTCTTGAATCTCAGCTCAAGTTGGGCTGGCTCAGGATCCTGCCTCCCTGCTTGCCCATTCATGACTCATTGGAACATTGCAGCTAATAGTGCCCAGGCTGATGCTTATGAGTGCTGAGATAAAACATATGTGCGAGCCTTCAACTCCTAAACAAACAGAGGTATCAAGACCACGGGAGAGGAGAAGAGCAGAATCCAATATGATATTCACTGTCTTAATTATTGAATTAGGTGCTTGGATATATAGTGATAAGCACCCTGCGTATATTTAGATCTTATAGCTCTTTTCATCCACAGATCTCAAAACTCTTTTTACAAATATGAGGAAATTAAGGCACAGAGAAATCAGGTGACTTGATCAAGGTCCTATAGCAGTTCAGAAGCCAGGACTAGCACTCAGGTCTCTTGACTCTCAATCCAGTGCCATTTCCACCAAACCATGATAGATTCCTCAGAGTGCCTCAGACAGTCATAAGGTACATTTGATTAGAAATCTGTCACTTTTTCATAAGCACTGAATACCAAATTATTGACTGGAGTATTCTTTAAATACTGACTATGAATATAGAGGGGCAGTGGTAGTGAGGTAGGTTAGTGAGAAGGATTGGAGCCTCTGGGTCCCAGGAGGTGTGATAGGAAGGAGCTAGGCCGGGGGTTCTCAGACTTTTGTACTGGTGACCCCTTTCACACAGCAATTGTGACCCCCCCCCCATTATGCATTAAAAACACTTTTTTTATATATTTAACACCATTATAAATGCTGGAGGCAAAGCGGGGTTTGGGGTGGAGGCTGACATCTTGCGACCGCCCACGTAATAACCTTGTGACGCCCTGAGGGGTCCCGACCCCCAGTTTGAGAACCCCTGAGCTAGGCCCCAGAAGTGGGTCTTAGTGGTCATTTGTGTCATGAATGAGACATGCTTATAGAAGTGAGTGGGATGGGAGCCGGCCAGAGTACAGCAAAAGGATGTGAAACAGAGGATGGGTGGTGAAATCCTGGGCCAATGGGAGGTAGTGTGAGGTTGAGAGATATTAGGAAGGGATTTATAAGTAGGTATTGGTATTTGGGATAGCTAAATGTCTGCTATCACATTTAACTATTTGGCCTTCATGCCCATCACATTTCTGCCTCTGGTCAAATGAACCCAACACCAAGGAAAGGTTTTGTCATATACCTGGTGGACTTTAGCACAGTTTATTATACTGATGAGCACATGCTAGTAAGTAAAAATAAATAAATCCTTACATGTGACAAAAGTCATCCAGATTAATGTTTTGGTATTATTTCTGATTAATTGTTGATACTGCCCCTACAGTCCTCAGCCAGGATGGAGTCCTGCTGGGTGAGGTACATAAGAATCCTGGCTCCAGCTAGCTTACTATTATTTATATTAATATAGCGCCTAGGAGCCACAGTCATGGACCTGAGCTCCTTTGTGATAGACAATGTACAAACACAGAACAAAAGGACAGTTCTTTGGGGCAAGGACTATCAGGCAAGACGTAACAGGCTAATGAAACAAACAGGTAGGCTGGATGAGGGAGGGGTATAAGATAACAAAAATAATAGTTGGTAAAATGATCAAAACTGCCTTCGTGATTTAGGAGCCAAAGGCCATTTTTAAAAAAAAGTGATTTAGGTACTAAGGACTAGCTCCACAAAGGGATTTAAGGGCCTAACTGCTACTTTAGGTGCCTAAGTCCAAAAAGTAGGTCCTTAACACTCCTGTTCCACCCTGTAGGCATCTAAAGCCAGTAAAGGACCTAAGTCTCCACTGGTAAAGTCCACATGATACCTACATATCCACTGTGGGCATGTGCAAAGTTGCTTAATTTCTTACACCACAAAGTGCTTGGTGCCTAAGCCCCAGCAGGATCACCAAGGTTGGCATTGCCCCACCTATCTTGTCTGAGGGGCCCAATTCAGCAGGCATTCTCAGAGGGTGTCTAATAGCATGCCTACTGAATTGGGCCCTGCACAAAATGGAGGAGGAGAGGTGTGTGCCTGTAGTACAGTGGAGAGGGGCTGGAACCTGAGGCTACCATGCTTTCTCTGGTCCAATGACTATTTAAATATTTTATACAAATATGGAGATATACCTATCTCATAGAGCTGGAGGGGACCTTTGAAAGGTCATCAAATCCAGTTCCCTGCCTTCACTAGCAGGACCAAGTACTGACCCTGACAGGCTTTCCCCACCTCCTATCCCTAAATGGCCCCCTTACAAATTGAACTTACAGCCCTGGGTTTAGCAAGCCAATGCTCATACCACTGATATAACCAGCCCAGAATACTTGATAGCCCAGTGATTCAGGCACTCACCTGGGAAACTTGGGTTCAAGATCATCCTCTGAATCAGCTAAGGAGGGATTTGAACCTGAGCCTCCACTTCTTCAGGCCAGTATTAACCAGTGGGCTATACCTTTTTCAATTTTTTGTGAGAAAGGACTGACCTGGCTTAGGTATCTTATTCTCTTTTAGGGTGCAACCTAAGCCACAGCCCTCTCCTCAGCATTTCCTACTAGGCTGCTGGCTTCTATGATTCCTGTTCTTAGGTTCCTAACTTTCCACGTGCTTTGTATAGGGACCCTACCCCCCTAACTAAGGGCTGAGTGTTCTATTGGGCATCAGTGCATCTAAAGACAGGTGTTACAATGCTGAGCCCACCCTCAGGCTTCAGAACCTGAGCCGCAACTTGAAAGGGCTGTCTACACAGCTATTTTTAGAATGCTAGTGCAAGTCTGAGTCTGATCCAGGCTGGGAGGCTCACTGTTGCAGACTGTATCCTAAGTCCCACTGACTTCCAATGGAACTTAGCCTCCTAGGTTATGTCTATACTGCATTATAAACCTGGGCTCAGACTCAAGTTTGAGCCCAAACCCTCCTACTGTCCACACACAAATCAGCCTGATTCAGGTCAGCTGAATCCTAGAACCCACCCTCTGAGCCTGAGTCCACTGAGATTCAGGTCCAAGCCTGTCATTTTATACAGTGGGTGCAGTTCAAGCCGCAGATCCAAGTCAGGTCTGCATAGTGCAGTATGGATATGTTAGCATGGTTATGAGACCTAGGTCCAGCAATTGTAAACCCAGGTTTACAATGCACTATGAACACCAAATTCTTAAGCAGGGGTTTCACAGACCTGGGTTTACAATGCAGTGTAGACCTACCCCTAAATGCTAAGTCACTTTTGAAAATAGGACTTAGGTGCTTTTTGAAAATTTTACCCAGGGTTGTTTAACTATGTGCACAAGTTGCAGTCAAACAGTAATCACATTTCACTACCTACCACACTTAAGTTTTGGGTTATATTTTGAGATTTGGGGTTTACACAAGCCTCAAAGTAAAAAATGTGGGTTGCTGAATTCAGGTGAACCTAAACAGCTAGTCTGATTCACCAAGATGGAAAATATCAGGTTTCTCAGTGAGCTAGGTAATGTCCTCTAAAAGTTCTTTTATGTTGTAGAGAAAAGTCCAGTAGATGGTGTGCTTGCTAAATTGCTCGTAATGCTTCTTCATAAAATTGATGGCAGCGTCCACAATGATATTGAAAAATTTGATTGAAAAATTGTCCTTGAGACCTTGAGGAATCTTGTCTGCATCTTTATTAGCAAACTCTTTTACACACTATGTGCAATCTTGGGTGACATATGACCTTGAACCCTTGTTCTACTACAATTTTTTCCTGTCTGGTCTGCGGTTATCAGTGCATCAGTGAACGCTTTCTAATGATAACTCTCAAGGTTAATGTGCATAATGATTCAAGGAGTTTGAATGATGTAACTGTTCAAATTCAAAGATCCTGGACTGTATCACTAGGCTGATCTGGAAGAATGTGTAATGCCATATTGAAGCCACTGGGAATGCAAGTCCTTCAAATCTTGTGGCTTCAAGTTAGAGGGAGGCATTCTCTCTTGTGGGAATGCAATGTCTGTATTATGCATATTTTGATATTAAATATGAAATGGCTTCTGCTTTTTTATCTTGATCTTCCAGTATTCACAGGGGTTTAATAGCATGTTTATCAAAGGCTTCTTTTATGCCAGAGAGTATCAAACAATGTCAATGAGTGTTCATCACAGCACAATGTGCCTTCCCTTCAAATGTTTGCACCATTTGGCCTCAGCAAATTTGAGAGTGCTCAGTTCTCTAACTCTGATCCCGCCCGCCCCCCCAGTGCTATTTTGTCTACTTCATAGACATAGATACATCCATAGAGGTAAGAAAGTGTTCTCTGATGTTGGTACATGACCAACTACAATCAAATATTTTAAAAGTGTAGGAATTTGCTACTGATGATATAGCTCAAGAACTAGTGTAGTATTTAGCACTGATCCGACTATGAAAAATTATCAATTAGCTATTGGTTCTTTATCCTAGGTGATGTGCTATTGCCAAAATTTTCAAATTTGGGTGTCTGAAATTAGGTGGTCTGATTGTTTCAAAGACACTGTACTCACAACTCCTAATCAAGGCACCTAAGTTAATGAGCAGTGCATATGCTCAGCAAATTTGAAAATCAGGACCCATTTAGGCACCTAAATAACATAGGCATTTAAGGTATCTAACCTAGGCTTTGGCTACACTTGCATTTCAAAGCGCTGCGCAGCAGCGCTTGAAAGTGTGTGTAGTGCCAGCACTGGGAGAAAAACTCTCCCAGCGCTGTCCGCACTCCACCTCCCCCGGGATGAAGAAGCGGGCTGCGCTGGGGCCCGCTGCTGGGGCTTTGCTTGGGCTGGCGCTTAGAAGCGCGCAGCTGCAGCGCTTTTCAGCACTGCAGAGTGTTTTTCAATGCTGCTGCTGCAGCCTAAAATTGTTTAGTCAACTAAGTTTGAAAATAAGGCCCATAGATTTCAACTTTGTAAACAAAATTCCTATCAGAAACAAAAGACATGCACGGAGAGAAAAACTGGACTTTTAAATGTTTTGGGTAAGCTGTAGAGCAGGGGTCGGCAACCTTTCAGAAGTGGTGTGCTGAGTCTTCATTTATTCACACTAATTTAAGGTTTCGCGTGCCAGTAATACGTTTTAACGTTTTTAGAAGGTCTATTTCTGTAAGTCTATAATATATAACTAAACTATTGTTGTATGTAAAGTAAATAAGGTTTTTAAAATGTTTAAGAAGCTTCATTTAAAATTAAAATGCAGAGCCCCCCGATCGGTGGCTAGGACCCAGGCAGTGTGAGTGCCACTGAAAATCAGCTCGCATGCCGCCTTTGGCACACGTGCCATAGGTTGCCTACCCCTGCTGTAGAGAGATACAGTAAAAAAAAGAGAATGCAAGCAAGTTGTGATTTTATCATTTTTGAAGTAGTACATTTTTTATACTTCATTTCCTCCACAATGTAAAATCTACAAAAAGAATCTACAAGGGAGCACTACAGTAGTGTGGGGGTTCCTGAACATATTAGAATTATCCTATGACCATTTCTTGCTGTGAATCACAAATCTACAGCATTTTCTAAAAATAAAAAAGTAGGATTATTATGAACAATTATTTTTGCCCTCTCCACACAAAACAAGGGAGTTTTAAAACCCTACACTGTTCGTCATAAGTAAGTTTTAATTTGTATCTACACTGTGTTCTTCTCACTTCATTAGCCTTAGAATTTGTGACTGAACAGCAATGTTTGGGCAGCCTGCTGCCTAGCTGGAGATGTCAGAAGCAATTACTTTCACAGATTTAAGATTTTATCATACAAATTCTCTTTTTAGCTATCTGAGTGGACAGTACAAGCAATAGCATTCATTGAACATTTCATCCTATCTTATCGACTCCCTAGAGCTTGCATCTCGCCAGAGATTGTATCTCACTTTGCATGTGAACAACGTGTGAAGTTAGGACTTTGGCTAAATTAAGTCAGCCAAATGCTTGCTATTTTAGCGACTTTTTTTGAATGCAGTTGCCCTTGGGCTATTGTAGAAAGACTTATGACGATGAAGGGTACGCAGAAAGCTCACATTTGACTTGTAGCTTCTTGAGTCTCAAAGAGGAACATGTTAGGTTACATAGGACAGCTTTACATGCACAGGATTACATCACTTTGCTGGCTTCATGATCAGACTTATGGCCTGGTGTTTACAAACATTTATATAAGGACATTAAAACAACTGAAGAATGACTGCTGTTCTTGGGACTCCCATGCACTCTTTAAAATGGAGCTGTAATCTTGATAGTTATTTGTAGTATGAAAATTAAACTGAAAATAAAAATTCAAGAACATTGTAGCTTACAAACATTAAGACAGAATGAATGAGTCACTCAGCCACACTTCATTTTAGTGGTCAGGTTTTAGCTTGCCAGCTTTGAGCCTTAAGTCCTCTGTTCATCTACAGAAAATATACTATATAGCACATCATCAGGCAAGCTTATGCCATCTTAACAATTGTGTCAACCTCATTGTGCACGTGTCTATGCTCAGATTTGTCTCCTGCCAATGTACGTGCACTATTCCGGCAACACAGTAACACCACTTCTCTGAATGGCATAGAGCATGATCACTATACTGTGGTCAACACCATATGAGTAGACCCCATATGATCTAACTGTCCTCCAGCAGCTGTCCCACAAAGCCCATCACTGACCGCTCTGGTCACACTTGTGAACTTCACTGCTCAAGGTCAGGAAGACTGCAAGCTGCCGCTCCCATTCAGAAACCCCGTGTATCTTTGAAATGCCTTTTGCTGACTGGCCGTCTTGGTGAGCACACCTAACATGTCTCACTTGTCGTGTGCAACTGCCCAACTGATCCTGCCAGCGACACACTCCAGATGTGCTCCTGCCTGGAGTAGAGAGGAGGTATTGGATCTCTTGGGCCTGGGGGAAGAAGAGGTTGTGCAAGCACAGCTTTGGAGCAGTCATAAAAATGTAGACATCTATGAGAGGCCTGCATGGGGATGCAAGAGGCATGACAGAGATCACAGCAGTGCCGCGTGAAAGTTAAGGAACTGCAGCAGGCACACCAGAAGGCCAGGGAGGCAGACAATTGATCTGGAGCTGATCCTTAGACCTGCCACTTTTATAGTGAGCTGCATGTATTTGGGGGAGACTCCACCAGCAGCCTGCAGGTCACCACGGATACTTCAATGGAGCCTGAGACACAAACCCCTGCTGTAAGCACTGTGGAGGAGGAGGAGGAAGAGGCAGTGGAGGATGAGAGACATGCAAGCCAGAATCTATTTAAGACTCACCACAGTCAAGTCATTCCCAGCAGCTTTGCCAGGGTGAGCCTGAGGTAGGGGAAGGAACCTTGGGTAAGTGTGACACTGCATTTCCCATTACAGTGTTTAAATGTACAGCTGGTGCCTGACCCCAGTGTAGCAGGACACAGGTAGTGACTTTTCATTAATTTACTTGCACTATAAGAGAGGTAGAGTTCTTATCTACTTTTAATTCCCCTGTAGAGTTAGGTACCTGCTGGGGAGCAGGTGGAGCAGTTTGTTTATGCACACAGGGATGTCCTTTGAATTCTCTTGAGACATCTTGAGGAAATTTTGATGGAAGTACACTGCATTCCTTTCCCGAAGGTTTCTAGGGATGGCAGCCTTATTTCTTTCTCTGTGGTAGGATGCTTTCCCATGCCAGTCCATGATGACTTTGGTAGGTATAGTTCCAGTAAACAGGTTAGCAGCATATGAGCCGAGGTGGCTTCAGGATGCCAGCAGCAGTTCTACTCTGTCCCTTTGTTACTCTCAGGAGAGAGATCAGCCAAAATCACCACTGCCTGGGGGTGGGGAGGGGGGAGTACCAGGACTTGTCTTGTACCCAAGGAAATAGGGGGTTGAAATTTTATTTTTTTCATGAACAATTCCCTCCTTGTTCTTGCTCCACCCACCACCCCTGCTGGGCCATACCACTATGGCTGGGGCTGGAAAGCAGGGCTGTGCAGAGGTGCTCCAATGCTGAAGTGTCAATACATGAGTCTTGTTTAAAACTTTAGGGGAGCAACAGGAGTTCTGAAACTTAATTTTTGCCTTCCATTGTGACTATTATGACAATATCGCTATGTGTTTTAGCTGTACCTGCTGCCTTTATGGCTTCCCTCCCTCCCCACCTCCCGATGGAATACCTGACCATGATAAGGAGGAAAATGATGCGGACACGGGAAGATATGCTCAGTGAGATCCTGCAAGACAGTGCTACATCAGACTGTGAATAGAGAGCCTGGAGAATGAACATTTCAGACTGTATAGAGAAGGAAAGAGAGGAGAGGAGAGGAGAAAGTCCCAGCGGGAAAAGGAGAGGGAGATGCACAAGAACATAATGGGGCTTTTCCAGCAGCAAACACAAATCCTTCAAACTCTTGTTGACCTACAGGTTCAATAATCATGGACCTGCCTCTGTTTGCAGCCAATGGAAAAACTCCATTTTAGCACTGCCCCACACCTCCCAACATTTCATGTGGCGTCAGAGGCTGCATCTCTACCTCTACCAGTCCACACCAGAAACAGTAAGGACAACTACAGCTTCATACGTGATCTCCTGTGAAAGCCGTGCACGCTATCTGTGTAGCCAAAAATGAACTGAAATGGACATCAATGTTCTCTCCTCTTAAGTTCTGGCCCATTAATTTATTTCAGAAGTTTTGATTGTATTTGTTTGTTAACTGCACATAGTTTTTTGCACTGGCTTTGGTACACAGTAAAAATCTATTATTTGGTATAATTCATGTTTATTGCTTCACACTATCTGCTGCAGGATGACTAGCACTACTGAAAGCACCCACTACTTGTTACTATATGGGGTGTCAGACCTCATAGAATCAGTGACAAACACTGCAATAATTATAAAAGTACAGCAAGCACTGGAAAATGAACAGGTGCATTAACACAGTGTTATATTCATACATGTACACCAAGCACCACCCAATTCCTAATAGCCCCCAAAATGTCAGGAACAGGGAGAGCGCAATCTACCATACCACATTACTGTTGCTGACTGTTAAAGTGCTCTTTCAAGGCCTCCCTGAACCAAATAGCTGTGCTTTGAGCTCTTCTAGTAGCCTTTGCCTCTGGCTCTTCAAACGCTGCAGACAGCCAATCTGCCCTGCACCCTGAAGGCAGCTTTTCATCCTTTGCCTCACAGATATATTTATGCAGGACACAACAGGCAGCTATACCCATTGGGATATTTTTCTCACCATGATCCAAGCTTGTAAGTAAACAATGCCAGCATCCCTTCCATCTACCAAAAGCACATTCAACTGTGATTTGGCTCCTGCTGAGCAGGTAGTTGAATCGTTCCTTGTGCTGTTGAGGTGGCAAATGTACAGCTTCATGAGGCAGGGGAGCAAAGGCTAGGCTGCATCCCTCAGGATCATTATTGGCATTTCAACATTGCCAATGGTAATCCACTGGTTAGGAAAGAAAGTCCCTGCTTGCAGCTTTTTGAACTGTCCTGTGTTCTTAAAGATGTGAGCAACATGCTCCTTCTCTGACCAGTCAACACCGATGTCAGTGAATTGTCCCAAGTGATCCACCAACTCTTGCATAAGTATAGAAAAGTAGCCCTTTCTGTTGATGTACTCTGTGGCAAGGTGTGCTGGTGCCAAAATAGAGATAAGTATGTCATCTATCACCCCACCACAGCTCGAGAACCCCCTTGCTGCAAATCTATCCTCTATGTCCTGCACATTGCTAAGAGTCATGGTCCTGCATAGCGGGAGAAAAGTAATCGTCCTGCACACTTGCATGACACTGTGGGTTTTCCCACTCCAAAATGATTTCCCATTGATGGGTAGCAAATCTGGCATTGCAAACTTCCACAGAGCAATAGCCTCTGACTTCTCAACTGTCAGGGCAGCTCTCGGCCCTGGAGGGCTGGAGTGAGCTCCGAAAACAGATCCAGAAATGTGGCCTTGTGCATCTGAAAGATCTGCAGCCACTGCTCATCATCCTAAACTGCATTACGAGGTGATTGTCACGCTGTCTGAAGTGGCTTATGACCATGAGTGCCAATCTCAGGGCAGACTGGCAAAAACCTGACAGAAACCCCAAATTGGTTATATGTTCTATAATTAGATTTCACCAACCCAGTAACAAATGTGAACTCCTAAAGCACTCTAACTGTCTTACCATGGACTCACAGATAGACTGGAATGCTCCAGAAGACTATCTTGCCACCTAGGCAAGCTGGACTATTTGATAGATGGTCACTTTACAACAAAAATCACAGCAATATTCAGGTTACTCCCAGTCCCAAAGGACCAGTCACCTACCCCAGGTCAATTGTACTCAGATTTCAAACCAAAGACAACCTCTGAAGCCAATCCTGTAATAAACTAACTAAAAATTTCTTGGTCCAAGAAGCAGCATTCCACCTTCTGCAGCTGCTCTGTGAACACCATCAACAACCTTGAATTGGTTTTTGCTACATCCTGCAGCAATTTGTCCATTGTTGTGAGATTTTTTTTCCTGCAGCACTGCAAGTACTGGAGGATCTTTCATTCTGTGTTTGCAGTGCTCATGACTATAGTGCAGAGTTCCAGAATAGTGCTTCTGTCAGAGACAGTGAAAAGTTACCATTTGAGTGTGTGGGGTTTTGGAAAAAGGGGTGAAAATTATAGGATATGGATGGTATTACAGGATGGAGAAAGTTGCATGATGGAAACTTGACCCCTGACTCCTTATCATCCCCATGCAACTAGTTTCTGTCTTACACATCGGACAATGGCGAGGTGCACACCGGGATACCTGCCCATGGTGCACTTCACTGTGCATTGACACAAGCACTCCTGGTGAGTACACACAGTGCTAAGCCAAGTGTTCATGCCAAGTGTGCATGCACATAAGTGATACAATGGTATAAAGCTGCCGCAGTTTGTGTAACTTGTCAACCAAAGTTTGTAGTGTAGATGTGGCCTAAGTGTGTGAGTGTAGACTGTCTCCATAACTATTCAGTATTTGCTCTCTCTGCTGAAACTGCTATAAAAGTACCAATTAGTTCTAACTATGGTGGCTGCTTCTGTGACATGAACACCTCTTCAGCAGTAAAGAACTTGAGAACAACAACTCATTTTAAATAGGTCACCAAACAATCATCAGATGGGTAAGGCCTTTCACTCATTACTGACACACAGGACAGATAAGCATTAGCGGGCTATAGCCAATCTTATTATTATAAACCTGAACCAAGTCTTGCATGATAATTTTCTAAAATAGAGTTCTTCACAGTGTGTCATAGTATTATTATTATTTTATCACAGTAAAACTATGCTATGAAATGTGTAAAATCCAGTGACGACTTCTATTTTCATACAGGTAAATTTGGTGTAATTCAGATAGGTTTGGAGGTGGAAGAAAATGCATATTAGAGATCTGTTTGAATGGAGACAGTTTTCCTGTTTATCTGCAGGGTGAAAAAAACCTGAATGTATCGCATTAAAACATTTGGTTAGCATTCCATTTTTACCAAGAACTTCCTCCCCTCTACCCCTGGCTATTTTATTATTTATCTTTCAGTGAAAGCAATCACCTGAGGAGTCAGATGATACATTCAGATTTCGGCACAGGGCCCTTGTGGCAGGCTGAAAGAACTTGGCAAAGAATTCACAAGAAAAAAATTATTTAATGAAAATACCACTCTCTCCTGTTCACAAGTTCCCCAGGAAAAGACTGCGAAAGGTGGGTTTTTTTTGTTTTTGTTTTTTGCTAGTCACAGTTGTTCACACAAATTTCAGCTTTTGAACTGCTCACAAATAGTTTGCTATTGGTATTTCTTAAGTAATTTATATTACTGATTCAATATTTTAACTGAATGCCTGGCCACTTAAATCATGTGGTATTGCTTCTATTTTCTGACTAGGAGGACCTAATCTTCATAAAACACTATTGTTTTCAACTGAAATAGACTTTATTTAACTGTGGCTAGTTTTTCAAATGTGGCCACTGATTTGACAAACCCAAAATGAAAGGGAAAACAGTACAAATAATATCTCTGCCTGATAACTTAGTACTAAGCCCCCAAAACTTGTTTTCCCAGTACTTTTTCAAGGGATCATCTAATCAAGCTGACCCAATGTCATCACACTTTAGAAAGCAATGGAATATCCACCTGTTAAACAGATATTTTTCAAAGTGGAAAATACAGATGCTATCCTCTATTTAGACAAAACATACCTGTGATACAAACCTTCATTTAAAAATCACTTTAATACATGACCCACATCATAGTAAATTGAGGTCCTTCAGAAAACCATTACATGTCACATGCAGAGATTAGGGCCTGATCCTACAATCAGATCTGTGCCCCTGTAGAGAAACACTAATTTCAGGAGGACTCCAGATGATCTCAGGGCCCTGCCTGTTTGCATCTAATTTGAGGATCATAGTTTAACATTCCTCCTCCTCCTCAAAATAGATATTGTAACTTCATTTCAGAAACAAAAACTTTTGATGTTTGCTCTGTAACAGTACAGCTTCCCTCTTATGGGCTACAGTCTGGGGCCAGTCAACCCTCATTACTAAGGAACCTTTGCTGATGAGTGATCACCTGGTTCTCCTACGAAGAGCAGCAGGAAGCTACTGGGGTGAATATGCACTCGGGGAGATCAGAGGTTGTTGGGAGCGAGTAGGGTATGAGTGGAGAGACCTAGGAGTGAGACTACAGGCAGGAAAGGCTTAGGAGGAATCATAATAACAGGTATATGTGTGGACTTGAGGAGACTTTATTTTGAACTGTTCTGTGGATAAAACCAGATCCCAAGGTATGGGATGGAAAGAGAGCAGTTTTCACAGCAGGAAGAATAGACTTAAGCCAGGTTGGAACAAGAATGGCTTGCCAAGGCAGGGAAGACCTGCAGAGAGCAGACTTGGTGGAGAAGAGCCCCAGGACTAAAGGTTTAATTTTTTTTTTAAAAGTCAATAAATTAGACCCAGGGAGAAGAGGCATGGGGTGAGGAGGGCCCAACTTGTATGGAGTTCATTTAAGGAGCTTCTTAAAAAGGTAAAGTGAGGGACCATTTGTTGGGCTTCTGTGGGGCCACCAGGGCATTCCTAGGAGGAGGCCACTCATTCAGCTACCTGATACCGATCTGCTGACTCATCTGATCTACCCCTTATGATATCTCTTCAGTTCCATTGCCACTCCCTCCAATCAGTTTTCTTCTCCTTGTTCAACAATCCCATCCCCAACCAATTCCATCTTTTCCACTGAAAAATTCCACCTTTCACCTTAAGCCTGGCTACCCTTTCTCTCCTGACTCACTGTGACCTGGGATTGAGGAGTCCGGAAAAGCAGGGTATTGGGAGAGGGGTATCTGGCCAGACAAAAAATGAAGGTGACTGCTGGCTTCGTGATGTGGACAGACTGGCTGAGGACTCATTTGCTCCTTTGGTACCAGGTGTGGTTTCAGCTGTGTTACATCATAACTCTGAGGAAGAATTACACACCTGTCTTTTAGATAGTAGCCATAGGGGAACAATAAATCAGCACAAGGCTAGCTGGGTATGCTGAGTTGCGTGAGGAAGGTGAGGTGAGGCTCCCAATCAAGCTAGCAGAGAGCTATGGTCATGCTGCTTCATGTGCTCCCAGCCTATGATTTTGTCACACCCAGGAGAAAGAAGACAGGCCCAGGGGCTCATGACAGGAAATGAAACATGAGGTTAATGCTTCCTAGTCAATCCCTGTTTATGTAACTTACATTCTACCTCCCTTACACTAATTCTGTTTCTGTGTTTTGTCTATCTCTTTTAGATTTGGGAGTTTTTCTTTATTCTGGTTCACTTATGGTGCCATATAAAAACAATATTTGTGTGTAATCTCTCATTCCTTCCTTTCACACCCAACTCTTTTGCTTTAAAAATAGCTTTCGCTACTTTTTAGCCATTTTTCTTTATTGTGTAACTTAAGGAGGGTTTTTATTGCTAGTGAAAAGCAAAGACAAGCACTAAGAATCCCACCCTAAAATGTATGGCTAAATCCAGCTTTCTGTTTGTTCCTATGCCCCCTTCTCTTACCTAAAATCTACTGTAAGACACCAGTCATGGGTGGTTCACTCAGGCCTCTTTGTGGGAAGAAATTACTCATAATCAACTATCCAAAAGAATTAAAATCTTCCTCTTCTAGTCTATCAATCTTCTATTTAACTCACATCTGTTGCAAAACTTGGTGACTCATTCCCACCTTTTAACAGGGGAAAAAAACTTTTTTCCTTAAGTAAACCCACATTGGTTAAATTAATCACAAAAACCAATTCCTTCAATGAAAAGTAAGTAGCTACCACCTCCCATCTCACTGGCCCATATTGTTGCATGATAAACAAACAACTTTTAAATGGCAAACAACATAAAGTATCTCTAAAAATACCTAAATTGTTACATTATACTCTCGCCTTTTCTGGGTTGCATAATATTAGATTAATGATATAATCTGACTCTTGTTTCTTTAGTGACTATCGAATCCTTGATAACCTTTAAAAAAAAAGTTAAGATCAAAAGTCCTCTTAAAGCCAGAGTTTTAAAAATGACCTATTTATCCACTTTATTCCCAACCACAGTGTAAGACTCAGTATTACTCTACCTGCCACCAAAAAACAAAACAAAAAGTCTTGTGGTCAGCAAAACCTGTTCTATTTTAGCCATGTATGCACCCCTCCCCCAGCTGTTCTACTTACTGGTAATGACTTGTTTCTAGCTGCACAGTTTGCATGAGCAAATGAGGGAAATGTGGTTGAGCTGAAATTACTATAAAATGGGTGCATAACTGATTGAAAGACTGAACTCAAAGAATAGTTATCAATAGTTTGCTGTCAAACTGGAAGGACATATCTAGTGGGGTCCCTCAAGGGTCTGTCCTAGGTCTGGTTTTCATTCATGATTTGGATAATGGACTGGAGAGTATGGCCTGGTCTACACTACGCGTTTAAACCGATTTTAGGACCGTTAAACCGATTTAACACCGCACCCGTCCACACTAGGAGGCCCTTTATATCGATATAAAGGGCTCTTTAAACCGGTTTCTATACTCCTCCCTAACGAGAGAAGTAGCGCTAATATCGGTATTACCATATCGGATTAGGGTTAGTGTGGCCGCAAATCGACGGTATTGGCCTCCGGGCGGTATCCCACAGTGCACCACTGACCGCTCTGGACAGCAATCTGAACTCGGATGCAGTGGCCAGGTAGACAGGAAAAGACCCGCGAACTTTTGAATATCATTTCCTGTTTGCCCAGCGTGGAGCTCCGATCAGCACGGGTGGCGATGCAGTCCCAAATCCAGAAAGAGCTCCAGCATGGACCGTACGGATGTGATCGCTCTATGGGCAGACAAATCTGTTCTATCAGAGCTCCGTTACAGAAGACGAAAGTCCAAAGCATTTTTAAAAAATCTCCAGACAGAGGCCACAGCAGGGACTCAGCACACTGCTGCGTGACAAGCGTAACGGAAAGCCAAAGAATCAAATGGACGCTCATGGAGGGAGGGAGGGGGGACTGAGGACTCAAGCTATCCCACAGTTCCTGCAGTCTCCGAAAAGCATTTGCATTCTTGGCTGAGCTCCCAATGCCTGTAGGGTCAAACACATTGTTCGGGGTGGTTCAGGGCATAGCTCGTCAATTTACTCCCCACCCCCAGAAGGAAAAGGGAAAAAAATCATCTCTTGACTCTTTTAAATGTCACCCTATGTGTACTGAATGCTGCTGGTAGACGCGATGCTGTGGCAGTGAACTGTAGCATCCTCGCCCCCCCTCCTTGGTGGCTGATGGTACAATATGACTGATAACCATTGTCATTATCAGCCCATGAGTGCTACTACTTCCCAGTAGATGGTACAGAACGGCTGGTAACCGTCTTCATCATAGCAACAGGGGGCTGAGCTCCATCAGCCCCCACCCTTCATGTGTAAAGAAAAGATTCTGTTCTGCCTGGACTATCATAGCAGCGGGATGCTGGGCTCCTCTCCCCCACACTGCTTAATGTCCTGTCTGGACTATCATAGCAGCTGGAGGCTGCCTTCCCCTCATTTAAAATGAGGGGATAAAATGATAGTGTCTCACTAACAAGTCGCTGTTTCTTATTCCTGCATTCTTTATTACTTCATCACATAAATGGGGGGACACTGCAACGGTAGCCCAGGAAGGCTGGGGGAGGAGGGAAGCAACAGGTGGGGTTGTTGCAGGGGCACCCCCTGTGAATGGCATGCAGCTCATCATTTCTGCGGGATCTGACACGGAGCGGCTGTGCTTTCTGGTTCTCTGATACAGTGGTTCTCTAGTACACTTGCCCCATACTCTAGGCAGGACTGATTCTATTTTTAGATACCATAAAGGAGGGATTGACTCGGGGAGTCATTCCCATTTTTGTCTTTTGCACCCCCGGCCAACCTCAGCCAGGGGCACCCATGATAGCAGCAGAGAGTACAGTACAGAAGACTGGTAACCATCATCTCATTGCTAATTTACAATGGAAGCAGATGGTACAGAACGTCTGATAACCATCTCTGCTATCATGCAAAAGCAAATGAATGCTGCTGTGTAGCGCTGCTGAATCGCCTCTGTCAGCGGCATCTAGTACACATACGGTAACAGTGACAAAAGGCAAAACAGGCTCCATGGTTGCCATGCTATGGCGTCTGCCAGGGCAATCCAGGGAAAAAGGGCACGAAATGATTGTCTGCCGTTGCTTTCCCAGAGGAAGGAGTGACTGACGACATTTACCCAGAACCACCCGCGACAATGATTTTTGCCCCATCAGGCACTGGGATCTCAACCCAGAATTCCAAGGGGCGGGGGAGACTGCGGGAACTATGGGATAGCTACGGAATAGCTATCCACAGTGCAACGCTCCAGAAATCGATGCTAGCTTTGGACCGTGGATGCACACCACCGAATTAATGTGCTTAGTGTGGCCACGTGCACTCGATTTTATACAATCTGTTTTACTAAACCGGTTTATGTAAAATCGGAATAATCCCATAGTGTAGACGTATCCTATGCTTGTAAAATTTGCAGATGACACCAGTGATGAGCTGCCAAAATCTTAACAACGGGTTCCCTATAAAAAGTTCTGATTTAACAATGGGTTCCCTATAAAAAGTTCTGATTTAAGGGATGTGCGACAGCATGTATTTTTTGTACCAATAGGGTTACCATACGTCCATATTTTCCCAGGAGGTGATTAAGAACTGAAAAGCCTGACATGTCCAGGAAAATACAGATGTATTTTAACCCTACCTAAAGTTCTTTTTTAAAAAGATGGGGCTGAACTAGAAATGAGCTCCGTTTCACATGTGTGGGTGGTGATCAGGGACAGTCTCAATTTTTGGGTCTTTTTCTTATATAGGCTCCTATTACCCCTCACCCCCGTCCCGATTTTTCACACTTGCTGTCTGGTCACTCTAGGGTGTGCACATGTGTGGGTCCCAGCTGCTCCCTGCCCCCCCCTCATTGAAGCAGGTGTGCAGGGTTACTGCCCTGGGAACTGCAGGGCACCAGTGGACATGGGGCTGGCTGCAGATAGGGGCTGGAGGCAGGGAGTGACACGGGCTGGCTGTGGGCAGGTGATGCAGACGGGCGGGCTGCGGGTGGCTGTGGGCAGGGGGTGGCTGCGGGCGGCTGTGGACAGGGGGTGGCTGTGGCAGGGGCTGCAGGCAGAGGCTGGCTGCGGGCAGAGGGTGGCTGTGGCAAGGGCTGGCTGCGGGCAGAGGGCGGCTGTGGGCAGGGGCTGGCTGCGGGTGGCTGTGGGCAGGGGGTGGGGCAGAGGGCGGCTGTGGGGGGGGGCTGGCGGCGGGCAGGGGGTGGCTGTGGGCAGAGGGTGGCTGTGGGCAGAGGGTGGCTGCGGGCAGAGGGTGGCTGCGGGCAGAGGGTGGCTGTGGGTGGCTGTGGGCGGAGGGTGGCGGTGGGTGGCTGCGGGCAGGGGCTGGGGCAGGGGTGGGGCAGGGGTGGCTGGGGCAGGGGCTGGCTGTGGGCAGGGGTGGGGCAGGGGCTGGCTGTGGGCAGGGGCTGGGGCAGGGGCTGGCTGGGGGTGGCTGGAAGGGGCGGCAGGGGCTGGCTGGGGGCTGCGGGTAGCTGCGGGCAGGGGCTGGCTGTGGCAGGGAAGGCGGGGGAGGGGCGCAGATACTCACACGGGGGGGGGGGGGGTTGGGAGCAGCCGGCCACACCCGGGGACTCACCAGGCAGCAGCAGAAGTCCCAGGGCCAGAGGTCCAAAGAGCAGGAGCAGCAACAGGGCCAGGAGGCAGCTCACATGGCTCTCGCAGCACCGCGCAGCGCCCCCCGGCGGCCGGGAGGAGGAATTACAGGCTTCCCAGGCAGAGCCCATCAAAGCTTCCCTCGCAGGGAAGCCAGTTAACAAGCGGTTCTAAAACCGCTTCTAAATTTAACAACGGGTTCGCGCGAACCGGTGCGAACCGGCTCCAGCTCACCCCTGGATGACACCAAGCTGGGAGGGGTTGAAAACACTTTGGAGGACAGGATTAGAATTCAAGATGACCTTGACAAATAGGAGAATTGGTCTGAAATCAACAAAATGAAATTCAGTAAAGACAAGTGCAAAGTACTACATTCAGGAATGAAAAATCAAATACACAGGTATACAAAATGGGGAATAACTGGCTAGGCAGCTGCGCTGTTGAAAAGGACCTGGGGGCTATAGAGGATCACAAATGGAATATGAGTCAACAATGTGATGCAGTTGTAAAAAATGCTAATATAATTCTGTGGGGTATTCACAGGCGTGTAATATGTAAGACATGGGAGGCATTTGTTCTGCTATAGTTGGCACTGGTGACACCTCAGCTGAAGTATTGTGTCCAGTTCTGGGAACTGCACTTTAAGTTGTGGCCAATTTGGAGGGAGTCCTGAGGAGAACAACAAAAGTGATAAAAGGTTTAGAAAACCTGACCTAAAAGGAAAGATTAAAAATCTGGGCATGTGTAGTCTTGAGAAATGAAGACCGAGGGGAGACCCAATAAGTCTTCAGTTATGTTAAGGACGGTTATAAGAGCACATTGACCAATTGTTCTCTATGTCCACTGAATGTAAGACAAGAAGCAATGGACTTAATCTGCAGAAAGGGAGATGTTAAGAGAAACTTTCCAACTATAAGGATAGTGAAATACTGGAATAGGCTTTCAAGGAAAGTTGTGGAAACCCTGTCACCAGAGGCTTTTAAGAACAGGTTGACAAACACCCATCGGGGATGATCTATGTCAGTGGTTCTCAAACTTGTGTGTTGGTGTCCCCTTTCACACAGCAAGCCTCTGAGTGAACCTCCCCTCCAATAAATTAAAACCACTTTTTTAATATATTTAACACCATTATAAATTCCAGAGGCAAAGTGGGGTTTGGGGTGGAGGCTGACAGCTTGCAACCCCCCATGTAATAACCTCGCGATCCCCTGAGAGGTCCCGACCCCCAGTTTGAGAACCCCTGGTCTATGTATACTTGGTCCTGCCTCAGATGACTTCTAAAGGTCTCTTCTAGCTCCACATTTCTATGGCTTCTAATCACTCCCATTCTGACCCAATGCAATTATCTGACACAGTGCATGATCATCTCCTAATGCTAACTTTATACTGTGTAACTCTATTGACTTCTTTGGAGTATCTCATTATTTATACAAGGCTCATAATATTTAGACCACAACACATTGTAACAAGCTATGTGGTTAGAAAGTCCTATGCTTCACATTAAGTTACTTTGTGTATGGATGTGCACTCCCCAATCAATATATATTTTTGAAAATGTTGCAATGTTCATATTTTTTTTGACAATTAGAACGTAATGATCAAAATCAGCATAATGTTTTATGGGCTATTTTCATGGCAATCAAGTTTAACAGTATAACAAAGCAGTTTTTTTCCCCTATAAGGCCATTTCTCTTGGATTCTATACTATTAATGTCTGTATTTTTGGCCTTGGTTCTGTTTAATATGAGACAATTAGTAAGACATTTGAGTCATGCTGTTACTAACAAGAATGTTTTCTGGGCCACAAGGGCTAAAACAACCAATCAACCAAAAAATCCTAAGGTTTTGATGCTTCATTGTTTTCAGATATTTACATTGATTTATTTCCCTATATAATATAGTAGAACAGTGCAGATCTGACTGAAACTTTCTGAAATGGATAAGGCTTTGTCCTTTTAATTTTCTTTGTAATTGCTTTTGAAAAATACTTCATGAGATCACATAGTAAAGACTTAAAAAAGTATATGGAACAAATTGATAAACTAAATAGTAATAAGTCACCAGGACCAGATGGTATTCACCCAAGAGTTCTGAAGGAACTCAAATGTGAAATTGCAAGACTACTATACCAGTGATGAGCTGCTAGAATGTTAATAACCGGTTCCCTAACGGGTCTTCGGCAGCACTTCGGTGGTGGGTCCTTCACTCGCTCTGGGTTTTCGGCAGCACTTTGGCGGCGGGTCCTTCAGTGCTGCCGAAGACCCGGAGTGAGTGAATGACCTGCCGCTGAAGTGCCACCGAAGACCTGGTAGGGAACAAGTTATTAAGCGCCGCCCAGTGAGTACAAGCCCGAGACCCCCCAACTCTAATTGCCCCCCAGGGCCCCACTCCCTGTCCCCTGACTGCTCTGACCCCATCCACCACCACCCCCACAGACCCCTGGAACTCCCATGCCTACCCAACCCCCACCATTTCCCGTCTCCTGACTGCCCCCCCAGAACCTCCGCCCCCTCCAACTGCTCCCTGCCCCTTATCCAACCCCTCCTCCTAGCCCCAGCCTGGCCCCCTTACCATGCTGCTCAGGGCAGCGTGTAGGGATGCCATGCGGCCCACTGGAATTCGCAGCCAGGAGCTGCAGAGCTGCACAGGAGCGGTCCAGAGCGCTGGCACTGGGCTCTGAGAGAGGGGGGAAGGCGGGGGAGGGGCCGGGGGAGCCTCCCCAGCTGGGAGCTCAGGCGGGCCGGACAGGACGGTCCCACGGGCTGGAGTTTGCCCATCCCTTTAACAACTGGTTTATGTGAACCGGTGCGAACCGGCTCCAGCTCATCACTGCTATTAACTATCATCTGTAACCTATCATTTAAATCAGCTTCTGTACCAAATGACTGGAGGATAGCGAATGTGATGCCAATTTTTAAAAAGGGCTCCGGAGGAGACCCCAGCAATTACAGGCCAATAAGCCTGACTTCAGTACTGAGCAAGCTGGTTGAAACTATAGTAAAGAACAACATTATCAGACACATAGATGAACATAATTTGTTGGGGAAGAGTCAAGATGGTTTTTGTAAAGGGAATTCATGCCTCACCAATCTATTAGAGTTCTCCAAGGGGGTCAACAAGCATGTGGACAAGGGGGATCCAGTGGATATAGTGTATTTAGATTTTCAGAAAGCCTTTGACAAGGTCCCTCACCTTGCTTAAGCAAAGTAAGAAGTCATGGAATAAGAGGGAAGGTTGTCTCATGGATTGATAACTGGTTAAAAGATAGGAAACAAAGGGTAGGAATAAATGGTCAGTTTTCAAAATGGAGAGAGGTAAATAGCCCAGGGGTCTGTACTGGGCCCAGTCCTATTTAACATATTCATAAATGATCTGGAAAAAGGGGTAAACAGTGAGGTGGCAAAGTTTGCAGATGATACAAAACTACTCAAGATAGTTATGTCCCAGGCAGACTGCAAAGAACTACAAAAGGATCTCTCAAAACTGGGTTACTGGGCAACAAAATGGCAGATGAAATTCAATGTTGATAAATGCAAAGTAATGCAAAATGATGGGGTGTAAATTAGCTGTTACCACTCAAGAAAGAGATCTTGGCATCATTGTGGATAGTTCTCTGAAAACATCTACTCAATGTGCAGTGGCAGTCAAAAAAGCAAAAAGAATGGTTGGGAATCATTAAGAAAGGGATAGATAATAAGACAGAAAATATCATATTACCTCTATATAAATCCATGGTATGCCCACATCATGAATACTGTGTGCAGATTTGGTCACCCCATTTCAAAAAAGATATATTGGACTTGGAAAAGGTTCAGAAAAGAGCAACAAAAATTATTAGTGGTCTGGAACGGCTTCCATATGAGGAGAGATTGATAAGACTGGGACTTTTCATCTTGGAAAAGAGGTGACTAAGGGGGGATATGATAGAGGTTTATAAAATCATGATGTGTGTGGAGAAAGTAAATAAGGAAGTGTAATTTACTTCTTCTCATAACACAAGAACTAGGGGCCACCAAATGAAATTGATAAGCAGCAGGTTTAAAACAAACAAAAGGAAGTATTTTTTCACACACTGCACAGTCAGTCTGTGGAATTCCTTGCCAGAGGATGTTGTGAAGGCCAAGACTATAACAGGGTGCAAAAAAGAACTAGATAAATTCATGGAGGACAGGTCCATCAATGGCTATTAGCCAGGATGGGCAGGGATGGTGTCCCTACCCTCTGTTTGCCAGAAGCTGGGAATGAGCGACAGGGAATGGATCACTTGGTGATTACCTGTTCTGTTCATTCCCTCTGGGGCACCTGGCATTGGCCACTGTTGGAAGACAGGATACTGGACTAGATAGACTTTTGGTCTGACCCCATTTGGCCATTCTTATATTCTAACTCAAATTGGTAGATACATATATGTGTTAATATCTTTTGATTTGCTCATTGTTTGAGGGTGTGAGTGTAAAGGTACAGTGGGGTAATGCATTTATTTTCCAAATTCATGCTATTGCATTGTCGTGTAAATACCAAAATTATTAATGAGATACTGTCATCTTTAATCAATAAGGAGCAATGTTTTATCCCAGCCTATGACAATGAAAATTCTATCTACATCATTCTGTACTACAATATGGATCATATTTGTTTATATTTGATCCATCATAGAAAGTTCATAAATGGAAGAAATTAAGCATTACCTGCTATCAAAGGAATGACATAATTCATGAAGTGGTGTCTTCATCACTATGGATTTCTCATTCACCAAGTGGCTACCTATTTCCCTCTCTCTCCAAATATATATGCGAGTGGATCTGCTTGAGGATGGACTTTGGCACCCCTGCTTACCCCCACTGAAGTTTACAGGCCTGGGCATTGGCCCAGCAGACTTCCCAGGCCAAGCTTTTTGCAGGATTGCAGTCTGTATTATGTTATCTTTTATTGCTTATGTTCTCCTCTCACTTTCTTTTAAGCTTCATGTATTTCCTCTACTCCACTCCAATCTCTCTCTTTCTTCCATTTTGCTTTCTCTCCTAACTTCAGATATCCATTTAAGTAACCCACAATAATAAACACAGTAGGGTTGGCTATTTTTTTGCTCCTGTACCTGACCTCTTTTATCCTTCCATCCCATTAAGTGAATTGTTTATATGAAATTGAGTTTAGTTGCTATAGCTGTACTCATTTTTGTTTCTTAAAATGAAAGGAGAGGGAAAAGTGGTTATGGATTCAAGACCAATGCAAGTTCTTGTGCTCACTGCTGACATTTGCAATGCTGTTCTAGAGGGCTGTGCTGTTGTATTCTTCTCCTGAGTGACAAGATGATGTAATAGGTCATTTCATCTCTAATTTCCATAATTAAATGAAAGTCCCTGGTCACTGTTCAGGTGGAAGCTCAAGTTCCCAGTGCGTTTTCCAAAAGGACTAGGAGATAACCTGAGTGGCTCAGGCAATATTCTGATTCAACAGTCATCTTCTGTTCCCTTTGAAAGCAAGTCCATCGAATTTCTCAGTCTTAATAAACTTGTTCTTGCATCTACAGCCCTGATTCTGCAAACATGGATATATGTACTTAACTTTAAGCATACAGGTACACCCGTTGACTTCAAAGTTAAGCACATATATAAATGTTTGCAAAATCAAGGCCTAAGGTTGTATGTAAGCTGCTTTATTAAGCCCTGATTTTGCAGTTGCAGTGGTATAGATGGACCTCCATACAGGGTCCATCTTTTTGTTCTGTGTTTTTACAATGCTGCACACAATAGTGTCCTGGCTCATGGCTGAAGCTTTTAGGTGGCCTTGCAAGTCAAATAAATAATAAAAATATGATTGCTGCATTTCCTACAAAATCATTCATAACAATGAGTCAATTCTCAGGTGCACTAAGGCCCTTTTAAGCTGCTCTAAGGAGCCTGAATATGGGCAGAAAATAGCCCCCTGACAATAGCTTCTGCACAGAGGGCTCCTTGCGCTGGTGTAGCGCTGATTAAGGTCTCTACATGTTTCTCCTGTTTCGTGTACTGTGTGCTGGGTAATGAAAGGACTCTGTTTCTAAACTAAACTTGATCTTTATTAAAGAACTATTTAGAGATGCTGCAGCTGCGACTAGCATTCTAGCCATGTACACACAGACTGACTTCCTGGTGCCTCCTCCAAATTCTTTCCTCCTGCAACTGGTGCTCCTCCCTCTAATTTCCATGCACATGGCTATAACTGTCAGCCCACAATGTAGGGAAAGGATCAGAGGCATGGCTGAAGTGCACATCTTTATGGCAATACTTTACTTTCCAGGGGCCATGGAAAGCAGAGTGTAAGTCAGAACAGCTAAAATGAAAGTCTGGGTGTGTTTCATTCACAAAGAGTGAAGTTGAATACAGGTTAAGTTTAACCAGTGGAACTTTTCTAAATCCTGTGCATTGCTCTGTCCAGGTGGCTGAGCTGCTTCCAGCCTAACTCCCTGCATCACGTGTTCCACTGGTGTCTAGTCAATAAAAGTACTCACAGGAAACATTGCCCTCTGCTTCCAGTTCCACTGATCATGACACAGGGAAGGTCTTTCTGAATGGCCTCAGTATAGAAATATGTGCTTCAAACTAATTTTGTTTCCCTGCTCCACCCCTGCACAGGAATGGAGTAATTGAGAACTGGCTCCCCAGAATCTATCTCATTCCTTTGGGACACAGTACATTGAGGGGGGGAAAAAGAGCTGTATATAAATTAAATGCTATCTTATTGTTTGAAAAAAAGGCGTTACATACAAATTTGTGTGGTGGTGATAGCCATGTGATAAATTGCATAATGGTGCAAATTGTGTATGTATAAAATTAAAGTATTTGAAGCTTAGCATGATAGTTCAAACTCGCTTATTTTTATGTGGGACAGTGTGATCCATCAGCTGCTTTGATAAGCTTCAACAGTTTTTTGGAGACGACCGCGTGATGATCTCATAAGCTGAATCAATTTGATTATTACAAACAAATGTTCTCTAAAATGCCCAAATGATGTATGAATAGATGAATGCTAAGCTTATGCATAGAGATCCATACATTTTTCTTCATTTGTGTTATGCTGTGATGCCGCTGCAGCTTTCAGAGACCTAAGTTGCATCTCAGTAGAACTTTGTTGATTTATTTTTAATTTAATTTTAATCATTTCCCTCTGTGTGTTCTATCCATTTTCTTTTTGCCAGTTTATTTACTTAAGCATCAGTGCAGTTCCACAATAAGAGGCTTGGAAAGAGAAAGCTCACACTGTCTGGCTTCAGCTGTATTACCACTTGCACATCTATCAAGATTAGCTACTTTTACAGTACATAAAATCCATTTATGTAACCAGAAAATCAAATAAACTCCTAATTTTTTTTTTAAAAAACCCTCTCATGTCTAGGTCTACTGTTGGCCATATAAAAATTATTTCTGGGAATATAACAATATGCAGTTTAATTATTATGTTAAAGTTGCAAGTGATCAGAAAAAAATGAAACTATCAAATGTCATATCTGAAAAGAAGAAAATAGGAGATGTAGTGAGTTTGATCACTGGCTTCTTATATTTGGAGAGAGATCAGTTTAAATATTTTATTTTATTTGTTTTTTAATATTTGCATATGTGTTTCTGATTTCCTCACAGGGATTGGTCTCATCCACAACCATTTGTGTTTTCTTCCATACCACTCATGTGTATGGAATGCTTTCCAACTCCAGCCCCTCATATATCACTCTCTTTTGTTCATATTCCTCCTAAAGACTCTCTTCTTCCAGGGTGCCCACCACAGGTGAGTCAGTGCTATAATATATCAATGTTAGTGATTCAGTGCTATAATAGGATGAATGATAGACTATAATAATACAACTGAAGGGCCTCATTCATGGTGTGCCCTTATGCTGATCCTGACTTCAGGTAGACTTTGCAGGTAAATTGACCTTTTTGTGCTTATTCCTTTGTAGGACTGAGCCATAAATGAGATTCCTTCCTCTAGGCTTCCTAGTGTACTCTGTCTATTCTGTGTCTCTTTTGCTTGGACGCAGTACTGTCTTGTACAGCACTGAGTATATTGCCAATGTTTACCAAATACTGCAATAAATAGGAATGGAAATCCTAATCCTCATTTAGTCACATGACAAAACTAACACATAATTTAGCATCACAATTGGCAATCTTTAACCAAGCAATTTTCACAATTGTAATAGAAAGCATGTCATAGGCCTGGTCTACACTAGGACTTTAATTCGAATTTAGCAGCGTTAATTCGAATTAACCGTGCACCCGTCCACACCAGGAAGTCATTTAATTCGACCTAGAGGGCTCTTTAGTTTGAATTTGGTACTCCACCCCGACGAGGGGAGTAGCGCTAAATTCGACATGGCTATGTCGAATTAGGCTAGGGGTGGATGCAAATCGAACTTACTAGCTCCGGGAGCTATCCCACACTGCACCACTCTGTTGACGCTCTGGACAGCAGTCCGAGCTTGGATGCTCTGACCAGCCACACAGGAAAAGTCCCGGGAAAATTTGAATTCCTTTTCCTGTCTGGACAGTTAGAATCTCATTTCGTGGTTGGACATCGGGGTGAGCTCAGCAGCACCGGCAGCGATGCAGAGCTCTCCAGCAGAGGAGTTCATGTAATCTCTGAATAGAAAGAGGGACCCAGCATAGACTGACCGGGAACTCTTGGATCTGATCGGTGTGTGGGCAAGGAGTCTGTGCTTTCGGAGCTGCGCTCCAAAAAACGGAATGCAAAGACTTATGAGAAGGTCTCCAAAGCCATGAGAGACAGAGGATACAGCCGGGATGCAACGCAGCGCCGCGTGAAAATCAAGGACCCCAGACAAGGCTACCAAAAAATCAAAGCGGCAAATGGACGCTACGGAGCCTGCCACCACTGCCCCACCAGTGACCATGGACTCTGATGATGGGACAGTGTCGACGGCCAGTTCCTCGGCGATGTTCGCCGACGGGGAAGATGAGGAAGCATTTGTGGAGGACGAGGCAGGCGACAGCGCTTACAACGCTGGTTTCCCCGACAGCCAGGATCTCTTCATCACCGTCACGGAGATCCCCTACCAACCGTCCCCGGCCGTTAACCCGGACCCTGAATCAGGGGAAGGAGCAGTCGGTAAGTGCTTTCACCATGTAAACTTTTATTCTTAATATAACAGGAATCTGAAGCATGTGAAAAGGAGGTCTCTCTGTATATGGGGATAGAACAGAAATCCTCCTGGGAGATCTTCACGAAGCTCTCCTGGAGGTAATCGAAAAGCCTCCGCAGGAGGTTCCTGGGGAGAGCTGCCTTATTGGGTGCTCCGTGGTAGCACACTTTTCCACGCCAGGCTTTCATGAGGTACTCAGGGAGCATTGCCTCCCCGAGCACGGCTGCATAGGGCCCTGGTTTGTGCTGGCTTTCACGCAGCATGCGCTCTCTATCTCCTTCATTGACCGTCCTCAGGGTGATCTCGCTCGGAGACTCCTGCATCTAATTAGGGGAATTACTGTAATGTTACGCCTGGTCCAAAGTATTTTTCAAAAAACTCCGGACAGACGGCATAGCACAGACTCAGCACGCTGCTGCGTGACGAGCATAACGGAAAGCCAAAGAATCAAATGGACGCTCATGGAGGGAGGGGGGACTGAGGACGCAAGGTATCCCACAGTTCCTGCTGTCTCCAAAAAGCATTTGCATTCTTGGCTGAGATCCAAATGCTTCTAGGGTAAAACACAGTGTCCGCGGTGGGTCAGAGCATAGCTCGGCAATTTACGCACACACCCCCCCCCAGAAGTGAAAGGGAAAACAATCCTCTGACGCTTTTACATGTCACCGTATCTTTACTGAATGCTGAAGATAGATGGGATGCTGCAGCACTGAACACCGACATCCTCACTCCCCCCCCCCCGCCATGGGTGGCTGACGGTACAATATGACTGATATCCATCGTCATCATCAGCCTATTGGCACATGGGGCAGTGCAAAAGGACTGGTAACCATGCGTACTAGCATCCGTGAGGTCGATCAAGGGCGCCTGGCCCTAATTTTTCCTGGTAGATGGTGCAGTATGGCTGGTAACCGTCCTCATCATATCAACAGGGGGCTGAGCTTCATCAGCCCCCACCCTTCATGTGTAAAGAAAAGATTCAATTGCCCCTGGACTAGCAGCAGGATGCTGGGCTCCTCTCCTCCACACTCCTTAATGTGCTATCTGGACTATCATAGCAACTGGAGGCTGCCTTCCACTCATTTCTCACTAACAAGGCACTGTGTCTTATTCCTGCATTCTTTATTACTTCATCACACAAGTGGGGGGACAATGCTACGGTAGCCCAGGAAGACTGGGGAAGAATGGAATGAACAGGTGGGGTTGTTGCAGGAGCACCCCCTGTGAATAGCATTCAGCTCATAATCTATGCAGGATCTGACACAGAGCAGCTGTGCTCTCTGGTTCTCTGATACAGTGGTTCTCTAGTACACTTGCCCATATTCTAGGCAGGACTGATTCTATTTTTACATACCTAAAAGGAGGGATTGACTCAGGGAGTCATTCCCAATTTTGGCTTTTGCGCCCCTGGCTAAGAGCAGCCAGGGGCACTTATGACAGCAGCAAATGGTGCAGTGCAAAAGGACTGGTAACCATGCCCATCTTATTACCAATTTATGGTATGGTAGATGGTACAGTATGGCTGGTAACCATCTCTGCTATCATGCAAAAGCATGCTGCTGTGTAGCGCTGCTGGACCGCCTCTGTCAGCGGCATCTAGTACACATACGGTGACAGGCACAAAAGGCAAAATAGGCTCCATGGTTTCCACGCTGTGGCATCTGCCAGGGCAATCCAGGGAAAACGGGCTTGAAATGATTGTCTGCTGTAGCTTTCCCGGAGGAAGGGATGACTGACGACATTTACCCAGAACCACTGGTCGGTATGGGAGGTGGTTTGCAGGTTCTGTGTGGGTGGGGGGGTATGTGACTTTGTAGCGGGGGAGGGGGTTACAGATCTCATGCAACGGTCCCTGTCCTGGACCACAGAGCCACGCAGCAGAGGAATCTGTATCCGTCCTCCCCCGCCAAAAGGCCACATAGCCCCCGCACACAGAGTCCCAAAAAGGAGGGATGGCAGGCTCCGTTGAAACATCCAGTCCGGCACTGCAGACCGCTATGGGAGCAGGAGCCTGTCATTCCTCGAGTTTACAGGCGGTCTTTACATCACTGCACACCCTACCCAGCACAGTCCGTGTCCCAGTCTCAACCCTGTAACGCAAAGTCATCAATAAAGAAACCTTTGTAAAGTTACAGTGGAACATGTATTTTATTTTTAAATGTGTGTTGGAAGTTGGGGAAGCGGGGTGGGCGGGGTATGTAACTGCAGATGCTAGTCAACAGTAACTTGGTAAAGAAACAGGGGCAGGTTCAGCTTCTCTGTAAAGAAACTGAACAGTCACAGGTCACGCTGCTCACTGCTCGCTGGTACTTGAAGAGTTCCTTGTCGCTGTGCAAGGCGCCTGCACAGAGCTTCACGAGCCAGGGCATTAGCAGGTAGGCTGGGTCCCCGAGGATCACTATAGGCATCTGCACATCCCCAAGAGTTATTTTGTGGTCCGGGAAGAAACTACCTTCCTGCAGGCGTCTAAACAGACCAGAGTTCCTGAAAACACGCACGTCATGAACTTTGCCTGGCCACCCGACGTTGATGTTGGTAAAACGTCCCCCATGGTCCACCAGTGCTCGCAGAACCATTGAAAAGTAGACCGATTTCTCAGCAGCTGACTGTGGAAGAGGTGGACGATAAGGTGCGAGGAGTTGACAACGGCCATAACTGCAGCGGGATCCGTGCTCAAAGTGCTGTGGCGCCCGCGCTGTCACTGAGCAGAAAAGTGCACGAACAGATTGCCCGCAGGCGCTTTCAGGGAGGGAGGGAGGGAGGGCGTGATTGACGGTTCAATGATGACAGTTACCCAAAACCACCCTCGACACATTTTTCCCCCCAGCATGCATTGGGGGGAAATCCCAGAATTCAAATGCGCAGCGGGGAGTGCGGGAACTGTGGGATAGCTTCCCACAGTGCACCGCTTCCAAAGTCGACACTGGCCCCGTTACTGTGGACTCACACAGTCGAACTAGTGTATTTAGTGTGGATACACAACTTCGACTTCATAAGGTCAATTCCACAAATTCGAACTAAGTTGATTTGAAATAGTCTTGTAGTGTAGACGTACCCATACAGACCAAGCAATTGGGTTGGCTTCTTATACCTTGATAGTTTGGGAACACAATTTTCCTTTAGAAAACAGAATTTATTAGTTCTCTTTATCATGAGGAGAGGAACCAAAGACAAGGCAAGACAAAACAAAACAAGTCCCCCACACAACCTAGGTTACCATAAATAATGGCAGAAGGGTCTTGGTCCAAAATCATATTGGTGACTCTATCCAGTTTTGGACCACATATCCCTTTCTTCATGATTTCTGTTCTTTTTTTTCTCTCTCAGTATTCTAATCCTGTTTCCTGTGTCTCAGGGTCCCATTTGCTGACCTGCTGAACTCATGCTTCTAGCAGGGCCTGACTAAGTTGGCTCTTCCAGTTATTCATAATCAGCCAACCTCTCCCCTTTCTTTTTTCCATGAAAGGACAGCACTAAGATTCAGGGGGTGGGGTTGGGAGGGTGGAATTCTGCTGTATTTAACAACAACAAACTGTTACTACCATGTTTCATTCAGCTTATGCTCGCTCTCACCACACACAACAAAACACAGAAAGGAAAGTGGATGGAATTTCAAAGGGAAAATCTAGCAACCAAACTTTTCCTTTAGCTCAGTGACTAGTCATTGTCATTCATAATAGTCATCCCATTGCCAGGGCACACTCCTGCCATGTGGGAAACCCAGATTCATATTTCTTCTCCACATCAGGCAGAGGGGGGAAGAGAAGGTGGGTCTCCCACATCCCAGGTGAGTGTGCTAACCACTGACCTGAAGGTTATACAGGATACCACCTCCACCACCATGTGAATAGAATCCAGGTTCCCAAAAATTTTTTGGCTGAAACCATTTGGCAAATTCATGAATAGGTTTGGGTCGACCGAAACTGCATTTTTCAGTGAAACTTATCTGAAAAATTTCACCCACTCTAGGCAGGATCTGATTATCAGTACATTATACCACACTCACAGTAACTATGGTATCTGGATCAAAATGCACTATTAAGAGTTGTATGTTTGGGAATCTTGCATAGTTCCTACCTTGCCCAATGTTTGGGGGGGAGGGTTGAATAGAAATTGGGGTGTGCACAGGAAGTTCTGTTTGCTATGGCACTGTTTGTATGTCATCTCTGTCAGCTCATGTTTTCTTTTTACTTATGTTAGAATGTCTCCCTTCTGAAATAAACAGGTGTTTCAGACTGGAATCCGTGCCCTGGGATGGGGAAAACAGTCAGGGCAAAAGAAGTATTGAACTAAAACTGATTACTTGCTTAAAGTAATCTTGTTTTGAGATGCCATGTTTTGACTGGCACTTCAGCTCAGTTTGGCTAAGAAGCCATACTGCATTTCTGAGCCTACTATGATCCCTAATTTCCCCCCTCACTTCTTTTGGCCTCAACTTGCTGTCATTTGACAGTGGACCCTTTTGCAGACTGGCATTTTGAGGTGGGGAAAGGGAATGGCTGGGGTAGTCTTGTGCCTTGATGATTCTGTGAATCCATGCCATGGGGCATGAATTAGGGTATTTTCCAGGCCTGAACCAGCCCCTGAAAAGGAAAGACACAGGCTGCATTTATTGTCTTCAGACCAGATTGATCCATGCAGTGGCATACATTTGAATTGGTTGGTATTTTCAGGGCAATGCCCCCACATCCCCCCTTGTTTGTTCCTTTAGGAAATGTCATACTTATGAGGGCAGGAGAATAACATGCAGTAAATGAAATCTGTTTTACATTAAATTGTGCATGCACAGGACTGCTCTGAATTAGAGAATACACTTTGAACTTTATAGATGTAGCAGCTTAGAACATCTTACACTTCTATTGCATAAAACTGTAAGATCCGTTTGATGGCCAAATTGATACCTGAAAATTCCCACAAATGTTAACCAAAGAATAGCTAGAATGAGTAGATTAAGTTTTTGGTTTTATATTTCAAAGGTCTGGAGTTAAATTCTTGATGGGGCTCTATTCTGTTACTGACATTTCCAACACTTTTCCATTAGTGCAGTTCTAAATTAGTTCTTGCAACTTTCCAAAGCATCCCTCAGCGCTCATCATCTGCGGCAGTGTGCTGTAAAGGATGGCAAGTCCATCTACTCCCAACTTGTGGGAGATGGGGATATGGTTCTGTGGATCCAGCCAACTTTACCCCTTCTGAAGTGGGGAAAATCCATCCTCAAGGGCACTTTCTGCCATCTGGTCCTGAGATTCTGCTTAGTATTCTCTCTCACTTATACCCGGAGGCGGCTCTAGACATTTTGCCGCCCCAAGCATGGTGTCATGCCGCGGGGGGCGCTCTGCCGGTGGAGCCGCAGGACCAGCGGACCCTCCACAGGTACGCCTGCGGGAGGTCCACCGAAGCCGCGGGACCAGCGGACCCTCCACAGGCGTGCTGCCGAAGGCACCCTGCCTGCCACCCTCCCGGCGACCGGCAGAGTGCCCCCCGCGGCATGCCGCCCCAAGCACGTGCTGGGGCCTGGAGCCGCCCCTGCTTATACCCCATATGACCCATCTTCTTTTCCTCTTTCCTTTTATTCCCATTAAAATAAAAATGTACGGTGCCCTTATGGTTTCCTTAAAGCAACGACTTTAAACACACTTTTGCCAGTTTTATCTATTCTTTCTTTAATCCTGCCTCTGACAGAAAATTGACCACATCACAAAAAAACATGCAGTTTCATACAGTACAGTATGACAAGTAATATTTGTTCTAGAGAGGACCTAAGACAGTAGAAGCAGGCTTTCAAGTTAGTGCTGAAGAACCCTGCAACAGTGTTTTGTGTGTGTGAATTTCCATGTTGCCTGCACAACTTCATACTGTGCTTGGCTTTAGCCCATGTTTTAAATCTTTTGCTTTAATGAGCACTACATTTGTTTGCAAATTTTAAAAAGTACCTTTGTTTTGCTAACAGCTGGAATAAAACTGAAGACATGACAAATAGTTTGGCTAACTGCCTTGATTTACTTGTACCTGATTAGATGAAAGCTATGGAATTTATTTCTTTAGTTGTATTGTTTGCAAGTAGCTATTTTAAAGTGTTTTTATTTTATATAGAAAACTTTGGATAATATTATTAACAATTGTTTAGGATGGTTTTTATAGATCTAATACTGTATTTTCTTATGCCTTCTCAGTGTGTGATTAGTCAGTCTAGTGCATTTCACAAATCCAGCAGGTTTCTTCCACATGCCTTGCAATCTGCTGCTCACAGGTAGTGTAATCCAACATGATCCTTGTAGGCTTTTGTTTACTCTGCACATCCACTAATAAATCCTCAGCAAGCTCTTGTTTACAGTTCCAAGAAAGCTGGTGTGCGAAGATAGCACAGCTACACAATCCATGCTACCTCAAACCCTTTTAACAGAGTTATGGGGCAATCCATGTCAAGTCCTTTTGAAGGATGGTGGACTGCAAAGTGAAGCATTGAAAATGCAATAAATGGCCATTCAAGAAGTCAAAGCTTTAAGGAAACAAGGAAAAATCAATCAAATGTCAATCTAATGAGCCTGACAAGTCACACCATAGCTTCAAGCAGCCTAAGGGAAAAGATACTTCATGTGATATATTTCTGGTAGATGGAAAGTGTTTTATATATTTCTAGAATGAAGAATCTGTCTTATGTTTCCAATATCATGTTCTTTGCTGGGAATAGTTCCTGGGAGAAGATGCATGCAATTCAGAAGTCAGGGATGAATAATCTCCTTCATAATTCATGGTCTTTGATTAAATAATAGCAACTGTTATCATTTGTATTGATGGTAAACCCCAAAATATTGGGATGTTCAGTTCAAATAATTGTCCTAATTTTCAAGTACACATTAGGATCTTATCAGAATTTATTTGAACACTGGAATAATTTTACTGTCAGGTTTCGTCCAAAGTCTTTGCAGCCTGGATGAAACAAGGAAATATCAAATACCATGAGAAAAATCCTTTTTGGGGGCCTCTAGTACTTGTGCGTCTGTCCCCATCCAAAACTAGGAAGTGCAGAGGCATACGGAACATTTAATACAGAGGTTGAGTTTTGGGTGAAGGGGTCAGGCTGGGTCTTATTTCATCCTAGATGGTTTTCCCTATCCTTAGAGAAGTGAATATCCATTGAAAAATGAAATAGTAGGTTCTATTTGGTATATATGTTATCTCTGTAGATATGCATGAAGGCAGAATTGTTTGTACTGAACTTGTGGTATATGGGGCTGTGTAACTATTATGATTCTGATTTTGTGCAGTGCTGCTTCAAAATTCTGAGATGTCTGCATGCCTATTTACCATGAGGCCCTGTATTTTGGACAGCATATTCAGTTTAGTCTGTTAGTGAGATTTTCACAATGTGCATTCTCAAGGAAATGTGTATTTCTTTTTTGTTTTGTTTTCCTTAAACTAAGAGGTGAGTCGTTCGGAATGAAACTGCACGTTCTCTCAGGTGTGGGAGAAAAACATAAGAATTTAGGGCTGGAAACTAGGAATCTTCCCTTCTAATGTTGCTTTGTCACTGACGTGCTTGGTGACCTCAGGCAAGTGTCTCAATTTTCCTGTATGGAAGACAGGGATAATACTTTACAAGCAGAAATGGATTGGCCTTTAAGGTCTCCCAGTAGAAAGACGGGACTATATCCTTACATAAAGTCTCTCAAACAAAAACAGTTCTATCAATTGTAGTGATTATTTAAGAAGTATAAGCAATTTTACAAATGACTGCCATACAAGTACCAAAAAGCAATATTAATAAAGAATTTTTTTTTTTTTAAAGAAAGCAAGAAGTGGGATGGCATCCAGAGGTCTGGTTCTTTTCTGTTTCAAGTCCGTTTCAATTAAAAAGGGTGTTCTGACTATAAATAGTTAGTGCTTTACTTTTTCAAAGCGCTGTCAAACAATCAACATTTTTAATTTACTAGTTATACAATAGTCCCCAGTATGATTTTTATACAATGCATGCGGAAATAAATAGATGCAGACATGGGCCTGAAGCAAAACCCCAAATGACCAAAAATTAATGGTCAAAACCTGAATCCAAACTTTCAAATTTTGAGGTGTTTGAGTTAGTTCATTACTGATATTCAAACTGCAAACTCTGATATGAACCTGAATTCAGATCTGAGGTTTTAGTCTGGCCCATCTCTAAAATTATCCATCCTTTTAATATAGACTCAATCCGCTATTTCTTATTCATGCCCAAACTCCCAATGACTTCACATGAAATCTCGGATGTGAGAGGTCATTGAGAGTTGAGGCAGCACTAGGAATGTAGTAATGGCCCTTTATCAGTGCATTTGTTTTAAAATGAATTTTCCGGAGGTAATGTTACAAAACCATAGTAACATAGGACTGGAAGGGACCTCCTGGGTCCGTGAGTCCCGTCCCATTTTATGGCAATCAACTCGTTGTAAAATCCTATTAAAAAATTTCAAGATCCCACTTGAAACTAGTTGGGTTTCTTGCCCCTACTACTTCTATTGGGAAGCTGTTCCAGAACTGTACTTCTCTGATGGTTAGATACCTTCCTCCAATTTCCAGACTAAATTCATTTATGGCCAGTTTATACCCATTTGTTCTTGTGCCAATATTGTCCTTTAGCTGCAACAGCTCTTCTCCTCCCTGGTGTTTACCCCTTTGATGTATTTATAGACAGCAATCATATGCTTATAAATACATCAAACTCCCCCTGCTCCCCAATAAAACATTAGGCAGCAGAGCTGTTAAGTACTTTGCCAATATAATTTGACTGATGCAGATTCCATTATTCATTTTGTTTTTCTTAAGCAGTAAAAGTAACTTGCAGGCTTTGCAACTTTTATGGTAAGATGGGAAACCCTTCTAAGCTCTTTATCAAGTGGATGAGTGCATGTAGTCTACCTCTAAAACATTCCAGAGTTGTAACCATCATGTGTGTAGGAGGAAATGCCTGGCACTTTGTATGAGAAAAAGCGTTTCTTAGGAATTATGTCATCAGACATTATAACATAAATTTCTTAATTTCACTAGTTAGTGAGCAGGTTACAAAAGCTGAGCTGTGTACCGACCCTTAGTATTTGTGTTTTAAGGGAAAATTGAATCCTACTTTACTATACATTAGCCTAGGTCAATCCAAGACATTCATTTATATCAAGTTTAATTAAATGTGTGAGTTTTAGTCATATGTGACTAAATATTTTGGATGCATAATTTTCAAGCTATGGGCTATTTGCAAACTGTTCATGTTGACTACTTGCTTTTCAGGTTTGTCTGACTAATCAGATGGTACAGTTTCTGCTCTGTAATTGGATTACTGAAGCTTTTAAGCAGTAGAATTAATAGTGTAGAATGCATGTCTGATATGAATTTCAGGATTTGTGGACTTTTTTATGAATACCCAGTGGTCATCTGAATATTCATGAATGATGCAGAGTATAACTACATGGACAATGAATTGAAATCAAACCATGTATTAGATAAAACACTTGTGAACCTTTTTTCATTATTCAGCCATCGCTACAATAATATACCTACAGTACAGTATCTTGATTATAATTGTGCATGCCAAAAAACCCCAGTGAGATTTAGAGACCATTCACCATGCAAAAATGTGTTTGTGCACATTTTCTTTTTCCTTTTTTTGGTGGCATATTGTATCTGGAATATGGATACTAAACTCTTAAACACTGACATGCAACAACTATTTCAATGCAGCTCTGGAAAATGTGTCATATGGAACAAGTAATTAGTAAGTGGTGTGAACAAAGAGAAATCACTCCTAGTTAAGTAGAATATTGTAAATAATGGATTTTATTCAAACAAGCAAGGATCTGAATTACTATAAAGTAAATATCAATTATTCATACAGTTTAATATTTTATTGCATCCCTCACAACATTTACATTAGAATGGCAGTAAGCTGTACTCCAGAGATTCAGACTAAGCAAACAAGTCTCTTCTCTCTCCCCCCTCACCCTCCCAGACTTTCCCAGGCTTACAGGCTCACTGTCTGTCCATCAGGATGAATTGAGCTAAAAATTGCATCACTTGCTGAGGCCCCAGGTAGTGCCAAGCTCCTTCATAATGCAGGCAGTCAAAGGACTACCCAAAACTATAATGTCATGCTTAGAATGAGATCCTTGGTATAATAACCTCCTTTGGAATGTGTGCATATGTTGGAAGAACAGCATGCATTCAGCCACATGAGCACCTGTATTTGCTTCTTCTGAAGCATCAGACTGAAAGACTAATGTCTATGCGAAAGTTTTATCACATTTAGTGCTAGCAAAAGTTACCAGACTGATAGTCCTGGACAATGAAATCTCCTATTCATCTTAGGATAAATTCACCCCTCTGACTAGGTCCAGTTGAAGACCTGGCTTGTGTGGTGCATAGACTTTGTACTGCCTCTGTGCACAAGTGTGAATTGCATCCGTACGGAACAGGGAAAGCACAGACAACAGCCATGTAAGTTTTCTAATGCTACTGTGTCCGTTGTGCCTTGTTCCTGGCTTGGAAGGATTACCTCTAGAGTTATAAGGGTGATTCAGTCTTCATGGCCATTCTGTTCATGCCTAGCCATGGCCTTTCCACTAAGATTGTCAACAAGGGTACAAATTCCCGAGAATTGTGACAGTCATAGTTTTGTGATATGCAAACTTCGTGTGTGGGGGTAGCTCCCTTTTATGAACACCCAGCCAGTTAGTTATGAAATCCCTCTTGGTAGTTGTTCTCTACTTGCTTTACCTGTAAAGGGTTAAAAAGTCTCCCAGGTAAAGGGGAAAAAATTGGGCACCTGACCAAAAGAGCCAATAGGAAGTCAAGAACTTTTTAGAATTGGGAAAGAAACTTTCCCTTTGTTTGGTTGTTCTCTCTGGGCTGCAGAAACATGGAGCAGCAATGCTTATGTGCTAGAAGATAGCTTGGAGGTGTTCCAGGTGTTCTGCTCATGAATCTGAGAATATAGACACATCGTCAAGGTAGGCAACTGCAAATTCCCCAAATCCAGTCAGAAGGTTATTTACCAGTCTCTGGAAGGTGGCGGGTGCATTTTGCAGTCCGAAAGCGAGCACACTAATTTCATACAGCCCTACATGGGTGATGAAGGCTGACCTTTCTTTGGCTGGGTCATCTAGTGGCACTTGCAAATACCTCTTAGTTAAGTCTAAGGTGGAGATGAATGGGGCACATCCCAGTTTCTCCAATAGCTCATCTGTGCATGGCATTGGATACTTTTCTGGGCGAGTTACAGCATTTAGTTTACAGTAGTCCACACAAAAGCAGATTTTCCCATCTGGTTGGGAACCAGAACCACTGGAGAGGCCCATGCACTCTCAGAGAGGTGGATTACACCCATGTGTAACATATCCTTGATCTCCCTTTCTATCGCAGTTTTGGCTGAGGAGCCATCCAGTAGGGTTGGGCTTTAATTGGGCGAGCATCAATAGAGTGGTATGCCCGTTCTGTCTGTCCTGGGGTGGCTGAGAACATTGGTGTGAAGCTAGTGCACAGCTCCTGGATTAGCTGTCGCTGCTTATGCCCAAGTGTTATGGAAAGACTCACCTCTTCTACGCCACTGTTGCTTTTTCCTTCATAGTATGTTCCTTCAGGCCACTCAGCATCGTCTCTCTCCTGGGCTGTAAATGGGAGAACCTTGATTTCTTGGGAATAAAAGGGCTTTAGAGAATTAACATGGTATACTTTAGGTTTTAGGGCAGGGTCTGGGAATGCTTTGAGGTAATTAACATCTCCCAGGCACTCTCAGACCATAAATAGTCCCTCCCATGATGCTTCCATCTTATTGGTCTGGAGTGCTTTCAGGACCATGACTTGGTTACCTACTATGAAGGAACCCTCTCTGGTATGTTTATCATACCAGGGCTTTTGCTCCTGCTGAGCATCCTGTAGGTTTTCTCGAGGAAGGGCTTTGAGTGTGTTTTGCAGGTTGGTTACAAAGTCCAAAAATTTTAATTCCTGGAAAAGATGGAACTCCCTCCAATTGCTGTTTCACCAACTGTAATGGCCCCTTAACTTCATGAGTTCAAAGGATGAAAACCCCAAACTGGGATGTGGTACAGCCCTTTAGGCAAAGAACAACTGCTGCAACACTAGGTCCCAATCATTGGAGTGCTCATTCATGAATTTACATATAATGCCCCTCAAATTCCCATTAAACTTCTCCACTAGGTCATTTGTTTGATGGTGGTAAGGGGTGGCAACCAAGTGGTTCATCCCATGAGCTTCCCAAAGACGTTTCATGGTCCCTGCCAGGATATTAGTTCCCGAATCCGTAAGGATGTCGGAGGGCCAATCTACCCTGGCAAAAATGTCTGTCAATGCCCGACTCACACTTTTAGCCCTGGTGTTGCTTAGAGCTACTGCTTCTGGCCTCTGGGTGGCAAAATCCATGAAGGTCAGTATGTATAGCTTTCCTCTGGGTGTCTTCTTAGGAAAAGGACCCAGAATATTCACAGCTACATGCTGAAATGGAACCTCAATGATGGGGAGTGGCTGGAGAGGGGCCTTGACCTGGTCTTGGGGCTTTCCCACCCTCTGGCACACCTCACAAGACCGGACATAGGTAGAAACATTCTTGCCCATTCTCTCCTAGTGTAATGACTTCCCCAAACAGTCTTTGGTCCTATTCACCCCAGCATGGCCACTAGGGTGATCATGGGCTAAGCTCAAGAGCTTTTCCCTATACTTAGTTGGAACTACCAACTGTCTCTAAGGATGCCAGTCCTCCTTGTGCCCACCAAAAAGGGTTTCCTTGTATAAGAGTCCTACTTCTATAAAAGCAACAAAGAATCCTGTGGCACCTTATAGACTAACAGACGTTCTGCAGCATGAGCTTTCGTGGGTGAATACCCACTTCTTCAGATGCAAGACTTGCATCTGAAGAAGTGGGTATTCACCCACGAAAGCTCATGCTGCAGAACGTCTGTTAGTCTATAAGGTGCCACAGGATTCTTTGTTGCTTTTATAGGGCATCTGAAGAAGTGGGTATTCACCCACGAAAGCTCATGCTGCAGAACGTCTGTTAGTCTATAAGGTGCCACAGGATTCTTTGTTGCTTTTACAGATCCAGACTAACACGGCTACCCCTCTGATACTACTTCTATAACAAACTTGGACCACAGGCAGTGGGTTGCTCTGTGCTTCCTGCTCTGCCTGGAACTGCTCCCTTGATGCTGGAGACATTAGTTCCTCATTGGGCTGTGGACTTGTTCTCGGTCCCTCTGGAAGTGATGCAGGTGATAGGGGTGTTTCCGTTGACTGTGAACCACTCTCTGCTGGTGCCCTAGGTGGTATTTCAGGCTCCGGTTGAGCCTCTTGCACTGGTTTAGCTGCTGCTGCAGGTGCAGGCTTTGTGGTGCTCTTTGGTGCTGGCTCCCCTGACTCTGGTGGGGTTGCAAGCACAGGCTCTGCCAGTTTTGATTCTTGGGCTGGTTCTGGCTGGGTCCCAGGAACTGAATTTACAACTGCTGCCATAGACTCTGGTCTGGAGTCTTGTTTCACTACCTCTGGCTAGGTTCCTGTAGGAGGCTTAGGAATGGAGTTAAGTGTGGAGGCTTGTTTAGCATGGCTGCGGGTGATCATCCCCACCCATTTTGTTAGCCTCACGTGGTTGGCTAAGTCTTCTCGCAGCAGCATGGGAATGGGATAATTGCCATAGACTGCAAAAGTCCATATTCCTGACCAGCCCTGGTACTGGACAGGCAACCTATCTGTAGGTAAGTTAAAAGAGTTGGCCTTAAAGGGTTGCACCATCAGTTGGGCCTCTGAGTCAATGAATTTGGGGTCCACCAGGTACTGGTGGATAGCTAACACCTGTGTTCCAGTGTGTCTCTATGCAGTAATCTTCCTCCCGCCCACACTCACAGTTTCCCTTTGCTCTGGGGGTATTTGCGAGTCATCTGGACCTGAAGGCTCTTGGTGAGACTCTGGGGTGATGAGTTGTTGTCAGCTGGTGCTTTTGGGGCAGCTGGCCTTCACATGCCCCAACTCATTACATTTAAAGCATTGCCCAGCTGACTGTGGGCTGGGGCGAGGTGGGTGGTTGGAGAGCGTGGTGGTGGGACAAGAGGGCATCCGGGGTCTCCCTGGCTGTGTGGAGGGCTTCTCCTTGCGAGGTGGGGTTTTGGGCTGACCCTGATGGTGAGGTGTCGTCTCGGGTTGCCCCTTCTGGTATCCACCCCAACTGCTACTAGTTTTCTTCTTCTTCACCACCTCCACCCATTTGGTTCTGATCTTCCCCGCCTCAATTACAGTTTTGGGCTTCCCATCTAGGATGTACCTTTCTATTTCCCCAGGAACACCCTCTAAGAACTGCTCCATTTGCATTAGGAGAGACAGATCTTCCAGAGATTTAACACTTGTGGTAGGCGTGTCAGGAAAATGCCACATCTGGTTTCCACCTTAGGGCTCTGAACCGCCGATGGGCATGCGCTGATGTTAGCTCCATTCTAATTCTGGCCTTTTATTTAAAAAGTTTGTACTCGTTCATGTGTTCTTTAGGCATTTCAGCTGCCACCTCTGCTAACAGTCCACTGAGTTGCAGCCGCAGCTCCACCATATACTGGTCTGTAGGGGTGTTGTATCCAAGGTAGGCCCTTTCAAAATTTTCTAAGAAGGCCTCTGTATTGTATGTGGGGAATTTGTTGGAGTGGGGTGTGGGTACCTGGAGAAGGATTATTAGGGTTACTTGGTGGACCCAGTTTAGCTCTTTACAGCTCTAAGCGCTTCAGCTTTAACTCCACCTCCAAGCGCTTCACCTCTCTTCTCTCCTCCACTTCTGCCTCCAAGCGCCTGTGCTCCACTTCCAAGTGCTTCATATCTAGGTAGAAATCTCTTTCTGCCTCCGTTAGAACTTGGCCTGAGTTAAAGGCATCCCTCCATCCTGGCACCAGGATCTCAGTTGGGGGAGGGCTGACCCTTCCCTCCTGGGAAGTCCCTGTTCCCCCATCCCCTCCCTTCATTTCTGTCATGGAGCTGGATGTATGGGGCTTGATCTGGGTCTGTCTTCTATGTGGCATGATGCTTTGGGCTCTGTGGCTTTGCAGGCTGATCCCTTTGCGGCCCTGTTCCCCCTCAGGCAGAAAAGAAAAGAAAGAGGGGGGGGGGGGAAATGCCCTGGCTTTCAAGCAGCCAAAAGGCAAAATGTGTCCTTTTAAAATCTTGAGGTCTGTGCTTCTGGTTCAAAACTATTCCATCGCCACCACCATGTCAGTGCTGAATCCCTACTCTGTCACTTTGAGTGCAGAAGGTGGGGGCCTGCAAGGATTCTAAAAATTAATACTTGGTACTCCAGGCTTGTATTAAACTCCCAAGGCTACAGCTTTTTTCTGACCTTGGCTTGGTAAACATTGTCACCACCCAAATGCAAAACCCCCCTTTGAATCCAGGAAGGAGCACTTGAGAATTCCTCCCTGTGGGGTACCCTCAAGCCCTTTCACCCCCTTCCAGGGAAGAGCTGAGACAGAAAATGAAGGAAATTAGCTGTCACTACCAGCTAACTAAACAACATTCACAAACCTCTTAGGACTCCAAAAATCCAATCCTGTTTTTTTAAAAAAGATCAATTTTATTAAAAACAAAAAGGAAGAAAATACATCTGGAACTTAGGCTCTTGCTAGATTTTAAAAGAGCAATTCCAAAAATTAAGTACCAAGAATAGCTTTCTTGTGGTCCAGCTTAAAAGTTACGAGCAAACAAAAGCATCTGGGGTTAACACAGAGAAGCGCCATTGAAAATATATATACATAAATAAATAAAAAAATAATAAAAAATTTATCTGATCGCATCTAGCTAAACACTCTTAATTTACTTACATACTTGTGGGGTTTAAAATAAGTAATTCTAGGTATGATATGATGAATTTTCATACCTGGTTCAAGCCTTACCCAGCATTCCTGCTTATAGCATTGCTGCTCCATGTCCCTGCAGCCCAGAGAGAACAACCAAACAAAGGGAAAGTTTCTTTCCCAGTTTTTAAAAGTTCTAGCCTTCCCATTGGCTCTTTCGGTCAGGTGCCCAGTTTTTTTTCTTTACCTGGGGGACTTTTTTACCCTTTACAGGTAAAGCAAGTAGAGAACAGCTACCAAGAGGGATTTTTTAGCTAACTGTCTGGGTGTTCATAAAAGGGAGCTACCCTCCCCCCCTCCCACTTCATTTATCACACTTGTCTACTAAAGAATGGCCTGCAGACAGGCCACCGAACAGAGTCATTGTCACTCTGAGCTAGATGTAAATCAATGCCCAAGCACTAATTGTATCTTCTTTAATTAGGCTCTTCTTCAGTTTCTGGGGAAATTGGTAAATTTTTGGGGTTTCTCAGTTTAGTGCTAGCTTGTTCACTAATACAATACTAATTTACTCAAGTTCTCATCTGTCTTTGAAAACATGCAACATACCTTTGAGTGATGCAGAATGATTTATAGAGAAGCAGCTATTATGATGAAATTCTGAGCCATGCATCTCAAGGACCGGGGAGTACACATGCCTGTCCACCTTCCAGAATGAAGTTAGGAGATGGAGCTGTCTCCAAAAAAGGTAGCACACATCTCTGCACAAATTGCTAGATGCCTTACTGTTTGGTTTCTGTGACTGAGGGTCAGATTTGCAAAAGTATTTAAATGACTAAAGATGCAGATAGGTGCTCAGTAGAATTTTCAAAAGCACCTGTCTGCAACTTGAGGAACATAAAGACGTTTGAAAATCTGGCCTTGGATGTCCCATAGACCAACAAGAATGCTTTCACAAGGTGTCCATGAATTCTGATTGCTGTTCCACCTTCACTCTCATTCCAAAGAAAAGTAGATTAGAGGGTTGATGCTCTAATTATTGGCACATACCAAAGAATAGAAAGGTTTTTTATTTATAATTTGTTCACTCATGACAGCCTTCCCTGGCTGGTGGATCAGTGTATTGGAAACCAGCTTGGTAACAGGAGATTGTGGATTAACTGATTAACCTGCTCAAGGCTCACAATTAAATAGGCCCTACAGACAGGCACTACAGTAAGTGTGAAGATTATCTAGCTATAATATAATACAAAATGGTCTCCATAATATTCATGAGAAAGGTAAAAGTCTAAATTGAGGAACTAGCTATTTGACTTAGTTGACTAGACAAGAACCCTGCAATTGACTATAAAAAAAATATCACCTTTAATATTTGTAATGCTGGTGTACGAGATGCCCAGTATGTACTAGGATTAGTTTTTGCATTGCTGTGTTTGAGTGGGACATTGTGATGGGGTGTCTACCCAACAGGACAAGACCTGATTAGGAAAAAAGCGGCCTTGTGAAGGAGAGTCAGGACTGATAAGGCCTAATGGCTGATGAAGCTCAGCTGGGGAGGACCTGGGTTAAGCATAAAGAGAGGAAGTTGGTGTTAAGAGGGGGCTGAAAGGAGGAGTTCTGCAATCACTGTCTAGAGCTGAGCTGAGCTGAGCTGAGCTGAGCTGGTCTGGTCTGGTCAGAGACAAAGAGGAGGCCCAGAGGGGAGTAAAACCTGGGATCCTTTCTGGGAATACAGACTGTGGCAAAAATCTGAGAGGGGGTAAAGAAGTCACGAGGCACAGAGGATGCTCCAGGGGTAACCCAGAGATGGTCCAGAAAATGGGGAGAAAAAGCAAAAAGGAGCCCAGGGAAACAGCAAAAGGGTCTGAGATTGTGTAGACCATGGTTGCTAGACATAGGGTCCCTGGACTGGGGCCTAGAATAGTGGGTGTGAAAGTATCACAGACTGGATAGTGGACCAGAGGAGTGTCTTAAATAGTTGTCCAGTGGGACTTTGATACTCCAGAACATGAGGACTATAATTAGCTGGCTGGAAGGCCAAGTTATGGAGAGGGAGCAACCTGAGTCGTGAAGAGGGAATATTCTGAGTCCAGAGAACGAGACCACGGGACGAGCAACTGAAGGAGGAGGCGTCAGACCGGTCGAGAGCTAATCCCCAGATGAGTCACTCCAAGGTGTCCTACTGGTGAGTTGTAAACCCCATGGCAGACATGTTGTTTTTGTTGTTGTGGAGGTTTGCTGCAGAATGCTGGGATGTCCTTGTAAGTGCCAGCATTCTATTGGAACCCTGGGGCTTGAGCTGGCCAAAAAATTGTGGTAAGTCTGCAGGGAAAAAATGCATTGAGATTTTGCATTGAGATTTTGAATTTTCAAAAAACTTGATGAGCATTTCAAAATGGATGCCCAAGGTACATCGAGGTTCATGTTGCCCCATCCACTTATTGGATTAGGCAATAATGAAATGGTTAATAAAGAGTTATTTTCTGGAATCTGTTTTCTTTTCCTAGAAGATATCAGGATGACTAATATCTACTGTGGCAATTTAAATGAGTCAGACAGTTATGAGTGAGATTGTATCTGCCTCACTGGGAAAAAAACCCCAACAATTATTTTAAATACTTTTTAACTTTTGAGGCAATTTATAAAATCAATCCAAAATGAAGGAGTCTCACTTCATATGAGGTGTGTTGGCAGGTATGTTACACTCTGCTCAAATGACTGAGTATTATTGGCTTCATGAAGAAATGTTCTTCAGGCATAACATTACATTATGGCAAATAAAGGGGAATAAAAGTGTCAGGGAATCTGATTGTAATAGGGAGGGAAGAGAAAGGAAAGAAAGGTACTCTGCTTCAAAATGGGACATGGCAGGAAGATGTGTGAACTGAGGAAGGGGCATTTGAGAAGGAAAATGAGTTTTTTTCAAGATGAGTGGCCATGGTTTTCCCTTTTCATCTTACTCGCTGGCCTCCTTACGATAGAACTTCCAAAGCATCTAGCAACTGGGAGACAGATCAACTAGATACAATATATTCTCTAGGTTGGAGGGGAAGGACCGACCATTCTAATCCTGTGGAAAGAATGGCTTGAAAGTAGAACTGCAGTATTTCCAAAATGCCTAGCAGGAAAAGTATCAGAGGGGTAGCCGTGTTAGTCTGGATCTGTAGAAGCAGCAAAGAATCCTGTGGCACCTTATAGACTAACAGACGTTTTGCAGCATGAGCTTTCGTGGGTGAATACCCACTTCGTCGGATGCAAGTCTTGCATCCGACGAAGTGGGTATTCACCCACGAAAGCTCATGCTTCAAAACGTCTGTTAGTCTAGCAGGAAAAGGTACTCTCACTTCTATTGAAAAGGTGTCATACTGGCCTTTGATTGGGAATGGGTATCCTTTAGATATTAATGGGACTGAGGGGAGGTGGGGGATGACCAAGGGCAGTTCTGTTTAGGAAGCAACTACTCCATGGCTGGATCATGTTTAAAAGGCAATGTTATCTAGTGAAAGCAAAGAACTGACAATCTGGACCCAATTCAGCATGGTATGTAAGAAGTGTACTTAATGTTAGTTACCTGCTTAAGCAACTTACAGAATTGGTGCTTCTCTTCCTAGTGCTGCTTTTGGATGAGAGATTCAGGGCAAAGTATATACCCTTTCTGTGTCTCAGTTTACTCATATCTAAAACAGGAGTAATATTTACCTGTTTTACAAGGTTGACTGATTAGTATTTGTATGGCACTTGGAATTCTCATGTGAAAGCTGTTTCTTAAACATGAAGTATTAAGATGAATAAGATCTGTTTAGCATAAAACTGGGCTCTTGTGCAAGATCCTATTCATTTTGGCAATATATGTTTAGAGACAAGAGTGCCAGTTCGGTATTTCTGGAATAATAAAAATAAATTGATTTCTTAATATTATATATTTTAGTTTACGGGACCTCACAACAAGGTCACGTAACCTGTTGGGTTCCCCCCACACCCTCAGATGTGGCATAGGGCAAAGATTGGTCTTCAACTCCATTATTTTTTTTAAAGTTGCTTGTAAAATGAACTGTCTAATCTTAAGAAGCTTTCACAGTGTTTTTGACCACTGTTAAAAATTTTAACTTATGACCAAATGCTTGAAATATCCCAAAAGGGACTCAGTCAAGAGAACATTCATAACTACTTTATGAGCTATAACTTTGCTTAACTTAATTTAGTTCTCTGCCAATGCCATGTAATAGTCAATATCTAAAGAATATTTGTCCTTGGTATTGAGGTCTTAACTTTGAAGCTCTTTTTTGATCTGGAATCTGAACATGTGAGAACAGGAAGAGGCCAAGAGTCATGCTGAGGTAGCGGAATAAACTAGTGTCAGTCTGTATTTTGTTCTAATGGTATCTGGAAAAAGAGTTGATGAATAAGTCAGGAAACAGCTAAGTGCTGAAACGAATTGCAGTATTGGGTATGGTGCTGAAACTGCTGCTAGTATTGCAAGTGCTGCCCTAAATCTCATGAGGAGGGGTGACAGGATGGCTATCCAGTGCATCTGTCAATTCTGGTGCTATATTTTACTGTAGATCTATTAGGTTGCTCTATGACGTCTTCAAAGCTTTGTTGATAATTATGGCACCTAGTTTTAGAGAGGGATGGATGCAAGAGAGAAACAATAATGTTTGTAGTGTCTCTAAATATTTTTTTCTGTAAAGCCTGTGGCATATACACAGTCCAGTAGAGTATGTTGAAGTAAACAAATTTAGTCAACACTCATTTGGGATGATCCACATAACTCACTCAACACATGCAAATAAAACCTTTGTCTCCCATTACAACATCATGTAATGCCTATAGCTATCCATTAAACCCCTGCCTACCTCCTAAGGAAGAGCCTGAATAAGCAAAATAAGCCTTGCAATGTACGCTGAAAATCAACCAACTTTGGCTCTCAGACCTGAATTTCAGCGTAATGGACCACAACCAAAATCAAAGACTGCCAGCTGGAGACTCAAAGCATGGAGAGAGAAGTTCTCTAATATACCAGGGCTCAAACTGAAAAAAGTGCTATAGATCATCAGCAGCCCAAAATTAATAGGAAGCTGGGGGGCTGAGCTCAGGTCACAGGTGTAATATACTTCATGTGTGAATTATCACAAAGTAGGGAGATGTGTTCTGCCACAGCTGAAATTTCCAATCCTCTTCAAAGGTAGCCCCCATATAAGGTATAATGCATGGATGCAGACTGGAGATGACACAGTCATACATAATTGTGGTAAGCACCAACTCTTTTAGGAAACATGCCGATCTTCTTGGCCAGAGAGGGTCTCTACTGCTAATCAGGAAATCCAGAAGAAGCTGAGAACTCCTAATTTGGGAATTTTAGTAGTCCTTTGACAGATGTTCTCTCTGCCATCTCCCCCAGTTGTTTTCCTTCAGCCAAATAACATCAGCCCCCTTTTTAAGGTTTGAGATTTGGCCAGTTTGCTGTCTTCCACCAATTTTGCATCTTAGGTAAACCCTGGAAGAATCAAATGACTTCACAACCTCTATTGCCCTTGATCATGTGCTCACTCAAATGTTAGCTTCCTCTGTCTTGCTGAGGAGCTTCAGAGGTGATTATCTCCAACATAATCATCTCCACATCCAACTGTCATTACTTAAAAAAAAAAAGGATTTAACTGGGGAAGCACTGAAAATGTGCAATAAAACGTGAAATAAAGCTGGTTAAATAGAAGTATCCAAACGAAACAAGGGCACCCTGGAAATTTATTACACTAACAACCCTGCCCTCCTCATCCTGCCATTCATATCTATAAACTAAGATTAATTCTGGGAAACCTTATGAGAACAGCTCCTCTGTTTTGTTTTTGTGACAGTGGAACACTAACAAATAATCCTATGTCCTTAACAACAGTCAGTCTGGGCAAAATGAAATGCTTTCTCTTTCCCTACATCTTACCGCTGGACTTTGCTCAAGGTTGAGGGGTGAAAGTGGCAATGATGCTGCTAGCTGACATTTATGATAATGCTCTTTGCTGTCACTTACAACCAGCCATACTGCAGGATTAGCAGTAAAGGTTGTAGAAGTGCCAGGAACATCCACAGAACATAATGGGCCTGATTCTGCACTTTCTTACACTGCTTTTATGCCCATGTTAATCCATTGACTTCTCTATGCCTGTCAGTTAGGGATGCTTAAAGATCCCTAACATACCTAAATGCAGAGAAGACATAATTGTAAGAGCCAGTCTTTGTGATGTTCAGTGATCATTCAGAGCCGGGGAGCCTGACCGAGGTCTGCTTCATTCTGTGTCTGGTCAGCATTGCTTCACATGAGCCTATGCATAACATGAAAACTGGTTCTGGTTGGCTAGTGTTAGAGCCTCTTAAAGGAACATTTCCCCATAGTCCTAGGCCTATGTCGTCCCCCCTCCCCCCCCAACACATACACTAATTCTTGTCATAAACTGCCACTTGGCTGGTAAACTGGTGCCCCTTCTGTTTTCTCTAAGGCCTTTATTGACAATGATGAACCAAATGGAAACAGCTCAGCTCGACTCTCAGAATCCAGTTTGGATTTGCAAAGCTGACAGAAAAATCATAATTACACTGAACACACTTGACATGGAAATTGGAAGATGACAATTAGGAAATGCTCCAATGACATTTGTCATTTCAGGCAGCAGAACTGCACTTTAATAATGGGATTATGCTATAAAGGACTGGGATTTCTGGTCACATTAGGGCAATATAATTGACTGCAGATGGAGAGGTCTAATATATTTACCTTGGCAGTAGCAGCTTTTAGATTTGGGGGTGCAGTATTTGGGACTATGTAGTTATTCAAATTTATAAGCACATTTTTATTAGCATGTAAATCTGAATGCCAAAGGAATAAACCATGCCGTCTTTAACCTAACAAAACTATGTTTGCCAAGAAGACTTGAAAGCAGTTTTTTAAAACATTTCCCTTTAGTGTGTGCACTTTTTATGTTCTTACACTATTTTTCTCTTCCCTTTATTTCTGCAGGCTTCTGTCTGTGCTCTGGAATGGCGTAGTTCAAATCTGTAGGTCTCAACTGGAGGTTTTGCATGCAGCCAAATTTTGGACAATTTATAAAATTGGGAGTCACTAAGAGTTTGGAAGTTAAGGGGGCAAAAGTGACTTCAACCTAAAGGACCATCTGGGGTAGTGTCCACCTTAGGAACATGTTGTGCGTTTTAGAAGTAACCATTTAGGTGTCAGTCAAAGACTCATCCAACACCGGTTGTTTTGTTCAATAATACAGAACTTAGTGATTAGAATACAAGTTTGGGTCCCTCTCTTCTTTTATTCCCAGCAGCTATGGCAAGGGCAGTAGATATCAGTAACTCCCCAGGTCATCTTCAACACCCAAGGTGGAAGGGAAGTGGTGGTGGGGATGGTAGTATGGAATAATATAGCATCGTGCATTGTTGCCAATATTCAAAAAATATTTTCAAGGGAAAATTCTCCAAATAAGCCAGCTATTGACTGTACCTGCATAGTTCAACTGAGAAGAATGATTTGTAAATGACACTGTAATGTGTCTTGCCATTGCAATGGATCTGCAAAGCAAGGGGTTTCACATCAGCCCCTCCCAACTGTTCATCCCCTTCCTCTTGGCTAAGTAGGGACTATATTTCCCATCAGCCCTCTCCCCACTGCACCTCCTTTTCTCCTTGTTAGGTAAAAGGAAAGGTCCTGAACCAGGAATTGGTTGGGCTCTTCTTGGGAGTAGGGGAGTCTCATGGCAGCAGGGTGCTGGAGAGAAGCCCCAAGAACTGTGGCCAGAATTGCATATGAAATAAGGTGTGTGACTGCTGGACATCACAGCTGGGTGTAGGTCTGTGGAACACTTGGGGGGGGGGGCGGCAGTACTGTGCAGGGAACCAGTGCAGAGGGGCCTCAGTGAGACACACTAATTGAGCCTGGCCTGGAAACTTGCAAACGCCTATCTTACTCCTGGGGGAATTCTGTGCCACTGTGCATGTGCAGAATTAATGTCTCCCACAGATTTCTTTGCTTCTCTGCAGAAAAATGACTTTCTGACAGGGAAGTAAAGGGAAGCTGCAAGAACAGTCATGCACCACTCCCTATCAGTGTAGGTATATCATTTCAGGCACCTGGAGCAGCCAGTGGAGAGGTAAATCACCATGGGGCTGGGGACACCCCAGCCACTGGCTCCTACCCTGAGCTGGGATCATCTGCTAGTCCCAGCTGGGCTGGAGGAAGAGAGGATGGAACTTCCTCTTCCCCTGCAAGGAGTGGCTGGGGCTTTGTCAGACCCACCCCCAGAAACCTCCCCAAGCTGCAGGAAGCTCAGCATCCTCCTCTGCTTCCTCCCCACATCGCTCCTCAGCTGTGGTGGGAGGGGGTCACTGTATGGGGAGCTGCTCCCCAATCCACTCAACCCCTGTGCATCTGGACCTCCCATACTCAGACACCCCTGCCAAGCCTCACCTGGTACATCCAGAACCCCCTGGCCCTCCATACCTATACCCAAATCCCACTCCACTGAACCTCAACTCCTGCATCTGGAACCCCCCCTGAATCCAGATGCCCTGCCTCTGGACCCCAACCCCTGCACCCAGACCACCTGAGCTCCCTGCACTCAAACCCCCACTCTGATTTCCCCATCCTCTGCACCACCCTGAGCCTGCACATCCAGACTCCCTCACCACTTACCTCCAGCTAGCTACACCAAGACCACCACCTCACCAAACCCCACTTCCCCAGTACCCAGACTCCCCTGCTGAGACCCCCACAGTCAGACTCCTCTGCTGAGCCCCTACCACTTTCACCTGGAACCCCCTGTAGAGTCCCATTGCCCCTGCACCTGGAACCCCCCCACAACGTGCCTCTGTGCATCCAGATCCCCCACACACCTAGACCCCACACTGAGCTGCCTGTACTCAGATTGTCCCACACAGGGGCGGCTCTACCTTTTTGGCCGCCCCAAGCAGTCATGCGCGGGAGGCGCCCCAGAGCCGCGGGAGCAGCGGATCTCCCGCGGGCATGACTGCAGAGGGTCCGCTGGTCGCGCGGCTCGGCTGGACCTCCCGCAGCTGCGGACGGTTCGCAGGTCCGGCGGCTCGGCTTGAGCTGCCGCAGTCATGCTTGCGGAAGGTCCACTGGAGCCGCGGGACGAGCGCCCCCTCCGCAGTCATGCCTGCGGCAGGTCCGGTCCTCCCGGGGCTCCGGTGGACCTCCCGCAGGCATGACTGCGGCAGGTCCGCCGGCCCAATCTGCCGCCCCCCCGGGAAAGGGCCGCCCCATGCGCCTGCTTGCCGCGCTGGGGTCTGGAGCCGGCCCTGGTCCCACACAGAATCCTCTCACCCCACACCTGGATCCCACCATGTAGAGCATCTCCATACGTGGATCCTGCCTGATTGAGCCTGCCCTGCCCTACACCTGGTGCGCCTGGGGCAGGGGGACAGGGACCCATCATGTTTCTGGGGATAGGCCCAGGCCTTGTGCTGTGTCAGAATTGGGTGCAGCCTCCCCACTGAGTCTGGGTCCATGGATGGGGGTGGGGTCTTCAGGGTGATATCCCACCTTTGTGCAGCCAGTGGCCTGTGCTCCCCACTGCCATACTGGATCCTCTGCTTTATTGACAAATAAAACTTACAGAATTTTAAAATATTGTGCACAGATTTTTTTTTGGTGCAGAATGCCCTCAGGAGTAATACTATTTGCTGGAATAGAGACTGGGCTGGAGAGGGCACCCCAGGCACTAGTCCTGAAGAGCCCTGACTCTCGACTGGACTGCCCTACAGACCCAAACAAGAACTGTTATTGATCGTTTTGAGCTATAATCATTTAAGCTTCTGTATCTAGAATATCTGCAACCTTTCCTTTTCCTGCCAGCTCCAGTAGACTCCCTTTCCTTTAGCCATGTGTTTGAGTGGTTACTGGGACCCACCAGTGCTAGCACCTACAGTGCTTGCCTCTGAGATGTAGTACACTGGGCACACTACAGAGTAACCCTAGTAACTACACTATTCAGGACTTTAACTTTCATAGGATGTCTTCTAGTATTATATAATTCATGAGTCCCCATTTAACGGCATGTATATCAGGACTGGTAATACAGTAAAGGAAACCTCCACATCTTGGTGGAGGTGGTCTCCTCTCTAGTTGTGTTTATTTATGGGCCACTCCAAAGGTCACTCTTTAACTGCCTGGCTCCTTTGCAGGCTACAGCATTCAGAGCTTAGGAAGTGGCAGGGACCTGCTAAAATCAAGGTCTTAGACAACTGTACCAGTTTACTAAACTGAAAAGGGTGACTGATCTACTGAATATAATGAGAAAACAAACTACTTTCTTTATTCTCTAATCACCTTTATTATCATCAGGCAGGCAACAAATAAGTTGGAGCCTTGGGGTGTCCATTGCCTTGCATCTTACATAGTCATTTATACCATTCTGAAGAGGCAGGAAATGACCTGTGTATTTACATTCTCTTCTCTGCTGCTGTAAAAGGCTACACAAGGACAGAAGCAGACCTCTGATGATCACTGATGAGTGAATGAAAGGGAAAAATATTTGCACTTTTAACATCTGGATTGGCTTCAGCAGAGTTGAAGGGAGTCCAAAATGTTTCCAATCTTGTGTGCTGAGTAAAAGGGACATGGAAGTCATCTTGTAAAGCGTATGCACTAAGGGAAAGGCATTATTGGCATCCATATGTCTTTATTTCTTCAAAAGAATGTTCTATAGTATAATAGGAGAGTCCAGAAATGCTGCCATTCCTAGGCTTCCCTCTTCTGGTTTAGCCAGACTTAGTATAGAGAATAAATAGAATGAAAAGAATCTGAGAAAGTTATTAAAGTAACTAATAGGAGGGATCTGTCATGAATTATCCACTGATATAAGCTGTAAATAAATTGCTCTATATAAACTACCTCAGACAGCTGCACCAACTATTTACCATTAGATTTGCCCCTGGGTTCCCAACCTGACATGAATTATATGGTGCTTCATGACTCCAGTAGTGCATCAGGTCTTATGTTGTGCGTCACTATGTGATGTTATATAAGCATTTGTTGTGCTGCAACACTACGATGAGAGATTACATAAGCAATGTAGCTGCACAGAACAAAGGGGTTCTGAGCAGATGTCTCATCTGCAGAAACGTGGCCAAATCAAACAATGAGCTATGGAATGTTTACTGTGGACTCCATCAACTATTCAAATGATTTTCAGATTGTTCTGCATGTACCGTACTTTAAGCAAACCAATATTGGGCCAGATCTCTCTGCTCCCAACCAGAATTCTAAATCCATAAGGCTCAGGCCCCCTTTCAAAATTACAGGCTGTAAGGAAGGAGCTGTGCCTAGTTTGCTGCTCACTTACATGTGCCTGATTGGGGGTGGGGGAAAAATCAATAGCTTTCTTTAATGGAGGTTCCCTTGGGAGTAGCACAATGCAGGATCCTGATAGCTTACTAGACTGCATGTGGTAGCAACACTAGCACCTACTGCTTGACCCTGGCAGCTCCATCAGCCTGCTGTTACCTCACTTTTCTCCCCTTCTTGTATGACTTTGCCTTTGGGTAAAATTTTGGTGAAACTGATACACTTGACAATGAAGTATATAATCATTTTAAATGCGATCCTTTTGCCATGTGTTATCAGCAACAGTACGAGCCAGGTTCAATGCTGTGTAGAGTTTCTTTTTTAAAACAAACAATGTTCGGCTTGAGCTCCCACCTAAAACTTTACTGACTTCCAGGTTTTAGAAACTTAAATTTTAAATCACCTGGTCACATTTCCAGGTTCTTCCCCAATGACTAGTGCTTGGGAGTCCCTAGGAATATGAAACTACAAACACCTTTTATTTGGGGGAAAAACAAGATAAACATTGATTTGCCTAAAACAAAGCATTTAGCAATATCCATACAGTATATGGTTATGGCTGACCCTACAATCCCAGTTATTAACTGCATGATTTGTTGATTCCTTCCCTTGACTTCAGCATAGATCCTCTATCCCCAGTTAATTCAGTCACAGATACCCAGTTGTTTGTCAAAATAATGATTGCTTGGGTGGCTATATATATACACAATCTGGAAAAATAAGAGTACTTTATGGCTTAAACTTAAATATAGTATCCATTTCATTATTTGCTTTTGAGGTTTTGAGGTGGCTGTTTTTCTTTTATTTCTCCAATCAGCGTAAGTCCAATAATTATAGTCTGTTTTTGTTTGAATCTATATACTGGAAAAAAATAGGGTGAAGATAAAAGTGTGAATAGCAGGAGGAAAATGGTAGTAAAAATAAACACTATTTACTTTTTCTTTTTTGTTTTTACAAAGTAATTATTTGGGAAACTGAGGAGGAAAAATTAATTTGTATTTCCACATCTACAGTATCATCCTACCTTTCCAAAAACCCTGGTGCACCAGTGCTTTCTCTCTAGTGTGTGTGTATTAACTTATTTACACACACACACTCATGAACTTTTAATAGCATTGATTCAGGCCAAGTTGTGTGTGGGGGTTGAGTTCTTTGGGAATGTATTAACTGTTCTAGTTGCCTGAAGCATAACTGACAACACTGTATGGTTTTCTCACTGGTAACAAGGTCAGTGGGCTGCATGACCAAATTAAATATACTTTGTGGGAATTGCAGCAGTTTACATTGCAGGGAACTGTGAGCAGAGTGGGTTTTGCCCAGAATCTGTAGGGCCAGAATTCACTTTTCATCCTCAAGTGCTGTTAATCATCTCTTCCTCGTCTCCATCATTGAAAATGAAAAACAGTGGATACTCAGGTCATTTACTGTGCCTTTCCCTTTTTTTGAATATTATGTAACAAATTGGCTAGCTCGGACATAAAGCTCCAGAGCTTGGCTCCCAATAGAATTGCTTATTAAAACATGTACCTTGCTATAACAATCAACTAGAATGGCATCAGAATTGATAATGCTACTGTACTGTATGTATACCATAGCATTATCGGTCTCCCTGCCCATTTACTGGGTTGAAAGAAACTTAATTAAATAATGCATGAAAATGTCCATGCCTGGGGCCTGATTCTGAGAGAGGCCAAGCACCTGTAACTTTCAATGAGGGCAGGTCTTAAAGCAGACATCAGGAACATAGGTAACACGTTCCTGAATGATGTTTGCAAAACAACACTAAGCAGTGGTCAGCATTTAAAAACTTGCCAGTTTTACCTTGGGAAAATAATTACTTTAGTAAAGGCCTGATCCAAAACCCAATAAAAGCAATACATAGACTACAATTCAAGCTCTGGTTGCAGTGTTTCTTAAACAACCCTATACTCTATGGGGAATATGTACAATTCTACTAATAGTGTGATGAAATCAGTTATCTAAGGCAGGTGGCAAATTTTTAGGGGTGACCATGAATGTGTGGTTCTGTTTCTAAATAATATAATTAATAAAGTGTACTACATCTCTCTGGAAATTTCTCTGTTAAAAAAAAAGACGTCAGTCTGTCAACTTTTTGAATGGATAAATATAAGTCTACATCAAGCAGACTTCTTCAACATTTTAGAAACCATTCCATGTAAACTGGGACTTTCCAATATGTTTTAAGAGAGACTTTGCGCACCTTAAAATGAAAGGCAGCAAATATCTATGCTTACCCTCTCTATCTCCTTCTTCTTGCATGGATTCATACTGTTAGCTTAACAGATGCTATTCCTCTTCTAATTCCTTCTTGTGCATTTGAGCAGATGTACACATTCTACAAGCACCAGTTTGCATGCCCTCTTCCCAGGGCCCTCTGAGTTCAAAGTTGCAGTCCCTGACCATAAGAACTTCCACCAACACCAGGTGGGTGCCATCAGTCACTTCTAAATCACATCAAAGGTCATCATCCATCAGTGTTGCCTGCACCTATTATCTCATTTCTTCCTCAAGGGTTGCTACTTTGCCCTTATTAAGAGAGTTGTGAAGCTTAATTTGTTTATAAAATGCTTTGAGATTCCAGGATGTAAAGTGTTGCTTCTAAAAATACACCATGTCCTGCCTTATCCCTCTGATCAAGATACCCTTCACCCTCTATTTTTGTACACTGAGCAACTATAACAGATGAACAGTCAGGTGCCTTGCAATAATCATTTATAACAATTTTTATTTAATTTAAATTTATGTAAACTTTAAAATTCTTAACTGCTCAAATTTACAAGAATTTATAAACCATATTGCAAATACTTTACTTCACCATGCTTCATGCTGACAGGTACAATAGTCACATCTTAGCTCTGGTTACAGAAGAGTGCATTTTGAAACCCATTTAATAATAGGTAACACTGTGTGAGCTCCACAGAGCCCACACCCTGCTGAGCAAGCTGTCAAATGTTTGCCATAGCACTTAAAGTCATAGTATAGTCAAGTGAAAAGGAAATATAGGCAGGTCCATAAAATTAAATGGAAACTTGATGAATCGCTGTTTAAAAAATAAACCGTTTATGCAGATGCTTGGGGCCTGACTTTTAAATTAAGCTTGTACAAAAATGAATTTACAACTGCAAGCATAATTTGCACCTTTTCACCACCTTTTCCCATGCATGTTCAATACTTGTGGGTACATATGATCAGTTAGATATGTAACTTGGCCAATTCCTACATCTCAAGGATAAGACCCATTGGCAGGGCAGTGTGAGAGAAGCTAGCAATGCTGCTGCCTGTTCTGTATGAGTCCTTTAAACAGAGAACTTCAGTCTTGGAGGCCTGTCAGTTTGGCACCTTTTCACAAGCTCGAAATTTACACAGAAAACTTTGCCCTAAAATAATCTTATTCAGTGGGGTTTATGAAGCCCAATCTCTGCTGCCCTAGAATGGAAATATAATCTAATATGTTATGAATAGCTCAGTTTTCAAATAATACCCAATTTGCATGTTTAGTAAGGTGTGGCTATCACAGAATATAGATGGATTTCCTCCAGGACACATGCAAGACTTGATTTTTTTTTTTAATTAGATGCATTAAAACTGAATGTGTGGTTACCATGGTTCTGTAAGACTATGCAAATGGCCTGTTAGATATCTAATGGGCCATTTTTGAATGCAGTTATTTCATTTGAGCATACACTTGTGGTAATTGCACACATAAACTAGGTGCTCAATTATGCACACATCTTGTGAGCCCCTAATTTGAAGAAAAGGTCATTTATAGTTGAATTTGTGGAGCTCATTGCCACAAGATATCAGAAGAGGACAAGAGTTTGGTAGGATTCAGAAAAGGATTAGATGTTCATATGGATAATAATGAGACTATTCAGTTATACTAGGAAGTATTAAGAGACTTTTTGAAGCAATACATAGATCCTCATGCTTCAGGCCATAAGACCTTCAATAGCTGTGAAGGTCAGGAAGAAACTTCCTTTATGAGCAGGTTGCTCCATAACTGTCCACTACAGGGTTTCTTGCACCACCCTCTGAAGTATCTGTCCTGTTAAAGATAGACCTGTGTCACAATCCCACATAGATCCTAGGCTGATGTATGTCTTGGGAGAAACTCCTGTATTCTGTGTTTGATTAAATTGATATTGGAGTCTATTCAAAGTTTATGGTACTGCTTGGTCTTTTAAAAATACCATGCTATTTTCTCACTTACTGGATTGTAACTTCAGCAGCATTTGGCAGTTTGAAGGTATTTGTTGGGCATCCATGTTTATGTAACATTTTTGTGGCTTTTTCATTAAGTTTGTAGTAGATATATTGTATTTTTGTGATTATCCAGTCCTTCACAGATGTTGAAATAGGGGGAGCTGCCTTGAGGCTGAACCTATTTGTAGTAGACGCAACTGTATAAGCCTTACTCACAGTGGTCATGTGATGTCATTGCAGTCAATGGGACCGTGTTCACTGACATGAGTGAGACTCTCACACTGGGCCAGGTGTTAGCTCAGGTTACTGCTCAGCAGAGATTAGATTTCTTAAAAAGCCTGGCCCAGTTAAAATTTAACTTCAACCTATAGAGCCTTTTCCAAAGCCCACTGAAGTCAACGGGTGTCTTTCTATTGACTTCAATGGGCTTTGGGGTCAGGTCCTTATTGTGTGAATTCATTGCTCATAAAATATGCCAAATTGACAGCTCTGAAGACTGCAGCTCTCTATTTAACAATAGGTTGAGGTAACTCTATACATCTGTGCTGCTCTGCCAATATAGTGCAATGCTGATTTAGAAGAATCATTGAGTCATACTCATTCTTTCATAGATTCCTCGGCCAAAATTTCCAACAAGGGTGCCAGTTACAGTTCTTGTACTTTTAGAATGTGAATGTACATTTTAACCACTTTGATAAACATGTCAATGGGTGCCAGGATAGAATCTGGAAAGCTTAGTTCAGACTCTGAAACAGCCCAAACAACCATATTCTTAGCAGCTTTTTCTCTAACTTTCACATATTTCTTTACTGATTAAGATGAGAAGCTGTTTGTTCCCATTATAACCTTTAATAATATCGTTGTTACAACAAGGCTGTCCTCTTGTCTATAGGGAGACAATCTGTACATGAGCCTTTTAGTTTCCAAAAATTGAAAAATCCAATGGATGTGAAGTTGGAGGCGGCACAGTACATGTTAAACTGTATTTTATTTAGTTATACATCCCAGTCATAGTCTACATCATAAGACTAGATCAGTCTCAAAGATTTCTCCTTCTGCCTTAGCCCCTCATCTTCACCTGTCAGCACCCACCCCATTCATTACTAATGCTGTCAGAACTGACATCAGAATCTGAAGCAGGAAGAATGGCAGACAGAGTGGAGTCTGCATGAGATGTCTCCTAGTTCACCTTTCGGAATGTCAGTTGTTCTATATTCTTAGCATTTAGACTTGCTCAGAGGTCAGTAACAACATTTGTAGCAGCACTGAACATGCATCTTGAATAAAAACCAGAAGATTGCGGGAGGAAAGCTCAGACACGCATGCCGCTGCTGCAGATTTAGCATTTTACAATATCAGTGTATAAAGCTCCCTTCTAGTCTACACATGTTCATTTGGCTTTTAAGCAGGCTTCAATTGTAGCCCGAAATGGCAGGCATACAGTGGGGTGTCCTCTTTGCTGAGCACAGATGACAACAGTTCAAATACATTGCTTAGAAGGCTATTATCATAAGGTCTATTCGCTACTATGTACCAGTCATCCCCAACAACTGAAAGTTATTGTTAATGACATTGTAGGATGAAAATATGGACACAGCTTTTAACTCCCTTGATAGATATAGATATATCTATATATCTATCTAGATATAGATAGATATACTACAAAATTTGAAAGGGGTGGGAGAGAGCGAGAGAAAAGGACAGTCTTTCCAAAAGAGGGACAATTGCATGTACTGAAAACAGGTAGGCCTATAATATTTAGCTTTATCCTCTGTGTATGCATCTTTTTGCTGTATTAATGTCACAGGGTGCGGGCCCCTTTAAGGGGAATCTGGGCCCAGGCTACTTGTGATGAGCTAATTTAAGGGAAATGAGACTGTAGTTCTTGAATATGACCTACTGGGCCTGATAAAAGGCCATTAAGGGTCAGTTGCAGGGTGGTGCTCACAGAGGAAGAAGCTCTCCTAAGAGAGAGGAGCTTTCAGAGACCACAAGCCCCGAGGAGGAGAATTGTGCAATTCCTGAACCTGAGAGGAGAGACTATAGGCCAGAGAGGCCAGGACTGAGAACCTCAGGCCCCAAAGAGGAGTTCTCTGCAACTGAGCCCAAGGAGAGAGACTTTATTTCAAGTTTATTTGTATTTAATAAAGTAGAATCCCAGCAGGGGAATTTTGTCTTCTATCCTTTTGGATCATGTGGTGTTTTTAAGGGAGCCTGAGAGAATGGAAGTTGAGACAGAGAGTGTCTGCTGCACCACTGTAGGTCATTGCAGGACACTGGGACAGACACCCTGTGACAATTTAATCACTGCAATGTGTCAATAGTGAAGTCCCAATGTCATCCTGCCTCACTTTATGAAAGGCTGATCTATTCAGGTGCTCTTATTCTTTTTGGGGCAAGTGAGTCAAACAGTGGTTGTTCTTGCAAAGTGGGACAACCTTGGTAGCACTTGAAACGTGCCGCTACCTCAAGACATAGAGTGCGGAACTGAAAGATGGCTGCTGGACTTCCTACTCTTGAACTTAATTGATGTTCACACTTGTGGTGCCAAGGAGAGGATGGCTTACAAGTGCCTTCTGTTTGAAGTGAAACCAAAAGCTTTTATTAGTGAAAATATTTGCCAAGGACAACTGTCCTATTTAGGCTTAGGATTTGTCATGTGACAACAATAAAGCATCATCAGAAGTGTCACTGTCTTTTAACGTGGCACAAGAAGCCTTATTAAAGGAATAAAGACAACAGCCCTAAAGACACTCTACTTCACTGAGGAAATTCTTCCTTGAATGTTCACTCCTGCCTTGCTGCAGCTTTCAAGAAACAGACCTTGTATTTTTCCTTTGGCTACACGTACTTTACCTCTTGTGCTAGGGTTTTGGGAGGGAGTGTAGAGTCAGCTAAGTCAGTTCTATGCCACTGGAGGATTTCACTATTGAATAAGAATCCTCAGTCAGCCACTTAAACTGTCTTTAAGTCATGGGGTTGATTGCGGGTAGGAAGACATGGCACTCTTTCCAAGCTCTGCCCACAAAGTAAATTCCACTCACATGAGATACCATTCACAATAGGTTGTACAGATGTTAAAAATATGACCATGCATGCTCTCTGGGTATCTTGAGCTTGGCTCCACCTCAGTAGGGTCTGAATACACCTAATGCTCTGCCTCTGCTGGGCTCTTCAGAGTTTGCTTCCCCTTTCTAAGGCTCTTACGCATTATTAGACTTCCTGAGCTCCGCTTCCTAGAATGGGAAGGGATAGGCAAAACTGACGGTAATCTCCAAACTTCTCTCACTGGTATGCCACAGTAAACTGTCACTTAGGGCTTGTCTACACAACTGGTTAAGTTGATCTAACTTGCATCACTCGAGGGTGTGAAAAAGCCCTCCCCTGCCCCCAGCGACACAAGTTTCATGCTGTCCACATGGGCACTATGTAAGCGGGAGATGCGCTCCCGCCAACATAACTTACACTTCTCACTGAGGTGGAGTAATTGTGCCGAGGGGAGAGTGCTTTCCCATCGGCATAGTGCGTCTTCATCAGATGTGCTACAATTGGTGCTGATGTAGAGCCATAGTCTAGATTGTGCAGATCTTCATAATATAATCCTCCCTCTCCGTTCTCACATGCTTTGAGCAGTGAATTAACTATGTTGATGTTTTAAAGTATTATCATTGGGCATCTAAGTTAGTACCCACTGAGATGAATGGGGCAGGTCTGAGTTTCCTGAACTGTTTCAGGTTCTGTACACACAGACAGAGCTTACTGAATCAGTTGCATTCAGTTCAGGATTTTGATGCTATTCCACCAACAATAACAGACTTTTTTTTATGATAGTTTAGTGACTGGAGAGCAGGAAGGTGGCAATAAAAAAGTGCCTGTATACCATACCATTGTGTGCTAGTCCAAACCAAGACCTGTACTAAGTCTGTTTCATTCTTACAGAGACTAATCTTGTAATGAAGCAAAGGTTTGGCCCTTCTTTTAGCAAGTTCTCTTCTGGTATCAATGAATTAAGTTCAATTTACTTTAGTGGAGTAGCACCCATGTATATCTGCAGAGAATTTGGCCCCTTATTTCTAAATTAGTGTTTCGTTTTCTTTCTCTCTTCTTGTATAACCATTGTCCTGTAGTGTAATAGCTAAATAGTAGAGTTTTTTCACTCTATTTTTGTGATATAATGAACAACTGCAGCACTGGGGCCCTGTCCACCTTTTCTTACACAACAGTGAAAACTAAGACCATTTTTTGTTTGTGTATTAAGTTTTGTACACGTATGCCTGGTTTCATGGCATTTGGATCTCCCAAGTGCCACGCTTCCAAAATTTATTTATCTAAAAAAATAGTGTTTCCTTTGGAGAGAGCCATTATGGAAGATCAACAAAAACAAAAATATCACATTACTGCTCATACCCAAGACACCAAAGAATTATTTGCAGAAGGTTGGGGACTGATTACAAAACTAATGGGTAAAATTCTTGGTTGTGGTAATTTCTGGTCAAGGATTTTCACATCATTGACTCAAGAACATAGTAAAACAATTTTCTCCCATTCAGGGAATGTGTGGTGGGGGAGCAGGAGGATTGTTTGAAAAGTGAAATCATATAGTTGAAAGTCCTCATAGAGAAGAATGATAAACTCTAACCCCATGTTTCTTTGGGTGGAAGGCTTTGTGATGAGGTGCAGACAAAGTCATCATTGGTGTCTAGAGGAAAGATGTTTTTTTGATTAAAGCACAGGACTGGCACTATGGAGATCTGGGATAAATTTGTGACTCTGCCACAGACCTTATGTGTGACCTTGGGACATGTCACTTAATCTTTCTGATTCATTTCCCCGTCTGTAAAATGAGAATAACAACACTTCCTTTCTCCTACTCTGCCTTATTTAGATTTTAAGTTCTTCAGGGCAGGTTGGTCTTTTATTATGTGTATGTTCAGTGCCTAGCACAATGGGGACCTGATATTGGTTGCATCCTTTAGGCAATATTGTAATACAAGTAAACAATATGGAAATAATGAAACTGGTTGAACGCTTATCATAGTCACTATTAAAAACTTGCCAATTGGCTTAGATAACAATTTTACTGCAGAATTCCAGATACTGCAAATATTTTGGAAGTTACCCTTCTCTGTTTATCTCAGGCAAAGAGGGACCACTGTGTCTTGTCTTCCCTTGTCTTTTTTTTCCCCTGCTCCTTTTCATTCTGTCTCATTCCTTTTATTTTTATATTTCTTTGTAAACTTGCAGGATGATGCATTCATGTAACTGTTCTTGGAATTTATATGTATCCTTAATTTTTCTGTACCATTTGCCAAAAAAACTCTGCTAAATTCAATTTATAGTGAAGTAGATACTATATGTATAAAAAAAATGTAAAAGGTGAAAGGTTAAGAATTTGCATTGCCCCATGTACAGCACTTTCTAGAATGCTCACTACTTCCTTCAACGACCTATGCCACAACAGCAGAAATCACTCATAGCTGCTGTTAAGATAGGGCTTGAGTTTTACGATGAGTTGCTTGCAGCATTTCATGTTTAGGATCAAAGCGTTCCTTCTCCTCTATTTCTTTTCTCTTCTTGCTTACCTCCCCCAATGGTGGGGTCAGATTTGTAAATATAGCCAATCTCACTGCAAAGCTTTTTTTTTTTTTTTGGTACTCTGTTTTCTTTATGAAGAAGAGTTACTGCAAATCCCCCTTTGCATAATGGACGGCTTTGAGAAGATGTCGGTCATACAATGACTTCTGAGATATCTAGGGACCATAAGGACGAGGATGTGGATGTCTTTATTTTCACCAGGAAAATGATCCCTTACACTTTGAAGAAGGTGTATGTGTTTGTATGTATATAATACCAGGCAGACATGAGTGAGTCCTATTAGCTATGCCTGGCCTTCACAAAAATGGCAGGATCCTCAGTTTTTTCTCTACTACTAATTAAGGTGTCATTAAAGCTAATGGGGAAGCAGCAGTGGTGGATTACTGCAAGCGCCGAGGGGCCCTGGCCAATTTGGGAGCCCTGGAAAAATCTCCCCCCACTGTGGCCCCAGGACTGGAGGAGCGCTCGTTCCCCACGGTGGCTGTAGGGCCGCGGTGGGGGCACAGAGCTTCACCAGTCTCAGGGCTGCAACAGGGAGGGAAGGAGCAAGCAAGGGGCAGAAGGGGTGGGGTGGGGCCACAGTTCCAGCATTCCCCTCCCCCCCTACCCCCACCCAGCTTGCTCTGGCCCAGAGCGCCAGAATACCTTAATCCACCTCTGGGAAGCAATTATGGTCTTTTTGTCCTGTTCCTTCAGCCATCAAGGGGATAAGATGTAGGAAACGCCTAGTTTCTGTGGACAATCCCATTTTAACTATTGTCACTGGAAGCAGAAGATACTGATTAGGGCTAGTTGGGGTTTGCTCAACAAAATATTTTTTGTGAGACAATCCCGATTACTCAAAACTGCAACTTTTACCAAAAATGTATCTGTTTTTCACTTGAAGGTTTCTCAAGTCCACATTGATTAGCCAATAGCTAGGTCTCCCGTATCCCAGGTGAGCGTCCTGATCACTAGGCTATTGACTGTTTTGGGATCCCTCTCTTTACACTGAAAAATTTCCAAAGGTCTCATTTCTTGTCCCAATGTAGAGCGAAACCAAATGTTGAAACCTCCATATTTTTCACAAAGTGGAATTCTTGTTTTACAGCCAGCCCTAATAATGGTGTCTGCAATCTGAACCTGACTGATGCCAGGTGACTGGGGACAGGGAGTAAAGACTAGCACTTCTTAACTGCACTTGTGGATGTCACACATTAGCATAATCTGCCCAAGTTCCAGAGCAGAAGGAAATTAGGTTTTGCAAGTGTAAATGCAACACCTAGAGCTAGTGACATTCCCAGCCCATACTCCTATATTCAGTCATGCTTTATCAAGTATGTCCAATGGTGAATGGGTGTGATTAAATACACTTGCAAAAAATTTGGAATTTAGCCCTTTTGTTTTTTCTCTAAGAGCAATATTTTCTCCTGAACAGTTTAATTAGTTCAAATCTAGTGGAAGCGTAGGTAAATTGTGAGGTCTGCATATGGAAAGCACACATGCAGATGTATGGACACAAATTACCTTTGTGGAGTTTCTTTGTTGAGCAACTGTGTAGTTTAAACTTTTTTCTTTTTTAACCTGAGCAAAAAGCATTGTACTTTATTTAATTTCTCTCTTTTGTTAGCACAGCAGAGTCAGGGGGATGGCTGCTTTGTCTGACCTCCCCTCCACAGGGATAGTAACTATAATGGGTTTAATTAACTGTGTGGTATTGACGTAATTAGTTATCCGAGTGATTATACTACTTTAATAAAAGCACTTCATTTGGGATGCATTTCTCTTCTACATACACAGAGCCCTACACCTATATTTCATAACTGTCTAGACATCAGAACCATGTGCATATTTTAACATCAGCCCTTGAGAGAGAGGTTATTTTGCATGGCTTAAGATAATTGGGAAGTAATGATTTTGCCCCCTGGTTTCAGACTTGCTTGCCTACAAAGAGCGAAGGAGCTGTGGGGGAGGGGAAGTTGCTCATTTTATGTAAACTAAAAGGGATGGGGGAAGGGATGCATTTTAGAAACCTTGCTCTTTAGGAACTGTTTCTTTTTAAGATAGCAATTCACAGAGACAGTAATACTGCAGGGAATTTGGGGTGTTTCATCTGTGGGTGAAGTAGATACTATATGTGTAGATACTATACGTGTGGATTATTTATAAACATTCATAAACAGTAATATTTATCTAGGTATACATCACATAATCATACATACTAATGTATGTATAAACTAGCCATCCATTTATATTATGAATGGTAGTTAAATGCATACATTCTGCCTAAGTAGCACTAACTCTCCTTATCACACAGCCTAGTGGACAATAGAGAATTAATTTTGGTTTTTGTGGGGAAGCAATCCAGTGTGATTGATCCCTTTGGCTAATCTTTAAGAGCAAACGTACAATGAGAGATTACCATATGAAAATGTCAGTTATATCATATGAATGACCTCAAGAAAAAGAGAACAAAGGTAAAAGGTCTTGGGGAAGAGATTAACTAGCTGTGCATGGATCAATCCACAACAAAACACCATGCATGAACTCCTTTAGCCTACCTCACACTTCATAGCTTGCAGGAGGAATTCCTAGCTGATAAAATATACTAAGAGAATAATACATTCCATACAGTGTATTTTGCAGGTAGGAGGTGTCATTTCTTTCCCCTTTGCTTTGCTTTATCTTGCATGTTTAAGCATATTTTTCCTCTGGTCTCCTGCATCTCTTTAGTTTGCAGAACTGTGCTGCAATCCCTTCAGCCTGCCTTTCTTTCCCTGTTTTGAGAGAGAGAGAGAGAGAGAGAGAGAGAGAGAGAGAGAGAGACTGAAATCACTGCAGGCATTTGACTGCTTCATGCAGCACAGGATTGAATGCTATGGGTCATCATAACAGCCAAATACATAAGCAAGTTCCCATGAAAGCCAAGCAAACAGGAAAGAAATGCCTGGGAGATGGTACCTGCAAACACTGCTTGTTCTCTAATCACGAGGGATGCTCCTCTAAAGCCCCCATCCCTCATTAAATCAATAAAATCAAGTGTCCTTTATTTTAATCCTCTAATCCAGTAGCAAGAAGAGAGGCCTTGGCTTTTCATTTCATTGTTTCAAACAAATCGCTGGGATGAAACTCACAAAGGTTGATTCCTTTACCTTGATGTTTGTGAAAATGTCACTAAGGCAGCTGCTGGGCATTTAGCCACTTTCCTTCAGTGGCAAAAAAGGAGATCTGTGACAGCCTAGCTACAAATACTGTAGCTTTCTAAGACATTTTGTTTGGTTTGATGTTGTGCTGCAATGACGAGAGAAGAAGGATCTGTTATGTACCAGCTGCATGAATCTCTGGATTGAAGTTTTACCGCTTTAGATCCTCTTTTATACAGTAAAGGGGAGATGAAAGCAAATAACTCACATGTCATGAAACAGAGGTACAGTGCAGTTCTGAACGGCTTAGCATTCTTAGTAAGCATTTGATCAAAATTCTGACAAGGAAACTGCACTGTATTTAGTAAGGTTGTGAACATAGTAAAAGTATCTCTAAAATCTTACTGCTTCTTGGTCAATCTTTTGTCAGCGTGAATGTGATTGCATTAACAAGGAATGATAAATAGTTAGAAAAGCACCAAACCCTATTTAAGCCATTCTCTGTACAAATATATTAAAGCTAAAGTGGGAAAGAGACGTGTTAGATCTTCCATTTACACTTCAGTTTGGGAATTATCTGGCCAGGGACATGGTATTGACACTTTTCTTGTAAGGCCATGTTTAAAAATTGTTCTTTAGCAAGACAGTGAAATCATTCAAATCTATCCACCAGAGTGATTCATCCAGTGTCAGTGATCTTACATGTCTTCCATATGTAAATTTCAATACACTTAGATGAAAATGGTGAATAACATAAGTGGGGATTGGCTCTCTTCTATTTTCTCAATATTTGATATGTGTTTTGTGCTAGAAAAATTCTTGATGTACATTTCTTACCAGACAGATGCCACTCAAATGGTTTTGCTGGCCAGTTTAGATAGGGTCTAATCACATTATAAATGGTACAGTTACAAAACTGTTATACCCCGGGTAAGGGACTAAGTTATTTAGCCAATAAAATCTTGTGCTATCACCTGGGGAAACATCAAACTTTGTAGTTAGTCTCCAGGGCTATAACTCTGGCACCTTTCATGAGCATTAAAATGCACTAAATTTGAAAGAGAAAATGAAACAGTGATGAATAATCCCTCTGCTTCTTGTGGTTTGTGCCAGATGTCATAATAAGAAAAAAGTCCTCTACCATTGCCTTCGATTTAGCTAGCCCCACAGTTGAACAGTGTGTAAACGTAGCTCCTAAATATAATATATAGAGACTCTAGCACAATTTGGAAAAGTTTTTAGATGTATCAGTTCTTCACAAGCAACATGGCTCTATGAATCCAGATCTATTAAATACAAAGATTGCAAGGAAGGAAGGCTTGATGGAAGATTTCCTCTAAATAAAAGTTCTAAAAGGATTTAAAACAAAACAAAAAAGCATTGATGATGCACAAGCCAGGATAGAATTCAGCTCATTCTTCCAAAGCTGAATTAGCATTGTAAGGCTAATATGACTTTTGTCAGTAAAATAAGCGGATGTGACTCTGAAAGAGAGAGAATGTATTGTGGTCTCGGCACCTCAGTGGGTCTCAGAAAAATCTGGGTTCAATTCTTGGCTCTACTGCAGTGACCTTGGGCAAGACACTTAATCTGTCTCTGCCTCAGTTCCCTACCTGTAAAATCAGGATAGTCTTAACAATACTTTCTTTGTGTTGTCCAGTTAGATTGTAAACTATCTGATGCAAAAATTCTCTTTCTATGTGTTTGCACATGTCTAGCACACTAGGGTCCTGATCTCAGTTCATCGCCCTAGATGCTACTGGTGCACAAATAACTACAAACAAGGTTCAGGTCTATTGGGTAGGAAGGTACTATTTTTATTCAGTCATCTCTCAGAGTGGAACAGCACACTGAGCACCAGACCCAACTTCTTAAAAGGTTTTCCAGACTCCAACTGCTCTGCAACACTTTTATGCAAACCAGGCCAAAACTATGCCTCAAGAGATGTACATCTGTCTCTATACAGGCCCTAAGAAATAACTTGATGACCCTTCAACCGGTCTCTGAATCAATGTAATGTTAGACTCAGGAGTATTTGTTTCACTAATAATTAGCTGCCGCTCTCCAGCTGCCCAGCTCTGAAGGCAGCGCTGCCACCGGCAGCAGTGCAGAAGTAAGAGTAGCAGTATCGCAACCCCCCCTACAATAACCTGGCGACCCCCCCACCACCACCACTCCTTTTTGGGTCAGGACTCCTACAATTACAACACCATGAAATTTCAGATTTAAATAGCTGAAATAATGACATTTATGATTTTTAAAACCCAGTGACTGTGAAATTGACAAAATGTATGCTGAATTTGGGAGGGCCATACTAATAACGTATTCCTGCTTGTAATAACACCATTACATACAAAATGCCAAGACATGTATGAAGAAATTTGGGGGCAGGGCAAGGAGAGATCTGACAATGTTGAAATGTCTTATTTCAACATTTTTCAGAACAAAACATTTCAATTTTTTATTTCAAAATGACTTTTTTCATTTAGATTTTTTTTGGTTGGGATTTTCTTTTGCAGAGAATTTGTAAATTTTCAGATTTATTTCCCGATTGGAATCAAGGCAAATTTCAAAACCCTCCACAAAATAGAATTTCCATTCTCTGCACAGCCCTAATTAATGTTTCTAGTTCTCTCAAATCACACCATCTGGTAAGACAGGATAATAAGATTTGTTTTGATACTGAAGTACACTTTAGCTTTAAAAGATATAAAGGACTATGATGTGCTTCAGATTGTACAAAATGTGAATGGCATGGAACATCTCACAAAAGAGAGTGAGATAATGCAGACAACGAAGGGCTACTGCCACAGTTATATGCATGAGTCTAAAATGCATCTGAAATATCTGACTGTTCTGCCTAGCCTCCTTGTATTAATAATCATAGATTTAACAATCTAATACTTCATTAAAGTTTTTGAAGAAAACCTTACTGAAAATCTGGTAACATGACTTAGTGACACAACTCTTGGTCCCCGTCATGCAATCCTTTTAGTAGCAAAATTCCCAGGAACTTGAAAGGCTGTTTTGACTAAGGATAACAGGTGTGGCCTTTTACTACCCTCATTGCTACATATTAGAGAACCAAAGAAGCACATTGCACTTAGATTCTTGTGTTTATACAGGGTCATTTTACTTTGAAGACTGATTGTGTAGAAATGATACCTTTTTATTTAACAGAGCTGAGTCTTGATGTATTAAATCATATTTTCCCACCTTAGTGACATAAAATAAGTTTGTATTTCTGTTGGCTCATATTAACCATGCAGAGCCAATACAGCTGTGGGTGAGGAACCTGGATTTTACTCTAATACACACCCGTGAACTGAATAACTAAACACAAATTTCTGCTCTGTTATGTGTGTGCCACTGCACTGAAGGCAAAGGTGTTGCACAGGTGTAATTGAAGTAGAATTTGGCCTGCAGAATGTTTATTATGAGGCATGAGTCCCAAAAGACACAGCTTGACTGTCAGAATCCAGATTGAGTTTGCAGAGCTGGCTGTTGAAAAATGCATCTTGTTACATTAAACTCAACAAATGTGACTTGGAAGTCATTTGAGAGACTATAAATATGGAAGCCACAATGCCATTTTACAGTTATTTTTCAGATTATGACTGCACTTTCAGATTCAGAAACATTTGAAGAGGATAGTTTCAGTTCTGGGAACTGAACCAGAAATGTCTTAGATACTGCAAAAAAGGCTGATCTTATGATCTATCCAGCTGTGACCAGAAGCAGAAGCACTGGAAAGCTCAAGAGAAAACCTGTTCTTGTAAATTCTCCAATCCAGTGTTGCAGACTTGAGTATGAGATGGTTCATATATACCCTAGAAACCTTTCAAGATTCACTCATTGCTTGTTGCAATTTACCAGTTCAAAATTGTTAATAGAGCTAGTAAAATAATAATTAAAAAATTGCAAATAAAATATTATTTTGGCCAACCTTATAGACTTTTTTCAAATATGTGAAAAAATATTTGTCAAATAATGGACAAAAACATACAAATCAAATAAACCATATGAATATTATCTAACCAGCTGTAGTGATAAGAATCATTGTTATCTTTGATATGCCAGAATGGCTAAATTCATGATTTTACTTTTTTAGAAAGTGCTCAAGAATCAGGTTTGTCAGCTGAAAAGACACTGTGCTTTTATTAATTGAATGAGTTTAGAATGCATCTGCTCAGGCTAATGGATCTATCTAGTTAACGTTGAGCATACTAGTAATAGATCAACATGGGTCTTAAAAAACCAAGAAATCCCTACTCAAAGATACAGAACAAGGAACCAGTGATACCAAAGTAGCAATAAAAATAAAGAACCATAAAAAAGAACATAAGAACAGTTATACTGGGTCAGACCAAAGGTCTATCTAGCCCAGTATCCTGTCTTCCGACAATGGTCAATGCCAGGTGCCCCAGAGGGAATGAGCAGAACAGGTAAATCATCAAGTGATCCATCCCCTGTTGCCCATTCCCAGCTTCTGGCAAACAGAGGCTAGGGACACCATCCCTTCCCATCCTGGCTAATAGCCATTGATGGACATATCCTCCAAAGTAGTCTGGGCAATGATTATACTCACTTACAGAAGAAGGCACAAGTAATTACCTCTGGAGACATTTCCTCATATAGCTTTGCGTGGATCAACGTCCTGCAACTACTTTTAAGATGCTCACAATATTAAGTCTTAGCAATATCTTCTATAAAGCACTGTAAATGGAAACATGAATTCAAATTAATCATACTTGTACATGCAGGAATTATCAGTGTAAGCAGAGTCTGGATGAGCTCTCCCCTGACATCTAGTGGTGAGCTGTGGGAAAAGACTTCAGAAGCTGATCTCATTTGCATAGACACACCCACCCTGCCTAGGTGCTCAGCATGATGGGACTGTTTGCCCAAATGATCACTTGTGGCTGGTATTGGGTCCCCAGTCTCCTTGTTATTGGAGCAGGAGAAAGGTTGCTATCCTTATGTGAACCGAGAGCAGCAGAACTGTACCTGGCATATCTCAATGGAGGGACTCACCCTCAAGTGAACAGCACTTGCTAGTCAGGGGACATGGGTTCCAAAGCCCAATGAGTTGAGAGAGGGTGGGGACAGGTACTTGTAGCTGGGGGGGGGGGGCGGGCCCTGTTTAAGGGTCCTAGACACCATTTGACCCTTCCTCTCCCCATGGTATAAGAAGAGCTAATTTAGACTCAATTGAGAGTCTTGTTACATACTGCAGAATTGAATTCAGTGATACCTACGTCTAAGTATTAGATCTACTTTGGGACAGTGCCTCTATTGCAAGACATGCATCCGACAAAGTGGGTATTCACCCATGAAAGCTCATGCTCCAAAACATCTATTAGTCTATAAGGTGCCACAGGATTCTTTGCTGCTTCTATTGCAAGAGACTGCCCAGTATGCTCCAGCAATGGGGCTCCCCCACTAACAGCTGAAATCTCTGAGAGTTATGTTAAGTGTATGTGGGGACCCTGAAGACATCTTGGTGAGTGGGCAGCTGGTAGAGAGGTGTGGCAAGTGGCTAGCAGGGCGGCTGGCAGATAGATGTGACCAGCAGGGCGGCTAGCAGAGAAGCTAATGGAGAGGGCCAGAGCAAAGCCCCTCAAAGGCATGGCAATTGGCCGTGGGGCAAGGAGCGAGTGCCCGAGCAGTGCAGTGTGTAAGGTGCCTCCTCCCCCCCCACCCCGCCTTCCACACAGGGTGGGAGGTGAACTCTGCAGATGAACCTCTGAACTCTGGGGCTGCACTGGCCAAAAACAGCAACTGTGAGTGGGGTAAAGCAGGGGCAGGCATGTTAAAGGGACTTTTGGGTTGCTGGACTTAAGACCCTACACGGAAAAGGACACTACCCAGCTTACTTGGAGGTGGGTCTTTTGCTCATGGTTTGTTTATCAGCCCTAGTTGTGGTGTTTCCCAAATTAATGCTGAGTTAATTCCTTCCTTTTATTAAAACTTTTTGCTTCACTCAGACTCTGTGATTGTGAGAGGGGAAGTATTGCCTCTTAGAGGCACCCAGGGGGTGATGTGTAATTGTCCCAGGTCATTGGGTGGGGGCTTGAGCTGGTTTTGTGTTGTATTGTTGAAAAGGAACCCCTAGATACTGAACCTGGCTCTTGTTGCTGCTGGCTCCATCTGGCAGAAGGGTTACATCAGCAAAGATTAGAGTTAATAGATTCAGTGTTTTAGGCCAAAACAGACCATTGGATCATTCTTCAACTCTGATGGCTGGCATTCCATGTTCCTAGATATATCTTTTGCATTTCACTGTATTAAAAGGCATTTTGCAAAGAGCCCAGGTTTGTTTAATAGCATTGAGCAGGGCCTTGAAGGTAAGGATGAGAAGCTTGAAGCCAGTATAAAAGTCTTTTACATAAGCACAGTGGGATATAGTTTTGGTGTGCTCATTTGCTTGTCAGAGCTCTGTCCTCTCATTGCACTGCTGGTATCTAAGTTCTTGGAACAAAACAGATTTAGATCCTGCCTGTGAATGCACAGAATTCTTTTAGTGCACATTGGAATTAAAATTGCATCTGTACAACACTTTTTGTATTTTGTAAAGGAGACAAAGAATTGCAGTGTTGCAGGGGATATTAGTTCCTTAGACATTGTGTACACTGTGGAAGTTTACAAAAAAACCTCCCACTGAATGTTTGCATGAATGGTAATCATAGCTAAGATAAGGCCTCATGGTGCCTCTCTCAAATTGTTAGTTACAAATGCTTTTATCTAGATTTTCAGCAAGCTTAACTAATATGATGGAAGCCACTGAGAGTTCTCTATCCTAGGGCTCCCATCAGTTGAGTTGAATTGGAGATAGGGGTGTGTGTGTATGTATATGTATGTATATAAAATTTGGTTGGTGTTTGGGGGGGTTGTTTACTTGTTTTTGGTAAATTTCTCTTTTTGGTAATCATGACCTAAATTGTGTTATCCCTTGATGTTAGATGAAGGGAAAAGGTGATGACACATCTCTGCCCCACAAATGACAAAGTACAGCACTTCTCAAAGAAATCAAGTGAGGTGTGACAACAGTTAAATGATAATGGAAATTAGGAGAAAAAGAGAATTCCCAAGTGGCCTCATTTTTATGTGGGTTGTTGTAATAGAAGACAGGTAGCTTGTTATTTTAAAACCTGGAGAGGGTTCATGGAACGTTAGATGTGAAATAGCTTGAAATATCACAACACAGAATGAATTTAACAACATTCCTTCCACTAGGTTCAGCTCATTACTAGGTTATATGGTTTTGTTAACTACATCACAAGTTCACATTGCTTATTCAGTGTGTGTATGAATGGTTTCAGGTGCAAAACATTTAATTAATTAAATAACCTCCACAAAGACATTTCATATTTCATGTGTCAGACACAGGATCATAAGAATGGCCATACTGGGTCAGACCAATGGTCCATCTTTCCCAGTATCCTGTCTTCTGAAAGTAGCCAATGCCAGGTGCTTCAGAAACAATGAACAGAACAAGGCAATTATTACTTGATCCACCCATCATCCAGTCCCAGCTTCTGGCAGACTGAGTTTTAGAGACACCCATAGTATGATGTGGTGCCCCTGACCCTCATGGTTAACAGGCACTGAAGGACCTATCCTCAATGATTTTTTCTAATTCCTTTTTGAACCCAGTTTTGCCCTTTATAACATCTCCAGGCAATGAGTTCCACAGGTTGACTGTACATTGTGTGAAGAAATACTTTCTTTTGTTTTAAACCTGCTGCCTATTAATACCCCTGGTTCTTGTGTTCTGTGAAGGGGTAAATAACTTCCTTATTCACTCTCTCCACACCATGCATGATTTTATAGACCTCTGTCATATTCCTCCAGAGTAGTCTCTTTTTCTAAACTGAATAGTCCAATGCTTTTTTAAAATCTCTCCTTATACAGAAGCTGTTCCATAGAACTAATTATTTTTGTTCCCTTTTCTGTACTTTTTCTAAGGCTTTGCCTATACTAGCACTTTTATTGGTAAACCTTTTATTGGTCAGGGGTATGAAAAAACCACCACTGACAAACATAAGTTTCACCAACAAAAGCACTGGTACAGACAACACTATGTAAGTAGAGATCCTTGGGGGACTCTGTTTATGTCTACCCATTGTGAAAACCGACCATTTATTTCTACCCTTTGTTTCTTCTCTTTGAACCAGTTACTGATCCATGAAAGGACCATCCCTCTTATCTCATGACTACCTAAGAGCCTTTGGTGTGGGACCTTGTCAAAGCTTTTCTGAAAGTCTGTTTAGTCTGCCAGCTGGGTCACCCTTGTCCACATGCTCAAAACACCCTCAAAACAATTCTAATAGATTAGTGAGGCATGATTTTCCTTTACCAGGCTATGTTGACTCTTCCCCAACATATGTCATTTATATGTCTGATATTCTGTTCTTTACTATAGTTTCAAGCAGTTGGCCTGTTACTAAAGTTAGCCTTACTGGCATGTAATTGCCAGGATCACCTTTGGAATTTTGTTTTTTTAATTTAAATTGACATTACATTAGCTATCCTCCTGTCATCTGGTACAGAGGCTGGTTTAAGTGATAAGTTACATATCACAATTAGTACTTCTGCATTTTCATATTTGAGTTCTTTCAGAACTCTTGAGTGAATGCCACTTGGTTTTGGTGACTTATCTAATTTATCAATTTATTCCAAAAACTCTTCTATTGACACCTTCAATTTGGGAAAATTCCTTAGATTTGTCACCTAAAAAGAATGCCTCCTTCACATCCTGATTCAAGAAATTAATTTAGCTTCTCCACAACAGCCTTCTCTTCCTTGAGTGCTTCTTTAGTACTTTGATCATCCAATGGCCCCACTGATTGTTTGGCAAGCTTCCTGCTTCTGATATACTTAAAAAAATGAGCAGCAATTTTTTTTCTTTTGCCAGTTGCTCTTCAAATTCTTTTTTGACCTGCCTTATACTTTTGAATCATCGAATCATAGAATATCAGGGTTGGAAGGGACATCAGGAGGTCATCTAGTCCAACCCCCTGCTCAAAGCAGGACCAATCCCCAACTAAATCATCTCAGCCAGGGCTTTGTCAAGCCTGACCTTAAAAACCTCTAAGGAAGGAGATTCCACCACCTCCCTAGGTAACCCATTCCAGTGCTTCACCACCCTTCTAGTAAAAAAGTTTTTTTCCGAATATCCAACCTAAACTTCCCCCACTGCAACTTGAGACCATTACTCCTTGTTCTGTCATCTGATACCACTGAGGACAGTCTAGATCCATCCTCTTTGGAACCCCCTTTCAGGTAGTTGAAAGCAGCTATCAAATCCCCCCTCACTCTTCTCTTCTGCAGACTAAACAATCCCAGTTCCCTCAGCCTCTCTTCATAAGTCATGTGCTTCAGCCCCCTAATCATTTTTGTTGCCCTCCGCTGGACTCTTTCCAATTTTTCCTCATCCTTCTTGTAGTGTGGGGCCCAAAACTGGAGACAGTACTCCAGATGAGGCCTTACCAATGTCAGATAGAGGGGAATTATCACATCCCTCGATCTGCTGGCAATGCCCTTACTTATACAGCCCAAAATGCCATTAGCCTTCATGGGAACAAGGGCACACTGACTCAGATCCAGCTTCTCATCCACTGTAACCCCTAGGTCCTTTTCTGCAGAACTGCTGCCTAGCCACTCGGTCCCTAGTCTGTAGCAGTGCATGGGATTCTTCTGTCCTAAGTGCGGGACTCTGCACTTGTCTTTGTTGAACCTCATCAGATTTCTTTTGGCCCAATCCTCTAATTTGTCTATGTCCCTCTGTATCCTATCCCTACCCTCCAGCATATCTACCACTCCTCCCAGTTTAGTGTTATCTGAAAACTTGCTGAGGGTGCAGTCCACGCCATCCTCCAGATCATTAATGAAGATATTGAACAAAACCGGCCCCAGGACTGACCCTTGAGGTACTCCGCTTGATACCGGCTGCCAACTAGACATGGAGCCATTGATCACTACCTGTTGAGCCTGTTTTGCACTTGACTTGCCAGAGTTTATGCTCCTTTGTATTTTCCTCAGTAGGATTTTACTTCCAATGTTTATAGGATGCCTTTTCCCCTTTAACTGCTTCTTTCCCCATTTAATCATGGTGGCATTTTTTTTGGTCCTCTTACTTTTGTGTGTGTGTTTTTTTTAATTTGGGATATACCTTTACTTTGAGCCTCTATTATGGCAGTTTTAAATAGTTTCCATGTGGCATATCATTCTTGTGACTGTTCCTTTTAATTTTCATTTAACTAGCTTTCTCATTTTTTGTGGTGTTCACCCTTTTGAAGCTAAATGCTACAGTGGTGGGTTTCTTTAGGATTTTCCCCCTACAAAGATGTAAAATTTAATTACTTTATGGTTGCTATTACTGAGTGGTTCAGCTATAGCACCATTTTGACCAGATTCTGTATTGCACTTATGACTAACTCAAGAATTGAACCTCCCCTTGGGGGTTCCAGGACTAGATGCTCCAAGGAGCAATCAATAATGATGTCCATAAATTTGATCTCTGCATCCTGTCCTGAGGTGACCACGTGAGGATAGTTGACATCCCCCATTATTATTGGGGTTTCTGGTTTTTTTTAGTATCTCTCTTCTCCCTGAGCATTTCACAATTACTATCACCATTCTCGTCAGGTGGTCGGAAGAATTTTCCTACTCTATACTCTTATTGTTTAAGCATGGAGTTTGTGTTCATAGAGATTCTATGGTATCATTTGATTCATTTAAGATTTTTCCTGTAGCCAGTTAGTTCATTTTGTCATTTAATTGTGGTGTTGTAGTTAACTCACATACTATTTCATATATAATCAATGTGTGATGAATAGATAAGTAGGATAGGATTATAGGAGTAGAAGTTTGACAAGTATTTAGGAGTGACGAGTGTGTATTAAGAATATAAGTAATGGAAGGCCTTCAGGCTAAGACCTATACTTTTTCAGCTTAGCCACACTAGGCTTCAGGTTTAAAGAGACTTGACATAAATGGGTGACCTAAGACTGACCCTACATCAATAAGACCTCAAGATTACTGTAAAGATGTGCCAATAGGTGATGTTATGGAAAAATAGACCACAAGACACCTGATTGTAACATCATGGAAAGTTCTGACCACAGGTTACCTTGGAAACAGGTTGACGTAAATGTTAATAAGATGCTAATAAGGAAAAAGGAACTAAGAGAACAACCTATGGAAACGGGGGCACCCCAACATTTATGAGGTGTGGAAATACAGATAAGGAAAAAGAGGTTGGAATGCTCATGCATGTGGATGCATGTTCAGAACAACAATGTAAAAAAGGTTCCCTGTTTAGGTAAAAGTGGAAAGACCCGAGCAGGAACACCCCCTCTAATGATGACCACCTGATGAGAGATCAACCGGACTCTAGGGGATGTGAGTATGAATGCAGCCTTGGCTATGTTGTGGGCTCTCTCAGGTTGGATATGCAGGTGTAGCTTGTAATACAAAGAAGACTGTTTACTTGTAACTTGTGTTTGTGGTCACTGTGTTCATTCTTCATATTCTCCTCAAAGTCTCCCAATCGAAGAGAATCATAAATGGCAACGTTCAACCTATTAATTTGGAAACTGTAATGACTGGAACTGAACGCATTGCAGGTTAACACAAAATCATTAATTCAATTTAATTTAAAATAAAGGCTATATTACTATATCATAGTCTCTCTGCTTTCTTTCGCATATAGTACCACTTTCCCACCAGTGCAACCTATTTTATCATTGCTATATATTTTGTACCCTGGTAATACTATGTCCCATTGATTATCATTGTTCCACCAAATTTCTGTGATGCCTATTATATCTATTTACTCATTTACTATCAGTCACTCAAGTTCACTTGTCTTCGTTTTTAGGCTTTTAGCACTTGTATACAAGTGCTTATAAAATTTGTCAATATTTATTTGTCTGCTTTCATGTGATGTAATTGAATGGGACTCTTTTCCATTTGACTGTTTCTCTTTGGTTCGTACCTGTACTTCATATACTTCTATCTTCTCCTCTTTTCTAGGATATAGTGTATCCCCTTTAATAAATCCTCCCCTAAGGGGCATCTCAATCCAAACCCTGAATTCCTCTGCACCTGTCAGGTTTCCCACAGCCCTTAGTTTAAAACTCATCTATGACCTTTTTAATTTTACATGCCAGCAATCTGGTTCTGTTTTGGTTTAGGTGAAGCCCATCTTTCCTGTATAGGCTCTTCCGTTCCCAAAAGGTTCCCCAGTTCCTAATAAACCTAAAACTCTTCTCCTGGCACCATGATCTCATCCATGCATTGAGACCCTGTAGTGCTGCCCATCTAACTGGCCCTGCACGTGGAACTGGAAGCATTTCAGACAATGCTAAGATGGAGATTTTGACAGGTTTCAGAGTATCAGCTGTGTTAGTCTGTATCTGCAAAAAGAACAGGAGTATTTGTGCCACCTTAGAGACTAACAGATTTATTTGAGCATAAGCTTTTGTGGGCTACATAAAGCTTATGCTCAAATAAATTTGTTAGTCTCTAAGGTGCCACAAGTACTCCTGTTTTTATGGAGATTCTGGACTTTAATCTTTTACCTAGCAGCCTAAATTTGGCCTCCAGGACCACTTTTTTTTTTCTACTTTTTCCTATGTCATTGGTACCGATATATACTATGACCACATAAGTCTGTCTAGAGTCTCAAGAAGTATGCAGCCTTCAGGCCCAGCAAGCAATTTATCATGCAGTTTTCCAAGTCATCGCAAACCCAATGATCTATATTTCTAATAAATGAATCACCCATTACTAGTGCTTGTCTCTTCCTAGTAACTGGAGTCACCTCCCCCAGAGGGGTGTCCTCAGTGCAAGAGGCTACCATGATGTCATCTGGAAAGAGGGTCCCAACTATGGGATCATTTCTCTTCATTCCACACTATAAACTTCAATCAAGTAGGCACATAGTAAGCAAGTAAGCACACAATAAACAGAGAAACTAATTTCCGTAGTTTCTATTCTATCATGTCCTTCAGTGTGAATACCATATAATCAAGTATGTTCAAGAGGCCCTACTGCTACACCGTAGAGCCCTATTTACTTTAATTTAGAGGTTGTCATATAATTAGAAATGTAGGGTTGGAAGGAACCTCAGGAGGTCATCTAGTCCCTTGTCATCTAGCCCCTTGTGCTGAGGCAAAATCAAGTAAACCTACACCATCAATGACCAGCTTTTGTCTAACCTTTTCTTAAAAGCCTCCAATGATGGCAATTCTATCGCCTCCCTCAGAAGCCTGTTCCAGAGCTTAGCTACCCTTATAGTCAGAAAGTTTTTCCTAATATCTAACCTAAATCTCCCTTGCTGTAGATTAAACCCATCACTTCTTGTCCTATCTTCAGTGGACATGGAGAACAATTAATCACCATCCTCTTTATAACAGCCCTTAAGGTATTTGAAGACCATTTCAGTTCTCCCCCTCAGACTTCTTTCTGAAGACTAAATATGCCTGATTGTGGTGGGTTTTTTTTCTTTTCTTTTCTTATTTTTTTTTTAAACCTTTCCTCAAAGGTCAGGTTTTCTAAACCTTTTATAATTTTTGTTGCTCTGGTCTCTCTCTCTCTCTCTCTCACTCCAATTTGTACACATCTTTCCTAAAGTACGGCACCCAGAACTGGACATAATACTTCAGTTGAGACCTCACCAGTATTGAACAGAGTGACAATTACCTTCAGAGTCCTACCTATGACACTACAGTTAATGCACCCCAAAATATTAGCCATTTTTGTAACTGCATCACATTGATGGCTCATATTCAGTTTGTGATCCACTGACACCCAGATTCAGAGGAACAGAATGGTGGTCTAAAGCTACTTCCATCCTGGCCCCCTCCCATCCCATCCCCAGATGTTCTGAGGATCAAGCCCATGATTCCCTGTTCACATCTCATGTGCTATTACTTTTTATACATTTACTTTTTCAGTCACGTGTATGTTAACTCTTCCTAGAGCCCACTCCTATAGTAGCTGCACAGGGCAGACTCCCATTGACTTAAACGGGAACTGTGGGTGCTCAGAATATCAGACCTATAGGGGAGAGAGCGAGAACCTGGAACATAGGGCCTGGTGCAAGGCCTGAGGCTTGAACCAAAGTCAGCAGAAGCCATGCTATGAGCAAAAGTCAGGCCATGCCATAAAGCAAAGGCTTGCTTACAAGTTCATTGTCTGGTACATGAACTTGGCAAAAGCATGACTAGTGTTGCTAAAACACAGGCACTCCTAAGAAGTACTAGGTACTGGGTGTTCATGTAAACACATTCCAGAAGGATAGTACAAGTACACCCCAATATAGTTATGGCATAAACACAATCCTGGGTGATGAACACCCAAAACTCCCACTGAATTCAGAGAGATGGGTGCTCAGCACCTTTGGAAAGCAGGCCAGTTGTAAAATATCTCTGGGCACTGACATAAGTCAAATCTGAAAATATACAGGATTTAAGCTCTTCACAGCCATACCAAGATAAGTAATAAGACAGCATTATGTCAGTCAGGGAGCACAGGAGTGCTGACTCCTCATCTCCCTGTGTCTCCTCTAAATATTAGATCATGCTCATTCTCCAAGATTTACTAGTGTGACACTTGCCAGGGTACCCAGAGTTGTGAGGCACTTTGTGCCACCAACCCTTAGCATGAGGAAACCTTGTTTGTGTCTGCTGTGGGTGAGCTCCCTGACTCCACCAGCCTCCAACAACACAAGCACTGGCCTCTAGGTCTCAATCTCTCTGTACAGGATAGGCATGCACCAACTCCCGAGTCCTCCTAGCACCTTTCTGGAGTCCCCAGCCCCTGTTCCACTGAATACTGCTCACTGCTCCCAAAGGAACAGTACACACCAGCTTGCTAGTTTTAACACAGGATCACCACTCTGCTTAACACACAAGGCTTAGAAATATTTACGGTGAAAACAAGAATAAATTTATTAGCAAAGAACAGATTCAAATGATGATATTGGGGGGAAAATGGTTGCCTAGGAAATCATAGGGGGAGGGATATCTCAGTGGTTTGAGCATTGGCCTGCTAAATCCAGGGTTGGGAGTTCAATCCTTGCTGGGGCCATTTAGGGATCTGGGGCAAAATCAGTACTTGGTTCTGCTAGTGAAGGTAGGGGACTGGACTCAATGACCTTTCAAGGTCCCTTCCAGTTCTAGGAGAAAGGTATATCTCCATATATTATTATAACAACCCTATTTCTAAACTTAACTTACAAGACATTACCCTATCCCCTACAGCATAGCTTATCCCAAATCTTTTCCCCAGCATTGTCACCCAGGATGGCTGATATCCACCTTTGATAAGATGAAGCCCACTGGCAGCTTGTCTTCACAGCGTGATGGGTACCAGAGCATCTCTCTACACCCTCAGATATACCAGACCTTGATCTTCACTTGAAAACAGAGTTTTCTCTCCACCCTGTTCAGCTGTTTACCTCCTCCTGTTAATTTCCTTCTGAAGCCTCTATAAATTCTTCATTAGCATTTGATTCCCTATGGTAATAGACTTCTATTGTGAGACACACAAAACACAATGGTCCACCAGGGAGCAAATGTCTCCCACTTCCTGTCTGGAGAAGTTAGTCTCAAGGCACACTACCTTTGATTAACCTGCCTTTAACTACAAGGCCTAAAGAACATAATTATCAGCATAAAACACAACTCCTCTTATTTTCCATACATATATATATCTCACAATAATTATAGATGACCAATGTGACACAGGCTTTAATTAGAGACCTTACTTGATGTTCTTTTGGTGAACCCAGTGGATTGCTGCACCCCTATGTATCCTTATGTCCCCTGCCAGTAAGCATTCTGCGGTCCTTTGGTTACGATCAGTGAACCCAAATTCACCAAAATAATTTCAATGCAAAGTCTTAAAAGATAATATTACAATTTGAAAATTGGTACTACAGCTTAACAAATGTTTTCTACTGCACAAATGAAATGCCACCCTTAACAAATCTGTGTAAAAGATGCTGTCCTCAGACAAGGAACAAAGAAATGTAGTTCAAGTTTACTGAGACAGTTTATGCTATCAAGGCTACAATAAGCGTACCAATGCTAGCTTCTCTGCCACTTAAATGAACATGTGAAACAAAACTAAATGTCAAGTGCCAGCTCTTTGGCTGGTGGACACAGATGTGATCTGTCCTCAAAACCATATTAAAACAATATTATAGTTGAGAAATAGATCCATAAGATTAAGGAAATGCTGAGTTTAGCTTGCCACAACTCTCTCAAGTGAGCCCTTTTGTGTCTCAGGACTGCAGCTGGTGATAGTGCAGTTTGGGTTTGCATAATCAGCCAAATCTTATCAACACATATCAAAACCAAAATGGTCAAAAAATTCTGCTGGAGAGCTTGCAGTATCCGGCCGCATCACATGAATTTCTATATTCTGTCTTTTTGGCCATAGCTTAGTGAGAGAGAGAAGGTCTTTCCTCATAGTATTTTTGTATTGACACCCCCAGTCTCAGCATAAGCCAGAAAATGTATGTAGCATTGTAAAACCTGAAACAATGAAAGCTTTAGTTCAAGTTTTGGATGGATGTTCAAGTTAATTTGATCTGAAGCACTTTCTTCCTGCAGCACACAGTGTATGTTGAAGTACTAATTGCTGCAAAACATGTTTATTTCAATAGTATAGGCTTTAGAATGGTTATTTTGTGGACTGCTCAAACTACAAACATTTCATTGTATTTATAAAGAACCACAAAAGGGTATGTAACCTTGCCCAAGATCATGGGACTTTATGAAAGGGGAGATCTATATGCTGCAGCCATAGATGCAATGGCTCTGATTCTAACTTTCTACCAAGGCAATTTTCTTAATCAGTTCTAGTAATATTACCATAGCATCTAGGACCCCAAGTCATGGAACAAGACCACACTGTGCTAGGTGCTGTACAAACAGAGAATAAAACGATGGTCCCCACTCCAAACAATATACAACCAAAGTATAAGACAAGAGACAATAGATGGACACAGACAGAGCAGGAGAGTACAAGGAAACAATGAGACATTACTGGTCATCATGATAGGCAGTGGTCGCGGCACTCCAGCAACGTAACCATTATCAAGTATTTTGTAGGCATCATGGCAAAGGAGGATTTTAATGAGGGTTTTGAAGGAGGCTAACGAGCTGGTTGCAACATGGGAGAAAGTGCAAAGGTGCTTGTTTGAAAGTTTAACAAGCATGTGACAGAGGTTGGCATCATGGGCCAATTGGAGGCAGGAGTTGACATTTCAATAGTGAATGAGAGATGATAGGTAGAGTAAGGGTGGGCCATGAAGGTCCTTAAGCTTGTCTTCACTTGCGTGTTTCATTCAACCATGAAGGGGAAGCCAGGGGAAGGATCAATGAGAGGAGAGACGTGGTCAAAGTGGCTAGAAAAAGGATATTTGTGACAGTTTTCTGAATGGCTATGAGCAGGGCAAAACAGCATTTGTCAAGACCAGAGAAAAGATGCTGCAGGAATCGAGATGATAGCCTGGATGAGAGTTTGAGCTGCGTAGATGGATAGGAAAGTCCATATCTTAGATACGTTCAGGGTGAAAGTAATCTGGTACTGGCCAGTTCAACGTACTGGTAAAAAGTGGCTGCCAGTACTGGCCCGTACCCAGCTGACTTTAAAGCCCTGCCGCGGCAGTGCTTTAATGTTGTTGCCCCTTTTGGCCCCCGGCTGCTGACGCGGGGGGCAAGAGGAGCAGCTGCCCCAGGGCCGGTGATTTAAAGCAGCCTGGGGCTCTGGTTACTGCTACTGCAGCAGCAGCCAGAGCCCCAGGTCCTTTAAATCGCTGCTGGAGCCCTGGGAGGTGCAGGCCAGGCAGCATGGAAGGGCTGGCTGTGGGACGCTGACCCCAGCCCCACCCTTCCACCCGAGGCCCCGCCCTTTCTGAAGTCCAGAGCCGGCCCTCGTACCGTTAAGTCTTTGGCTTTACTTTCACCCTGGGATATGTTGTGCAAAAAGAATCTGCAAGTTTTAGATATAACCTGGATGTGAGGACCTATAGAGGGGATGAGTCAAAGGTTGCATGCTTGAGAGCCAGGCAGGATGACTGAGATGTCCATATTACTCAAAAGAGGATGTAGTTGGGAGGGTTTCAGGGGAGAGGAAGATTAAAAGCTTTGTGTGAGCCATGCATAGCTTGGGCGGGTGGCTTGACATCTGTGAGCAAATGTCGGAGAGACAGGCCAAGATTTTAGTTTGGGCAGGAAGAGAGAAGTCTGGAGTAGAGAGAGATTGAGAGAGATCTGTGAATTATTAGAATAGAAAAGGTAGTTGAATTTGTATTTGCAGATGAGATTACCAACTGAAATTTCCAACTGAATTACTTTTCTGTCAGAAAATGTCAATTTGTCAAAAGCAAAATGTTTTGCAGAAATGTGTCAATTGTGACCATTTTTAAAAAATAATGGAGCATTCGGATAAGGTTGAATACTCTATTTTGACTTTTTCAAAATTGAATGTTTTGATTTTCCGTTTCCAAATATTTTGATTGATTTTTTTAAAATTATATTATATAAAATTTTGAAATTGGAATCAAACATTTTGATCAAAATGTTTCTTTCAATAAAATCAATCTTAAGTTATTCTCTCCCCTCTGCCCCCAGAATTTTGTTTGAGGGAATTTTGAAACTTTGTCTTCATTTGATTTCAGAATGGAAACAATTCAAAATTATGGAATTTCCCAAGAAATGGAAAATTCAATTACTGCCCATCTCTAGTACAAGGAGAAGAGAAGGGGAGGAAGGACAATGCTCTGAGGAGCTCTGCAGAAAGTTAGAGGGGGTAGATGTGGAGGAGTCTCTGAAGGACATACTCAAGGAGTGATTAATGAGATAGGAGAGGACACTCATGGAAGACCAGAGATGAAAAGATTTCAAGAAGAATATTGTCAAAGATATTGAAAGTGGCTGACAGGTCAAGGAGGAATAAGATGGAGAATCGCTTTTGAGCTTTAGCTAGGAAGGAATCATTACAGTCTTTGAGAGCAATTTCATTGGAGTGTAAGGAGTAAAAGACAGATTGGAGAGAGTCTAGAATGGAATTGGAGGAGAGGAACTTGAGAAAGAGATTGTAGACAGTGCTGCTCAATGATCTTAGAGATAAGTGGGAGATGGGGTGGCAGTTAGAGGGGAAAGTGGGGTCGAGTGGGTTTTTTAAAGCTGGGAGAGACTAAAGCATGCTTGTATTGTGAAGGGAAGAGACAGAGGAGAGTGAGAGGTTAAGAGTAAGGAGAATGAGAGTGGCTGCAAGAGGGATCGGGGGGATGGGATGGGGTTGCAGGGACAAGTGGAGGAGCTAGGGAAGGAGAGCAGATGAGAAACTTCTGCATCTGTGATGGGGCAAAGGAGGAGAAAGGGAAGGTGAGCTGAGAGGAGAGGAAAGGCTACATGGCATTTTGTCAGTTTCTTCCAGAAGAAATCAACAAGATCCTGTGCGGAGAGAGAAGGGAAAGCAGAGGGAGCACACAGATACATTGACTCTGATAATCTCTTCTACTAGAGCCACTTTATGCCTCTTCACAAAAGTGACGTAATGGCTCCTACAGAATATTCCCCCAAATAAGGGGTTTCCTGGTTGGTGGACCGCTGGTACAAGGAATCTATGTAGAAATTATCCAAAATTTGGAGAGGGAGGGGACATGGCCACAGTGCGCTGTGTTCTGACTATTCTTTGCTACTCATGTTTCTTACAGGAGTAATAGTTCAGCTTGCACTGGGACCTGCTTGACTGCCCCACCCCCGAAAGTATAGAGCAAAGATGGGGCTCTAAGCCACCTCCCCTCCCGCCCCCACCCCCACCCCCCATACTTTTCTTGTTCCTGTGCTGAGTGTAAGGATAGAAGAAAAGAGAATTGGGCTAGTACTTACTGTGGCTTTCTAAACATCTCATTTTCTTGCACTGGTGGATTTTTCCTTGCCTCGACCTTCGTATTTTATCTTATCTTATTTTTGGTGCTTTAATCATTTTTATAAAATTGTGTGACAAGGATGAGGGAGGAATCCATCACGGGGTAAAAAAAAAAATCTTTTGTTACATGCTCAGCAAAATACCGCAGTATACAACAGTCTCTGTTTTGTTTTCACAAGAAATGTGTGAACGCCACCTAACTACATAACCAAACTCTTATGAGCAACTTCTGTCTCTGAAATAATAGTATGTTTCACATGATATAATAATAGAAAAAGCTTTTGTGTGTGAACAAGTTGAGTATACTCAGAGAGAGAAGAGCAATACTATGCCTTTAATAGCTTTATCCATTCAGCTTTATAGCTTGCCATTGGGTGCAGATGTTTTATGACTTGTAACAGTTTAATATGTCCTGGTGGAATACCCTCTAAGTTTCTCTTCATCAAGGCAGTTGCTCCAGGTAACTGGAATGTCAGATTTAAATGAAGCACAATGTGAGAATGGGATTGTCAACTTTTAAATGCATCACAATTGTGCTGTGTAAAGTTTCAAGCAATGGGTGAAATTTCCCTTGCCCATCTTGGGATCTTTTTTCCTCTTCTTCCCTATAAGCATAACCTAACGTGATGAAAGATTTAAAATAATCACAGACAGTGCTGTGGGTATTGTACATCATACAGCCAAATTAAACTGAATACCAAATTAGTAGCATCTAAAAAGAAAGAGAAGCTTTTGCTCAGATTAAGAATAAAACAAAAATAATGTAGTGAATGATATAACACAATTCCATTTTCAAGAGATGAACTGGCAAAAAAAAAAAAAAAGAAAAAAAGGCTGAGCTGCAAACTCATGCCTGGATCTTCCTCTTCCTTAGGGACCAAGAGAGAGCCCTCTTCCTCCTCCCCACTTTTCCTCCAAATGCTGCTTCCCCCTACTCTTTCAAACACATGTACACTTTTTTTCCTCTGCTCATCTCCAGCTCTGGATTAGCACTGGCAAAACAGTTGAATCCTAAGGAATGTTTTTGTTGTGAAGCAAGCCCTGAGTAGTCAGGTGATCTCATGCTGGCAATCCCCAGGGTTCTCAAGTACCTTCTTTTATTTTTTTCCCTTTTGCAGAAATTTACTGGAGCAATAAATCTAGTGCAATCATGGAGAAAAATTAAGGCAGGGGTTCTCTGGAGACAGGGAGAGAAAAAGAGCACAAACAGTGCAAAAGCAGGCACATAGCAGTTGTGCTATTTTTGCCTGGCTATTGTCTTTCTGGCATGTTTTTCAGTAATGCTTATCCACGGTAGGAGGGGCAGGGGGGGAAAAAGCCTTTTTGATCCAGGAATCGGTGCCATGTAGGTACTGCATAGTTGTAAAGTCTAGATTTCTCAACATCTGGATAGTGAGTGTTAAGTAGGTTATCTGATACCAAAAGAGTCACAAAGGTGGCACAGTAAATGATATCTTCTCCTGAGGCTAACAACAAGGCAAAGATAATCACGGTGCCAAAAAGAGACAATGCATGTCACACTGAGACAGAAAGAATACAAACCTCTAAGAACACAGAGTGTCTCAAAGAAGAGACCTTCAGCTCTTTTTGACAGATTTTGTATGCTTTCCTGTTATTAACCCAACAAAAGGTTGCACACAATTATTACCGATGTGGCAACCTCCTACAATTTGTGTTTGTCTGTTGTTCTAGAAGCAGTGCAAAAAAGCCCCTGTTTTGTTTTTACACATTTAATCCATGTTGGTTGCAAAACAGATTTCAGATTGAAATGTGAGCTAGTGAACAGTCATGGAAATGAAAAGAAATTAAGTTATTTTATATTCTAAAAAGATTTTTTGGGAGGGCTGTGGTGGAGTATTGCATTATAAATAGAGCTGAGCAAATAATTAATAATAACTTGTTCCAATAATTTTGCCTTGGTTTCTGGTGGTGGAATATCGGTGAACAAAGTCTAATATTATTACTATGATTTAAATTATTTTATTTTTCATACTGTGATTAACATCAAAAGACCTGAAGCAGGATTATGCCCCCATTGTGCGAGGTGCTGAACACACAATTGCAGATAAATTTGCTTGAAATTATTCAACAATATTGTTTGATTATTAAACTCTGGTTTCTTAAATGTGTGCTTTTGCACTGTGGTGTAATGGGTCAAATATTGTAAATCACAAGGTATTGTCTCTTCTTCTAGCGCTGTGGGCATGACTGCTACAGGCAAGAACACTCCAAATTTGCTTTAAATGTGGAAGATTAAAATGTTGCTCTCCATGAGCATTCCATGAATTGTTAACAAAGAGGGATGGGATGAATGTGGCCGTAAGTAAATTTTGTTGAAAAATGTTCACCAAAAGGTTTTTTGCCCTATCCTCATCGGTGGCACATGACTCTCACATTTGGGGAGGTTGGGCCTGAGTGCTGGAAGCTTCCTAGAAGTAAGAAGTGGCCCACCGGGGCCTGGACATTGCTCTGCCCTGAGGCATGCCCCCGCTCGGCCTCCTCCCCCCAAGACTCCCCCCATGCTCCACCCCCACTTCATCCCAGGCCCCGCTCCTGCTTGGCCCCCTCCCCCAAGTAGGGTTGCCAACTTTCTAATCGCACAAAACCAAATGCTCCTCCCCTGCCCCTTCCCCGAGGCCCCACCCCCTGCTCGCTCCATCCCCTCTCTTTCTGTCGCTCGCTGTCCTCCACCCTCATGCACTGTGACCAGGCTTGGGCAGGGGGTTGGGATGCAGGAGGGGGGGCGAAGGGCTCCAGCTGGGAGTGTGGGATCTGGGGTGGGATCAGGGATGAGGTGTTTGGAGTGCAGGGGAGGGGCTCAGGAGTTGGGGTGTCGGGGGGGGGGGTGCAGGTGTGACGTTCCCCTGGTGTTATCTGGACCAGTGATCTGCTCTGGGAACCAGCTTTACCCTGCTCTGCTATGAGAACTCTCACTCCTGAGCTATTCACACACAGCCTCTGGCATGTAAGTTGCTTGGATTGTGAAATCGAATGACAATAACCAATATCTCCGGTCCCAGACACAACCCTAGGAACCTGTGTCTTGTAGTGTCCAATTATGCCCGCTGGATGCTGCAAGCATATATGAGTTCATCAATTTAACAAAGAAATTGATATGTACTAGGCTTGTTATCCCAAGGGGAGTCTCTGACATGCTTCAAACCAAACGCACTGCATCAGGTAGAATAAACAAACAAATTTATTAACTACAAAGATAGATTTTAAGTGATTATAAGACAAAAGCATAATGAGTCAGATTTGGTCAAATGAAATAAAAGCAAAACACATTTTAAGCTGATCCTAACACTTTCAGTGCCCTTACAAACTTAGATGCTTCAGCCAGGCTCTCCCCTTTTGATCAGTGCTTCAGTCGCTTGGTGGTGATGTCTGGAGATGGAGGTGGAAGAGAGAGGAAGATCGTCACAGTGGGGTGAGGCCTCTGGGAGGGAGTTTGGGTGTGGGATTGGACAGGCAGGGCAGGGGATTGGGGTGCGGGGTTCTGGTGCTTACCACAGCTCCCAGGAAGCAGCTGCCAGGTCCCTGTGGCCCCTAGGCACTTGGGTGGCCAGGGAGGCTTGGCGACCAATGGGAGCTGCGGAGCTGGCACTCAAGGCAGGGGGCAGCATGTGGAGCCTCCCTGACTGCCCATGCCCCTAGGGGCTGCGGGGACCTGGTGGCCTCTTCCGGGAGCCGTGTGGAGCCAGTGCAGGCATGCAAGGACCCTACCTTAGCCCCAGCCCCCCGCTGCACCGCCGACTGGACTTTTATGACCCAGTTGAAAACCGGATGCCTGGCAACCCTATCCCTGAGGCCCCACCAGCCACCCACATCTCTCTGACCCCTCCTCTGAGGGGCCCCCACACCGCTCACACCTCTCTCTGCCTCCTCCCCCGAGGGGCCCTGCAGCCCTCGTCTCTCTGCTTCTCAGGGGGTGAAGAGGCGTGAGCAGTTGGTGGGTGGGGCCGTGGAGAAGAGGCAGAGCAGGGACAGGAAGAAGAGCAGTGGGGGCGAGGCCACGGGGTACTAGTGGGACCTGGGAGCAAGGCCTTGGGGAGGAGTGTGGGCGAAGCCACAGCCTGGGTGCCCTTTTGGCAGCAACGCTCCAAAGGCGGCATGCCAGTGGCGTGCCTCCAAAGGGAGGTGTGACACATCCTTAGCCTCGCCTGGCCTATTATACCTGCTATCTACGCCTAGCCTTTCCCCGGTACTTAAATCTGTGATGATCACTTGTGGCTGATCTCAGTGAAATGAAATGCAGGTGAAGAAGTTGGTGAGCAGAAGAAGCAGGACATAGTTTGAGGATGACAGAAGTATCCATTAAGTTTGGGTGCAGACGTAGTGTAAGTATAATGAAGGCAAGGAAGTGTTGTTTTGCCTTTAGTCTTGTGATGGTGAAGTTTCACCAGGTGGAGCTACTGAGATTTTGTTGTCAAGTTAATGGCAATCATGAGCACCTTATAAATGAGAATGGATTGGAGGTGGTGTTTATAATAATTCTCCATGAAAGTATAAGGTGACATAGAATTAAAGTTGTACAAATATATTTTCTTTCAACACAAAATGACCAGTTAAAGCAACCTTGCCACCTAGGCCAAACAAAATTCATGTCTTTGCACTTGAACACCATTATCGCCAAACACTCTGACTACTTTCAGGTGCAACATATACAGCCAAGTACAACGCACTTGTCCAATTCATCACAGTCACACTCAAATGAGCAATCTAAATTCCATCCAGAGCTAGATCAAGATATGCTGCCTACAGCCATACCTGTAGCTGTAAAGTCTGTTAAAGTCTATAGTATTTTATTTGTACATGGAAAAATATGAGTTGTATGTTTGACTTGACTGGAGCTGACATAAGACCTGGAACTGACATAAGACCAGAATTTTACCCAGGATATCAGAGGGCCCAGTTCTGCATTGAGAACCATTTGGTCAGTTCTCCGTGTATATGTGAAGGCCCATTGAAGTCAATGAGGCTCTGTATGGGCCCAGGGGTCTGCCCACATTGTTCTAATATAAGATAGGGACCTAATTTTCATTATATTGTAAAGTGCTTTGTTACCTGGCATATGAAAGTTATGGAATGAAACACATCATTCTAACCTGCAAGGAAATAACTTCCAAGATCCAAGCAAGTTTCAGTGTGCACAGACTAAAGTCACACTAGGCCAAAAAAGAACCAAGATTCAGCTGTAAAACTTGAATCTTTTTCCCCACTGTCATATCAGATACAGTGATTATGCAAGGTGCTGAGCATTTTCTGCGAGGTGCTGAGTGCCTGAATGTCTCATTTGCTTCAATAACAAATGAAAGATACTTGGCACCTTGCCTAATTGGTTCCACCACACATAATTAAAATATCTGTTTTATCAAGATTACTAAAACTCAAATAATTCCTTAAAAAAAAAACAAAAACCCACAACCAACAAAGAGTCATTTTCAACATTTACTCTGTTTGTTTACCTTTTGAATTTAACTCCACTTGAATGGCTGAACTTGGCTGGCTGGTTGGTGTTTACATTCCATTTCAAATCACAAGAAAAAAAGACAGATATCATTGACTAATAATTGTTAAATCTATTCCATTCCTGCTGGCTTTTGTAAAAAAAACAACTACTACTTTTAAAACAAAAACCAAAAGTCTATCTCTGGGGACTAATCTAATTTGAGAGAGTACTTTTAATTGCTCTTGAATGCTTTAGCCCAACAGCATTAAAAAAGAAAAGAAAGTCTCTCAAGTTGTTTTTCTTTTTTCCTTACTCCCCTATCCTTTCCTCTCTTGGTTCAGTCTGTCTTAATAGGCTCCACAGATTCTGTGGGAGGGAGTATTTACTAAATTCCTTCCTGCCTTGGTAAACATACTTTACACATTCTAAAACAGGCTAGTGTTACATTTCTTTGGCCCCTTCTGAGTCCTGAAATAAGAAGAAAATGGAAAAGTGAAAATTTTACATTTGCGTTTTGAGTAGCTACAACCACTATTTACTGAGCGGAAAGGGGATACTGCTTAGGATTTTGTACTAAAATAAATTGACTTGAATTTCCCATCCTCCTCATTCTCAGCTTCTATCCCTTGCCTGCAGGCCTTTTAAACCTGTATACACACTTACAGGAGGACAGTATTCCAATGTGCTTAGAACTCTTTCATCAGCACTGTCTGGGTACTTAACAGCAGGCGGGCTATGACTGAGAAATTTTACTACAGATGTGGGAGAGGTTTGGTTTCACATTCTTGATGGCATTCTCTTTCAATAGGGCTCAGTCTCAAGTCTCACATTTGGTGGAACATGGCTCCTTTTGTTGCTGCTTTTTGTGTTTGTTTCATACCTCCTCCTTTCCCTGCCAAATGAATTGTGTTCCACATGGAGGGTTAGAATCTATAATTATAACAATACCCTCATGTTTAAATGGAGTTTAGATTTATACTGCAGATAATGGAAGCTACTTATGACTAGAAAGTACTTTATTTCTATGGACACTTGATTCTCTGTAATCATAAACTCGCAGTGACTTACATCTGCTTAGGAGCTGGGATCGCTAAACAACATTAAACCCCCCACAGTTCATGAATAGAGCTGCACGAAGCAGATCACTTCCATAGTGCGTTCAGCCTCTTTCTCTGCTCTCATAAATCATATTTCTTCAGATCCATTCATTATTAAATTTACTGCCAATTTTTGCAATATTTTTTTAACTCCTGTTGCAAACAATTTACTGCAAATATTTGATATTCAAAGTTCAAGGCTGGTTGTGATTAATCTCAGAAGTGACATTGTCTCTGTTCTTCGATTGAATAAGTGTAATTCCCATCAACAGGAGGAGGGTTATAAGAATCCACTGAGGGTTTGCTTTTTCTCAGGGAAAGATAGCAGATAAACAAGATTAGGGTATTTCCATGCACTTTAAATCTGTGTTGATCAGGTCTTGCCCAAGGAATCATTTCTATAAAAAGCAGGTTACTGTAAGGATTTTATTGGCTGGATGCAGAGCAGCAGAGTCAACAATTAATTCCTCAAGTATCAGAGGGGTAGCCGTGTTAGTCTGGATCTGTAAAAGCAACAAAGAATCCTGTGGCACCTTATAGACTAACAGATGTTTTGCAGCATGAGCTTTCGTGGGTGAATACCCACTTCTTCGGATGCAAGTGACTTGCATCCGAAGAAGTGGGTATTCACCCACGAAAGCTCATGCTGCAAAACATCTGTTAGTCTATAAGGTGCCACAGGATTCTTTGTTGCAATTAATTCCTCACGGCACACAAAATAATCACTGGTGTGTGCATGGTTCTAAAGGATTCTCAGCTCTGTGCCAGAGCTCTGCTGAATGGTTTGAGGAACACTTCCTTCCTGATGTGTCAAGCAGTACCCCAGATGTTTTACAACTCATGCACTCATTGCCCTATTGATCATGCCTTAATATTATTCACTGTTGAATTCAATGGGAGGTTTATGTAAACGGCTGAAAGACAAGGCCCGTAAAACTTCTGCCCACATTATGAAAGCATCATAAAGATCACGAGAGGAGCCAATTGAGCAGTAAAGTGTTCATTAAAAACTCCCTCAAATCACAAATAACTGAACATCTCAGATATTTAACCTATTTTGGTTTTGTGAGCTGATAAATAGCAATTTAAATGCTTTCCCCCCCCCTCAGTAAACATAACAAGTTAATTTGCTCATCCAGTGGGGTTTCACAATCTTTTAGTCTGTTTTTAGATGCTTTTGTCTCTTATTTATTTTAATCTTCATTACATTTGGATTAAAACCAATGTACAACAGCGTCCTCAACCTCTATTTCTTTTATGTTGTTGCTATCATCAGCTCCGAGAGAACACTATCTCCTTTAGCCTTTGTGGTAAGTCCCTCTTTGAACTAATGTCCATGAAATCAGGGTTGGGCAACAAGCAAGACTCTTGGCTTTGAGTTACCTATGGAGATTGTTCCATGTCGACTAAGATTCTTTAAAAATAAAACTAGTACAAAAGATCTTTATTATATGGCAACAGTAAGCGAGATACTGTACAAAAATATAGTCTCTAGGTGACTGATAAAGCTATAGCATCGCTAAGATGCTATGCAGTAGATACAAATGCATCAGGTTAATTTTTTCCAACTTACTGCCCTTAATAATGCAGCCTTCATTTTCTGTTCTCCTGCCCACAATGCCCTTATAGAAGATGGTACTATCCAGTACCTGATCCTCCATTCTTTGTGCACTACTGTTCCCATTGGCTTCATTGTGCAAGGAATGCAGTATCAGGCCCAGAATGTTTATTTAGTAACTATCCCGTTGGACAATAGTATATGGAAATTGTTGACTCTTCTTTTTCCATAACAGCTGTTTTCTCACTTACCAAAATTACTGCTGAACTTCAGTAAAACCACTGCATGCGCGCACACACAAATGAGACAGGCTAGCAGTCTGCGCTCTGTGTGTATTCATTGTTTTTTCTTCCGGCAGATTCTTCTTATTCAGTGCAACGATACAATGTTTTAGCATAATGTGTTTTGTGTGTGTGTGTGTGTGTGTGTGTGTGTGTGTGTACACACATACAGCTCTTTAGAGGAGTACTCCTCTAAAAAGATGTCTCAGGGTACCACTGCATGAATGGTGTCATATCCCACAACCCTGCTGTACTGTGCAGGACAATAATGTTGTGAAAACCTTGTATCTGGTGTTGGGGGGGAAGGGTTTAAAAGCATCATACTGAGGCTGGGCATTCTGCCAGGGGGAAGGGACAGAAGTGAAGTGCTCCTAGAGGTTTTCTTTTTTTAGACAATGATTACTGAAGGGGAAAGAAGGCCAGTCATACTAGTGCAAAAAGAAAAGAATAAAGTATTTACTGTAGGCTATTGGCAAATCCTCAAATCTCACTTTAAGCAAGAATTCTTCATCTGTAAAATAAAGAGCATAAAATTGCAATGTTTGAAGAGGATTGTCTACTTCCCCCAGCCATTCAAAACTGATTAAAATTAATTATATCTATATCTACCCATTCCCCCACATACATATATGTATGTATATATACATCCCTATGTGGATGCACACACAACACGTTTGTCAAAAATGTTCTGAAGACCTAAAGGAAAGGAAGCCACACAGAGTATCTCTTCAGGAATGAGTGATCTATTTTTATTTTAAACTCAGTATTCATAACCAATGTACACATCCCATTTGAAATAACTTTATAGAAATGGCGGATTGTTGAAAATCATTTGCCTTGAACTCACCAGAGAGCTTTGCAACTTCTTACTGCATTGAAATGGGGAATAGTTATACACACCAGCTGCTTTAACCTGGGAGACAAGTCTCATGGATCACTGGCAAGGTTGGGCTGGGGTGGGTAACAGGAGCATTTTGATATGTATTTTTGTGTGGGGAAAGTGCTCCCTAAAATATTCAGTAGCTTTTTGGAGACATAGTTTGTAATTGTGGTCAAGAGCAACTGGAAGACTTGGCTTCTCCTGCATGTATAGCAAAACATAATTATGAGGTTTGCACTCGCATTTCATAGAGAGATGTAGACAGTGTTTTGCAGGATTTTCACTATTAAAGCTTCTGACTTTTAGAAATTAAATTAGGCAGGGTGGAGAGTGGAGTGGGGGATGAGGATGTTTTTGGCAAGTAAATGCTAAGCTGAAAAGCCAGATTTGCCAAGCATTTCTCAGGGATGTTTGCCCAATTGCATGTCCCCAGTCAGCCCCATAGTGCTTCCTCAGTGTGAAATTGACTAGGAGTGGTATGAAAATGACAGCTGTGGCTGATGAGCTAAGGGTAACATGAAAAATATTCAAGTTTTTTGGTATTAACTAACATATGCTGGTGAATCTGTGGAGTGTATGGTTTTTTTGTCCCTGAGGAAGCTCTTTTCTTTTTGTAATAGGCTAAATTTGAAACCCTGATTACTGTACTAGTAGTGGTTGGAAAACCTCAGAAAGAGGGTTAATTTTTGGGAGAAGTATTCAAAGTTCTGAAGCTGATCCAAAACCACAGAGCATATGCTGGTCTGGAAATCAGGTTAAAAGATCTTTCAAGATCAGGTTGTTTTGTGAGATTTTAGAATTCTTTCTAATTCCGGCATAGGCACCGACTTTCCAACGTGCTGGGGGGTGCTTGACCCCCAGTTCTGCCTCAGGCCCCGCTCCACTGCTTCCCCCATGTCCCCATCCACATCCCGCCTCTTCCTGCCCCTGCTCCACCCCCTCTCCTGAGCATGCCGCGTCCTCGTTCCTCCCCCTTCCCTCTCAGCCTCCTGCACGCAGCAAAACAGCTGATTGTAGTAGGTGGGAGGCATGGGGATGGAGGGGGAGGTGCTGATCAGCGGGGCCCACCAGTGGGCAGAAGGTGCTGGGGGTGAGCTGATAAGAGGGCTGCTGGTGAGTGCTGAGCACTCACCATTTTTTCCCCGTGGGTGCTCCAGCCCCAGAGCATCCGCAGAGTCAGTGCCTATGAATTCCAGATGTGAAGAAAGTACCAAGAGAACTACCTTGCATGGGATCACTTTGCAGTGTTTTTTTTCTCACAGCTGAAGCTAGAAATTAGAGATATGTGAAAATTAAAATAAATAAATAACCAAATTCATAGGTTTGCGTTCACTTCAAGTTATGGGCAATAGTACCCTATGGTTCATATGTTTTCTGAACTGTCTCGCTTTTCCTTTAGGACTTGATCTAGCAAAGCACTTAAAAAATGCTTCACTTTAAGCATGTGAATTGTTCCATTGGAGTCAGCGGGATGACTCACATGCTTAAACTGAAGCAGGTACTTTAGTGCTTTACTGGACTGGTAATTCAGAGGAAGGTTGTCAAAGACACAAATGGTCTTACACTGAGAATCAATGAGAGTTAGGCACCTGACTTTTGTGCATTTGAAAATCTCTTCTTTAATCAGTAGCAAACCTACCCTTTTGTAATGGTTGCAGCATTTGAGAAACATTCTTATCATGCCTGACATGGTAGAGCATATGAGGACCAATCCATGACATGATGACACTCCTGGATAAATTATATCCTCAGTTATGCTGGTGTAAATCTGGAGTAACTTCATTGATTATAATGGAGTTGCTCCAGTTTTACACCCTGAAAATAAGGGGAGAAGTTGAGCTTCTGACTCTTATGCCAGTGGTTACTTTAATTCTTGCATTAGTGATGGCAGTCACATTTCTCCAGGGCCGGCTCTAACATTTTTGCTGACCCAAGCAAAAAAAAAAGAGCAGCACCCCGCCCCCACGAGCGTCGCACCGCCGAACCCCTCCCCGAGTGTCGCACCGCCCAAGTCCCCGCCCCACTGAGCGCCATGCCGGGCCGAACCGGAAAAACCCCCAAATCCCGAGCGCCGCCCCGCCCCAAGGTGCCGCCCCAAGCACGTGCTTGGTAGGCTGGTGTCTGGAGCCGGCCCTGCATTTCTCACAATGTAAAGGTGATGTATCATTTTTTATATGGCCTAAATGAGGAACTGATGCCCTCTTCATAAAGACAATCCATTGTGATTCTTGGCTCCATTCAGAGATTTTATATCATGTTTGGCACTAGTGACACCATACACAAGGTGATGCATTCAATTCTGGGCATCTCAGTGATGTCAATAAACTGGAGAGTATTCAACAAAGAGCTAAAAATATTATGAAAAGGCTGGAAGGACTGATTTATGAGGGACGATTAAAATAACCAAATTTATATTGGTTGCCTGAATTACATCAAATCTCAGATCACCATGAATAAATATTGGAAGCCTGTGAACATCATGGAGAGACAGAAGTTATTTAGGGTTTTCAGGGAGTTATAAATATGAATGATGGGATGAAATTAAGCAATGGAAAATACAGGCTGAATATGAGGGGAAATTGTCAAATGGAGTGGAATAGTCTCCCAAGGGATGTAGTAGAACCCTGTTGGCTGAGTCACTAAAACTGGATTAGATGCTGGAGCCTTTCCCCACTGCCAGAGCCTTTTCCCACTGCCAGAGTCTTTCCCCACTTCAGGAATCCTTCACTGTGGTGGGAAAAGACTCCTTGAAGTGTGGGGAATAGCAGTGTAGATAAGGGAAGTGTGTAGAGGGCTTAGGAGAGTAAAGACACTCTACTTTGCTCTTTGTACCTATTCTAGCTAGAGGAGGGGATGTGCAGGGGATGGACTCTACATGCCACCGGGACGAATGTGCAGGGTAGACATACCTTCTGTTCTACCTCCGTGTTCTATCCTAAATAAATCCTCTTGATCCCTGGTGTTCCAATATTCTTTCCTTAATCATTTCTCAACCAGACTGTATGTATTTAGCTCTTGGTCTTCAGTTGATCCCGCTAGCACCTTATTTTTTACTGCTTCCTCTGGTTTACCTCCAGTATGTCTGTGATGCCCCAAACAGTGACACACAAGCGTGACACATCTTACTGATGAAAAACCAGGGCACAAACTTCACTGGCTGTGAATTCTAAAGTTAGATTTTGCCAACCAAGTACAAAGCCCTCAGGCACTTTAGCAGTCTTAGCACGGAGTCACAGACAGTCCCCTTGGGTACTTGGGTCTGTCTTGCCACCCAGGTAAGCGTGTCTCTCTGACAGATGGCCCTTCCACCAAGACTTTCAGCAATATTCAGGTTACTCCTGATCCCCAAAAAAGTCACTTCCCCCAGGTCAATTGCGCTTTAGGTCTCATACCAAAGACCATGCTTGTAGACAATCCTATGGTAAACTATATTAGGATTTAATAAATAGGAAAAAGAAATTGGAGAGTTATTTACAGGGATCAAGCAAGCAAATCTAGATACATGAATGAGTTACTTAGGTTTCAAAAGGTACTATAGACTTCTATAATTCAGCAAGCTGTGTTCAATCTTTAGGGCTAAGCAGCTGGGGAGTTTTTGCTGATGCCTAGAAACACCTTGCACTCCCAGAATCCAAGCAGCATAGATATCCTTAGTTCCTTCGGGTTAGGCTTTTTTTATCCCCTTCCTTCCATGTGTTCTGAGGTGCAAACTCAGCTGATGGGTGGAGTCCACTTGCATGACTCATCTTCATGGAGAGGAGAGCAGAACAATAGTCCTTTTGTTGACAATTCCTCAGTCCAGATGTGGGAAGTTTCCAGTTTTAAGGTCCACCCAGAACCCTTGTGGTATCCATAGGTCTCCTCTTTTGGGAGGGCATAACAAATTCTATGAAGAGCAGCTCTTCACACTAATTAATGAGTAGCTCACAATACAATTGCTCATATATTACATTACAGCATGGAACACAGATAGTACAAGAAAGATTAATGCATGCAGCAACTCACAAGCATTCAACAGAGTCTGAACAATTTCCTATAATTCAAATATCTATATTTATCAATATTAACCTACAAGTGAGCCAGCGAGATTTCAGCTATGTAGTTGTCAGTGTTCACTTGAGACATGGGGACCTTGGCATGAGATGGCACCTGCCAATGTCACAATGTCAATTTCTTACTGATAGTATATTGTGCATAGAACTGAACACAATATTTCTGTTGAGATTACATCAGAACTGTAAAGAGTTTGACCGCTTTATTCCACAGCTTGGGCCCTGATCCAGGAAAACGTGTTTAGATTTAAGCATATGAGCAGTCACATTGGCTTTGTTAGATTTGGGCTTTAATGCCCTTAATATATGAAACCTAAAAATTGTATTGGCTTTTTTTGGTGCCACATTACTTTTCAAACTGATATCTAATTCACTATCTCATATTGCTCTTAGGTCTCTTTTGGTATTGCTGCTTTCAAAGTGTCTTTCTCCACTTGTCAATCTGTGTTTCAGATGTATTACATTTTAGATTTAAAAAAAAAATGTTTTGCTCATGTTTTGAATGGTTTTCATTCTTATTTTTCTGCCCTCGCTATTAGCAACTCCTCCCAATTTAATATTTGTGAATGTAATGATCTGAAAGAGGGAATAAATAACTTAATTACTTACAACTTCTATTGCCCTAGCACAACATGTAAGAGAATTATATCATGGTAAAAGCACAGCATTTAGTAATACACAATAGACATATCTTCAAAAGCAAAGCTCCTGGAAAACCTTCCTAGCCATAGCATAGCTCCTTCATATAATCTATTGTGTCTATTATGGACACAATCTCTATCTTACTCGACTCATCTTCCCCCACCCCTCTGCTCCGCCCCCAGTCAACATGCAGATCTTTTCCTCCTCAGGAAAAGCCTGAGAAACTCATGTCTCTTACAGTGCCCTGTAGATTATTAGATGTGAGCTGGGCAAATCGAAGCAAAAAGTGAATTCCCAAGCTATGGACTTTAGCTTATCTATAGTTTATTCTAGGAGGTAGCTCCTGGCTTTAATGCCTCTGAGGTTTGCAAGTGCTGATAGTCCACACAGAAGAAGTAGCAATCTCCTAGGTAAACAGACACAGGACTCTGACTGTATTTCACCGTGTTTAATGAAAATATTCAGTGAGGCCAGATTTAACATTCATTCTTTCAGTGTTCCATCTTAGATGTGATACGGGGCCATTTATCATCCTCCTTGGTTTACAGTTGTTTTAACCACAGGGCATTGGCATGGCATGAGTACAGCTTTCATAAGATTGTATCAGACGCTACTGAAAATTAAATATTACATCCACTGCACTCCATCTACTAATTTTGCAATTCTTCCCCCCCCCCGCACCTCCCCCTCAACAAAACAACACAAAACCCCCAATCCTTATTCAGAAGTGGCAAGGTATTTTTTATTCAGAAACCCATGCCACTTATTACTCATGGGTCTATTCTCCTGACATTTAGTGACTTCTTGTCTCTTACTAGGAATAGAAGTTACTTATGGGATGATAATTGCTATGATCATTCTTTTTTCCTCCTATTTTTTTAACATTAATACTACATTTCTTCTAGTCTTCCAATACTTCCCCGTTGTCCATCTTCTGTATGATTCCTGTCCCCTTCTGAATTGAGCCTAACATTTTATTCTATTTGGTTTTTCGACTACTCCTGCACATAGAGCAGACTCAGTCACCGAGCTGTCCATAATGATGCCAGATCTGAGAGGTTAACTATAGTAATTCAGAAGCCATCAGTGTGTACAAGTAGTTTAAATTGTAACTGCAATGTCCATCAACCTGTACTTATCTGTACTGACTTACATCTTCCGTCACATTCCCCAATTCTTAATTTGATTAGATCTTTCTGAAATTTCTCCCAGCGATGCTTCTCTCATAGGGTACGTCACCAGCAAGGAAAATGAAAAGTGAACTCGGTATTTTACCTTCACCCCAATTCCAAAAGGTATTCACAGCTATTCATTTACCAGTGCAATGCTTCCATTCCTTTAGCTAGAAGGATAGTGCAGAAACAGCTGCTTCATTGCCCCAAACTGTCTTATATATTACATTAGGGGCCTCCAAAGCAGCAGGACTTCAGGGAGGGCAGCCAAACATCCGTGATGATCCTGGCAGCCACTGCAGAATACTTAGTGCATGTGCAGTACAGAAGGGTTACGCTTAGAGCTGGCTGAAGATTTTTTGTCAGAATGATTTTCTAACCAAAAAAACAGAAAAACAAAAACAAACCCCCAAACCCTGTCCTGTTCACAAAGCCATAATTTTCCCATGGAAAATTACAGTTTTGCTGGAAAATTTCAATTTTCTGTTGGGAAAATCAAAATGAGCCTTCTCTGGCTGGTGGCCTGGAAGGCTCTTATCAGTTTCACTTTCTGCCTGTGAAATTGACAAAAGCTTTCTGGGAGGGCTGCTGAGGCTGAGCAGCACTGATGATTCTCTTCCTTACTCCCTCCCAGTTCCCCAGTGTCAGAAGAGACAATAGACAGCCCCTCAACCTCACACACACTTTTGTGTGTGTGTGAGAGAGACAGAGTCTGAAGCCCTGTCTACACACTGAAGCGTTAATTTTAATTTTAAGAGTAAAACGTAGTAACCAACGACACCACACCTAACAGGCACCTTGTCGATTTTTTAATTAATCTTAATTCTGGTTTCTGCTGTACTCCTGCCCGATGAGAGGAGTAATATATCGGTATAACATATATCGGAATAGGGAGTGTGGCTGTGCACGTATGGCCTCCGGCGGCCTCAGGCGGTATCCCACAGTGCCCCACCTGGACAGCATTCTGATGCACTGGAACTTCACTGAGGAGGGCCAGGTAAACAGGAAAAAACTTTTGAAATTCATTTCCCTCTTCCCCCGCGTGAGGCACTCATCACTCATCATGACCCATCAGCACGCTCATCAATACAGCACCAGTGAGAATGCCTGAAAAGAGCCCCCGAAGAGACCCCTCGGGAGGTACTGGATCTGGGGGGGGAGGGGAGAGGATTAGAGGATTGAGTGAATTCAGTGAAAAAAAAAAAAAGAAAAAAAAATGAAAATAAAAAAGGATAAGGGCTAATAAAGGATAAAGCAGTAAGGAGTGCAGAGTGAAGTGAAAGTTAAAAGAAAAGAAAAAAAGAAAACCAAAAAAGAAGGAAAGGTGGAAAAAGGGGGCGCTTCGAAACATTACAATGCATGAGCTGCATGCAACACTGCACTGCACCCCACCCCACCACCCCTGACAAGGGTGGATCTCTGCCACGGATGGGCCACGTCTGAGAGGGAAGGAAGATGAAGAGGGATGGAAGATGAAAGAGAGAGAGGAGGGAAGAAGAGCAGAGAGCAGCACACAGCACAGCAGCTCCCTAGCCAGGAGCTTTTTTCACCCACCCTTCACCTCCAGCTCCTCCCAGACCTCACAGCCACAAATCCCCAGACATAGTGTGCTGGAGAGGGGCTCTGGTAAGTGTACTTTGTGTTTTTGTTTTTTTTTTTTTTTTTTTTTGCGTTTTTTTATTGATTTGTTTGAGATTTGCCTTAGGATGCGAGGTTAGTTATTAATTAGTTACTTAGAAAGGTTAACAAGTCTCATGGGGATGGGGGATCTCCAGGAAGCGCCTCTAGCTACCCAGAAGCCTTTGGTACTCAGGGTACTTTGCAAAGGTTTTCCTGGGCAACAACCTTGACATGCACACCATGGTGCACCATTACACTTGCGTGGTCCAGCATAATCATGCAGGCAAGTATAGTAGCTGGCGGTCCAGCATATATGGCATTCAAGAAGTGGTGGCATCCAAGCATCATTGTGTTATCTGTTCTTGTATCTATCAGCCAGAAAATGATGTTTTCGTTCACCCTTAAAAAAAACCGACTGCATGCTTAAAAAACCCTTTTGCCGATGATCTTTTTGTGTTTTTTTGGGTGAAATCACCGTGGATGCCATTGGCGATCTCAGGAGGAGTTTACCAGGCCCAGGGTGCCCGGTTGGGGAGCCAGTGGAGTGGTAGTGTATTAGCGGAGGAGGGGGAGGTAGTAAGAGCCATATTAGCCATGCAGGGTAAACAAGCTGCCGCATGCAAGCTGCTGCTGGATGCCTGTACCATGTGGATCCAGAGCTGTGGCGCACTGTGTGCTGAGATGAAAAATGTGAGATCTGAAACTCCGTGGAAGGCACTGCAAACTATTAAAATCATGAATGACTAGTAAAAGTGCAAAACCATTGTAATAGTGTAAATCAATGTTCTAAATATAAATCTCTCATTCTAATGCTTTCCCTCCATTTCTCCATCTCCTCCATATCTCCATCCAGAAGGGAGAAGGAAGATCCAGAAGGCTCATGATGAAGAAGGCGTGGGAAAAAGAAGAGGAAATGAAGAAATTAGATGAGATGGGAATGAGTGGAAGATGATACAAAGAATGACGTGGGTGGAGATTATGAGGTGGAGGAAGGGAGGGATCAGTGTGGAGGAAGGGAGGACAGGGAGGAGGAGAGACAGGGAAGATCAGCGTGGCTGGAGAAGCAACAGGGTGGCTGCAATGCATCACAGGGATGGGCGCGATGGGCTGCTGGAGCTGAGGCGTGTGAGCAGGAGTGCAGCAGAGCCAGCTGCAGGTGGTGTGTAGGGACACAGACTCACCCTGCAGCCTGTGTCCCCACCCTCCCAGACCACCCCGTCTCATGGGGCGCCCCACCCACCCCTGCGCCCCCCAGCCCAACCAGAAGGCCAACCAGAAGTGAAATTTTAATTTTCTTTTCCCTTCTCCATCCCATCCTCCTCTTCCCTCTCCCAAACCATGGCCTCCTCCATTCTCCCTCCTCCTAATCCAAACCAATTTTTTACTTCTTTTTTTTTTTTTTATGAGCAAAAACACTGTGGGGGTTTTAAGGAAAGAGAGTTGCAGGAGTGAATCAAGGGAATCAAGGGGGTGGAAGAAACACAGCTCAGGGAATGACACTGTACCATTTGGGTGCTTTCTTTCAAAGCTTCTGACATGCACTGCCTCGGATCTGCTCTCTGGATCTCTCTTCCTCTGTGGCTTCTCAGTGGGTGCTCTCCTCTTGCAGCACTATGATCTGCCTCCTCCTCTGCAGTGCAGTCGGGTCCCCCTGCATCAGAGAGAGAGCCCACCCTGCCAGCAAGCAGCAAGGTACTCTGAGTCAGAGATGCAGGGTGCGCAGCTGCAGCCCCAAGCACAAATGCGGGACATTGGTTTTTGCCTGCATTCCTGCACCTCACATTCCACCATGTTTCTGCACTTGCTCAGCCTGTGGCTTCGTCATTCCATTTGCTCAGGCAGCTGTTCCCCATTGGGCTGGGCATCCAGGGCTTCCCAACAGATGGTGTATGGCACCAGGCCATGGCACATCAAGAGTTTTGCAACCCCAGATTGGACCAGAATTTTCTGCTGAAGCCGTTTAAACAGAGTAGGTCTAAAAAGAGCCACCGTTCTTGAACCCTCCTGTCGAGAAGTGCTTCTGAATCTTAACCGTCCCTAGATCCACAACCATCCTGCAGTGCCATTGAAATGTTTGTGTGATCCACCCAGTGATGCCTTCGGTGCCAAGACACAGCTATCGTTCCCCCAGATCAGCAATTCAGCCCATCATTAATCCCAGAGTTCCCAGCCAGCCATCCACTGTCTCCACCAGTGCCTAGTGATTGCAGCCCTAGCAGCTGCCACTTTGCAGCCCTCACTTAGTCCCAGCAACCAGCAAGTGATTGCTCCCTGCCCAAGTAGTTTTTCAGGCCCTATTTTCCGCTGCCTCTTGTTTGCTGGCCACTCACTGTAAAGGGCTCACCTGTCTCTAGTAGCTGCTGCTCTCAGGGCAGGGGCATGGCACAGGGCAAGGGGGCAAGCAAGTCACAGTCAGATGAAAGTGTTTCCAGCCACTGGGAATCACGCCACACCTGCAACACAAATCACACACCTGCAACACCATGATCCCACCATCCAGTGCTTGTTTCACAATGCGGTCCCATCAGTCCCGGGCCCATCTCCCCCATCCCAATCCTCTGGCCCCCGCGGGCCCCAGCGTTCTGCCCCTACGCCTCTCTCATCACTGTCATTGTCGCTGTCGAGCTGCCTGCCTCCTCTCCTCCTAGCCTCGGTCTGGGTTCTGTGCATGCGCCTGTACAGTCGAGAGGTTGCGAGGTGTTCAAATTTGCGCTGTGCAGTGAGGGAGGGGAGGGGCTGTGAGGCTACTATTGAGCTGAGCAGGGTCCATGCTTGCTGTGCTAATGCTGCCGTTTCAGGAGGGGGGAGGGGGGGGGCGAGGGGTGAGGCTGTACCAAGGGATGGAGGGAGGCCATCACCTTTGCACATCTCAAAAAAGAAATGCCAGGGCAAGGAGAGGCGGGGACCACGAAATGGAACTGGCGGATAGCTAACAGTGAGGGGCACACACCCTAACGCTAGAGCTACGTTTCAGACACACGGCACATACCAATATGTTAGCGTACAGGGTGTACACACAACTTTGTTAATGTGTTTAGTGTTTTACGCTGTGTAATTATGATGTTTCTGTTACTAAACTGGTTTGAGATGTACCCTATGATCTGAGGGTGTAGGAGCTGGCTTTTAGGCTGCTGGCTGAGGGCCTGGCACTGGAGCTTTCAGAATGGAGGGGCTGGGCTTCTGTGGCTTCCTCTGAAGGCTGCTGGAACCTGCAGAGCTGGGCCAGAAGAATGTGAGAATGTCTCTGTAGCCCAGCGGCAAGGGCACTTGCTCCAAGAGACAGGAATGAAGAATCAGTCAGTGAGGAATGAATCAGCAGTCAGGGAATAGGGATACAGTTAGGACTCCATCAGAAGGGTGTCAGGTGCAAGGAACTTTAGAAAGTTACTGAGTTTTATCTAGTTACTGGTACATATAGTAATACAACAGATATGCAGTCACCAGCTGATGCATGGAAGACATAGTAAGAACAGAGAAGGAGAGGAAGCTTTGGCTAAGGACAATGGGGAAAGCCTTACCTTTAAGAAATATGGAATAAGAAGCACCCTTAATTTCTGCAAACAACAGACCGGACCTTATCTTTTATGGTCTCATAAGACTGCTCCTGGGAAATAGCAATATTAATGGTATAACTCAATTGTTGAAAATTAAAGTATATAATAGACAAAATCACCTGTATTTAAAGAAAATACAGGACCTTTGTCTAGATGTAAAGGGTGCCTTTCTTTTGTAATTTCATGGACCTATTTCCATTAGTTCCTGACTATCTGGGAAGCAAATTCATACAGTTCTTTTGCTGGTATCTGAAGTATGAAATCACAGCCTTTATGAGAGAAGAATATTTTTTGTTTGATTGGATTTTTTTATTACATAATCTATAGCTAGCCAATTCCTGTCTGTGACTTAAAGTACTTTGGGACTATAATGTCTTGAAGCCAGCAGCAGATCTCTGACACTGAAAGGCTGTTCCTGCCTGGTTTTTTAGTAGTGTTGTCAACATACATTTTGTCCCCTTTTTACCCTTTTGTTGATCTAGCTACTGGTTGTAGTACAGTTAACCCAAATGGCTTAACTGCAATTTATCCAACACTATAATTACCCAAGTTGCTTACAGGGTCTCTAGGTTTCATCCCCAGCTGGGATACTTCTTGCTATTTTTATTTTTTTTTAACATGACAAAGAGAGACTTAACAGGCAGAGTTTTTAAACAACGTACACAGAATTCCTAATCCTAGAGTAATCTCAGGCACTGGTTCAGCAGTCCCAATAAGTCTTTTCATGCCATGTAATAGCAGTCTCTGTTAGTTAAGCATGTTTTGAGTTTAGAGATCTCCTTTTTTCAGAGGTTAATAATTAAACTACAGGAATCCACTTGCAGCTGAAACTTGACGAAGTTTGAATGAATTTGAAAAGCTGGCTGGTTATTAGTAAACATTAATGGAAGGATTTGTTAATAGTTATTTTCCTCTTATTTCTTGATTTTGATATGAAATTAGGAAAACAAACCAAAACAAAAAACAAACAAACCAGCTAATTATTATCTACACATATATAATATACTCGGGTATTTTTAAGAGAAAATGTAACATTTTTTTTGGCCTTTGGATTCATATATGCTGTTTGCATTCATATAACTCCTTTTTTGGAATTCCAATAGGTGTCAGATTTATATTGTAACTGTTCTGGAATGTTTTAAACCATTAATTAAAGATATGGATAGGCTCTTTCTGGTATTTTTTGCATAATATATTTTGCTACATTTTAAAATCAGTATGTCTTGAAGTGCATAGTGACAAAATATGATGTGGAGTAATGGACATCTAACTGAAGAGCTGTTATGGAAGCTTGATGGGTCCAGATGCTTGGGATGTTGAAAGCACCAGGCCGATCTGGTAAGTTGCACTGTATTTTTGGTTTTCTGAGCAACCGGTGACCATTTATGGTATGATGTCTTGTGAATCACTAGGGATACAAACTAACATTACACTCTATGGGAAAGCTTGGAAATTCTAGCTTTCCCGTGGTACGTGGCAATATTTTCTATTCCTGGTGGTTTGGTTTGTGACAGATCAAATTTGTAATCACACCATTCTTACAACCATTTGCCTTTGCATGTTCCTACTGCCTTCCGTTCTGAGCTGATTTTAGTGACTATTATCACTGGAGCTATTAGAACTAGAGACAGTGTTGCACAGGACATCATCTGAAACTTTGTAATTTCAGCCCTCAACTGGTATAAAATGTTATTCTTTGGTTGTCTGGTTTGCGAGAATATTGGCTGCTAAAATCATGCTGGGATTCAAGTGCGGGGGTGTGTGTGGTGTGGTGGGGCGAGGCAAGGGGAGGATAATACAGTCAGGGTGACCTGATTTTAGAACTCAGGTGTCATCTAATTTATTAAACTTAGTCTGGTTCCACCAGACTTAGAACCACCACCCACACAGCATATGAATAAGAATTGCTAGGCTGATCAAACTGGAGGTCCACCTAATCCCATATTCTGTTTCTGATAGTGGCTAATACCAGATGCTTCAGAGTAAGGGGCAAGAACCCACAGTAAGCAGATGTGGGATAATCTGCCCCTCATCCTCAAATTAGGTCTCTTCCTGAGCTCTAATAGAGATTGACTTAAACCCTGAAGCACAAGTTTCAATATTCCTTCCAAATTTTGTTGTCCAAACTCTAGATACTCTTGCTATCCATGTAAATATCACACCCCTTTTTTAATTTTTGCTAAATTCTTGGCCTTAGTGACTTCCTCTGTCAATGACTTCACACTCTAATTACACGTTGTGTGAAAAGGTATTTCATTTTTATCAATTTTGGATTTGCCATGTTTTAATTTTATTGACTGGCCCCTTGTATTTATGTTACTATCAGTTGTAATCTCCAGCATTGCCACTCAGCTGCAACCGTTACTACCTAGCAGTATCACCCACCAACAATGAGGACAGCACTTAAGGCAGATGTCACCCTGCACTGACTAAAGATGTGTTCACTGTGACCTGAAATTGTAGCATAGGATTCTCACCTGGGCAGTGTGATTCATCCAAGAAATGATTAAGTAACCGAAGCTTCATCTTGTGAGTCGGGAAGACATTTGGTCGTCTTAATCTTCTCTGCAATGGTCATCTACAAGGTTCAGTTTTCGCTCCCTATTTGTTCAATATATGCACATACAATCTTCCTGAAATGCAGGCTGAGAAGTACGTATATGATATCTCTGTATTGCTGGCACTGAAAATGATTTCCATGGGAATGAAGGGAATCTCAACCAAGACATGGACATTTGGACCACTTACTGCCAGCAGTGAGACTAATTCTTAATGAAACCAAGGCAGTGGCAACTGCTTTCCATCTCAACAATCATCTTGCCAATCAACTCATATTGATCCATGTACAGGATGGTTACTGCCATTTCAATCAGCTGTCACATAATTGGGACTGTAGCCTGACATACTGGCCTCACCTGAAAATAAATCTCTTCCTGTACTGCTTTGTTACAAAAACTGTTGGGAACCTCCTGGGGGGCAAACCCCCATCAGTCTTTTGTACATCTGTATTGGGCCTGGTGTTTGCTCCAGCTGAATGCTGTTCTGAGCTCTGGGGGTGCAGCCTCTGCACTCAGCTTGTTGACATGGAGCTGAATTCAGTCACTTGCATTATTAGTGGCTGCTTGAATTATACACCAGCCTTCAGTTTATATGTGCTAGCACACATAGCTCTACCAGACCTTCAATGAGATGTCATTACTGTTAAGTCTGCTTGGAGAGCTATGACAGATTATACCAACCTATTACATCTCTAGCTGACTGTCTGACCCATTTTCAGACAGGAAACAACTCGAAGGTGTGCCACCCCAACTCGAAGGTCTGCTCATATTCAGGGGAAGAATCCCACTCCTGTGGACTGGCTGTAACACCATGTCTGATCTCTCAACACCACTTTGCCACAGCAGCTCATGCACTCCCGGACAAGAAGGCTACTGGCCCTTTACCACTCATGGATGAGCGGCACCACCAAGTAGCCGACAATAACATTCTTATAGCATGGAAACACTGGTGGGAAAGAGAGTCTAACATGCTATGTAAATTCAGGAGTCCATCACTGCACCTGCCTCCTTGTCCTCTTGATCATAAATCCTGGATCAGGTTCAACAGGGGTTATTCTCTGGCTCATCTAGAGTTGCTGCAACTATACGGCAGATTGGTTTGGCTTCCTCTCCATGCTGTGGTGGTGTGTGTGTGTGTGTGTGGGGGGGGGGTTGGGGGGGGTAGCATTGCAGACAATGACTCATGGAGTGGAAGAGTGCCCAATTCAACATCTGGAGGGTGGTTTGCAATGCCTTGCCTCCCTAAACACAGAAGCTAACCTCTGGCTATAGAACCTGGACATTGAGCTCTGACATCTGCACATGAGAGGAGGAGTCTTGCCTGTGGCCTCACCACACACTTTTGTATAGTAGAGAGCGACCGCTTCGATTGAGTTCTCAGTCTGTCCACATACATATTCATGGGAATTCTGTTTTGTTAAAAGTACACTGAGAACTTTAGGCATCGCATGACAAATAGTTAAAATTCATTATATTTTTTCACTTTTTTTTTTCACTTTTAAATAAAACAATCTACAAAGTGGAAAACCTCCATTAACACTAACACTCTGAGCTTTGTTTTGTATTGCTGAACCTCAGATAGTGCCAAGGCTAAAATATGTGCTGTGGTGCCTTTTGCTCCCCCTAATGCTAGCCTGGCTTTGAAAACCATTTCAGAAATTAGTTAATGGCATTATTTTCCAAACTGGGTAAACACATCCACAATGCTGCTCTGTTCAAGGCAGGGTTACTGTGCTAAACAAATGAACAAGGCCAAGGCCTTTGAATGCATCTGGAACATAGTTAAAGTCCCTGTCTAAACTACAAAGTGGAAACAAAGTTGTACTTGGGTCCTTTGACGCAATTGTAAGTGCTCTCAGCAGGGTTGAAACAAATCCTATTTATTATTTTTACACTGCCTAAAAAGATGCATGGAAAGAGATGGCTCGCGCCTGATTTCACTTTCATGTGTAACAGTGGTCCATCTCCAATGGAATTACTCCTAACTAGTGCAAGCAGAGTGAGAATGAGTGAGCATTGTTTCTGCCTTGAATGGTTTATATAACACAATAAGGCTAATAAATCTACATTGCTAAATATACTCCTCCTTCCCATCACTGCAGTAGCTGAGTGTTTCACAAATAGTAATGAATTTATCCACACAATATCCCTGTGTGATAGGCTGTTCCCATTTTACACCTAGTGAGCTGAGACACAGAGACTAAGGACCTGTGATCCAAAGCTGAATGAAATCAATGGGAGTCCCTTTGTTTTTTTGTTTGTTTGTTTTAAATTCGGTTATAGAAGACTTTAATATTTGGATAGTGTGGGCAGAGTGCTGCACACTGTCAAGTCACACTAAGTACTTTAATGTTATTTTTAAAGAGCCTATGTGTGGTTAGAGATTAAGACGTAAGAAGATGAGTCAAGGATAGTGTGTTAGAAGAGTTTGTTTTAATTCAGGAGTACTTGTGGCACCTTAAAGACTAACACATTTATTTTAGCATGAGCTTTCGTGAGCTGCAGCTCACTTGTGGCACCTTAAAGACTAACAAATTTATTTTAGCATGAGCTTTCGTGAGCTGCAGCTCACTTCACGAAAGCTCATGCTAAAATAAATTTGTTAGTCTTTAAGGTGCCACAAGTACTCCTGTTTTTTTTGCGGATACAGACTAACACGGCTGCTACTCTGAAACCTGTTTTAATTCAGAATTTCTGTGGGTCTGTTAAACTCTTCATGTTACTTTAACACAATCTTGTATGATATGATATGATTAACTTTTATCTAGAGCTTACAGCTCATGAAAGAAAATACGATGTTTTCTACCTGGAAGATCTGGTGTGCTTCAGGATTATTAGTGTATTTTTATTGTGTTCTCTTTATTATCATTACAGAGAGAGACACAGACAAGAATGAGAACTTGCTATATTTAAGCACTGAGGCCATGGGCAGGTGTCAATCCACATAAAAGGAACCAACTCTTCCTCTCCCTTTCTTGTCCTCAGTCTGCAAAGTTTTAACAAGTATGTGGTCACTAGGAGCTAAAATAAATGTGTGAAATGGATTTTCAAACAATTAAGCAGTATCACAAGGTTTCATATTTTCAGGATCAGAACCAACTGTGTGTGGGGGGGTTTTTTTTTGCTATATTTGGTCTGCATGGAAATCTCCATATTATTACTATGTTAATAGGTAGCTGGTAGAGTTATTTAGATTTAAAAGTAAAAAAACCCAAACCAAAACAACAACAAAAACAAACAGAAAACTAAAAACCCCACACATGGTCAAAAATGTCCTTATTTCATTTTTAAGCAGTGTCTATAAAGTAACTTAGAAATAATTGTTCCTGATCTTTAATTAGCTAGTGTTTGAAAAAGCACTTTGAAGTTGAAAAATGGTGGATTATTTCTTTTGCCTAAGGTTGATTAATTATGGACAGCAAACCTTAGATTAGAACAGTGATAAATGTGACCAAATAGGCTGCACCTCCATGATGTTACTATTAAAGCAAATTCAGGGCCTGTGTTCTGACTGAGGTCATGAAGGGGCTGGAGGGAATGCCAGCCCCTTCTCCCCTCAACCATGGGGAAGGCTCACTGCAGAGAATCCATAGGATTCTGGCTCCACAGTGCTGGAAGAGACAGTGGTTCAGGGGAAGGGAGCTGGTCAGTCTCCTTGAGGGGAAAGCAGTAGAAGTTAAAATGCCAGATCCTCAGACACAGCTTAAGGGTGCTTGCTGATGCTGCTGAGGATCAGAGGAAGATGCAGAAGCAATTCTGAGCCACCTTTGTGCTCTCTTTGGGGCTGCTCTAACTGAAGATGGCTGCCTATGGACCCAACAGGCCATTATGGCAGCTGGGAAATCAGAAGGGTGCCTGGGTATCCTGTTGTGTATTTGGTTGTCCTGGTAATAGCCCCTTGTTGTTGCTATGGCAACTGAGTTAGATTATTAGGGGATAGCCCACCCAGTTTTGGCTGGTTTGCTTAGTTCAGTGTGTGTAAATAAATGGTTGCTTTTTAAGGCTTACAGCTCTCTGGTCTCCAGTGATTTCTTCCTAAACCTGCTGCCCCCAAGGATACAACAGATCCCAGTCACTTTCTCATTTTCCCCAGTGATTACCTCTTTATCTTCATGACCTATCAGGGAAATTAATGTAGGAACTGCTACAGTAGCTCTCTGCCACCTGCTGATCCCCTTAGACTTCCAATAGCTAGGTAAGTTGTCTTTGGGGCACCTTTGCACTGTAGAGAAGGAAAGAGAGACCCTAATGCAGTCCAGGATCTGGCCATGGGAACTTAGACTTCTTCATTCCTCTGTGCCATGAGTGTTCTGGGTCAGCTACTGTTCTTAAGGGGTTAATGGGGCTACGCCCCACCAAAAATGCCCCACCTGTCAGCTGCACTGTAGGCTCTGTAGTGTGGGTGATGCATCGCAGGATTCAGGACCACTTGCTGTCTTTAATGGGCTTTTAGTGGGGCTGATGCTTAGAGTAAAGAACAGATATTAGTCACCTGGATCAAACATGGTAAGTACTTCGAGTAAACTGACAGTTAACTTAGTAAAAAAGTCCAGTAACGCCCATAGACTGTAGGCAGCGGAGGGAGGAAGAAAGGAGTAGGGAACAGAATAGGGGCAGATTCTGTTCAGCCCCACAAACAGACCGCATAAGGCTCTCTGTAGCCATAACAGTCATCTTCTGCCTCTTCCTCCTCTCTTTAGTTCCAGTAAGGACCTGGGTAGGGAGAGGTTCTTGTCTGGGGAAAAGAAGAGGGGGCTTCTGAACCTGATGGTGGCGGGTGGCAGGTAGGAATGGGCAAGGTTCTGAGGCTGATGTGTATCCTGGCAGTTGGGGTATGGCAAACCCAGGTTCAAGTCCATGCTCTCCTTCATTCAGAGTGATTTTAATTCGATCTAAGAAACATCGACTTCAGCTACGTTATTCTCGTAGCTGAAATTGCGTATCTTAGATCAATTTCCCCTCCCCCTCCAGTGTAGACCAGACCTTAGATTGGAGAGGGAGAGACCTTGCAGAATTGGATGAGTTACTGCCTGTTGAGAAGAGAACTGCATAAAAATATGCAACTTTCCTGTTTTTCTGGACTGGAAACTTCTGAGATCAAGTTAATTAAAGGCATGTAGTTAACTCCTTGCTTTTGATTAATCCTTCTCTTAAGAATGTGTGACTTGAGATCCTGAGGTGTAAACAAGATGCTGGAGACATACAGTCTTGGAATACTACACACACCCATTCTATTAGCACAGTTTCTTTAATGCCAGCATGTTCCTTTATTTTAAAACAAGTTTCTTTCTTCCTTTTCTGAACCTTTGCAAGGCAGAATCAGCAGTGCTGGAATGTATTCCTTTAAAAGGCATTATTTGTGCATCAGGAATTCTTTTGAAAATATGATTCATGATATCTGTAGTTCAAGGTTCTACAGAACTTCAAAACAGAAGCCATTGCAAAGAATAAAATTTTGAAAAACAATATCATAGATCCCTGGAAAAGGAGATGAAGCTCTGCTTCATACCCCCTTACACACATGCATTCAGTGATTAATTATGTCTATGTGGAATAGTGCAATGGATAAACCAAAGGTTGTCAAGATAAGAATTTATTTTAATAGCATGTTTCTATGGGAGAAATAAGCTTGTCTTAAAACCCAATGGGAGACATTTTGAGTATGAAACATGAATTTTAAACCCAAATTTCACTAAGAATTAAGGAAATACATGCAAAATGTGTTAAAACTGAGCTCATGGAGATGAAGTTTGGTCTAAGGAAATTTGCAAGTTCACCAGGGAAACTTTCTACAAAGTGTGATATTACACTTGTAGTGCATATGCACAGGGAAATGTGTTTGAACCACTGGCTCTGAGGCTGTTTCAGGGAAAGGGTAATTATTTTTTCAAACCCATGTTTTAAAAAAAAAAAAGCATTGGTATCCTTTAAAGTGTTGAATATTTTGCTGTCAATTGTTTGGTTTGGTTTGTTGGACTGTGCTTTTTGGTTCCAAAATTAAGATGTCCTAGTGCCTAAGTCACTTTTGAGAATGGGAATTTGGCTTTTAAATTATGCTGGTACTTTTGAAAACTTTCCTGGGGTCTGGATTTAAAACACCAAGGCTTAAGGAAATTTTGAATTGTACTTTTGGTTTTTCCTATGCTAAAGTAGGGGTCATTTGCAAGATATGGATCTAGGGGTCCCTATCCTGCAATTGCCTATGCACAGGCAAAGCCTCGTACCCAAGTGGAGTTGATTGCAGAATTGGGTCCTAGGTTTTGATTTTAAGCTTGTTCAAAACTTCAGTGTGTAGCATCTTGGATTTTTATTTGATCCTTTCTCTATTTTTCTTCTGAATTGGTGATGAGGGAAGCTGTGAGTGAACAGCCCTGCTCTGAGGTCAGTTCTTGGGTTTTAGTCATGATATATTGCTTCCTACACTATTTGCCTCTTCCCTTCCCCCCAAACTATTCATTACTAGCACTCTGTGGATAACGTGATGACAGCTGTTGCCAAAACTTGCCTGTTCATCCTAAGTTTGTTTTCCTTGGTATGAAAATGAAGATACGAAACTCAGCAGAGAGATCATTCTGTGCTATGAGAGCTCAAGGTGACTGGAACTGAGTAATTATCCAAGGACAGACTATGATGTAGGCAGCATTTTCCAGATTCCAGAGGGAGGGACAGAGGAGAAGAGAAGGGTATGGGATAGCAGAGGGAGGTAGGGATTGTAAATTGGGGGATGGGAAGAGACACAGAGCACTTCTTTTAAAGGAAAATGAGCAGCCAGCAGAGACTAGATGAGTCTCAACATGGGGTGAGGGTGGAGGGCCTAGCAATTGGTGAGACAGTCAATAGGCAGATTGTTCATCACACATTGCTAGGAGATTAACTGAGCAAACATTCAGACAATACTGCATAAAGACTTCATCCTGTGTGAGGGAAACAAAGAGACCGAATCATCACAATCCAGCCAAAGGCTTGATGATCGCCACACTTAATGAAATCTTTTTGGGTTTGAGAAAGAAAATATATGAGGGATTTTTTTCAAAGAATGTATTATCTGTCCCCAGAAAAATCACAAGTTTGAGAGGTTTTTATTTGTTTTGTTTTGTTGGTATCTTACATTGGTTGGTAAGCATTTCAAAAGCCAAATTGCAGTAACAGTGCAATCCCTTTTTAATGTGATTCTGTTAAAATGCCCTGGTTCTGATTTACAAATGGATCTTGACTCTTCTCTCAAGTGGGTAAATCCGCAGTATTATCACCTTGGTTTATAACTCTAGAGATGCTTAACTCCAGCAAAATACTTGACTTCCTGGATGCTATTATAATACAGTTTGATGTTATTTTTCCAGCAAAGTATTAGGAAGTACTCAGTCTCACAGTTTGTCAGTGCTTAACTCATTCCTAGCTGGGAAAACATGTATGAATTTTTGGATTATATTAAATAATGGCCCAGCATGCGTCCATGTCCCCTTTTAAAACAACAGGACAAATATTATTAAAGAAATGACTTATCTAGTGTTCAGGAGGCTGAGAGAGCGATGAGAAATATGCTGCAAGAATATTAAAAGAATATCTTGCCAGACAAATTTGATTGCCTTTTTTAGATAGAAACGCAAACTTAGTAGATAGAGGGAACAATTTAGATACAAATGCCAGAACTGACCTGAAGAAGAGCTCCGTGTAAGCTTGAAAGCCTGTCTCTCTCAGCAGTTGGCTCACTGAAAGATTTTACTTCACTCACCTTGTCTCTCTAATATGCTGGGACCAACATGGCTACAGCAATAGCACATACAAAATTGTCAAGTGTCCACTAATTATGGGTGCCCAACTTGAGACACTCATCTTGGCCTCATTTGCGAGAGGTGCTGAACACATTGACTTCAGATGGAGTTTTCAGAGTTTCTGAAAATCAAACTCTGAAAATTAGTGTCTAAAACTACCCGATTTATTTTGAAAAACTAGGCCATTGGCTCCCAGTAGCTTAGGACATTTAAAACTAGACTGGACTGTGTACTAGAAAATGTACATGAACATGCGTCTGATGAAGTGGGTATTCACCCACGAAAGCTCATGCCCCAATACATCTGTTAGTCTATAAGGTGCCACAGGACTCTTTGCTGCTTTTACAGATCCAGACTAACACGGCTACCCCTCTGATACTAGAAAATGTATGGCATTGGCTGGGAAATGGGCATTTAGGACAGTTTTCCATCTCTAATTCCATGATCCTAAGCGTAAGTACATCAGAACTAATTTAATCTTTGGGTTGTGGTGACATGAATAAACCATTTGAGGTTGACTGTCATGATTCTTAATGTCATAAAACCCCTTCTGATAGAATTAAAGCCTTATTGCATACAGTTGTGGTACATCATTCCTTGTGTTTATGTTCTACAGTCTAGACTAGGAACATTGGTATCCTCCAGGGCTGTCCACATAATCTTTTATTGTAAATGTGTTATTTGGATTTTAGAAAAATAAATATAAATATACAGCAGGTTTTAAAACCAAATGGGTTTCTAATATAATAACATAAAAACCCTTCAGAATGTTATAGGGAAAACTTGTTTGTTAGAGCTGCCTTAAGGCTGTTTACTTCTATGGTTTTTTGCTTAATTATTTGTATTTATTAATTTGCTTTTATCTTAGTTGTGACAATCAGCTCCATCTCATTAATACTAGCAAAGACATAGAGGAAGGGAGAAAGTAAAAGAGAGAGATTTTTCTATTTAACATTGTAAAACTTTAGGCAGTGGGTTAGGAAACAGATCACATACACTGGTAGCAGAACTGATAGGAATTTTAATAACACCACCAGCACAAAATTATGGGCATCAATATCTGATAGTTTATATATTGAAATAACTTGTAAATATAATGGGAACTGTTATGTACATGAACATTTTTATGGGTCCAATTGATGTGTTGAGGGGAAAATTAAGAGGAAAAAAAAGGCAGAAAATTGTGGAGATACGTTATATACTTTATAATTGATTTTCCAATAAACTGTTAAATAGCTTCAGCTTCCAACATGCTGCAGCATTTCATAATTAACATAAATCTGCAAAAGATGCTCACAAATGTTTTTTAGTTAAATAGGCAGCTTTTAAATGCCTGGATTGGTTCTCTCAATACCTAGATCACCCCAACCATTATATGATCTTTGGCAAATAAAGTGAATACAGTTTGGATTCGTCTGCAAGGCAGGGGGCTTTCCGAAATCCAAGAAAATGATTCTCATTTAAAAGCTTTTAGTCCCTTGTAAAATATAATAGAATATATTTCAGACATAGATGATGCTGGCTGCTTTTTATAGTTACTATCAAGATTTACTGTTCCTGAAGTTAAATATTGACTTTGGCTTCAGTTTGGTCAATATTTATCTCTCAGATCAATACATTTTAATATTGACTTCAACCGAAGTCGTCATTCTACTCAGTATTACCTCTCAATGATTGATTTCAATATAGCTTTCCCTTCCCTTAATAGATCTTACTTTCATATATTCAGACCTGATAGTGTTAGAAGATCTTTTTGGATCAGTAGTCTAACCCTTTGCATAAAGCACTACCCTTCCCATAAATCTGCTTTTAGCCTTTCCTTGATCACTTTTACACACTGTACTATAATTACCTCCCCCTATGCAAACTGTTACCGTGTTTGGTCTTAGGATCAAAATGTTGTTCTTAAGGACTAAACAAAATATATCATTTTCAGAGAGCAGCATAGCCTGTAGCATTTTTGGAATTTTACGTATCAGAAATTAAATGCCTCATTTTTCAATGTTAGCCTTTTACTCTTTAACTTTTAGTGCCCAGTGTGAATAATTATTTTCCCTCTTCTATATTGTTGCCCTTCAGATATTTAGCACTATCTCATATGGCTTTTTAAAATCCTGATTTATTTAAAGTATTAAATGTCTTCAAATGGTCCTTGCAAATTTTACCTTCAAGATCTTCTATTATCTTGGTTTTCTCATTACAGTTTATTTTAGAAAAGAATTTCACAACCAGTTTTACCCAAATGTGGTTTACCTAATGACACTGATATCATTTTTTTCTATTAGTAGGATCTATGAGGGCAATTGACTAAAGCTTCTTTACAAAATACAATTACAAGTAAAGTTCCTAGTGGCCTCTGATGCATAGAAACTTGTTAATGCACAATTTTGTTGCCAATCTCCCCAGCTCCTCCTCCCAACCTTTAGAAAGATCTGTTCCTTTTACAAGTATAGTATTTACAGAAGAGGTCTCAGTGACTTTATTAACTATGCTCTGGCACATAGAAATCTTCAAGCTTGTTCCATTAAAATACACTAGTTCTCTTTGGTTCTTTTACAATTTTTTTTTTAAATCCAACCTTTCTTTTGTCCCTTTGGCTAAAATACTGTCCATGTTCTGATTATCTTCTATCTTTTCTGGCTTTCCTGAATCTCATCTGAGATGCTCTAAGATAGAACCGCCCATCATGCTGTGCCCTTTGAGTGTGATGTGTTGTCTGTCTACTTAGTCTATCCTTGGGGAAGGATCTTCCTTTCTGTATTGTGCAGCTCCAAGTACACTGTGAGTGATTAACTAATGAATAAATAATTTAGATGAGCTCTGCTAAAGATTTTCAACTCATAAAGATGAGCCATTTGAGTTATTGCCAAAGGCTTTAATCTTTACAGTAGTTTTTTAAAAACTCTTGAAAATTTAAAAATGAGTGAATGAATATTGCTCAATGTTCAAGAAAATATCCACTTCTGGGGCTGAGACCAATCATGGAAAATTTCAGCTGAAACGCAGAATTTTCAGAAAGATTAAGGATGTGAATAAATGGGGAACAGATGTCTCAATACACTTCTTACCCGTAGCCTTTGCTACCAGCAAAAGTTAAAATAAGGTTAACACTGACTAGTAGAATTATTAATAGGCGGAGCTCTCTGCTGTTCTAATGTTTTGGTGTGAGGTCTGTGTCCTACAAACTAAAATAAATCTCTTCCACTTTGACTGAGAATGTCATGGAAAAATTGCCTCCTTCCCTCTTTATACAAACAGTCATTCTGTGTGTGATAAATTATCAAAAAGGATACAATCTTTTTTTCCTTCTATTTTTTCAGTGTAGTTCAGAGAACTTAGATGAACACATATTTTTTCTCTCTCTCTCTCTTTCTCTCTCTCTCTCTGAGAAACTGAGAGAAAATGGCTTCTGATGACCTTGCATGTTACTTGGGGTAGTTCAGCTAATTAGAGACACAGCCGAAATCCCATGTGACTTGCCCTATGATGAACTTTCCCAACTAACACAGTTCAAAGTCTAAATGCATCAGCAAAGAGCATCTTAACAATGTTCACTGACATCCAAAAGAAAAAGTTTATTTCCGTCTTGACACACGTTTGTTACAGGAATGGATTTCCAGAAACTTTGTTTCAGGAGAACAGAGACTGAATTTTTCAGCTGAACCAAATGCCCATCTTAAAGACTTGCAATTTCACTTTCTCCTCTTAGGCAGAAATTGAATTTGACAAGGTGGTTACCTGAAGAGCTGGCATTTTGATTTTTCCCAACAAAAATAGATTTAAAAAATTTGCAAAATTGAAATTTACCCACAGCCATTTTGATTTTGCGATCAGGGTTTTCTCCATTGGAATGGAAAATTCCTGACCAGCTCTGCCCATTGCCTGTTTCTGAACCCAGGCTGAAGTCAAGCTCTAAAGCATCCTCGATTCAAGTTTAGTGATTTGCACAATTTAGTCCTTATTACTTGCAGTCATTAAGAATAGGGGTATTAACTTTAATTTCCTGGTCAAATTATAAATTTCCCACTGCATTAGCAACTGGAGAGAGGATTTTTCTTTGCTTTCTGCCCTAACCTGTTGAGTAGCATAGATGTGCAATGTTAAAAAGACTCTCAAATTCTACCCTAGTAGTGTCTGTTTTTCCCTATATATTCTTTACCTACCCCACAGGGGTATTATGAATCTGAATTACTGTTGATAGTATGCTTTGAAATCCTTGGATAAGAGACTTGGTAAAGAACACTTTACAGAATTATTGTTAATGCCAGTAATAATATCTATATTATTAATAATGCTATTAATGCTCTGGTTGTGAATTTAAAAGGGAAATGGAGGTTCTGTGTAGTAAATAATGTGCTAGCTCGTTAGAGAAAACTCTAAGAAATAATGAACTGTTTTTCAGGTTTAAGTCACACTTCCAAACAAGGCAATACAGAAATATTCCCTAAATGGTGGACTGGTGACTTATTTAACATGGAGGCCTGGCATGGTTAACTGCCTCTTAGATCTCTTAGAAGACAGGGCTGAAAAGGCTGTGCCACTGAACCACAAACAGCAACAAAACTGCTCTGCAGCTGAAACAGATGGTTGCTGATGGGGATGACAATACTAATGTGAGCTGTGGATGCTTTCATCCTGTATTGCAGCCCTTAGGGTGAAAAAAAGAATGCCTTATTGCAAGTGGCCTTGTGTGCTGCCTCTTCCTTCTTTACAAACTTTGGCAAAACCATACTATCAATCACATGGAAGAGGATGATGAGATATTTGAGAAATTTCAGAGGAAATCCTGCCCCATCATTGCATGAACACAGCTGATTTCCTTCCCCCCAACAAGAATGGTCAATACATAGGAAGAAATTCTTCATCTTGTACCCACTAACTGGCTGATCAAATTTAACAGCTTTCTGGCATGTCTGACCTGCTTTGAAGCCCTACATTCAAAGCCAAGAGAGACAGAGGAAATGTTATGATTCTTAAAAAGTCACAAAGGACTACAGGCTGAAGGGATTGATTTGAGATTAGAATAATTAAACAAGTTTTGCTTGAATAAAGAACTACTGATGGGTTGGGAGTGCACACAAGTGTCTACAAGTGTTGAGAGGAGAGGACTGTAAACCTCACTGAAGGAAGTATTATTATTTTTGGTGATACAAGGGGACATATCTGGGGAAATTCGCTGGCATATTTATATCTTTATATCATTCTTATACCAGTTATACCAGTTGTGATAGACCCAGGCCAGTTGGGAACAGCAGTGTAGTAGAAGGGAGATATACTGGCCACTGGATAAGCAGTTTTCTGTTCCCTGAGTGACCAGAGCAGGGGCTGCTCCAGGCTAATGAGAACAACTGACTCCAATTAACCTGCTAAGAGTCAGGTGAAGCTGTTAAGCACCTGACTCTAATTAGGTCCCTCTGATGCTATAAAAGGGCTCACTCCAGTCAGGCTGGGGGAGCCAGGGAGAGGAAGTGCGTGTGCAGAGCTGGGAGCAAGAGGTGCAAGGAGCTGAGAGGGAGAGGGAGAGGATGTGCTGCTGGAGGACTGAGGAGTACAAGCATTATCAGACACCACGAGGAAGGTCCTGTGGTGTGGATAAATAAGGTGTTTGGAGGAGGCCATGGGGAAGTTGCCCAGGGAGTTGTAGCTGTCATGCAGCTGTTACAGGAGGTACTATAGACAGCTGCAATCCACAGAGCCCTGGGCTGGAACCCGAAGTAGAGGGGGGCCTGGGTTCCCCCCAAATCTCCCAACTCCTGATCAGACACAGGAGGAGTTGACCCGGACTGTGGGTTCTACCAGAGGGGAAGATCTCTGAGGTGAGCAAATCCGCCAATAGGCGCAGGACCCACCAAGGTAGAGGAGGAACTTTGTCACACAGTATAACTCCCTGTGTGGATGTTTTTATTCTGGAATAAGAGTGTCCACAAAAGGAGTTATACTGGTATAATTATAGTGGTAAATTTCCCTGAGTAGACAAGACCTAATGGAGTGAATATGGTCAATTCTTGACCAAAGCATTTTTTCACTACTGTAATAACAAATAATATTTAACCTAATGGGTGTTTTGTTATTATTTAATCTATCTCACTGCTGCAACTCTATTGCTTTTGTTCAAACCATTGGTGTTCCTTCTATTTTTTTTTAAATGTTCCCGTTTTAATTTAGGTATGCAACAAAAGTGAGGTTAGTTTTGCCCACAGTTAAACCCCACCAGGCCGCAGAATTAAACACCAACTTGCCATCTTTAAACTGGGGGTATGAGATAGCACAACCTTTTCTACTTCTTAGTTTTTCCTTTCTGTTTGATGCTACCTTTTCTTTCATTTGTAGGTCCTTCTCTCTTTTTTCCCCTTCCCTCCTGGGGACTTATTTCCTTCAAAATTACCTGCCTTATTGTCCTGCTCTTCCTTTCAACCAATTGCTGGTCCAATAATCAATAGAATATATCTGCAATGTTCTCCTTTTCCTGAGTCATCATTCACTTTTGTCAACTAGATTGGCTTTTAGAGAAGCTGAGGTCTTGTCTTGACATAGGATTATCAACATAAATTGCTAGTGTAGACCACGCCCTAGACTTGTAGAACATATTAGTTAGGCTATGTTTATGCTACTAGTGCTGCAGTGGTACAGCTGCAGCACTGGAGTTATGCCACTGTGGCACTTGTAGTGTAGTGTAGATACTTGCTGCAGTGATTTTTCCATTGTTGTAGTAAATCTATCTCATCACGAGTTGGTAGCTATGTCAACAGAAGAATTCTTCCATCAACCTAGTAGAGTCTATACTATGGCTTAGATTGGCTTAACTATGTCTCTCAGAAGTGTGAATTTTTCACACCCCTGAGCAATGTAGCTAGGTTGACCTAAGGTTTAGGTGTAGATGAGACCTTTAGATTGTGTTAGTTGATGCATTCTAGCAACATACCTTTTTAAATACCACTGTAGACAAAGCTTGAGTTAATATCTGTCACTCAAACTCTGTTTCCTCCAAGCCAGCCTTAAAATGTCAGCACGAGCATTTTGACCACTACTAGAACCTCATTTTTTTTTTCTTCTGGAAAATATTGAAATCACAGTCTTCAAGCAGAGTTAAAATTTTCTGGAATGCTTTCCTAACTTAAGCTTTAAAATCCCTAAAAAAGTGAATGTGTTAGAGACACATTGTGGAAATTATTTTTCCTATATTATAGCATTACAGTTGTACAATATTTAAAAGATTTAAAATTATTGCTGTCTAAAATTGCTACTAATGGATTTTGCTCTGGGGTAGAAATTGTCATGCTCAGTCTCCTGCCCTGATTACTAATTATTGTTGTCCTTGTCTCAGAGAAACTCAGTTCTAAGACCAGGCAATTTTATTTAGTTATAATGCTCCAAGAAAATTCAATGCCAGTCATGTTTAAAAATAGATGTTCAGCAGCATATAAATACAACTTCTTTACAGAAGAACACCTACTGAATTATTACTCTTTGTGATCTCCAAATGAGATTTTACTCCTGGATTCTTTCCTTTTTCTTTTTAAAATAAATGTAGTTGTTCACTTAACAGTCCTGGGGATTGAAGTTCTCTGCTTATGCCCAGAACAGGTAGCGTTGGGATGAGCAATACATGCTTCCTCAATACGTGAACCAAGAGAAAGTGTTTATAAGGCTCTGTTTACACTATATAACTATAATCAAGTCATGAAAACCAATTACAACATGGTTATCCCCCCTGACCTGACTAAAACACAATTCAAAGCTGAAAGACACAGGGGAGCTGTAACAATTTTTATACTAGGGATGCTAATGGTGGGAACCATGGATTTGGTTCAAACACGGGGTATGACAGCACCCCCAGAGCCCCTAGTTGCAGCACCACTACGTAGACATGGCCTAAGAGTATTCCTTACAATGGAATAAAATCCGGGACAGTCAAAGGTTTAGTATTGGTTGAGAGGACGTGGTTAGATCCCATTTAACTACAACTTTCAATTGTGTTGTAATCAGGTCAAGGTCACGTTGTAACATGGTTCCCTGCATCTAACACGGTGTAGGTGTGACCTGTGAGTTAGGTTAGCTTAGCTCAATCATCAGGCCCATTCACTCTATGGACTATTGAGTCTGCTGATGTTAGTACTAATTAGTGACAACTGTAGTGGAGGGAGTTATGAGGTGGACAACTGGAATGAGCCCACCAACTCACCAAACTGCTATCAAGATCCCAGGTGATTGTACTTGGGGCAGCTAGCCTGCCCCATCACCGATACTGCCATGACTACACTCTTATTTTTTTAGTGTGTTAGCTCAGCCAAAGCTAGTGCGTGTATGTTTACCTGAGCTGGGAATTACACTTCCAGTTCAAGTATACCCATGCCAGGACCATCAATGTTCAGCTGAGTTTTAAGATATGCAGGTATCCCATGAAGGCAGTGAGATATTTCATTATCAATAAGAGCCGCCATTATATATGTTTTTAATTAAACATGTGGTGGCCTGAATAACTTTGGGGAAAAAGAGAGAACAAAAACCTGAATGGATGAAATTTTCAATAACATTACAAACATTCCAACTTCTCCAGACACACAGACAGTAATCAAGGGATTGGTTGGTTTGTGTACCAGCTCCAGCTACAAATAATGGCAGTTTCAGCAATGAAACCCAATGATTTTTCAGCAGTCTAAATAGAGCACTTAGACCTCACTTCTACTCCTGGCCCTGTGACTGGCCTAGTGGGTCACCTTGGGTAAGTGACAACCTCTCTGTGTTTCAGTTTTCCTATCGGGTAAAATGGGGATAATGAAACTGACTGTGAAGGAAGAGATCTACTGATGAATAGTGCTATACACAAGCAAAAGTATTATCATCATTATTTCATCTGTTCAGAGGGTGCAAGACTGGTGAGTCATATATGTCTTGCATGCCATAGCCTAAATAAAATGTGTTCAATCAAATAGAAATTGCCTCAAATGGTTGGGGTATAAGGTTGCTTTCCTGCACCATTCTTCCTTCAACCTCAGCCCAGGGCTGTGTCTGATATCAGACTTCCTTCTAAACTTACAAGTCTCCTGACTTCCCTGAAGCCTTAAGTCCAGCCTGAAACTGTGTATTTAAAAAGAGAAATTAGCACAGTGGTGAGGAGGTTTATGCCACTCTTATGCATGATTTCCCCTTCCTGCCACATTTCAGCTTTGTGTCATGTATTCAGAACCACACTGTTCACCAGCAGCAGGTTCACCAGTAGCTAAGTGAGAAGGGAAGAGTTGAAAGGGGGAGTCACCGTACTAAGTTAAGATTCAGGTTAGGTGAAAGTTGAATTGAGATTGTATAGTAACTTCAGGATCAACATTTAAGGTATTTAATAATTCTAAATAAAGGCCTCAACAGCATCTAACAAAATCAAATTGAAATATATAACCACTGTGGTATTTATCAGTTGTGTGTGGATCCTGCCAGTCTTTCCTGTGTAAAGCCAAAGATATAAACTGGTTCCACTTGCATGAATGATTCCAGAACGTTGCTAAAACTTTCCAATTAGCACACTAGGTTTGACTCTACTAAAGTGCTGAGAGCTCACCTCTTCAGAGCACAGCTAATGGAGACTGGGAAAGCTCATCAGAGACTTTGTAAATGAATCAGAAATGAAGGATTTTCCCCAAAGAAAGGGGGTGTAAAGGAGAGGAGGAGTACAAGAATGAGGAGAGGCACTGCTGAAATTAGGGGTATCCCTTCAGAGGGAGAAGGTTGCATTTGTGGATCTTTCCAGTAGGTCGGGGAGATTTTCAAAGGCACAAATGGCAGACAGACACCTAGGCCTGGATCAGGGGTGAAAGTGAGCCAGTACAGGCTGGTATGGTGTACCGGTAAGAAGCCAGTACCGGCCCATACGCAGCCCACGTTAAAGCGCTGCTGCAGCATCGGGGGCATGGGCCAGGCAGTGCAGATGGGCTGGCTGGGGGAGGCTGACCCCTACCCCCGCCCCTTCTGGGGTCTGGAGCCTGCCCCCGTACCAGTAAGTATTTATTATTACTTTCACCCCTGGCCGGAATTCACAGAGGGATATCAGAGTCATGATCATGAATGTCACAATGCCTATCTCTAAGCACCTAGAAAATCACTGTAACAATGCTGTGAACCACCAGATCTAAGTTAGGTCCCTAGGCTCCCTATGCAATGACTGAGGAGAGAGAGGCACCTTAGAATGCCATCCACAAAAGCCAGCACGCTTGGCATTGAGCTACCTAAGATAAGCAATGTGAGATGCTGATGAGAGGGGTATGTTCTAGCTCCCATCTCTCTCACAGAGATAATCTGTTATCCTGCTTGCAGTCTACAACCAGGATCCCTGCTCAGGGAGGTTAGGTGCCTAAGTTGTTTCTTGTGATGGTCAGAAGAGGAGATGGTGACCTTATAACTTTTAGTCGATTGGTTAGAGCAATTGCTGGTGATGTGGGAGACCCAGGTTCAATTTCCCCTCTACCTGAGGAGGGGAGAGACTTTGAACAGGTATTTCCCACCTCCCAGCAGGTGGCTCTAACCACTGAACTATGGGATATACTGTAAGGTTCCCTCAATCTCTCCTGTTGAAGCTGCTTCACAGTTTATAAATACTTAGAGTCATTGGGTCAGAGAGAGAGAATGACTCTATAGGCAAGTGGTTAGGGCACTCCCCTGGGAGGTGGGAGACCCAATGAATAGTTACCCCTTCTCCAATGACTTGTTAATTATTTAGCCAAAGAGGAACAACTTCAACAGGAGAAAGTGAGGGAAGTCCCACCACCAACAGCATATCCCATAGCTTTGTGATTAGAGCCCTCTCCTGAGAGGTGTGAGAGACTTGAATTCAAATCCTTTCCCCTCCACAGGCAGAGTGGGGAATTGAAATTGGCTCTCCCACATGTGATATGACTGCCTAATCACTGGGCTAAAGGTTACAAGTTGGGTGGCGCCACCTCCTTGAGCAGCAGATTTTGAATGGGACCTGCATTGAGAACTTACATCAGCATAGCTATGTCTGTCGGGGTGTGAAAAATCTGCACTACTGAGAGATTTGTGGGGTTTAGGAGGGAAGTTTTTGCTTTATTATGCCCCATGCAGGTTCTGGGGCGGCTGAGGAGGCAGTATGTGCTATTCAGCTTCCCAGGTTCATCAATAATCTCCCTGGATTCTAGGGTATGGTGTGGCTGCAGCTGGCCCAGGGCTCATCTTGATGGAGAGCTTGGGTGAGGGGCACTTGGTCCTCTGGCTGGCCTGGGACTTCTCCAGCCAAGGGACGGGGGGCGCTCGGGGCTCCTCTGGACGGGGAGGGACTTGTGGCTCTGGCCGCGGGGAGGGGGACAGGTGGTCTTGGGGCTCCTGCGGGGAGGGGCTTGGGTCTCTGGCCATGGGCTATGTGTGGGCGGAGCTGGGGGTTAGCCTCCCCAAAGTGTGGCTCCGCCTCCACCTACTGCCCATGCCCCAATATAGACAGCACTACATCAATGGAAGAATTCTAGCTACCATCTCTCAGGGAGGTGGATTACCTATGTGGACAGGAGTACCTCTCCCATCGGTGTAGGCAGTGTGTACACTGAAGTATTGCTGTGCTACTGTAGTGTTTCACACAGGGCTGGCCCACAACATTTTGGCACCTGAGGCGGGGAGCTCAAGTGATGCCCCCATGCCCCCTCGCTTGGGCCAAAACTTTGAAAGGTCTCAATTCTGCCTTCCTGTTCTACTCTCATGGTACTGCTCTGCTACCTACCCCAATAAAGGAGAACTAACACTTAACTTTCAAACACCTGAACAGCAAATGTAAATAGTGGCATTTTTATCTGTTTGAATAATCAAAGTGGTGCTTTCCGTGCCTTCCTGGTTGCAAAGATTTGAACTGCTTCCCGCTGAAGGTCCACAGTCTGGGCCAGTTCATGCTCTATTGAGATGGTTGCAAGGCTGACCAGCCTCTCCTGTGTCATTGTGGAGCATAGATGTGTTTTTATTAACTTCAGCGTGGAGAAGCTGCATTCTCCACTGGCAACTGTTACAGGAAGTGTTAGAAGTATGTGCAGAGCAACAAAAGCATTTGGAAAGAGGGTGGTCATCTTATTTGTGCATATGTATTCCAGAACAGCCTTTGGAGTTGATCCTGCTGAAATGTATCTTGAAGGGCTTTCAGTTCATCACCTAAATCATTTGCATCAATATCGTGCATGTCATCAGGTGTCAACACTGTCCTGCATTGTTGCTGTAGGTCTTCTTCAGGTATGAGGAGTTTTGGAATATCATACAACATCCCAAATATACTGCTGTGTTCCTTGAGCTGCATGAAACGTTCTTCAACTGACTGTATTGCACAATCTAGCACCTGGTTAAAGAATTCAACTTTAAATTGTTGTTTGGGGTCTCTTTTATGGGATTATCCCGTACCTCGTAATCAAAATGTCTTCTTCAGTGACTCTTGTATTCTTGAATGGGTGGGAAAATAGCTTCAGTGTGAAGTTCCTCAGCCAGCTTCTGTGAACGCTTCAGAACGTTTTGAAATCCTTGTAGCGGGGCAGCTGCCCCACTCCCTGAGAACTTAGGCTGCAGCAGGCCAGTGGGCCTGTGCAGATGGACAGCCAATAAGAAAAGGGCTTATTGGGAGCCAGTCAGGGCCCATATTGGAAGCAGCCAATCAGGGCCAGGTAATCTGTCCCAGGCCTTTCATAGGCAAAGGTCTGTCTCCAAAGCTGGGAGACTAGCACCTGGGACAGTGCAGCGCAGTGCTGGGCAGGCCCAGGGGAGCAGAAGGGAACTCCAGCCTAGTGTTTGCCAGGCTGCAGGCCCTGAGGGGTCAAAGGGGAAGCTGCCCAGGGACGTGGACAGACAGAGAGAGAGAAGGAGGGCAGGATGGCTGCCACTAAAGGGTCCCTGGGTTGGGACCCAGAGTAGTGGGTTCGCCTGGGTCCCCCCCTTGCCTTGCACCTAGCCAAAGGGAGTGGCTGTCTGGGGCTGCCCCAACCCCCTGCCAAGAGGGGTGTGACTGGGGGACATTGGCTGGGGCACAGAGAGACAGCTGATTGGTCCGTCCGTCCTACCCCCACAGAAGGGGGCAAGGATGGACTAAGGGGCACTGCTGGAGGGCAGTGGCTCGAAGAGGACGCTGCAAGTTGGGAGCAACGTGGGTCCACACGTCAACCGAGGTTGAGATGACGGACGGGACACTACCAGGAGAGGGAGCTCCACTAGATTGAGCTAATTCCCAGAGGCAACCAGCAGGAGGCGCTGCGGTGGTGAGTCCCAACCCCATCACAATCCCTCATCTGACCGGTAAGATTGTAGGTATGACTTTGCTTTGTCCAGTTGTTCCATTGCTCCAGATACATCAAGGTCAGCACCTTGGAGTCTCTTGCTTACAACATTTATTTCAAACAGTATGTCATGCCACAACACTAAGCCACACAGAAATTTGAAGTTATGTATGTTTCTGGTGATTCCATTTCCCTCTGCCACTGTTCTCCCATGAACAGTTCTTGTCATAGCACTATCCTCCATAATGGCAACTATAGCATCATCTATCTTCCCAATTTGGTGTTTGATAGGCTTTGTCGCCTCCACTCAACTTTCCCATCATGTGGCACTCAGTGGTTTCAGTGTCAAAGAGGATGTTCCCAGATGTTGCTTCAAAATTTGCTATCGATGGGTTGATGCAGAGAAAAATACATAGATGCTTTGAATTACATTAAAAAATTCAGCAGCCTCACTAGAAGCTGACGCTGCATCATTGATCACCAAGTTCGATGAATGAGAACTGCATGGGACCAAAAAAGCTCGAGGGTTTAATTCTCGGATCTGTGTCTGCACTCCTCTGTTCTTTCCTCTCATGTTGGCACCATTATCGTAGACCTGACCTCTCATGTCAGCTATCGCAATTCCAGTATCTTCCAGCTTTTTAAGAAGCACATTTGTCATACCAGCTCCTGTAGTATCATCAATGTCAATAAATTCTAGAAAATGCTCTCTGACAGTCACCATTGCAGGGACATTTTCACTAGGTTCTGTTGTCATTACAAAACACACCATTAAAGTCATTTCTTCTGGATGGCTGATGTCAGGTATGCAGTCCAGAATAACAGAGTAATATCTTGCTGACTTCAGATCTGCCACAATCTTATGTTTGACTTTTGTTGCCAGTAACTCTATGATCTCATTTTGAATTGTTTTTTCCAAGGTAGTGGTGTATGTGTACATTTCTTGAGTGGTGACTCTTCTTAGATGCTCCTGGAGTACAGCATCAAGCTCAGCCATCAGCTCCACAGTTTTAAGGAAGTTTCCATTGTTTGGTACATATGGCTGATCTGAAGTGCCATGTAGTGCTAGGTTTTGGGTAGCAGGCATTCTCGCAATGGCAATGAGCCTTTTCAGAACATTCTGCCAGTAAAGAGACTCTGATGCAACCTTATCTTGATGCTGATCATCTATGGTGGCAGGGGCGGCTCTAGGAATTGTGCCACCCCAAGCAGGGCGGCACGCCGCGGGGGGCGCTCTGGCGGTCGCCGGTCCGCGGCTCCGGTGGACCTCCTGCAGACGTGCCTGCGGAGGGTCCGCTGGTCCCGCAGCTCTGGTGGACCTCCCGCAGGCATGCCTGCGGATGCTCCACCGGAGCCGCGGGACCAGCGGACCCTCTGCAAGGCATGCCTGTGGGAGGTCCACCGGAGCCGCCTGCCGCCCTCCCGTGGGACGCCGCCCCAAGCGCACGCTTGGGTCTGGAGCCGGCCCTGTATGGTGGCCTTTAACCTTAGTCTTATCTCAAGTTCTTTCCACCTATGGAATGTTCTCTGGTGATTTGCTGCCTTCTCATGGCATGCCAGATTTCTAGCCAGATTTTTCCAGTCCTTTGTTCCTGTAGAACCCAATGTGGCTGGAACATTAGACTAGAAGAGTTTGCAACAAAAACAGCATGCAGCATTCTGGGTTTTTTAGTACATAAGCCATGACCTCTCCACTTTGTCACCATTGGGGATTTCATGCCAGTAATGTGTTGGATGGAAACTTCTATTTTCATTGTCTTTGAGGAACATGAAGTTTTTCACTTGTTGTGGCCCATACAGTACAAGGAAGTCCCTCAGGCTACTGCTCAAGTGGGTCCTCAATCCTGGATCATCTAGACTTAAGGAACTAAACTCAGCAGCAGCTGTTTCTTGCACTTCCACCACACTCTTCTCTGATCCACACTTTTCTTCAGGGATGTGCATGGTTACATCCATTTGAGATGGAGATATGGATCCTGCAGTAGCTGCCAAGTCACTTGCACTCTGACTAACTGGAAGATCAGGCATCTCCTCACCACTCACATCCTCACTGGTGCCGGAAGGCTCACCATAAACATTTGTGTCTATGTATCTCTGGAGAGCGCTTTCCTGCATAGTAAAGGAAGTTTTCTATCTTTCTTTTTCTGAATGTTGCCCCAGAGAGGCATTTTCTTTCACTCATGACTGCTGTTCTGTGCCAGCTATAGTGGCTCTCAACACTCAATTGAAGGGGACAAATAAGCAGGCTGGTAGCAGGGCCTGAGTGAGGGAAGATATCCGTGTCTTAAGGGCCTAACTGGCTCCTACTACTTCAGTTGACTGCCTGTTCTCCTCAAGTGGGTTCAGGGAAGCAGCAGGAAACAGGAAGCTCCCTGAGAAGCTGGTGTTAATCAGTCCAGGCTCCTGCGGGTGCTAGAGAGGTACATAAGAGGCTCCTCCTCCCCTCTCTCCCTGCAGCTCCTGCTGCTTTCTGTTATTCCCTCTCACCTTTTCTTCTGCCTGGCTGTTATGTCTCTTGTGCCCTCCTTCCTCCAGCACAGCACTCCACCATCTCTGTGCATCTGGAGCAGAGAGAATACATATACACCAGCAGCAGACACAATTTTCTACACTCTGGGTCCTAGTGGTGCCCTGCCACAGTCTGGCACCTGAGGTGGCTGTCTGAGTTTGCCTCATGGTAAGGCCCGCCCTGGTTTCACATGTGGACAAGCCCCCAGTCCAGTGGCCTCTGAGCATGCCTCCTGTATTGGGCCCCACCCATGAGTTAGGTGGCCATAGGCCTGTCTTCCCTTGGCTTGTGGCCCCCTCTGGGGCTCAGGTGTGAGATAGGTATGTGGGAACCTAGAACGAGGCATGATGTTCATCCTCAGAAGCAGAAACTTATGCCGTTTTAGAGAGCTGCAAAAACCTAGGCACCTACAGGGTAGAGGCAGCAGCTGAGCAGGATTTTTTTTGGATTGCAGTAGATCCAAAAACTGCATCTAAATTAGATGTTTAAGTACCTTTGTGGCTGTGTTAAGCGTCTTACTGAAATGCCCAGGAAACCCTTCACTTTTTATACCATTCTCAGGTGGGGATGGGTGTTTCTGGTAAAATTCCTTTTTGACCACTTGCTTTTGGTAGCACTGCACTATTTTTTTCCCCCAGCTGTTGTGATATCCTGCTAATGATAGGTACCAAAGTGAGTGATCAAGCCATACAGTGCAAAAGTTTTGCATAATTATCACTTCCATTTTCTAATGTGACCTTCGAGGGAAACAAACTAATGTGTGGAAATTGTTCTAGAGGGGGAAAACATATAAATATTCTCAAATTCAGCAAAAAGTTAGTGGCAAAATCTCACTGAAGTGCAATTCTGCTGGGATACCTGCAGTTTTATAGGATGTTATTTCACAGTTCAGGCTTGACTTACCATGAGAGGAGAGCAGGCTGATTGTATCAGATGTAGTGCATTAGCAAGTCATTGAGAACTCAATGCCACAGAAAACATCAATGATTTCTCCCAGTGCAGTGACTCACAAATCAACTAGTTTGGCTGGTTTGGTGGGATGAAATCTCAAATTATCAGGGGGGGGGGGGAAACAACAGTTGCCGACTTTATTTTTTTAAATAAACTCCTTGGGACTTTTTTCAGAAATCCTATGATGAAAGTGTCCTTAGGGGTCAATGATTTTTTTTTTTTAAACACAGTGGAAGTGATAAATGTAAAACTAAACCAATTGCTTGTTTAGTTCTGAAATTGTATCCTTCTGTTCTTCAGATACAGAAATGGCCATATACATGTCCTGTACTGAATGTTCATATTGTGACAATATGTAGAATAAACTATAATTTTTGGTTCCTAGAAGATAAAATTTAACACCTGGAAACAGCAAATTATATTCTACTAACACTCAACCTGGGGAGAATTAATGATAGCCTCATAATGAAGAAAAAGATTAGTTAAAAGTTTAACCCATGTGGAGGTCAACCTTTTAGATATAAAAAGGAAGTAGGATATTATCATTTTTGCAAAGATTTCCGACAGTACCATGGATAAAGTTTCTTTCTATAATTTTCTTTACTATTGGTTTGCTACTCTACTGCTGCTCTTCCCCTAGCACTGGTCCAGTCACATGACCAGTTTGTACATTCCATGTAGTGTTGTAAATGCAATGAGAAGCATTCAGTAATAAGCTGGGTATTTTAAATCACTGCCATTCAATTTATGAGGGCTTTGGGGAAAAATATATTTCCAGTGATTCCCTGTGAACCAAGTATAAATGCTGCATTCCAGTAGACTCAGCTATGCCTTAGTAAAACTGCAGTGGACAACAACTGCACAAAGGCTAAATCATGAACCAGCAGTGAAGCAGCCAAGACAAAATGAAATTGATTGGCTCATAAGGGAAAGGCTAAGAAAACCTCTCTATCTGGTGGCAGGTGTGGAGAAGGAAAATTTTAAAGAAACAGGAGACAACTAGAAGAAAAGGAGTGTGAGAGCATTTTTCAGATTAATGCAATGTAACTTTAACAAAAGAATAAGAGTAGATAATGAATGCTTTAGAACTAACCAAAAATTGAGATATTTAATGTATTTAATCTTATTAATGAGCATGTGGATCACCTACACAGTGCACAAAACAAACAAAAACAATTCAGGACTATGCTGTGGTGCTAATGACATACAAAGCCTACTTTATTAACCCATGCTAGTTTATAGTGTGCTTTTGGTCCTGTAACTATTATTATGGAAGGTAGTAAGTGAAAGAAGTAAATAATTTAAATGGTGCTGAACTGGCTATGTGTTTGCAGACAAGTAAAATAGTCACAATACAGTACTTTTATTTATCATGGGCCAGATTTTTAAAGGTATTTAGGCATCTAAAAATACTTCAAAAACTACTCTGATTAGCGCTGGCTGAATATTTTCGAATGAACAATTTATTCATCTTTTATTTTTCAAAGCTATAAATTTCACCCCCAAATTGCTTTTTTAGAAATGTACGTTTTGTTTTGATGAAACTAGAAAAGGCAAGACTTACTCCGTTTTTTCAGTGTATAGTTTTTCCTCCCCATTCTTTTCCCCTTCTCAATCACTGTTTTCTGTAGAAAAATGGAAAAAAGAAAAAGAGGGTGGGAAGGAAATAGTAAAGGAGGAATTCCATACATTTTTTTTTCATGAAAAATCATCCTTTTAAAAACCTACGGATTGAAAATAGCTTAATTTGTTTTCCATTGTTTATCAGCTCTACCTGTGATTCCAGGTACCTTCAATTTAGATCCAATGTCAAATAGATGTCACATAAATAGTCCCATAGACTATACTGGCACTACTCATGTGTGTAAGGGCTTCAGGATCATGCCCTGTGTTAAATGAGAGATGCTCCTACCAGACATGCTAATTAAATTACATGTATGCAAAAAATTATGAAACTGCCCCAAACCCGCATATATTTTGTGTATTACAAAAATAAATCTCAGACCAGGCTCTGGACATCAAGGTGTGTAAGGTTTATGAGTGTTTTAAGGATCAGGTCCTCACAAGATAGTTAGATGCCTAACTCTCATTTAAATCAAAGAGAGTTAGGTGCCAAAATACTTTTGAATATCTAGGCGGTAAGTGAGCAATGGTCATGGTTTCAAGCCAGCTGGGATTTAGCTTCTGGTTTTGGGTTGAAATCATGCAACATTCTTAATTTTAGAAAATGGGCTTCCATGTGAAGCAAAATTTCAACAGAGGTTTGCATTGGGATCATTTGGACCTGAAACCACAAGTGGAACTGAAGAGGTAAAAGTAAATCCAATTGGATTGAAATCAAAGAAAAGAACACACACAACTTTTTTGGGTGGAGGGAATCGTTTGGGAAAACACTGGACTAGTTTTTAAAAATCCTCTATCTGTTGGCTTTTTGCTTTCTTGTTTTTCCATAGCACAATCAAATCAAACTTCCTCAGTTTGGTTTTTTGACTTAAAGGGCTCTTTAAATTGATTTCTTTACTCCACCTCCAAGGGGATTAGCGCTAAATCAGCCTTGCTGAGTCGAATTTGGGATAGTGTGGACGCAATTTGACGGTATTGGCCTCCGGGAGCTATCCCAGAGTGCTTCATTGTGACCACTTTGGACAGTGCTCTCAAGTCAGATGCACTGGCCAGGTAGACAGGAAAGGGCCCGCGAATTTTTGAATTTCATTTCCTGTTTGGCCAGCGTGTTTGCAGCGCTCATCAGCATGATGTGCACATTGCCCGGCCCGTACTTTGTGAGAAGTCTATGACCATGTCCCTCTCGTCACCTTGCCTGGTTTTGCGCGAAACAATTGTCTGCTGTTGCTCTGACGGAGGGAGGGGCGACTGACAACATGGCTTACAGGGAATTAAAATCAACAAAAGGGGTGGCTTTGCATCCAGTAGAAACACAAACAACTGTCACACAGAATGGCTCCCTCAAGGATTGAACTAAAAACCTTGGGTTTAGCAGGCCGTTGATTTCACAAAACAAATCAGGTACATTTCTTGTTTTGATCCATGTATCTTTTACATCTTAGGCTGGCAGCAGACAGTGCAGTACAAGTGCTAGCCATAATAATCTCCTGGGTGCTCGGCAGAAGATGGGAATGACCTGGCTGAGTCACTCCCATGTCTTCCCAGGCGCCCCGACTGACCTCACTGAGGTTGGCTAAAAGAGCACCCAGGAATACAACGACAATGGCTACTAATTGTAATGCACTGTCTGCTGCCAAAAGGCAATGAGCTGCTGTGTAACAATGCAGTCCCACATCTGCCAGCACCCAGGAGTTGTACAGTGACGGTGAGCTGAGTGGGCTCCATGCTTGCCATGGTATGGGGTCTGCTTAGGTAACCCAGGAGAAAGGCACAAAACGATTCTGTCGTTGCTTTTGTGGAGGGGGGGGGGGCCTGATGACATGTATCCAGAACCACCCACGACACTGTTTTTTGCCCTATCAGGCATTGGGATCTCAACCCAGAATTCCAATGGGCAGCAGAGACTGTGGGAACTGTGGGATAGCTACCCACAGCTACCTGCAGTGCAACGCTCTGGAAGTCGACGCTAGCCTCAGTACTGTGGACGCAGTGTTATACCAATATAATAAAAACCAGCAGGATCTTATTAAGAGGGATAAGGCAAAGATGCCACATTTATTGTAAATACCATAACAAAACAAAAGACAGCAAAAGACAAAAGCAAACAACGTTGTTTTACTACTTATTTCTATTACACACACACACACACTCATTCATTCAGGTTCTGTATAGATGTTATAGTTACCAGCCTAGATGTTGCTCATGCCAAATTACTGGCCAGGTATCTTGGTCATGAGGATGGAGCCGAGTCTGTGTCAGATGCATCTGATGCTCCTGGAGGCTGGCAGCAGAACCATAGACTCAAAGTCCTCAGTCTTTAGAGTCCAGTTTTATAGGAATTTATTCCTATGTCAGTTCATGAGAGTTGCTTCATTTTGCTGTTGCTAAATCAATCAGCAGGTGGCTGGCTCCATGTTATTAGATGTTTTGTTTTTCCTTCCTTTGAGGTGTGGTGGGTGGATTCCAGTTTGCCCTCCGGGGGTCATCTGGTTGATCCTACTTGACACCTTCTTCAGCCGACACTGAATTCTTCAGGCTGGTGACTCCCTAACCATTTATTCACATACATTCTCTATCTTAATCACATCTATTTCACTGTCTCTTTACTTTTGGGGGTTTTACCAATTTTTGTGAGACTTCCTGTCTTCTAACAAGCAAAGATAAAGTGAGATGAAAACTTACAGAGGGTGGGGGTCTTTATTTATACACTATAACAGCTACTGTTTTGGCTTACTTAGAGTTAATTAATGTTTAGCAAGTTTTATACAAAGTATTTATTTGAGCTTAACAAGTTTTATACCAAGTATCTCTTTGAGCAGGCTTTACACAGACACAGCTGGTGGCTTGCAGGTTAGAGGCTAAATGCTGGGAATCACAAATTTACTTCTAGCATAAATCTTAAGTTATAAAGTATTAATTAACAATAAATCAATAAATCATTTCTCATATAAACCATGTTTAATATAAACCTTCTTAATATTCCTACAGCAGTCCGCCGATTTAATGCACTTAGAGCATTTTGTGTGGAGACACACACACAATCGACTGTATAAATATGATTTCTAAAAAACCGACTTCTATAAATTCAACCTAATTTCATAGTGTAGACATACCCTCAGTTCAAGTATCCCCTGGTTCCAGTGGAAACTACTCATGCACATCTGAAGGGGCAATATACAGCTGTTTTTTTAAATGTACTCCACTAAGAATTTAAAAAACAAAAGAAAAGGGGGAAAAAAAGAGAACCCCTCAATGCCACTATTTTTGCGACTCTTGAAACAATATGTTTTGTCCTCCTGCTGACTCCAGAGTAGCAATTAACCAACCACCCTATTTCTTGAGCAGGATAATGCTGGTGTAAAAGGAAAGGTGATCTGGCATGACTAAAGGCCCCTTTCAGCTGAGATGTAAAATCAAGGCATTGAATGTTTGTGATTATTGAAGATCTCTGGTGGCAGGGGTGTTCTGGCCAGATTCCAGAGTTAGTAAAGGCCTTTGTGATCAAACTGAGTGAAAGACACTATATTAATATATAAGTTGAAGATATAAAACTGAAACAGATGTGTTTAATTTCAGCTTGTCTCAAAATAAGAAACCAAGGTTTTCCATTTGGCAAAGGATAAAATCAGTTGATAAAATGTTATTTTCAAGCCTTTGAAATAATTTCAAGCGATGGGCAGTGAACAAAATTAAAATCTATAAAGGATAGGTTGGCAGTGACCTACACTTGCTTCAGAGGGAGGCAAAATTCCCATCAGTACACTAAGCCAATCATAGAGCTGTCATTTGTAAAGGGAAAAATGCCTTCTCATCATGAATTCTTCAATATATACCCCATAATTTGTGATTAGATAACTCATTTATTATGACTTTCATACACTGCAGAAGTTACTAATGGTTGTAACACTATCTTTTTTTTTAAACTCTATCCTTAGTATTTCACATGATGACTTCATACAGTAGTGACTATATAATAAAAAAATATTTCCTTTTATTTTATCTGAAAGTATTGCATTTCAATGTTATCATATGATTAGATGAGTTTAATTAAAGGAGAGACTGAGTTTTTAACTACACACACAGTAACTTTGCACAACTTCATGAAATCCTCTTTCTCTTGTTCTGTCCAGGTTAATCTCTCATCCAATATAAATCCAATCACACCTCTAACTGTCTTCACTGCTCTTCTCTAATCTCTGCTTTATCTTTCTTGAGGGGAAATCAGTGACAACTGATTTTAGTAATCCAGGTAAGAATTTATCATTTTGAAGAGTAACATATTATTTACAGTACCATTTCTGGTCAGTTTTTAACATGTAATCTTTTAAAGTTATTTTAAAAACTTGGCATTTTATTTTAAGGGTGGGGAAAAGTGTCTTTTGCCAAATATGGTGGCAGGAGTATGCAAACTGACTTTTTTTGTTCCTTTCAGCAAACTTTTTATAGAAAGACTCATTGGTTACCTCAGTAGTTACAAACTAATGTGCTCTAACAAAATTGGACTAGCCCCACATAGGAAACTGCTAAAGCATATGCTGAGTAGCTTCGCTGAGACTGAAATGTATTGACAGTTCATTGCTGACTGTCCAAGGCAGACATTTGAGTTTATCTATCAGATAACACTTGAAATGTATTTAGCTAGCTATACTTTATAATAAGGAAATCACACTCATTCGGTAGAGAGAATGGAATTATATTTTGAAATATGAATTTTGGAATGTATAAGGATAGGTGTTAGGTTACTAGGTTGGGAGTGACTAATCTATTTGCTGGGTTACAGCTCTGAATGTACTTAGGCCTGGTTGACACTAGAAAATTAGGTCGGATTAACTACATTGGTCAGGGGTGTAAAAATCCACAGTTTATTTAAGCCAACCTAAATTCCTGTGTAGACAGAACTAGGTTGATGTAAGAATTCTTCAGTCGACCTAGCTACTGCCTCCTGGAGAGGTGCTTGCGCTGAAGTGCTACAGCGGTGCAGTTGTAGCATTTTAAGTGTAGATGGGCCCTGATTGTGAACTAGGGGTCAGATCTGTAAAGGTATTAGCCTCCTACTGGGATTTTTCAAAAGAGCCTAAGCCCCTAACTCCCATTACATTCAATGGGAGTTAGATGCCTAAGGAGATGTCTACTCTACAAGTGCTACTGAAGCATAGCTACTTACCATGTAGGGAGTTATTATGTTTCTGTAGTAATTATACATGTGTTGGTAAAGTTATTGTTGGATTCAGCATCACTCTATGGAGGAAAAAAAGCATGCATATTAGTCAGGGCCATCCCTAACCATTTGGGTGCCCTACACAGCCCCGGGTCTGTGTGGGGCCACAGGCCTCCCCCCCCACCAGGGTCTGGGATGCAGGAGCTGTGGGGGGCCCAGAGTGGCCTGGGGGATTAGTGGGGGGCTGAGAGCAGCCCGCTCCACTTCCCTTGCCCCGGCCCCAGCCATGTCACTTGGGGGAAGGGATTTCCCCTCTCCCCACTCACCAGGGTTTGGATCCCATTGGGAGCTGGAGGTCTGGGTGCTGGAGACAGGAGTACTCGCTGAGCTGTTTTCAGTTAAGTTTGCAGCTTTGGGGGCGTGATTCAGACCCTGGGTCTGTATTACAGCAGGCTGTCATGTCTGGCTCAACAAGACAGGGTTCTGGAGTCCCAAACTGGCAAAGAAAATGGGCTCAGAGGTAGTTTCAGCACATCAGATGACAGTCCCAAGGGGGTAGCTGTGACTGAACCTGTCACAAGAACTTATATCTATTCATGAACTCATGGCTGGCAAACAATATGCGGTCACTGATTATTCGGAAAGTGGGGGACGAATGGCAGGATAGACAAAAATCAGTCTGTCTTCTGGCATTGATGATTGTACTCCTTGTCAAGTAGTTCAAAGACTTCTGGAGGATTTATGAAGATGGGCCACCATATCCCTGTATGCAACAATAGTTGCTGCAATCTTGTGCCAGGACAGATCTGATACCTCATGTAAATATGTAGCTCTTTCTATTTGGTACAAGGCTTGATACAAACTTGGGCAGTGACCACTCACCAAGTCAAATTATTCAACTAAGGGCAAAATTTAACTCCTTAATATTCATTATCCTACCAAAAAACAAAAAGACTTCTAAATTTTCTGCAGCATCTCTTCATTTATTTTAGGCTACAACTGAAATAAAGTGACAAGTTCTTGCAGGCCATTTTTAGCTTGAACTAAACCACTTGAACCATGATTTTGTGCTAGGCAAAATGATTTCTTGGTGATATAATCAATTAATTGCTGGCACCTTTTTAAAACTAAACTTCCTGTATATAATTTAGATTAGTTCTGCTTTAATAAAGGCAACTTGGAAGCATGTTTTATCTTTACTTATTTTAAAATAGGAAGAGAAATATGTCATAATGGTGCATTTATGAAAGGATGAATGATGTCTAAAAGCTACGGTCATCCCACAGTTTCATATCTATTTTTTTATTAGATCTATAATTAATCCTCGCTTACACTCAATGCGTGTGACTCATGCACGCTGACAGAGGAATGATGACAAAACATGGTATTGTTGATGATATAGAAGTTTCACTGTAAGGCTCTTCAATGCATATAGAACGCCCCCTTGTTTAAGCTGCTTACCCAATAATCGCAAGTCACAACAAGGATTGTCTCAGTCCACTCTTTCAAACAATCCTTTTATTTTTGTGCATTAATCCAGCACTCAGTGAAATTCTAGAAACATCTTGTTTTTCCTTGTTTACTAAAAGTTACTCAATGGAAGTCTATTTTTAAACTATCAGTAAGAGTTACTAAGTATAACAGCTGATCAGGCAGGTTTCACAACTCTATTTGCATCTCTGAAGCCCTGGAGGACAGAAAAGAGTCTTTTAATTGGTTATTCAACTTTAGTAGATACATGCTTTTAGGAAATAAGGCCTACACTGTTGTCTTCACACCAGGCATACTAGCTCCTGTTGCCATGGAAATCTGCTATCGCATGCTAGGTCCAGTGATGTAGAAAACAAGATGGCTTCTTCATTTGTTTAGCCTTAAGGAAAACTACAGATATCAACAAATCATTAAAGGGCTAACAGACACTCAGAATATTTGACCTAAATAAACAACATTTATACTAAATTGTTAATATCTGCATAAGTTTTACCTTCTTGAGTGTTTTGTGAAAGTTCTCATCAATTCTGAACTAAAAGATATTTAATGTAACTTATCTTAAATGTCTAGGTTTTTATTTAATCCATTTACAGACAGATCCTGTACCTAAATGTTCAAGTGGGGCTCCCACACACATAAATGGGTTTAATTGTTACTCAATGTAACATTATTAAAAATCAAATAATGGCCACTGATTCAGTGGGTCTCAAAACAAAATATTTTGTGTGCCTCTCCCCACAGAGCAGAATTAGTGAAAGTAGAGCACTATGAATTTCACACAGAAATCTTGTTTATTCTGGACTTGGTAACACATGATGCATTATATCTCTGCATAGTGAGAGACTGCTGCCTGATCAGCCAGTCTCTGCTGGCTTGAAAAGGGAGTGACACTTCCCAGAAAAGGTGAATGTTATATGGAGGTGGTGCTTTGGGGAGTGGAGGACACTTAAATGCAGGAGAGAGAGAAACACACAGGAGAATGATCCAATTTAAAAATAAAATCCTAGGAATCAGTGAAAATTTCATAAATGCAGATATCATGGGTACATTCATATGCGGGAACCACCAGGTCAATAGAATAATAGACTACAACCTTAAGGTTTCCATAGTCAAGTGTTTCTGTGGTTCTAAAGCAACTGATTAATTGGTAGACTCCTCTTCCCCCACAACCAGCTCCACAGGGAATGATGTGGGAAATTTCACAAGCTCTTGAAAGGAACATTGATGAAAAAGGATCTGTTTTGGTAATTCTTCCAACAAAGTCCTTCACTGGGAGCTTTTAGCACTCTCTAGTCTGGAATCTGAATGATAAAAGAAACCAATTAACAGTGAGGGACTGATAGAAAACAAATGGACAAGTTTACTACTTCCTTGATTGAAAGCTATCAGTGACAGATACATATATGTATGCACCCCCATCTATGCTATTTATGCTTTAGTCTATAACTAGACAAAAAAATGTATGCAGGTTTTGTTTGTTTTTAAAATTTTTAATTCTCTTTTGTTATTTTGGCCAGTCACTCTGGGATATCAGATGGAAATTCCTCTACTCTATTTCCAAAGCTTGATTTTTATAAACTGTAGAAAATATTGAGCATAGAGGTTCCTTGTTTCATTTACATGCTGCCTTGGGATTAAAAAGATCAATATACAGTCCCTGCCCCACCCTACACCCTTACAAATAAAAAGATTGGAAATGCAGTCATTATTTTCCTGTACATCTATTTGAATTTCCAGCAGTGTCACAGAATACTCTTATTGAAAATGTGAGGGGAGGGGTGGTGATCAGGACTCATGATCGAGCAACAAGGTCACTCTTTACCCATAATATTTTTCTTTCTTAACAAACTCCAGGCATATTGACCCAGATCTTCAAAGCTATTTAGGCAACTAACTCCCATTGAAATCAATGGAATTAGGCATTTAAAAACCTCTGAGAATCTGGGTTATTGTCTGTGAATACAATTGCATTTGTGCTTCTCCATTATTAATTAAACAAATTAGTTACCAAGGGGGAATAGTCTCTGCCTTCCATACTGTACCCCAAACTTTTTATTTCAAATCTCCATAAATAAAGGTGTAAAACACAGTATATAATCTCCTGTGTTGGTTTATATTGTGGTTCAGTTCAGAGAGATAGTTGTCAGTAAATATTTTCCTAAACTCCTTTGTTACTTATTAATCAGGAATTTTACATTACACTTGCTTCTCAAATGTATTTGTGATGGAATGATTTGCGATTCTACCTCATTTAATATCTTGGGTATAAAGTTGCTAGAGTGCTCAGTGAGGTACCCTATCAATGCCTGATCCTCAATAATATGTGAGTATTAAGGATAATTCTGGCTAGGACATGCATGAACCCAAAACAATTTGGTATGACAATTTCATTATCCAGTCAAAGATTTGTGTGCTTAACTGAACTATTTCCAAACTGCTTGGTCTGCAAATGTTGGGCTGGCAATCTTATGTGAACAGGCTTTCTAATGAGATTTCTGGTGCTTCCTACATCTGGCTGAACTGGAGTATTTTGAGAACAGTCTGTCTTAGGTATTTTGGAACATTTGCTTCTGGCCCCTTGGAGAACTTGAAGTGCAGACATACACACATGAAAAACAATGAGAAATAACTACCTTCACGCTTTGAATAATAAGTTTGGGTCAGGTTCAATTTAGTGCTGGAAAGAAGCTTTGTGTACATAGTTGTTTTGTCTGAAATGGTTTGCTTATTACTATGGCACTGAACTCTCACCTGCTTACTGATGGTCACTGAAACTAATACTGTCTGAATTTATACTGAGAATTGTGGCTTCCCCAACCAGATAAGTGCCACTCTGCTCAGTGCCAGAGTTTGTAACCACAATTTAAGGGCTGGTAGATATCACAGGGAGAGAAAGGAGGACACAAATTTTAAAAAGAAAAGAAATGGAAGTTTAGATGGGAAAAGAACAAAGAAAATTAATAATAATTAATTAATAATACCTAGCTCTGATACAGCACTTGTCATTAGTAGATCTCAAACAGCTTTTACAAAGGAGGTCAGATTCAGGAAAGAAAGAGGAGAGGTATAGGAAAATGGTAGAAGAAGGAATTCATGATTTAAAAGATGAGAAATATTCAATTACAAGTAAAATGTTTTCACTCACTACTGACTTCATAAACCTGTTCCTAATAATTAATCATCCTTGTACTCTGGGGCAGTGATAGAGCAACTAATTTTTCCTTGGAATTCTGCAATGTCTCTTGATTCCAGAGTTCATTTTCTGGATTAGGAGGTGTTATGGAAAGAAGTTAGGGGTTCTTGAAATTCTCAGGGTACGTCTACACTACCCGCCGAATCGGTGGGTAGCGATCGATCTATCGGATTGATTTATTGCGTGTAGTGTAGACACGATAAATCGATCCCTGATCGCTCTCCCATCGACTGCTGAACTCCAGCTCGGTGAGAGGCAGAAGCAAAGCAGATGGGGGAGCCATGGCAATTGACCCTGCGCTGTGAGGACGCGAAGTAAGTTGAACTAAGATATGTCGACTTCAGCTACGCTATTCTCGTAGCTGAAGTTGCGTATTTTAGGTCAATCTCCCCCCCACCAGTGTAGACCAGGCCTCAGTTGAACATACCTGCCAGTATTTGAAAGATCCCCAAACTAAGGATAATGTACTGCTAAAAGTGCTTGCTCTGGCCACTTATTACTCCTCCTTTGGTTTAACAGTTCTCCTGTATCTGCAATTGCCTTTCCTATACTTCCTAATATTGTCTTTAAACTTAACTTTCCATGCCAATCAGTTTAATTTTATATTGCAGCAATCATTCAAATACCTCCCTGGGTTGCAAAAGAGAGATAGTGGTGGAGTATGGGGATCTGAACTCTGTTTCATTTCCCTTTAATGCCAGCTAGCCAAAAAAAAAGTTTTAAAAAGGAATAAAGGGGAAACAAAATTCCCCTTGAACAACTCATGTTTTCCCTGCAGAAGAAACTGAGTTATGCACACAAGAGTGCAAAGTTACCTCATCACATCAGAATCATATGGGGGTGGGGAAGGAACCAACTCATTCTAAATAACCAGGAAGCCACTCCTCACAGGCAGCCTCAGAAGCAGGCTGAAAGTTTTAACTGTGACCTACTAGCTGGGAGTCCCTGTACTAATTTGAGATGAAGAGAAGCTGGTGAGATTTCCCACAATGACTGTATGTTGGATGAGTTGAAATCATCTTGCTGGATTCATCCTCCATTTAAAGTCAGTTTAAATTGAGCACCGCTTCTCCACTAGTCCCTTTTCTCCCATGTGTATCAGGAAGTTATTACCCTTTATTGTATCCACAAGCAGCTGCTTCCTCAGAGTACATTTCAATCTATATGTAGAGAGTTAAAATCCTTTTTTATTACAGAGGGCAGGGTACCTGCTAACAACCAGTTAATGCTGTACAGCAATTTTCATTACAATTCCTTTGTTTTCAGATTTTGTTTTAAAATTTCTGAAATAAGAACTCTTTGGGCTCATATTCTAATGATTTAGTCTCTGCCCCAATGTGATGATATTGTTAATTTAAAGTTTAAACAACAAAAACACAAATCAGCAATTTTTGAGCAAGTGAGGAAAAATGTTTCCTATTATCTTAAAAAAATTTAAAAAAGTGACTTTTAAAAAAAAACTGATAAAATGGGGGTTTGGCATGAAAATAGCCTACACTGAGGAGCAGGGCACAACCTTGATAGGGAAAAGGAATAAATAGCATAATATTGTGTTTTTTGAGATTTTGTATCTGATCCAGTAATAACAAATTAAATTAATGTTTAATTAACATTAGGGCCAACCGAGAATGGGGCCCTGTAATGGAGTCCACAGTGGGCCAAGGAGCCTAGCGGTTAGCGTTGACTCGGTTGTGGGGCTGCCAATCCACTGGGCTCTGACCCAAGGCCCTCCGAAGGTCAGCAGGTTTTGGTCTCTGTGAGGGGCTCTCTGAGCTGCATTTTCTGGGTCACTTACTTCCACTGCTTCCTTCCCTCAACTTCTGCTCCCAGATATGGGGGAAGGAAAAGGGAAACCAAAACTGCCAGCCACAGCTTGGGCTCTGCACACAGAGCTTTGCACACTCATTCTGGGAGGCTTCTCCAGCCCCTTTTGGCAGGAGCCTTCAAGGTAGGTCTGCACTCCTCCCCCTTCTGAGCTGGGTTGCACCCTTTTCAACCCTGTTGGAACATGCCCTGCCTGGTTGGAGGGGTGGGGCTAGCTGGACCCAATATAGTCCTTTAACCCCTCCCATCCCAGTGTTTGTATACACCATCACAGGCCTCTTTGTGCTAGGCACTGTGCAAAGTGCTTCAATTTGCTGGTCATTAAAAGAAGGTGCCTGCCCAGATGAGCTTACAATCTAAACAGATAAGAGACAAGTTCTATGCTGAGGGCTAATTCTTCCTGTGTGGCCACAGGTTCATTTTTCATGACCACATAGCCAGTTCAGATGATCTGGAGATGTATTTGGAAAAAAAAAAGCATCCTCTGCAGAATACTCATCAGAAAGAGGAACAGTTGACACAAACAGATGACCGAAGTGAGCAACTGAGTTGGGTGGGAGGAAGAAAAGCAAATAATGATTGAGGGGCACCAAATCGTATTTTGGCCTAGTGCATATATGACAGACCCAGGATAGACTATTGACTAGCTGTGTTGCCCCTGCCTTCTAATCTGGGGTGAACTTTACATTGCTTTACTCTTGTCTCTACTCTTGGACTGCTCACAATCAACATCTAGCGTGTAAGTCACTCCCAACTACATCTGTGTACACTTGCAACCTGCCAATCATACCCAGGCTTTTACCAGCCTGAATTATACTGCAGGTTGTCTCCAGCATACTCCCAGTCCCAGATTTTCCCAAGAAATGTACGTCTTGTACTTCCCAGCCGTCTCCTGGACAATACAAGCTCATATAAAGTCTGTCATTTTATTAATAGAAATGATATGTACAAATCCTGTTATCCAAAATGGAATTTCCCTAAAACTTCAGTTCAAACACACTGATTTAGATAAAACAATAAAATCCATTTATTAACTACAAAGAGATTTTAAGTGAATACAAGTAATGAAGCAGAAAGGTCAGAAATGGTTAAAAGATAAAACATAACTAGTGCCTAACTTAACTACATTAAATTCAAAGCAAAGTTTTTCTCACCACATGTTCCCAGTAGTTTTACTGACCAAATTTCATAGACCAGGACCCTTTCTTCTGTCTAATGGCTGTTTCCTTTGTTCCTTCTGGTGCAGTGAATTGATGGACAGAGAGCAAGAAGGAGGGGTCCCTTGGTGTGTTTCATCTTTCTTTTTATAGTCCTCTCCCACCTTTTGAGAAGCATTTCCAGTTGGGATCATGGTGATAGGTAGACTCTGTGGACTTGTCTATTTGCTAAGATCTAGATTCCCTCCCCCCCACCCCCACATCCCTTTCCTGCCAAAGAATAGCCACTTAGCAGGTAATGGCCCATTGATATTGTTTACACCTGGCTGAGGTGTCAGCTTGCCTTCTGTCTCTGAGGAACTGGTTTGGCCACTCCAGACTATGAACATGTTTTAGTAACACCACACAGTAGAATCTTACAACTTTTTTCATATATCTGTGGCAACATTATTTTACCACGGCAATAATGCCCAGCAAATTGAGTTTTCAAATGATATCTCACAAGGCATACTTTGTACAAAGATTACAATAGTGTGCAAGGTGTGAATACAGGGGGACTATCTGTCATAGCATCAACCTGTGTTCTTTTTTTATCTTGTTCCAGCTTCTGGAGTTCTAATTTACTTCTACTATCTTCATCCAAATTCTCTCCAAGTCTAATGCTCTTTCTTGTTCCTATTGCTCCAATTTAAAAGAAACAAAGTAAAGCAACCTTTACAGCCCTGCCCACCCATTTCTGCCACCTGATTGGTTTCCTCCTTGTTTATAATGAGATCCAGCATGTATTTTCTTAAGTAGCCACTACATCAGGGTTCTATGGAGTTTTTCTGGCATTTGCAGTCTTCTCACAACTCCAGTTTATATTGAAAATCATAACACGTTGTAGCACCTCAGATGATTTAGAACAGTGCTTTCTTAGCTCTTGTCCCCATAACGCCCCTACTCTATTTGCACTACATTGATAACCTCTTCATCATCTGGACCCATGGAAAAGAAGCCCTTGAGGAATTCCACCATGATTTCAACAATTTCCATCCCACCATCAACCTCAGCCTAAACCAATCCATACAAGCGGTCCATTTCCTGGACACCACTGTGCTAATAAGTGATGGTCACATAAATACCACCCATACCAGAAACCTACTGACCATTATACTTACCTACATGCCTCCAGCTTCCATCCAGGACACACCACACGATCCATTGTCTACAGCCAAGCTCAAAAATACAACCACATTTGCTCCAATCCCTCAGACAGAGACAAGCATCTACAAGATTTCTATCAAGCATTCTTAAAACTACAATACCCACCTGCTGAAGTGAAAAAACAGATTGATGGAGCCAGAAGAGTCCCAGAAGCCACCTACTACAAGACAGGCCCAACGAAGAAAATAACAGAACGCCACTAGCCGTCACCTTCAGCCCCCAACTAAAACCTCTCCAGCGCATCATCAAAGATCTACAGCCTATCCTGAAAGATGATCCCTCACTCTCACCGATCTTGGGAGACAGACCTGTCCTCGGTTACAGACAGCCTCCCAACCTGAAGCAAATACTCACCAACAACCACACACCACACAACAAAAACACTAACCCAGGAACCTATCCTTGCAACAAAGCCCGATGCCAACTCTGTCCACATATCTATTCAAGTGACATCATCATAGGACCTAATCACAGCAGCCACGCCATCAGGGGCTTGTTCACCTTCACATCTACCAATGTGATATATGCCATCATGTGCTAGCAATGCCCCTCTGCCATGTACATTGGCCAAACTGGGCAGTCTCTATGCAAAACAATAAATGGACACAAATCTGACATCAGGAATCAGAACATTCAAAAACCAGTAGGAGAACACTTCAACCTCTCTGGTCATTCAGTAACAGACTTAAAGGTGGCAATTTTGCAACAGAAAATCTTCAAAAACAGACTCCAGTGAGAAACTGTTGAACTTGAATTAATATGCAAATTAGACACCATCAATTTAGGCTTGAATAGAGACTGGGAATGGCTGAGCCATTACACGCATTGAATCTATTTCCCCATGCTAAGTATTTTCACACCTTTTGTCAAACTACAAAAGTGTTTTCTCTTAATTAATTAGCCTCTTAGAGTTGGTAGGACAATTCCCACCTTTTCATGTTCTCTGTATGTATACATATATCTCCTTACTATATGTTCCATTCTATGCATCCAATGAAGTGGGCTGTAGCCCATGAAAGCTTATACTCAAATAAATGTTAGTCTCTAAGGTGCCATAAGTACTCCTGTTCTTTTTTCAGATGTTAATGTGCAATCAGAGTGTGTGGATATGCATGTATGTGTGCACATTCTACCTGTGTGCAGTCCAGTGAAGAGATTCGTTTTTTAATAGTGAGATTTGTATTTCATCAAATGAGCCATCAACATATTTGACTCATTTTCTGAAAGTGGTAGACTTCGCTTCTGTAGAGGCCTTTGGAACAAATATTTGGACATTCTGATGTGTATCTGTGTCTCTTATTAGTCTCTCTCTCTTGCATATAGCATCTGCAGAGCAATGTTCTATAGATGCAGTTGTGGGTCTGTAAGGCCTTCCTTGTGACATTGTGGATATCATCCAATTCACCTTTGAATCCATATTTGGGGACCTGTCTTTTACTAGCATTAGATAACTAGTAAAGACACAATTCAACACTGCAGTAACAAGACACCAGTATAGGTTTCCTAGTACATTTCCTGTTCAATATGTTGTTTTGCATGTTCTGCAAAGTAAAGTAGCAAAGCCTGTGGAGAAGAGAGAATGCAGAGGAGTTACAAACCAGTCTTAAACATGCTGCTCTTGTGCAGAGTCTGCAATGTTAAAGGGAAAAACAAGCTATGCACATTTTTAATTTGGCAACAGCACTGGAATCCTCATCTCTAGCAGAGCATTCTGAAACAATTTTTAAGTAAACAAAGCCAGCAGCTAAGAAGCTGGAGACTAAAGCAGATTTACAGAATTATCAGATACATAAATGAACAGGGTATGCTGGGGAAGAATCAACATGGCTTTTGTAAAGGAAAACCATGCCTCACCAAACTATTAGCTTTCTATAACGGTGTCAGCAAGCATATGCTCGAGGGTGATCCAGTTGATAGGCAGCAGGTTTAAAACAAACCTAAGGAAGTACTTCTTCACACAACATGCACTCAACCTGTAGAACTCGTTTCTAGAAGAAGTTGTGCAGGTAAAAAGTATATCTGGGTTCAAAAAAATGAGAAGTTCATGAAGGATAGGTCCATCAATGGCTACTAGCCATGGCAGTCAGGGATGCATCTCCATGCTCTAGGTGTCCCTAAACCTCTGATTGTCAGAAACTGGTACTGGATGACAGGGGATGGATCACTCACTAATTGCAATGTTCTGTTCAGTCTATCTAGAGCATCTGTCACTGGCCACTGTCAGAAGACAGAAACTTAAAAATCTTACCCTTAGAACATTTCTGGTTGTGTGAGCCTCACCTCCATGCCTCAGTTAAATTTTTCTCTCTCATCCTTTTTGATGCTGTGTACTCACTTAACATTCGCACCCATGTTGTTTGTACACTGACACGCAAACCAGTGCACCATAGGACTGAGTGAAGTTGTAACCTGTTCCATTTCTCTACTCTGCAAATTAATAACCAGACATTGCTGACAGTTTGAAGTACAAAGCTTATTATCATAGGATTCCCGTGAACATCTTCCACTTACATTGAATTCTTTCCTACAAATGCATTGTAACACCTGTGAAAAGGTCAATGGACAGCACAGAGGGCCCAGCCTGCCTGGAGTCCAAATCCTAGCTCAGTCAGCTGGAGGCCCCACAGCTACCTGCTATTAGGCTTGTCATTTCTCTTGGGAAATACCTTCTGGTGTATCCAGTGTAATTGCTAGCAGGCTGCTGTGTCTCCAGAGGGTGGAGATAGCAGGGCCGCCCAGAGGATTCCGGGGGCCCGGGGTCTTCGGCGGCGGGGGGCCCTTCCGTTCCGGGACCCGCCGCCAAAGTGCCCCAAAGACCCGCGGCGGGAGCCCCCCGCCGCCGAATTACCGCCCGGCGGGACCCGCCGCCCGGCGCAGCCCGGTCTTGGCGGTAATTCGGTGGGGTCCCCGCCGCTGGCCTCGGGCACTTCGTGGCGGGTCCCGGAACAGAAGGCCCCGCCGCCAAGACCGGGCTGCGCGGCAGCGGCGGGTCCCGTCCCGCTCCCCCCCCCCCCCGCCTCTTACCCGAGCGCGTCTCCGGCGGGGCCTGAGCTCCGTCCCGCTCAGAGCCGCGTGGTGAGTGGGCGGGGCTGTGAGCTCCACGCCGAGCGGAGGCAGCTGCCCCGCCCCTTCCCCACGCCACTCTGAGCGGGGCCGGGCTCAGGCCCCGTTGGAGCTCCCAGCCCCGCCCCCTCACCACGCGGCTCGGATCGGGGCGGGGCTCAGGGCCTCGGCCGGAGACTCGGCGCTTGATGCGCTGAGGCTCCAGGAGAGGGGCGGAGGCGGGAGCCTCCGCTCTTCTCTTGGGGGCCCCTGCGGAGCCCGGGGCCAGGGGCAAATTGCCCCCTTTGCCCCCCCCCGGGCGGCCCTGGGAGATAGACACCCACCAGGCAGAAGACTCTTCCTAGAAGACAGCAGAGGTCACAATAAGTATGTATTTTAACAGGGCCAGTGTTAAGCCGATTCCCCCGATTTCCCCGGAATCAGGCCCCACGCCTAAGAGGGGCCCACACCCATGCCTAAGAGAGCCCCGCACCTTAGGTATCTTTTAAATATATTTTTTTTACTCACCTGGCCGGGGGGGGACGGGGTTCCGCTCCGGGTCTTTGATGGTATTTCGGCAGCGGGGTGTGTGTCCCCTCTGGGGCTTCGGTGGCACTTCGGTGGCGGGGTGTCCTTCGGTGCCACAGAAGACCCGGAGTGGACCCCCCACCACCAAAGAGCCACAAAAGCCCCGGACCGCCACCGGGCATTCAAATCGGGGCCCTGCCGTTCATAAAGCTGGCCCCGTATTTTAATACAGGCTCTTAATGCATTGTGAGCTGCTGGAAGCCCAGGTCCTTTTGGTTTCATCTTTATCCCACCCATCATTCAGTGCTGAGGACTGAACTTTGTAGACTCCTTTTCTTACCTGGAGCAACGATTTGCCATCTTGGCTGGCTCATCACACACCACTATAGGCATGCACACTCTAAAACAAGTAATAGCATTCTAATATTCTTAATTCTTTTGTTGCATGGTTTTGCTTATAAAGCACTTCAATTGTCATTCCCAAATCCTTTCACTTTGTGGCACTCCTGCCAATCACCCACTTCCACAAATGAAGCAAATCACCTGCTTGTCGGTGCCTCAGCTTACCTATCTGTAAATTGGGTATAGTAAATGTTCATAGAATCTCATAGAATCTCAGGGTTGGAAGGGACCTCAGGAGGTCATCTAGTCCAACCCCAGTCATGTTGCCCAGTAGAGTACATTTTTAATGATTGGTTTCAGGTTTACAGAGTTGTGGTGGCATAAAAGTGATATAGGGCTAATAAGGTTAAAGTTTAGAGGCACAAATCCAAACAATCTCAGGATCGCTCCCTCTCCCCCAGGATAAATGCAAGACTCAAAGGTCAGAAGGGATCATGATGATCAGCTAGTCTGACTTCCTGAAGAGTGCAGTCTCCAGAATCTCACCCAAGATACATGCTTCAGTCAGCCATGTACAGTAACAACTACAATGTTAAGGGAGGAATGTTCCTGAAAAATGAGACTTTAAGTGAAACAATGTTAAGCGAATCCAATTTCCCCATAAAAATTAATGTAAATAGGGGGAGGGGGGTGTTAGGTTGCAGGGAAATGTTTTTCACCAGACAAAAAGTTTATTTATATATATATATATTACACACACACACACACACACACATATAGATAGATAGATAGATATAGTATGTGTTTAAAAACCAAACAATTTAATACTGGTACACAGCAATGATGATTGTGAAGGTTGGTTGAGGTGGTGAAGTCAGAGGGTGAGATATTTACCAGAGAATGCCTTACTGCTAAATGATGAACTAGCAATCAGCTGAGCCCTCAAGGGTTAACCCATTGTTGTTAATGTAGCCTCACACTCTACAAAGCAGCAGGAATGGAGGGAGGGGAGACAGCATGGCAGACAGAGACACACACCGTGTGTGAGAGAGAGTTGCGCATTGCCCCTTTAAGTACACTGACCCCACTCTAAGTACATTGCCTTTTAAAGTAGATCAGCAAGTTGAGACAGAAGCTGCTGCCAGGAAGCTCCCTCCGTCCTGAGCCCTATCGTGTTGTGTGTCCCCCCCACCCCACTCTATGGAATTGGAAGGAGCATGGGGGAGGGGGACACCCTGACATTAGCCCACCTCATCCCTCCACCCCTGCACAGCAAGCAAGAGGCTCCGGGGAGCAGCTCCAAGGCGGGGAGCAGGAGAAGCACATGGCAGTAGGGGGAGGGACAGCTGAACTGCTGGCAATTGATAGCCTGCTGGGCAGCTGCCACACAGGGAGCTTACGGGAGCGGGAAGCTGATGGGGGGCTGCTGGCCCACCCTGGTTCCAAGCCCCTACCAGCTAGCTCCAATGGGCTGCTGTTCCTCCAAGCAGTGAACAAAGCAGGCGGCTGCCAAACGATGTTATAAGCGAGCATTGTGCAACTTTAAACAAGCATTTTCTCTAATTGATCAGCAATGTAACAATGAAGCGTTAACCGGGATGACTTTAAGTGAGGAGTTACTGTAGTCTGTTTGAAGTATTGGTTTCTATTAGTATTTCCAGGAGTGTTTTTCTGCGGTACCATTTCAGGTTAGGAGAAGTGACCCGTGTCTGACTTGAATCATTCCAAGTGTTTCATAGCCTGCCACTTGACTCTTTCTGATCACAGTTAAACACAAGAGAAAACAATTAATTTACACTGACCAGTTGCCCCAGAATCTTTGGGACAATCGTGGAAGAAATATTCTAAGGGCGCGGTGGACAGTCTGATTCACCATTGCCCCGCGTCTTGCATACTCATTAACACTGCCGCAAAGCAGGTATAAAAAAGTTATGCTACCTAATCAGTGTGGTCACATCTACTTTGCCTCACTTTGGCACAGGTGGAAATTACTACAAAAGGTGAAAGGCAATAGTGATTTGGGCCCCATGTGCCATTGCCAGAGGAACCTTATTCTCCATTGCTCTGCACCTTGTGTAGTGCTTCACCAGTGTAAAAAGTTGTTTAATCAGAATAGTAGTGTTTTACATTCAGTTTGCATAGGTGTGAACAACTCCACAAATTGTAGGGCAACAGAGAATCAGGTCCCTGCTGGTTAGACTCATTCTGTACATACATCCCGTAGAGAGGTGCCACTTGTTTAGGTTTAACAAACAAGGTGATTTTGATGGCTGCCCACTTAAACTTGCAGGGACAAATTCAACCTGTGACAGTACCTCCCATAAGGCTTTATGGAAATATGCTTAGAATGTGTTTTATGCTACATATGCCATGTAACATATCTCCATAAAGGTTATGATCTACTGAATGTATTAATCCTATTTGTATGCATGTATCATTTTTGTATTCGAAGTTATGAATGTTGGCTGTGTACTGGCTTGATTTCTAAATAACCTTAGTAGAGCATTTGGTCAGGTCCTAGAGAAAAGAATGTTGAAATTAAGTACCTAATCAAGAAACACTTAAAGGACAATGGATCTTGGAATGCTCCAATCCACTTAAGAAGTCTACTTGAGGATGTCCATGGTAGCATGTAAACAACTGTAAAAACTGTGAGTCATGCATGGACATGTGATTTGCCCAGGTGACTCCTAAACTCCATCTTGGAGCTGGACTTTGCAGAGGTGTAAGGAGGGGGTCTCCACCCACAAGAAAAAGTCTATTTAAACCCCTGGGAGACCCCTCCATTTTGTCTTCAGCTATCTAAAGAGAGAGCATCTCCACCCGCCAGGATACTTGAAAGAAATTGGAACAAAGGACAATGTGTAAGGGGGTGAGTGATTGCTGGACTCAGGCTAAAAGGAGATTAGCCTGTAAAAGGGAGCATTCTGGAACTGGTGAGGATCTTATCTGTATCTAGTTTGATTAGACATAGATTTGCACATTTTATTTTGCTTGGTGACTTACTTTGTTCTGTCTGTTACTACTTGGAACCACTTAAATCCTACTTTCTGTATTTAATAAAATCACTTTTTACTTATTAATTAACTCAGAGTATGTATTAATACCTGGGGGAGCAAACAACTGTGCATATCTCTCTATCAGTGTTATAGAGGGCAAACAATTTGAGTTTGCCCTGTATAAGCTTGATACAGGGTAAAACAGATTTATTTGGGTTTAGACCCCATTGGGAGTTGGGCATCTGGGTGTTAAAGACAGGAACACTTCTGTTAGCTGCTTTCAGGTGAACTTGCAGCTTTTGGAGCAAGTAATTCAGATCCGGGCTTTGTTGGCGCAGACGGGAGTGTCTGGCTCAGCAAGACAGGGTGCTGGGTTCCCGAGCTGGCAGGGAAAGCAGGAGCAGAGGTAGTCTTGGCACATTGGGTGGCAGCTCCCAAGGGGGGTTCTGTGATCTAACCCGTGACACACCCAGTGGGTGAAGAAAGCAAAACTGTCATGAATACAAGTGTGAATAAACATGTGCAAGACTGTTCACATTGGAAGTGTTCTCGTGATCATTTTGAAAAGCCTTTTGTCTTGTTCACACAGTTGTGAACTGTCAAACAATTCTGAATGTTCATGATTAATTTGTGAACAGAAGGAGAGACTTCTGATTATAAAGCTCAGGTTATCCAATTATGGGACAAAAACAGCACCATATAACTAAAATGAGCAATCACACTGCTGACTACTAACTAGTGAATTACTCATAATCATCAGTTCTTGACTAAGCCATAGACCAACTCTACTTTGGGTGTAGTTCCTAGGGAGCCACTGAGGCCTGCGCACTGTAGCGTGACAAGCGTACGAAAAAGCCAAAGAATCAAATGGATGCTCATGGACTGGACTGAAGCAAACAATCCTCTGACTCTTTTACATGTCACCTATCTTTACTGAATGCTGCAGATAGCTGGAAATCCATCCTCATCATCAGCCTATTGGCCCTAATTTTTTCTGGTGGATGGATGGTGCAATATGGCTGGTAACCATCCTTCATACACTGCTTAATGTCCTGTCTGGACTATCATAGCAGCTGGGCTGCCCTTCCCTCATTCTCACTAACAAGTCAGTGTGTGTATATTCCTGCATTCTTTTATAATTCATCACACAAGTCCTGTGAATAGCATACAGATCATAATTTCTGCAGGCTCTGACACAGAGCAGCTGTGCTCTCTGGTTCTATGATACGGTGGTTCTCTAGTACTTTGCTATATATAGCAGCAGCACTGATTTTTTTAGAATGGTACAAAGGACTGGTAGCCATGATCATCCTCAGTTCCAATTTATGGAAGGGTTGATGGTGCATATGGCTAGTAACCCATCTCTGCTGCATGCAAACAAGCTCCATGATTGCCATGCTATGGCATCTGCCAGGCAAATCAGGAAAAAAAAGCAAAAAAATTGTCACTGAGAGAGGCTTCAGTATTAGCCAACTTTATTTACATTTTTCTTCCCTTCTTCTATCTGTTTTCCAAGATCAGAGAAAGTCTACCCACCCATTCTACTCATTTTTAAAAAACAAAAATAACTTTACTAATGGTCTCAAATGATTGTGGTTATGCTATAAGCAGTTTTGCACGAAACATGTACAATAACATGTTTTTTATAAGGAAAATTTGAGCTTATTCCGATTTGGACATGAATGGGAATCATGGAAGCCCTTTTACGCCAATTGCTATAACTAAACAAGGCACTCACTGTGAAATCAGGTTCTAATAAATTCTCAATTAAAAAGGGGGGAAAAGGGTGAAGCAACAAATCTCTCTGTTCAAAGCCTTCAGCTGATGGTTTGGTGTTCTTTGCAAAATATTATTTTCCCAGGAATGCTTGGCTTGGTATAACAAATGTCTTACGGGGAGTTTGTACTTTGTAACTGAGTTTTACAGCTGAGTCAGCTGAGGCCCAAGGAAGTCATGTGACTTTCCCAAGCCCTGTTTTGCACCTAAAAGTTTTGCCAGCATAGCTATGTTGGTTAGAAGGGGCGGGGAGGGGAACTACACCCCAAAGTGACATAGCTGTGCTGGTAAAAGCTACAGTTTAGGCATTTATACCAGCAGAAAGGTCCTTTTGCCCATGTAGCTTATTTTGTTTGGAGAACTGGTATAAGCTACACCAGCAAAATAACTCTTTCACTGGTATAAGCTGCATCTCCACTAGGAGAGTTTGTAGGTTTATCTATACTGATAGGACTATACAGGCGAACCATTTCTACTGTAGGCAAGGCCCTGTGGTGAATTTCCAAAATTTCATGCTAGAACGCAGAACTCTCTTGGTTCACAGCCTTAATGCTCCATCTGTATATGTGTGGGATCCATAGACAGAAAGCTAGGAATTCTCTTTTCAATCCAGTGGAATTCTATGAAAACTGATGCCCTAAAAACTGCCCTCCCCCACTCCCTCAAAAACAGATGCTACAAGTATTTGTGGGACATTATGTTTCAGCTCTGGCAATTTCCACTTCTAAGAATAAAGTAAAGAATTCATTATTTATCTAAACAAGGCCCTTGTGCTATGGTTCAGTGGTTGCTGGACAGCCGTGTGATCTGTCTTGTGTAATGCCCTCGCCCCCGCCTTTCCCCATTTGGAGAAGAAAAAAAAGGATTGTACTAGCTTGAAACATACTTTTGCAGTTCAATGTTTCCTGTTGTGCACTTTCGTTCTATTATGGTCCATTAGATAAACATGGTGTTCAACAGTCACTCAGTTGTTGATATGTACAGCCACGCTGATAATATGCTCTATGTTTAGAAGGGAATTGGTGCATCACGCAGTATGTGGGATATGTTTGCGTATGTGTGTGTGCTTTTTCCCCAACAAAAGAGGATTTATATCACAAAGTCTGTCTCCTTGCAGGGAGTTCTTTGGGAGTTGTTTTTTATTTTGTGTGTGGGATTTTTTTCCACTTTGCTTTTTAAATCGCTTTTTAAATTGCTTTCTTTGGATTCCTTTTGTAGGCAGCTGGGCAAAAGTGAAGTCAGGTGCAAATCCCAAACCTTCCCTCCTTCCGCAGGAAATTGTAATTTAAGTACCAGAAGGAGGGAGTCTGTTGGTTGAATGCATACCTTTCAAGCACAACCCAGTCTGTCAAAGTTTCTATGTATATAGAGTAGATCAGCTCTTTCAAAAGTAAACTGGTCACATAGAGTGAATCTTTCAAAAGCACCTAAGTGAATTAAGAGCCCAAGTTTCATTTTGAAATGTGACTTAGGCACTTAGGAGGCTAAGGCTCATTGATTTTTCATGACACTTAGAGAAGCTTTAAGTGTCTCTTTTAAAAGTGAGACTTGGACTCCTTACATGCTTTTGAAAATGTTACCTAAAGCCTGCAAGTCATGTTCTATTTAGTGTTGATATAGGCTCTCCAACATTCCGAATGATATAATTAATGCAATATTTACATTATTGTACATAGAAAACCAGTAAGCACAAATTGGAAATATAAATTGGGAGACATAAGGAACTCTTGAAACTTAAGAGGGACTGGCTTTGTTATCAATAAAACCAAGTACTTTCTACTTTATTATACAAAATAGGACACAGAAGAGACAATTAAGCTATCAGAAATAGTGCAAGATGTCCCATTACAAATCAAGAGGAAGACTGAGTTTTTCATCTTGTCCTGTGTCAGGAACAAGGTGTTGTTGTAGCACTGCAGGAACAGCTCATGGAAGAAACTGTGATCAGTCACAATGCTTTCTCTGGCTCCCCCTCAGTACTTCAGGGGGAAAGTGATCTGTGCCAGATGTTTACCAGACAGAGATTCCTCCTTACATTATGCTAGGGCAGCTGAGACAGCACACTTATTGAGAGGTGAGGAGAGAGTGAAGCAGCAGCCACAAGGGCCAGTTTTTACTATGTAGTGAGCACAGAGTGGTGGTGTGTGGATACACCATGCTGGGGGGTGGGGTTAGGGCAGTATTACAGTGCAAGAATATTAAAAAATAACATTTCAGAAATTCATTTGAAAGTGTCCAAAGATGAATTTAAAAGCACTGAAGGTTCATGCTACTACATTGGACAGCAAAGCCACTTAAAACCTTATGGTCTATAAAAATGGATTGACTTGAGTAGGCCTAATGTAGCTGATATGTATCTTCCCACAGTGATAATGGTTTGTGTTATGAGAATGACTGGTGGAAAAAGTGTGTGGAAAAAATAAATAAGGAAGTGTTATTTACTCCTTCTCATAACACAAGAACTAGGGGTCACCAAATGAAATTAATAGGCAGAAGATTTAAAACAAAAAAAGGAAGTATTTTTTCACACATGCAGTTACCTGTCCAACTCCTTGCCAGAGGATGTTGTGAAGGCCAAGACTATAACAGGATTCAAAAAGGAACTAGATAAGTTCATGTAGGATAGGTCCATCAATGGCTATTAGCCAGGATGGGCAGGGATGGTGTCCCTAGCCTCTGTTTGCCAGAAGCTGGGAATGGGCTACAGGAGATAGCTCACTTGATGATTACCTGTTCTGTTCATTCCCTCTGGGGCACCTGGCATTGACCACTGCCAGAAGACAGATGGAAGGCTAAATAGACCTTTGGTTTGACCCAGTATGGCCATTCATATATTATGAGAATGCTGATGGAAAATGAAAATTAGTTTTAAAAAAATCTTTGAAAATTTTGAAGTTGTTTTCATTTTGTAGGGTTGTCAAATTGAACCTATTTTGCTTTCTTTTTCTTTCTCTTTAGACATTCATGGTGTTTTTCAATCAACATTTTAATAGAAATTGTTTTCAAAATAGTTATTTTTGTAGTCTACCAAACACTAGTTTTAAATAACCAACAATTCTGATAAAGATTCCAATAAAATATATTGCAGAAAATGTAGGAAAAATGTCATCAATTTATCTTATATTTTGGCATTAAAGAAATACCTTGGACATTAGAATTGCCTGACATTTTTCAAATGCAAAGTTTGTGTACTAATTCTCTCTTTTTATGAAAAAAAAGTTTAATGTTTAGAAGCGGTTTGTTTCACTGTGGCTGTCTTTTCCACACTTGTTTTGGTCAGCAGAGCATTAATTGAAGTTAAATGCCAGTTGGTGTTTGCCTGAACTACAGCCCATTCTCTTAATGCAGGACTCTCTTCTAAGACTCATAAGATCACTATGTAAGTAATATGCTTTCTTTCTAAACGAAGAATTTGCACATAACTAAGATGTTTGGAATCTGTCCTGTTTGGTTATGTTTCCTGTTAACCTTTTTCCTGCTTTACTGTAAACAGAGCTTGTTTTGCAACCACTTTTGCTTTTAAATGACATGATTTAGAGATTTCTTCTCAATAGAGGAATGTTTTAATGTTGTTCAATTAAAAATAAGGAAAGAGATCAAGCACATAAAGAATGATATTCTGCCCAGGGTCTATCCTGGCTTTCACATAGTTGTTTAGTTACTTCTGTATTTCAGGCATATCACATAAAATGAGTTGTAACAGTTCAGATCTGTATTAACAGGCACAAACATTGCAGACAGTATCTTTTGAGGTACCCTGAGCTAGGCAGGAATTGCACTGTCAATTTTGTGGGAAATTCTGTTATTTCATTTTTTTTTTTGAAATGGAACAAAAAGAAAAAAAAACTTTGAAATTTCTCATGCAAATAAGCCCCCCACGCCCGCAAGTTCATTTTGGGTCAATTGACATGTTTCATTTTGATTCTGACATTTAATTAAAAAAAACCCAACAAATTTCAAAACTAAACATTGTTTTGAAATGAAATATTGAAATGTTCTATTTCAAAAATATACAAATGCTTTTCAGTTTTTTTTCTGAAATAAAATTTTGTTAAAATCCATGTGTTTCTACAAAACATTTGCTTTTAATGAAGTGACATTTTCTGATGGAAAAATGTTCTGTGGAAAATCTCTGACCACCTTTAGTTCTTCCAGAATTTCCCTCATAGGGTATATCTACACTTTGCTCAGGTATGTCTCCTCCAGCTCAAGCTCTGATTGAGCTAGTGCACTAAAAATAGAATGTAGCCATGCCAGTAGGAGGGGCTGGACACCTTGATTATGATCCCATCTTAGCCCTGGTCTACACTCGGGGGCGGATCGACCTAAGTTATGCAACTTCAGTTACGTGAATAAGGTATTTAAATCGACTTACCGTGGTGTCTTCACTGCAGTGAGTCAACTGCTGCCGCTCCCCTGTCGACTCTGCTTGCGCCTCTCACCAAGCTGGAGTACAGGAGTTGATGGGAGAGCACTTGGGGGTCGATTTATCAAGTCTAGACTAGACGCGATACATCAATGCCCACTGGATCGATTGCTACCTGCCAATCCGGCAGGTAGTGAAGATATACCCTGAGATGCTAGGCATATCTGCCACTCCTACCATTGTTGCTATTTTTAGCATGCTAGCTCAGTGAGAGCTAGCCTGGGTACATATCTTCAAGTTGTGAATGACATCCCCATCTTGAAGTGTGTACATATCATTTGTGTCAGAGCTTTGTGTGTGTTTGAGAAATAGTGAGCATGAGGTTTGGCTTTGTTGGCTATGGTAAAATTGCCTACCCATCTCACACACATTCCTTACTATCATGGGGTGCACGGCCAGCCCCTCTTCTTCGGGGCCTGGTTGCCCTCCCACATAAGTCCAGGGAGATTTCAGCTCTGCACAACACTCGTGTCCTTTATTTTTTAAGCATTTTCCCACCACCAGTGTCCAACTATATACAATCGGTCAGTAACCAGCTAGAGGGCTTCCAGCTCCCTCCCTGACTGACCTCTCTGTCTCTCTCTCTCTCTCTCTCTGTCTCTCTCTCTCTCTCTGGCTGCCTCCCTCCTTCTGGCTCCTTCCCAGCCTTTGTAGCTCCTGCCTGTCAGGACATAAGGCTTTTCAACCAGCTCCAATCTGTCCTCCTTGATCGGGGCTGGCATGGCAGGGGCTGATTAGGTGTGTTTGCAGCAGCACCCTGCCACACATACATACTCATATTTATTGCTCACCCAATCTAGTATGGTAGGATTGTACTCATTCTTATTTCTGTTTTGAGATTGCATAAATTCAAGGTTCTTGTGACCATATAAGAATACCCCTCATTAGTTTTCTTGTTTTTCAGGCACATATCCTTCCTGAGGCAGGGGAGGGGGAGGTTAATTACAAATTCAGTTTGAATCATGGCAGTATCTCAGCCACATACACACTTATATCTTCTTATTGCCTAATTCCCACCTGATGAGTTGGTGTTTCTATTACTTAATCCCTTCTCTTCCTGCCAGTGTTGTTTTGTGTGGAATGCTTCTCCCAAGTGTAATTGCCATCAGGAGCTCTCTATTTCTCAAATTCTTTTTTGACCCCCTGTAGTCATTGCAAAATCAGGGGCACAGAGGACAGAATCACATCTTTGAACTACCCATTCTGTAATCCTTAGTGACTGTCAAGCTGAGTGGGATGCCACCACTCCTTGAATGGGTCGCTTGCCTTGTCTTACTGGCAACAGCACATCCTTCTGTAAGAATAATGCACAGCGAAGCTAGATGGAGTCATTCATGCATAGGAAAAGTGCAGTGGTGACAGAAGCAGGAAATCTGTTTGTATTGTGATTGTCTGTATAGGGTTTGTGTACAAGTCCAGTATAATAACAGGGTGACTGTATAAATTTTATTTGCATGTGCAGTTATGGGTGTTGTGGCATTCAGCTCAATATGTTAACATCTTGAAAGGAAAATATGACCCTATTTATACACAGGTAGGTCAGTAAAATGGCATATTAATTCTACTTTGATATTGACACTAGATTTCTTCTAGCCTTTTAGTCAGGGCACTTACAGAAACCGCTTCTAGTTTGATCATAATTTGCACATTATACACATGATAACATTTACTGCATGTATAAAGTATATTTTTATTAAGGCTGCACAGTATGCCAATATGGAGGACTGTAAATGAGAAGAGAGAGGACTGTGGAACACTGGGTGGTATACCAGGAAAGCATGACTTAAAAAATTATGCAAAATGTGTAGAATACAGTTTGCAAGAGATTGTTCCCAAAATTCAAAAGGGAATTTTCACTCATAGCAGGAACACCTTCCATAAGTGCTGCTGAAAATCATAATCTCTTATCAGCTCAGAATACTCATATTACATTTTTGTAGTTTTAGTTGTGTGTAACAAAGGTCTCCCAACAGTGGTTTCCCCAGGAATTGAAATGGGGGGGGGGAGCGTTCAAATTTACGGGGGTGTGTGTGTCTGTCAGGGCTGATGAGATATATAAAAGAGATACGAATAAAGTAAATGTTATGTTAAATTTGCATTATCCTAAGAAAAGGATACACAAAACACATAAGAGGTCTAGATTTCTAAAAATATATAAATTAAAAAAAATGTATTTAATTTAAATTGACTTTTGAAAAGTAAGCCATCATGGGATAAGAGGGAAGTCCTCTTGTGGATCAGTAACTGGTTAAAAGATGGGAAACAAAGGGTAGGAATAAATTATCAGTTTTCAGAGTGCAGAGAGATAATAGTGGTATCCCTGAGGGGTCGGTACTGGGACCATTACTGTTCAACATATTCATAAATGATCTGGAAAAATGGGTAAACAGTGAGGTGGCAAAATTTGCAGATGACACAAAATTATTCAAGATAGTTACCGGTAAGTCCCATGCAGACTGCGGAGAGTTACAAAGGGATCTCACAAAACTGGGTGACTGGGCAACAAAAATGGCAGATGAAATTCAATGTTGATAAATGCAAAGTAATGCACATTGGAAAACAATCTCAACTATACATACAAAATGATGGAGTCTGAATTAGCTGTTACCTCTCAAGAAAGAGATCTTGGAGGCATTGTGGATAGTTCTCTGAAAACATCCACTCAATGTGCAGTGGCAGTCAAAAAAGCAAACAGAATGTTGGGAATCATTAAGAAAGGGATAGATAATAAGACAGAAAATATCATATTGCCTCTCTATAAAGCCATGGTACATGCACACCTTGAATACTATGTGCAGATCTGGTCACCCCATTCCAAAAAAGATATACTGGAATTGGAAAAGGTACAGAGATGGGCAACTAAAATGATTAGGGGTATGAAACAGGAGGAGAAATTAAAATGACTGGGAATTTTCAGCTTAGAAAAGAGATGATTAATGGAGGGTATGATAGAGGTCTATAAAATTTTGACTGGTGTGAAGAAAGTGAATAAGGAAATGCTATTTAATCCTTCACATAACACAAGAACTAGCAGTCACCCAATTAAATGAATAGGCAGCAGGTTTTAAAAAAACAAAAGGAAGTACTTCTTCACACAACATAGAGTCAACCCGTGGAACTCTTTGCCAGGGGATGCTGTTAAGACCAAAACTATTGCAGGATTAAAACAAGAACTAGATAAATTCCTGGAGAATAGGATGGGGAGGGATACAACACCATGCTCTGAGTGTCCCTAGCCTGTTTGCCAGAAGCTGGGAATGGACAACAGGGGATGGATCACTTGATGATTTCCTGTTCTGTTCATTCCCTCTGAAGCACTTGGCCTTGACCACTGTTGGAAGACAGGATACTGGGCTATATGGACCATTGGTCTGACCCAGTATGACCATTCTTATGTAAAAATTAATTATAATAATAAAAATGTTTAGTACAGAAACTCCCCAACATTATGACCTCTCAACATAGCAACAATGTGTGATGTGACAACCTTGGCAAATAATGCATTTTAAAAATCTTGGCCTACTAGGAAACATATTTATATAAGTTTCCATTCCCAGACAGAAATCTAGCATTCTGGAGCAAAGTCACTAAAATATAGTCCAACAAACAAATGTTTAGTTAATGTGCCCCTCACTTTTCCCTCCACCGCACCCCACTCACTGGTGTTGTCCTTGGTCAGTGGAGACTGAGTTCAGACGTGCTTTCACGTGAGTACACCTCCCAGGTGGGGGGCAAGAAGGCACCTTGCTCGTTCCTCCAGCTGCTCACTGTTCACTCTGGCCACGGCTGTTCATTGTGCCACCGTTCACTGTACCACTCTGTTGTCAATGGCCCTGCGCATTCACCTTCTGCTGCCGCCTGCCACTGTGACCTTTGCGAGTCGGTCTCTTGAGGTTCCACTCAGCTCTCAGTGATTTCAGCTGAGCCCTCAGTGGGGGAACCTCGCTGCTAGTGCAGTCTGGGCTGTCTCTTCCACAGAAACACTGGCCCCACAGCAGGACTAAGCACTTAGACCTGATTATCGGTGATTTCAGCTGCAGTGGTCACTTAACAGAACAAAAGACTATCTATGGAAACTAATCAGCTCTGTCTTTAAACAGTGGAGAGGGACAGGTTGCCACCCTCTCTCTTGATGCCCTCAATCAGCACAGGTTAAGTACAGTTCTACTGCCCTTTACTCATACAATAAGAACAACATTTCACCCCCACCCCCACATTCACGTCATTTGTAACCCAACCCCAGCAAAAATCTATCACTCAGGCAACACAGCTAAATACAATCTGGTCCTGAAGCCTTTCCCCCCAGCCCCAGCTCATCACTAGCTCTCAGGGAGAGCTCATTTAGACTTTGCTTACAAATCATCATTTGAAATTATTAAGTTGGCCAACATCACCGAAATGAATGCACTGACATTGTCATAAAAAACAAAAGCTGTACAAGGAAGCTAGTCTATGTTCATACTTTTCAAATCTATTATACTTATTCAGATACACACATTTTATCATACACTGTATATGCTTTTAAAGGGTGTATTGTTTCAATTTCCATTCAAATTTCCAAACAGTCACTACATTGGCATGTAACTAGTTAACAAAACTGGGGAGGGGGGTGTTGTTGGGGAAATGCAGGGGGCGTGTAGGGAAATCACTGTCTCCCAAAGCCCCAGCCTCTTTCCCAGGCCAGCTTCTGTCCCTTTCCTAGTCTCTCCTTCAATAGGGACAACCAGCCATTTGCTCATTCTAGGCTCTTCACAGGAGAGAACCACCACAGGTTTTCCTCCTTAGTCTGCCTTGGATCATAGAATCATAGAATCTCAGGGTTGGAAGGGACCTCAGGAGTCATCTAGTCCAACCCCCTGCTCAAAGCAGGACCAAACCCAACTAAATCATCCCAGCCAGGGCTTTGTCAAGCCTGACCTTAAAAACCTCCAAGGAAGGAGATTCCACCACCTCCCTAGGTAACCCATTCCAGTTCTTCACCACCCTACTAGTGAAAAAGTTTTTCCTAATGTCCAACCTAAATCTCCCCCTCTGCAACTTGAGACCATTACTCCTTGTTCTGTCATCTTCTACCACTGAGAACAGTCTTCCCACCATTGCTTGCTGTGAGCCCTACTTCCATGCACTGGGGGAATTAAAACTCCCAAAATGTCTCTGTTCTGTGCCAAAACTAGGAACAGTGTCTTGCTGGACCCACACACAGACTTAAAAAGCCAGCACTCTCTGTTACACAAGGATATATAGGGAATTTTGGGGGTAGATTCTGTTTTAAAAACAGAGTGTAATGTAAATCAGGAGTAATTTAACTGAAAGCAATAAGTATTGTCAACCCCAAGTGTCCAAAATGATTATTCAGCTCCCCAAAGGTCATGAAACTGGTTTAAAAATCATGAAATTAAAAACCAAAACATTTTAGGTTCTTTTTATTTATCTTTAGGATTTTGTACCAATATGGTGCACTGAGGCCACATTTCAAGCTTTTCTCGGCAACCATGAGAGGTTTGTTAAGTGAAAGCTGAGATTCTCCTGTTATTCTTATGTAACTCCAGGACCTGGGACCTTAAGAAACACACCAGAGTTTACAGCAGCGCAGCTGCACCGATGCGCCACCGTAGCACTGCTGGTGCAGACTCTAAGCTGATGGGAGAGAGCTCTCCCACTGATTTAATTACTCCAGCCCCCAAGAGCGGCGGTACTTATGCTGGTGGAAGAGCTTCTCCTGCCAATATAGCGCCGTCCACACCTGCGCTCAGGTTGGAGTAACTTACGTTGCTTAGGGTGTGGCTTATTCACAACCCATGTACGACATAAATTATACCTCAGTAAGTGGTAGTGTGTACATAGCTGGAGTCACAGAACCTATTCCATCTCAGGGAGCACAAAGCAGTTGTGGATTTCCCTGATGCAGAGGAATTCCACATGGGGAAGATACCTGCCTTTTCCACAGCTCATAGAGCCCCTTTGCCCTATCATAGAAAGCATATCAGGGTGGAAGGGAGCTCGTTGGAGCTGGGAGGGGGTGGCAGGAGAATGCTGCACTTCAACAGTCCTCACAAGCCAGCAGAAGTTAGTAGCATTTAGGATTAGTGCAATTGAAGAGTTTATATAATCTTTTTTGTTTGCCCATTTTTCAGTTTGCATTCACAGCCTATAAGAATGTGGTGCATTTTTTTTACATTTTCACAAATGTCTGTGCTTAAGCGGATATAATAGTCTCCTTCACACCTTTAAATAATTCTTGCCTTTCTTGTAGTATTATAAAGGAAATGAATTCATAAATAACTGTTCTCGTTTACACCGGAGGTGGTCCCAGTTAACTATACGGAGATCAATGCAGACAGATAGTAAGAGCAGACTTAGGAGTGGAGTAAAGATTCCAAGATTTGGCCTAAAAAGAATTTATCCTGACTAAGGACTTCAGTATTGTCAAATACTATTCTTCTAACTATTCAATTAATTTTGCCATTTTTTGTCAAACAATACATTTGACAAATCAATTATTCTGGTATTTAACCAGCTCTTATAACTGATCTAATTCTAGTCACCAAGTACGTTATTTGACATGGAAACAACATTTGTCAAACAAATGTATTTGATTAATTTCTCTGGTATTCAACCAGCTCTCCATTTGGCTCACAGATTTACATGTCAAGCTTTCATTCATTCATTCATTCATTCATTCCTTTCATTCAACCCCAAACAAAAAGAAAAATGTATTTCCATCAATTCAACATTTCCCAGGATAAGGTAAGGGTAGGGAAAATAGACAAGGAGAGGAAAGAACAAGAAGTTCTTATCTCACACTTGAGCAAATCTCTTTTCAAGGACAGCAACATCTTAAATGTATGTAAAAATGAAGTATAACTGTGACCTGATCAGCATTTCACAGAGCCCTTTAAAGATGGGGAATTTAAGTCTTTAAAAAGAGCATTAGCTTCATTATTATTTATTAGTATTAATTTATATTACTGCAGCTCTCAGGATCAGGATCCCACTCTGCCTGAAAGGTGTACAAAAATGGGAGGCAGTCAGCTGACAGTTTAAGAATTCTGTCACTGGAATGAAAGCAAATTTCTCTTCCTTATCTCCCATTTATATGGGCCAGAGGGAAAAAGGCTCTCCACTTAACCTTGTTCAGAACTCCCCCCCATCAAGATTCCTAACTGTTAACTTTACAACAAACCGTCATGGAAAGTGCACTCCAATGGTCTGTGTGCACATATTTGACTTCCTAGTCAGACAGCTGACAGATCATCTGCATTTCTCTCCAATTCCAGAAGAAGCTCTAACTATTAAAGCCCCTAACTAGATGATTGAAAGACCATATCAGTTAGATCTAGTTCTCAACAATGCCTTTTAAAAGGGGTTAAAGAAACCCAGACTGCCTAAATCCTCAGAAAATGCTGAACAAAGTATCCATCCGTAGGAAGGAGACACCTATAGGGTATGTATTGGCTCACAATCTTTTAAAAGAGGAACAAGTAACATGTTGTTCATGTTGTTTATAGCTACTACCCTTGAATGCAGCCCTCCCACAGTGATGGCTGCTCTCAGAGGAAGAGAATTGCAAGAGTGTATTTAGATGTTAGTGATCAGATTCCATCACTCTAGTTCACTGTACAATCCAACATTGTGCTAATTGTTTTTTCTGTAAAAATGTTAAACGTAGTCACTGTGTATGTGTAAGCTCTTTCTATTCAACCAGGAATGTAAACATTAAATAATTCGCGCCAAATATATTTTGTAAAGAAGTTGGCCATCAAGTACAGTAGTTACAAGCATAGTTTTTATCATTGCTTTCAGACACAGAGCATTGACTTATGTAGCTTGTACGACATTACATGATGTCATACCAAGTAATTGCATGATATGATCTAGTATCACAAAAAATATCATCTCAGGATAGTCTAAGAATGAAACGATGTATCTATTGTAATGGGTGGTGGCTTTTTATTAATGGATCATCTTTTCTGAAGGTTCAGAAAAGTCTCTTTCTGCAACTCATTTTCAATGTTTTTTTTACATATATGGCCCCCATTACCGTAATTTCTGAGCACTTCACACCCTTTAATACATTTATTCTCACAATATCCCTGTGAAGTAAAGAAGTATCATCCTACTTTAGATATGGAGAATGGAGGCCCAGAGAACTAAGTGACGTACTGAAGGTCACACAAGAGGTCTATGGCAGATTAGAGCTCAGGTCACCCAAAGTTAGGTTAGTGCCCGAACTACTGGACTATTCTTCTTCTGAAATGTAAAATTAAATACAGCAGATATACTCTCTGCTTCCTGTTATGTCTTACAAGAGGAGAAGGGTTCATTATGCAGTAAAATAGGATGGCTTTGTTCCTATCTCAATAAAATATTTTCTCTATAAGCTTGACTACATGGGGAAATTCATTCCTTGTCATTTTTGTTCTCTCGCTTCTTCCTAATGTACCTATCTAATGCTCCTCCACTTCTATATCTCATTGCACAGATCTTGATTGGACAATCACTTTTGCTACTCCATAATACAAAATAGTGCAAAGCCATGCTTGTCCTTCTCATAAGACTGTGGGTGGGTTTTCACTGGAAGTGCTATCATTTTTCTTTTTGTTATTGTTTTTATTTATATTTATATTTATATTTGGCTTGTATTTATGCTTAGGACTGAATAAGAATCTGGCCCAATGCTTCTATCTACAAATCCTTATTTCAAAAAAGGGCCAGATTTAGGCGAGTGAACTTGATTGAAGGGCAAATGATTTGAATATTTGAACTTGCATATGACACAACTTTGGGCTTGGCTACACTGGAGAGTTGCAGCGCTGGTGGAGGCTTTACAGCGCTGCAACTTAGTAACTGTCCACACCTGCAAGGCACATCCAGCGCTGCAACTCCCTGGCTGCAGCGCTGGCTGTACACCTGGTCTGCTTGGGGTATAACGAGTGCAGTGCTGGTGATGCAGCGCTGCTCGTCAAGTGTGGCCACACACCAGCGCTGTATTGGCCTCCAGGGTATTAGGAGATATCCCAGAATGCTTTTAACTAAATTACTCTCTTTGTTTTGTTATGATGCCTCTCTTTGTTTTGTTGTGAACTCGGGGCTCTGGGAGTTGCTTATCTAAAAAACAAACACAGCTCTTGTTTGCTGTGAATGAGGCAGGCAGGGGGATGAATGTCTACAGCTAGTGTTTGCTTGAGGAGAGAAACAGCGGGGGGAGGGGGAGAAAAGGAGTCCGTTGGAGCAGCTGCTTATCTGGTCTGCAGGCTATTTGCAGTTAAGAGTGAATGAGGGGTTGAGGAAATGTTCAGATTTTGCAAGGCAGGGAGCTGACACAGAATTTGCAAGGCAGGCTTTGCAAGGCAGGGAGCTGACACACAGTGTCGGCTCCAAAAATCCACTCTCTCTCTCTCCCTTGCTCCTTGTCACACTCCACCCCCCCCCTCTTTTGAAAAGCACGTTGCTGCCACTTGAACGCTGGGATAGCTGCCCATAATGCACCACTCCCAACAGCGCTGCAAATGCTGCAAATGTGGCCACACTGCAGCGCTGGTAGCTGTGAGTGTGGCCACATACCAGCGCTTTCCCTACACAGCTGTACGAAGACAGCTGTAACTCCCAGCGCTGTACAGCTGTAAGTGTAGCCATACCCTTTGTTTCCCACTGTTAAGTGCTTTATCACTTTTTAAAAAACAGTATATAAAAGCTCAGCTGCACTAGGGCATTTTAATGTGTTTAAACATACTTAATAACTGAGTTAGCTGATATGATGCCGCCCACAACTTTGCAGTCCATACAGACGAAGAAGTCACGTTTAGTTTTGACCTCTAGCAGATGTGGTTATACTGTGGTCCCAGTCGGGCTTCTTCATGGCTACCTGACATATTGCTGAACACAACTATTTTCCCAGCTAGACCCCACTCCAAAATCACAGCTAACTCAATAGTTAAAATGGTGTTTAAAGGTGATAAAATGCCCTTATATAGACAAGTTCTTAGGGGTTTCCTCTCATAAATTATATTCCCCTCCCGTTAAAAAAAAAAGAGAGAGAGAGAGAGAGAGAGCGAGCTCTGGACAGTTCTGATGCTGAGCAATGAGAGGTGAAGAGAAAGGGCAGGAATATGTAACTACAAATCACAAACTGTTGCTTCATTCTGAGAAAAGCAGCTGTTCTTTAATATTCTCTTAAAAATATTTAACTTGTGTTAAAAAATAATGCAGCTTTCCCTCCCCTCTTTCTTTAAGAACGCTTCATTTCAATTTTAAATGAGTCCTTGGAGAAAACAAAATCTGGAATTCATGAAAGTGAGAGGGAACTTAGCTGCTGTCCTTCAGCTTCCACATTAAAACAGGAGTGATATGCCCTGAAGGAGGCTGACTCAATGTTTTTCTGAGCCATCAAGATGCATTAGAAATCCTGATGTTGTTTTTCCTCAAGAAAGAAAAAACAACTTCCATCAGGTGACAGGAGATGACTTTGGATCTGTCTACGCTGTACACTAAGCTCAGGCTCTGACTCAGTTTTGAGCCCAAGTCCTCCTTCCGTCCACACACAAATCAGTCTGACTCGGGTCAGCAAGCACTCAGGACCTGGATCCTAACACCTTGCTTTGGGGCAGGGGAACGGGTGTCAGAGCCCATGTCCTGATGAGACTGGGGCCCAGTCCCTGTAATTTTACAGTGTGGACACAGCTCAAGCTGCAGACCTGAGTCAGATGGTCTGTGTAGTGCAGGATGGATGCATTAGCATGGCTGTGAATCCCTGGTCCTGCAATTGTAAGCCCAGTTTTACCATGCAGTGTGGACGCTCAAGTGCTGGCTTGGAAATCCTGAGTGCACAAGCCTGGATCCCACAGATCCAGGTTTATAGTTCAGTGTAGATACCTGCACAGTGGCCTGATTTGTGACTGATTTGAGATGATGGTCCCCCCGTACCTCCCCTAAATGTTGTTGCTGATATATAGTATTGGATGTTGATATGACTGTTAGAAAGCAGATAAGTCCAATGAATATTGTTTGCCATGTGATTTCCTGGTTGCTATAATATAATAATACCAGGGTTGTTCAAGTCAAATGTGAGGGATATTTTAGCTGTGTTTTAAGTAGGGCAGAATAACTGTAAACTTGTCATTAAGAGTGGTAGCTAAAGGCTACTATTTATTGCTAGTCACAGATAGCTTTGGCTGTATTTGCTAGTAAATTCCACTCTTGCCATCTATGCACCATTGCTATCCTTCTCTTTCTGGCAGCCTGCTTAGGACAGTGGATCAGCTGAATATCTTAAATTCACTGTTGAATCCTGGCATTATTATATACTGAGTGTGCAGCCAATTCAGGGGTCCCTGGTATTGCTCCAGCAGCTTAACAGATGGATCTCCAGTAAGTCTTCTCTCAAACTCTCTGTTAAATATTCATAGAGCCAGCATACAGATAGGCACAAGCATGCCCTGGGAGGTGGCAGCGAGGGTCTCTGAACTGGGGAGGATGTCAAATTGGCCAGTGGAAATCTGAGGGCAGGAATGTTTTCTGCAAGAATCTATCCTTGAATGTTGAACATAGAGTGACAGCCATATGTGCAACTGTGCCGGTGAATATGTCTGCAGTGCATGCTCATATAATCTATTAATAGGCATGTGGCATACAGAATGTTAATGTGGGGAAACAGTGACTGAAATGATAAGGAAATACGTTGGACTAAGTTTAAGCATGACTTTTAAAAATAAATTTTAAAACCCTTTATTTTAGTTCACTATAAAGTTGAAGGAAAGAAAACAATAAACCAATGCCTTTCTTAAAATACTAGATACAATAAGCCTTCTATTTTCAGAATGTATTGCAAATATTAGTAAACTTTTCTTAATGAATACCCTTTGAATCCTCAGTTTTTATTGGACACCTAGCACAAAGTTAATTGTTTTCTTTCAATATTTCTTGGCCCCATGTTTGGAACATCAGACAAATATTTGGGGTAATCTCTTGGGGTATCAGGATGTATATATGTGTACAGGGTTGCCTTTTTTTGCTGTATTGTAGATCTCCACCCCAGATTTTTTTCCCACTTGCTGTGTCGAAAGATGCTCTTGGGATATACCCAAGTTTGGCCAAGATGAAGAGAAGTTTAAGAAAGTCATCCTCTCTCTCGCAACAGCGAAACGAGCAGGCTTATCACTAGGTCTCATAAAAACTCTTCTGAAGAGTAATTTTTGCACCCTCATCAGGTTGCATCAAGCATGATTTTTTAAAAAAAAAAATCCATTTTCCTAGGGGAGGATATACCTGACTATTTTGAAAGGACTTGCCCTCAAACCATTTGACCATTCTGTTATACTATCATTATACAGTATATTCTTCTGGAACAAAGGACAAATATTTCAAATACACTTAATACAAGTCTCTTTGCCATGTGTTGTAAGGGAATTGTTTATTTTTTACATGGGAAAATAAATGAACAGATCCTTCACTTTCTACTGCTCTTCTATGAAAGAATTAAAGTTGCATGGATTTATTTTTAGAGTATGTTGCAAGCTAGAACTGTGGATGCTTTTCCTGTTTATAGCTTCTACTAAAACTGAATGTGTTGTATTGGGGAAGTAGATGTTTCTGAGTATGGCACACGATGAACTAGCCAAATGTATTGTCACATGACCCATGAAGTATTAGGTGTATTCATGAATGAAATAACAAGTACCATTAGTAAATCCTGACACTCCTGAAATGATCAGAAAAAGGTGCTGTTACCTATTTCCAAACTCTCAGACGTAGTGCAGTCCTTGGATGATTGTGCAAACATTTTAAGCTGCTCTGAATGGCACTCAGATATGATAGATATTTGTCGGAGCATGAATAGTTAGGCAGCCTCTCTCTGCATCAGACCGTAGGCTTCTACTAATGTAATATCACATAATAAGCTACCAGAAAAACAAATTTATTGTTGGATGCAACTCTCCACTTAGTCTGGGCACAGACCAAGATGATCCCTTCTCATTGCACACGTTGAACCAGAATTTTTAAAGTGCTTGTGTGTGAATTATGGGCACGAAATACCTGACCCAGCAAACACATAGGGGTAGTGCCACACCCAAATGTGCATGTGAACTGGGTGTTGTGCATGTAACTCTGGAGAGTGCAAAAGAATATGCTTAAAAAATAGGCCTGTGCTTATTGTGAATGTGTTTTAACTCTTTGAGCATTACTGCTCCTTCTGCAATAAGCTGAAATGGGGAAGAGGGGAGAGTTTAAAAAAAAGCAAGTATGTAAAAACACATTTTCTTTTTGTCCTTCTGAGTGAGTTTGTGCTGCTGATTGTTCAGACTTCCTTTGGAACTCACATGGCTAGAAAGCAGAAATGAGTGGAGGCTGGCTTAAGGAATGGCCAGGCAACTGGTCTTTGTGTTTAATAGGTGTGATTTAATTGGATCTATAATTTCAAGGGTTTTCATTATTGCTTAGGGAGAGAATGTTAAAAAATACCATTATTGGTTGAATTTGTCATGTCAGAGCATATGAATAAGTGGTATTTTTCATGTCTTGCATCTAATGATTAGAGAAGGGAACCAGGAGTCATTGCTTGGTTTTGTTCCTGATTCTCTACGACCTTGACCATTTCTTAACTTTTCTGTGCCTCAGTTTGCCCATCTGTCACAATCATTTTTGCTGGAATGCCCTCTATCCATCTGCAAAGAACAGATCTATTTGTAAATTAGTCTCAGGGCTTGGCTACACTTATGGTTTGCAGCGCTGGTAGTTTGCAGCGCTGGTCATCCAGCTGTGTAGGAGCAGCGCTGGTGTGTGGCCACACTCACAGCTACCAGCACTGGTGTGTGGCCACATTTGCAACATTTGCAGCGCTGTTGGGAGTGCTGCATTATGGGCAGCTATCCCAGCATTCAAGTGGCAACAACGTGCTTTTCAAAAGAGGGGGGTGGAGGGTGGTGTACTGTGACAGGGAGCGGGCAAGAGAGAGAGAGTGGATTTTTGGAGCCAACACTGTGTGTTAGTTTCCTGGATTGAAAAATCACAAAATGTTCACGAGCCCTTAGTCTTAACTCTTTAATTGCAAACAGCCTGCCTCCAACACGGACTCCCCGCTGTTTCACTCACTCCCTGTGGTGTACTGTGACAGGGAGCGGGGAAGAGAGAGTGAGTGGATTTTTGGAGCCAACAGTTTAGCTTCCTGGATTGAAAAATCACAAAATGTTCACGAACACTTAGTCTTAATTGCAAACAGCCTGCCTCCAAGGCTGTTTCTCTGTCAAGCAAACATTCACTCCCTGCCTCTCATTTGATCGTTCACAGCCAGGTACAGATAGCTCCTGTTTGCTGTGATCAGTGTTTGTTTTTTAGATAAGCAGTTCAACGGAGCTCTGATCGGAGTTCACAACAAAACAAAGAGAGGCTGCATAACAAAACAAAGAGAGTAATTTAGTTAAAAGCTTTCTGGGATATCTCCTTATTCCCTGGAGGCCAATAAAAGCGCTGGTGTGTGTCCACACTTGATGAGCAGCGCTGGATCACCAGCGCTGCAATTGCTACACCCCAACCTGGCCAGGTGTACAGCCAGCGCTGCAGCCAGGGAGTTGCAGCGCTGGATGTGCCTTGCAGGTGTGGACGGTTACTAATTGCAGTGCTGGAAAGCCTCTACCAGCGCTGCAACTTGCAAGTGTAGCCAAGCCCTCAGTCATGGGTTTGAAAATGGCTTTGTCCCTTATATGCTAGTAATAAAGGGCCTAACTTTCAGAAGTGTTGAACACCTGCAATTGCAAATAGGGTGACCAGACAGCAAATGTGAAAAATCAGGACAGGGTGGGGAGTAATAGGATATATAAGAAAAAGACCCAAAAATCAGGACTGTCCCTATGAAATCGGGACATCTGGTTACTCTAATTGCAAATAAAGTTTATGGGAACTTCATGTGCTTAGCATCCCTAAAAATCAAGCCCTAAACCACTTTCAACACTGGTTAAGGGAGAAGAACTGGTAATTTTTTAGTGTAAATGGACCCTAGAAGTAAGAACCAATTTCCCACTGATCCACATTATCTTCCTTCTGGCTGGATTTGATATAAGGCATTTGTTTGTTGTCATAGGTATTTCTGGCACCTCTCAGTAATTGTATCAACCACCTCTCACCAGAAGTACCAGTAATGTTTCAGTTATAGCATGGTGGGAAACTACTCTTCTGTTCTGGGAAAATATTTGAGAATTTCAAAAACGTTCTCATCCCAGATCAAGACAAAAAGTTGAAATCTTGAAAATCTTCATGAAGTGACAAACTGAAAATAATTTGGCTTGAGAAAATGCAAATGTTTTGTTTGTTAATCAAATCATATATTGTTTAGTTTTTGACCCTTTAATGTTAATTTTTACTATAATTAGCCTCAATTTCAAAATGAGAATGTTTTGAATCAGGATGCGCAAATTTTTCATTTTAAAAATGTTCCATTTTGACACTTTTGAAATTGTTCAACATTTTTTCAAGTTGAGAAATTTATTAGAATTGATCCATTCTCACCAACAGCTTAGTTTTCAATGCCTAGGTAAAAAATTCCCAGCCAGCTGTAGTTTCAGTACCGCTTTATTGACATTTGACATAATTATATTAGTTTAGTGTATAGAAAAAATGAAAGGTGTACAGCAAAAGATGTGGAGTTTATAGCAGGTTCAGATAAGCATTCAAAGGTTCTCATTTTCCGCTCTTGCAGGAACTGTTACAAAAATTGCCTGTCTTGTAATATTGTGGTACATCTCTTTCTAGCTCTCCACCAAACTAGAAATTTAAGAGGTGTATGTGTGTAAAGAAAAAAAGGGAAGGGAGGGGAGAAGAAAATTAACTTTTTTATAAAGCTCTAAGAAGCTTAGGTATAGGTTTGAGTTCTGGGAGAAGGTTAGGGTCAGTTGTTAATTTATCTGAACCCATTTTGGCCCTCCTTACATTATACTGTCTCAACAATAACCAAAAATATTAGTGTTTGAGTAGCGTGAAACATAACACAGTCACTAGCACCTTGGTAAAGAGAGGTGTGGGGGATGAACACGTAATCGTTAAGATGCCATGTTTTAAAATACCCATAAGCATCAGAATTGGATGCTTATGTCAGTTCTCCCTGAAAGAGATACAGCCTCAAGTCACAGTGGACTTAGGAAGATTATTCACATTCCAGACAGGAAAACTATTTTGGTCCTTCTGAGGAACACACAGTTAGTGGTCAAATGGCAATACTGAACATATGTTTCCAGATGCAAAGAAAAGTGCTATTGTTCTTTTCTTCACGCCCTTGTGCTTTGCTAAATAGCATACTGCACTGCTGTAAAATAGCTTTCATTGTTATCTTTTCAAAGGAATTAGTCTCATCTTTCACATTTCTTGGTTTTCCTTTTGGTATAGATGGCTTGTTATTTTCTTCAGTCTAATTCTTACAGCTCAACAGGATCAGCAGGTTTGGCTGAGCTTTGTATCTTTTCAGAGAGCTCATCAATAGTTTATATAATGCTGTGTCAGGGCTTGGGTTCACACAGCTGGGCAGGAACTTGGCAAGAGCCCCAAGTACAGCAGAGAAGCCTTCTTGAGGGTTTTAGCTTCATTTAGAGAGTTTCTTCCCCTGGAGAAACCAAAACAAAACAAATCTGGTGAGAAGGCTTGCTGGCAGCTGGTGTGCTGTGACTGATGCTGCTTGTGCTTATCATAGTTGTCTCGCTATTACCTTGTGCTCCACCCGTCAGTTACACTGTCAGATCTTTGGGGGTGGGACCATCTTCTTACTATGTGCGTACAGCACCTGGCACAATGGGGTCCTACTCCCTGAACTATCCTAACACAAATAATAAAACCATTTAAGTCTTTGGCCACACCACCTTCAAGCAGCCTAAAAATCTTTAAATACTAACTAGTGCAGGTGAAAGTATTCATTGTGAATAGTTCATCTCTCAGATTAAGCCGTTGCTTCTGTTTGTGAATTATCCATGACCAGACTTTGATTTCTAAAGATGCCTTAATTATTAAAAATTCTTCAACACACAATTTGTGTGACATTTTTTTAGCTTGTTTACTTCATCTCTAAGTGGTGTATGATTGTCATGGTATTTTTCATGCTCCTTCTTGGATAACTGAAACTTTTTAGAACAGAAAATAACGAACAGTGAGTACCCTTGTTCACATGCAAATAGAGACATTCACATGCAGGATAGCCATTCTCCAATATTCATGTTCACAAACATGTTTTCACACACATACTGAAAAAAGGAGCATGACCATAGCTAAAACAAACAGCTGTTCAGAATTCAAATGAATATTTGTGAAGACTGCTTTGCAGTATTTGTACAGCTCCAGTCCAAACAACCAAATGCTGTATAAACACCCCAAACAAAACAATATATACAGAGATGCTCTTAAGACTCTAGAGCTCCCTGTCCTGTTTCTAGGCTGCACATGTCTGTTCCCTCCCTGAAAGCAGCCCACCCCCTTTTTAATGCTCCTAGTTTAACTAGGTTCAGCTGCAGCTGGTTGTCTCAGGAGCACTTAAAAACCTACTGTGGCATGTTTTTAGCATATAATGTTTTGTTTAAGCAGAAAAAAAACTCTATTGCAGCTAAGAGTGTTTCTTCAAGATCTAACTCTTATATATACACACACACACACAATTTGCAGAACTATCTGTAATATCACCATCTGGTGGCTCCTAGTATCACACCAAAGGTATTCCTCAATTTCACTCTGTAATGAAGGCATTTCCAAGTGGGACTCTGAACACCACTCCTAAGATTTAACCTTTATTAGGTTTCCTTTGATGTGCATCCCCTACAAAAGGGAAGCCATGTCCAGTCAAGGCAGTAGGCCATGACTTTGTTTGTGTGAGTTTATGCTATGGTAAATCTCAAGTCCCTAATCTTTTTTTAATTTGCATTGTTGCTGAAATGGCTTCACAGGCCATCACCTAAGGATGGATATCCTTAGGCCTCCTGGAGGAGACTGAAGTAATGACCTGACCCAGCATGGTATGATGCCTTGGGTGGGTAGACTGGCAGAATTACTTACCTCCGATTGGGCTCTTTAAAGTCCCAATCTTGTACATCTGGGAACAGTCTCTAAAATGATCATGTGACATGAAGACTGCAGGACTAGGGCCTAAGACCTTCATACCTTGATAGGAAATCTTCAAAAGAAGGGAGGGAGTTGTCCAAGGATTCCAGGGAAATGTGATTTTTCCCTTTCCCTGACCAGGATGTGCTTCCTGCTGATGGAGGGGAATGGCAGATATCTGGGAGGAGGACTGGACCTCTGTAGTGGAACTGTTGTCAGAGATGAGCTGCTTGAATTGGAGTTGATATCCATCTCTACCATTGGAGATATGAGTCATTACATCCCCTTGGCTCTTTAGCTCAAGCTGTAACAGCTCCTGTCCTATGTAGATTGGCACAGAGGGGGACGGCTAACGCCCACTCACCTGTGGGTTACACACACGTTAAGAAGTCTTGGAAGGCAGGTGCTTCCTTCACACTGTCAGAACTAAGTTTTTAAGACTGGCTGTGGCAGACGACACTGCTGCAATGGGTGTCTATCAAGGGAGCAGGAACCCTTCTATGTGTTCTGTCAGGTGAATATATAGTTTCTGGTATGTTACTGGGAGGACACCTCAGTTGAGGCATTGCTTGATCTAATGTTGTTTCAAAGGTGCAAGTGAGTACCCATTTGTAGTGGAATATTGTGGCATTGTTCCTGATACATCAATGTCTTTGCGACCAGCTGAGTCTCTTCTTTTAACAATCTCAAGATATAAGATTACACCTTTACCCCGATATAACGTGACCCGATATAACACAAATTTGGATATAATGCGATAAAGCAGAGCTCCGGGGGGACGGGGCTACGCACTCCAGCAGATCAAAGCCAGTTAGATATAACGCGGTTTCACCTATAATGCAGTAAGATTTTTGGCTCCCAAGGACAGCGTTATATTGGGGTAGAGATGTATTTGGAAATTTCAGTCTCATCATTAAACAGCAAACAATGGGCACATTATTTTTCATGAGACTATTTAGAACACACTATGGTGTACTGTAGATCCACAGTAAGCCACTTGGATGCTACTGTTAATATGTTAATCTGTATCACAGCATAATGGCATCGACTGAGTTATTACAATCCATGCTGTAAATATGCATTATAAATATTAGTCAAACATTTAGAGATTGCCTCTTGCCTGATATCGTTTCATGGCAGTTCTGATCATCTGAGGCACTTGAACTAGCAGATTTAAATGAGAGTTGCTGTCAGGTTCTTGTAATTGAAAGGACTGCAGCTCTACAACATACTCCCATACATAAGAGCAGCCATACTGGGTCAGACCATAGGTCCATCTAGCCCAGCATCCTGTCTTCCGACAGTGGCCAATGCCAGGTGCCCCAGAGGGAATGAACAGAATGGATAATCATCAAGTGATCCATCCCCTGTCGCCCCTTTGGTCTGATGGAACCTGGATGTAATGGCCTTCAGTGCATACCTTAAGGTTTACCTTTTTCCTTAGCCTTTCCTTGATGAAGTGGGTTAAAATAGAGTAAGAGCTGGCTATGGGGGTAGAATATTGTGTATAATAGATTGAAAGAATGTAAGTATCAATGTTGATCCAAGATAAAGCTCTGCGCATATATAAGCATCTGTAGTTGTAGATAGGCTTTTCTTCTATTGGAATAAATAAATGAAACCAGGCTAAATCTTACTGGGTTTAATGATATAGTGTTAGTTCAGAAGTAGAACTGTACAGTTGCAAATTTGCATTGAGAAACCTGAGCCATGCAAAATAAATATATAAAGTTAGGCAATATAAAATCTGCAGTAATTCCCAGGTTCTTCACTAATCTGATGGCAATTCCCAAAACTACTGTGAAATTCATGTTAATGTTCTCAAAACCTATGCACATTTTGAAATTTCTACGAGACTATGTACTCTAATTTTTCTCTGAAGTACTTTGCATCAGCAAAATCAACTTCCTGGATTGATGCGAATTGGAATGGATGCATTTGCTAAGATTAAGAAGGTGTTGGGTTTTTTTTAACCAGAATAAAACTACTTTTTGTAGAGAAGAAAGCCAAAAGAATACAAGGCTCATTAACATTTTATAAGTACAGCAAAACCTTTTTGTTTTCACAGCCTAGCAAATGATTTTTTTTTTTTGGTTAATTTGACTAGCTGTAACCTGAAGAAGCCTTTGAATACATCTGACCATGGCATAATTTGTTTTCTACCAACGGAGGAGTTTTATGTTCAACTAATCATAGAATCATAGAATCCAAGATCAGAAGGGACCATTATGATCATCTAGTCTGACCTCCTGCAAGATGCAGGCCACATAAGCCGATCCACCCACTCCTGAATTAATTCTCTCCCTTGACTCTTCTGTTGAATGCTCCAAATCATGATTTAAAGACTTCAAGTAGCAGATAATCCACCAGCAAGCGACCCCTGCCCCATGCTTTGGAGGAAGGCGAAAAACCTCCAGGGCCACTGCCAATCTACCCTGGAGGAAAATTCCTTCCCGACCCCAAATATGGCGATCAGCTGAACCCCGAGCATGTGGGCAAGACTCTCCAGCCAGACCCTCTGGAAAAGGCTAACAATATCCCAACATTGACCCTTTGTACTAATTACCAGTGTGGCACGTTATTGACCTATTGACTAAACCCGTTATCCTATCATACCATCCCGTCCATAAACTTATCCAGCTTAATCTTAAAGTCATGGAGGTCCTTCGCCCCCACTGTTTCCCTCGGTAGGCTGTTCCAGAATTGCACTCCTCTGATGGTTAGAAACCTTCGTCTAATTTCAAGCCTAAATTTCCTGACTGACAATTTATATCCGTTTGTCCTCGTGTCCACATTAGCACTGAGCTGAAATAATTCCTCTCCTTCCCTGGTATTTATCCCTCTGATATATTTAGAGTGCAATCATATCTCCTCTTATCCTTCTTTTGGTTAAGGAAAACAAACCGAGCTCCTCAAGTCTCCTTTCATACGACAGGCTTTCCATTCCTCGGATCATTCTAGTGGCCCTTCTTTGTACCCGTTCCAGTTTGAATTCATCCTTCTTAAACATGGGAGACTAAAACTGCACACAATACTCCAAATGAGGTCTCACCAACGCCTTATATAACGGGACTAGCACCTCCTTATCTCTACTAGAAATACCTCACCTAATGCATCCCAAGACCGCATTAGCTTTTTTAACGGCCACATCACATTGCCTACTCATAGTCATCCTACGATCAACCAGGACTCCTAGGTCCTTCTCCTCCTCCGTTACTTCCAACTGGTGTGTCCCCAGCTTATAACTGAAATTCTTGTTAGTCATCCCTAAATGCATAACCTTACACTTCTCATTATTGAATTTCATCCTGTTACTAATACTCCAGTTTACAAGGTCATCCAAATCTCCCTGGAGGATATCCCGATCCTTTTCCGAATTGGCAATACCTCCCAACTTGGTGTCATCCGCAAACTTTATCAGCCCACTCCTACTTTTGGTTCCGAGGTCAGCGATAAATAGATTAAATAAAATCGGACCCAAAACCCTAATATTATGGGTTTGATTTAAAACCCAGAAGAGAGAGACATTAAAAGTTAGGGTTGAAAACCTTTACGTCCGATCTTCAGCTGGTCTAACCTGGAGTCACTCTGTTAATGATATGGCCCCTGCCTATTAACTTACTCTGTTTTGAGTGAGTATTGCAGGTAATTTCAAAGAGTAGGCAATTCTGTGGAGATTCAGGCTGAAACCTTACTCTGTTCAATGGGAGTTTTGCATGAACTTCAGTGGGGCCAGGATTTCACCCTCAGTCTCTAAATTATTCTGTATTTTGTGTGTTTATGAATAAGTTGAATAAAGATTTTTGGGTGGTTTAATTGTTTACATATTTTTTCAGAACTCTGTGCTCTTGTCTGAGAGAAAAGCCACAAATTCCTAGAAAAGGTTCCATTGACTCTTGGCAGCTATTGTCCATCTCCACTTTCTCTATAGCATTTAAAGTAACCCCATGTTAGTGCTTTCTTGGTACAAATATCCATCTGAAGAGGGTGGTAAAATAAGTGCTCTCTGTGCCCTTTAACAATGTATCTACACAATTAATCTTCTTATTGTGTGCTGAGGAGTATATCAAGGGAAGCAGAACTCCAGTGACATCACTGGCAGGTTACTGTATGTGCAAAATGAAATCCTATGGTAAGGTGTGCCTTGAGGGAGAGTCAGATTCCACAGTTAGACTGAATGCTCTTAGGAAACTATGCTTTGTTGCAACAGCATTTGCAGGACCTAATTGTGGTATGTTTTTGCATCGGTGCTGGTATGCTGCCTCACTTATGGCCTGAAAATAGCTGTAATTGTGAGTGATGATTGAATCACTTCCTAAATTTAGTATCCCAAGTATGAATTAAATGACTAACACATACTTGACTGTGTCATCCCTCTTATCTATGGCTGGATTCTTAAAAAAGGTCTCTCTGTGCTTTCAGATTTGTAAATCAAATTAAATTTGGTGTATTTTAGCAATACCGAGAGTGTCAGATTAGTAACAGTCATTGTTCCCAGACAGAGTTTCCAATCCCAATGCAGTCCTGCCAGTGCACCTCTGACTGGCACCATCTCTGTTACTGCAGGCTGTAACAGAGACGGTCATTTATTCTAAACTCTTTGTCAGGTAGGTTTGTGCAATGGAGAAGTGGTCATTAGGGCAACAGGTTGAGGCCAGCACTCTCATTTCGTTTGCAACCTAAGTGGGAAACAGAGTTCTCTGGAAATGGAAGGCTAGTAGTACAGGCACTCCTGCATTTCCCGATCCTCACTTCCCAGGAGATTAGACTCCCTTTGCCTTTGAATGTTTGTCCATGGTCCACTCCTGTCTTTGTTTGAGGGGGCACCATTTAAGCTGATCCTTCGGCTATGATGCTGTCATGTTAACTGGAATTGCTTCAGAAAGAATGAGATGGCTGTTGATTTCATTCACATGAAAGCAAAAATAAATAACTATTGTTGTTTTTAAAATAGGGCAAAAGGACCTAAAATCCTTCTGCCACTCAGGGGGTACAGCATATTAATGATGAATTATCAATATTTTCAGTGCTATCATTGTCACCCCCAAAAGCAACCTTCAGTACTTGCGTTCATATTAAACCCTTTTATTTCATGTATTTGGATTGCTTTTCAATCCTGCATCAGCTAAGTACTAGCCCTGTTTCAAGTCAGAATCTGAATATTATTTACCATCTGCCTCCAAGGGATGCACTTGCCAAGTCCCTTAATTTGCTATAATTGGCAGGTTTTCAGTATACATAATTTATACTGGGGGGAAAAAAAGCAATCCTGAAAAAAGAAGATTAATTAAACCAATTTTTCTGGGCCCCTAAAAATGTTCCAATAGGATGACTTTAAGGCCTTAAGGTCTTCTCTGTGTATATGGTGTCACAGCTGATCCCATTAAAAATTTATGTTGGGTTGGTCCCTTGAGCCTCTGTGCTGGTCAGAAGGATGTCGCTGGCACCTGGGTAACAATGCACAATACATAGTGAATTAAACAACAATACAGTGAATTAAACAACTTGTGTCTTTTGTTACGAGAAACACCTACTCTACAGTATAATTGATGGACACCTCCATGCAAGCAATTCTGTAGCTGATATGATAGGAAACATTAGGGAAAAAAATCCTTACAGATGTACAGAATACAAAACAGAGCTAGTGAAAGACCATGAATGGATTCAGAGACACCAGCATATGTGGTTTCTAAGCATGATTTACACCTTTTTCTCTTACTTACCTATTCCTCACAACACCTCTTTTAATAAGCACATGGCAAAGTGTAGTGACTCCCTGTGCTGGCAGCTTTGAATCTTTGATGACATCAGTGTTTCACCCCAGAGAGCAGGATAAGGGGACTGCCCATTGCCTCCCCCTTTTCCTTGTGCTGCTGTTTTCCCACAACCTTTTAAAATTTGTCCTTCTTGATGGCAGCTGTCACATCTACATCTGGTCTGTGGAGGAAAGGAATGTGCAGTTTATTTCAAAATTATTAAGATGCTTCTCTCTAAATTGGTTTTGTGAAAAGAACTGAAAAGTGAACACAAATGGCCACTTGCCCCTTTTCCCAGAGACCATGATGACATGCTAGACCTTCATCAGCCTAGGAATTGGGAGGCCAGCTGTTCCCACATGGCAGGACAACACTAGTGCATGTGTAAGCCACAGCATATTTACTTACATAACAAACCTGCCTTTTAATCTTTAAGGGCTCCATGCAAGGCAGGATTTAAGTAAGCCATGGGAAAACAAAGGTGGGTAGATTTGTGCTTATGCTTTTCCCTGTCCAGTGTGGTGTGTGCCATTCCAGCCCTGCTTTTAGAGCAGTCTTTTCTTGCATAGCTTATTTTGCATTGGTTAGAGTTGCATCTCTTCCCAACACTAAGGCTTTGGCTACACTTGCACTTCAAAGCGCTGCCGCGGCAGCGCTTTGAAGCGCTAAGTGTAGTCAAAGCGCCAGCGCTGGGAGAGAGCTCTCCCAGCGCTGTCCGTACTCCACCTCCCTGTGGGGAATAACGTACAGCGCTGGGAGCCGCGCTCCCAGCGCTGGGGCTTTGACCACACTGGCGCTTTGCAGCACTGCAATTTGCAGCGCTGGAGAGGGTGTTTTTTCACACCCTGCTGCAGCGCTGCAAATTTGCAAGTGTAGCGAAGGCCTAAAGATATTTTAACATGGCTGAGATTGCTAAAACAAGCGAGCTTGAGTCACACTGAAAACATAGCCCAAGTAAAGAAGGAAGCTCTAATACAACTTCTACTTTTCTAAAAATTCCATAAGTAAAATCCTCAGTCTTCTGCCTGCCTTAAGAGAAAACAACCTTTCTAACATCACTGGATGACTATTTCTTGTAGTGTATCAGGTGGAAACACCTGGGCACCGCAAAAGGAAATATCCTGTGAGGATGTTTTTTACAAAGTCATTCAGAAGGAAGAATGAGACAACATAGTAGGAAAAGTGTGGACTAGATCAGCTAGGATTTAAAATCCTCACTCTACAACATGGAAACAACTCCTAGAATTGTTCTCCAGTAGAAATTCTGGGAGAATCATTTCAAACATTACCCTGGAGGAAAAAGATGCTTTGTTAGTGCACAGGAGAGAGATTATCAAATAAATTCACTGATAGGCATGAGATAAATACCTAGGTATGATGGATTAGACACAGCAGTGTTGTGAAGTACAGCAAACCAGGACAAAAGTACAGTCTAAGCTTCTGCCCTCTGGGCTAAGGAGAATGAATCTCAATTATGAGATTGTGGCAAATATTCTGAGACATGTAGCCATTCAGTTGCTGCAGAGAAGGAAAGATGTTGGGGAGGTGGCCAGAGCACAGAGCTCACCAGTCCTCCAAATCAAAGGCAAAATTCTGCTGTGACTCACTGTAAAGCTATTCTAATATCATGGAATTGTATCCTTTCCTTAGGGTAAAGCCTTCATTAAACACAGCCTTTTCTTTGCTGCAGTCAGGTCGGGAAATAACTTGGGCTGAGACTGATGATTTCCCTCTACTGTTGGGAATGGGACCCCAGTTACTCAAGTGCTCTAGAATATACCAAACTGTACCACTGTTCTCTTGCCATTGAAACATATTCATTTAGAGCCACGTTATTAATAATTGATTTACATCTGAGATGTCATTTTTTGGCCAAGGTTATTGTGTGGATGAGTCGGGGGTATGTATTGCATGCTCAGTTCCTAATGTTAAATGAAAAACTTTAGCGGGTGCCTCTAAGCATCTGTCTGTACACGGTTTGGGCAACTGCATGGCTGAACATAATAAGCATTAAATATACACCAGGAGGCATATACCCCCTTTTTCCTGTTTGTGGACTAATTGCACCTGGAATTAACAAAATCCTTATGTGATACTGAAGTCACGGAGAAGTCTTGCCCAGAAGTATTGTCCCATGGTTTCAGATCTAATCATGGGACAATGGACATGTGAGCCTGGATTAAAAAACCTAGAATTTTGTGTAGTGGCCAGGGGCGGCTCTACAAATTTGGCCGCCCCAAGCAATCATGCCCGGGAGGCGCCCCCGAGCCGCGGGAGCAGCGGAACTGCCGCGGGCATGACTGCGGACGGTTCGCTGGTCGCGCGGCTCAGCTGGACCTCCCGCAGCTGCGGGCGGTTCGCTGGTCCGGCGGCTCCGGTTGAGCTGCCGCAGTCATGCCTGCGGGAGGTCCAGCCGAGCCGCGGGACCAGCGAACCGTCCGCAGTCATGCCTGCGGCAGGTCCGGTCGTCCCCGGGCTCCGGAGGACCTCCCGCAGGCATGACTGCGGCAGGTCCACCGGCGCAGCCTGCCGCCCCCCTGGGAAAGGGCCGCCCCAGGCGGGTGCTTGCCCCGCTGGGCTCTAGAGCCGCCCCTGGTAGTGACACAACAAAGCATCTCATAGAATGGAGAATGGGGAAATTGAAAAGTGAGATTTCTCTCTCTTTATGTCCCTATGTTCCTGTCAGGCACACATCATAATAGTATCTGAACTGCCTCTCTGCTCCTCTCCCCACCCCCCAAAAAAGAACGAATACAATATAGGGTCTAAGTATACTATATTACTCCTCCTTCCTTAGCAAGTTTCTAGAATTAGTCCCCTCCTCCTCTTTCGGCGTGTGTGTGTGACCAACTGACATTCTCCTCTTCCCCCACTGTCTTCTTTTTTTACTTTATTGCTGCTGCTGTTGTAGAGGGGTAAAGCTAAAAAAGTAAATCTTTCATTTCAGTCTGATTGGGGTCTGTGGTCATCTTTACCTAGGGATTTTCCTAGTCTTGGGCCAGCAGTCAGACTGTTGTCCCCTGCTTCAAGAGTTTATCCCTTGAACTTGATAGTTTCATTGTTTCTGTGCAATGCAATTGTCAAAGGAGGTTTAGGTCCCTGAGCAAGAGCTGGTATTTTAGGTAATTTGGTCTAGTAGAGTGGAGGGTCTTAAAGATAAGGACTGTTATCCCAAAATGAATCCACTGTTCCTATTGAATACACAATATCTTATAAACATACTTTATTCCACAGGTAGTCCTGCTGGTTTATAATAAGACTGCTTGTGCAACTCAGTATGAGTGAGGGTATCCAAATCTGGCCTTATTTCAGGCTATTTTGCCCAGGACAGTATTATCAGTAATTCAAATTGGACTAAAATGTTAATATCCTGATAAATTATAAATGGGCTAAAATCCCAGGGAATTTTAAGGGAAAACCTCATAGATATAATCAATGTTGTCTTCTTGGGAAAGATAGGGAATTGGGTTAGCTTGAACTCTCTCCAGACTCCTCCTCTGGGCTTTTTTCTCTGTCGAAGTGATTCTCCATTGTACTGAATAATATTTATAGCCACCACATTTTTAGTAATTATTTCTGCAGTGATGCAGTGGAGACTTTATTGTGCAGTGCTGTATTTTAAAGAGTCATTGGAGATGAAAATTCATTACTGCGCTAATCCTCTGGGCTTTGGTGCGGAAATACACTGTACTTACCAAAAATGCGGTCCATGGAAAGTACCAGTCATTTAAAGAGAGAGCCACTCTAAGGAAAAGAAAGCCATGTGGTCCAGCACTGACAGAGAGGAGGTGAGCTTGTCTGCTGATCAGTCTATGCCTGCCTTTTTCCAAAGGCAAGGGAAATTATCCTCTTTTCCAATTCCCTCAGACAGCAGTAGCCAAGCCAAGTTGGCTCTAGCCAGCTCTTGTTTGTATAATGTAATTCTGTGGTAATGAGCTTGTGACAACGTGAGGAAAAGAGTCTTAAATATCCTTAAAACAATTCCAAACATGACTAAATACAAGAAGGAGGCTTCTAATAACTACCTCATGGGAATCAAGAGCCCAACACAAATACAAACATCATTTATTTTCTGCCTGGGGAATATACTAACCTCTCCCCTTCTTTCTCCTTCTGAGTATGTGAGTAGGCAACCGTGTGTGTCTGTGTATTTATTATCTATACAACTTGCTTCTCCTAATAAAGTATACTTGGTACACAAACTTGTAGTGTTGTCATTAGTGGATAAAGCAAGAATTCAAGGCTGAGCCAATACTCAGTGTGACTGTAGGAAATGGAATGAGTTGAAAGGACCAGTACTTTGCTTTTTTCATGTAGCTGCTCTGACATTCTTTAGTTTTTTGGTTGCTACCCCAGATTTTCTAATCACAAAATCATTTCAGTCCTTGTCCCAGGAGGCCTTCCAATAACAGTATTTCCAACTCTAAGCATTCAAAAATCATGAGTCAACCCCCTCCCAATAATTGCCTTAAAAATCATGAGATATTTTAAAAAGTAACAAAATTTGAGTTTTTTCTTTGCCTTCAATTTCTGAGCCTTTGAGGTGCACTTAAACAGAAGAAAAAATATAAAGTTGACATTTGCATGACATCACATGACTCCATCAGCTGGATCTTTAAGAAAAACACGAAATGTCATGGAACATGCATTTAAATCATAAGATTGGCAACACTGCAACTGCAACCCATAAAATATAGAATTTAAAATGATTAAATTGAAATAGTATATTAAAATATAAAAGCCAAAATAATCAACATGAAATATACCATATTAATCAATTCTTCTTGTTCCCTATAGGAAAATCTACCCTCCCCTAAAGCAGTGCTCCTCTTCCATACCCGAAGAAAAGCTCTGTGTAATATTACCTCGTCCCACCTTGTCTCTCTAATATCCTGGGACCAACATGGCTAGAACTACACTGCTAACTCTTCTTCTTGTGTCTACTGATGTCTTCCCCCTAGCACTTCCTTGGCCTACATACCTGGATTGTTGTCATTGCTTTGTGTTATGATTTAATTTAGATTAAAATATTGAAGGGGCAAGGACTCTTCTTATCACCTTAGAGTGAAATGCTATGCACAACTATGACTATATAAATAACAATCTATTATCTGACTGTCTTATGAATTACTCTTCTCTCTCTCTCTCAGTCCTGCCATTGGGATAGACATGAAAGTGCTCCTTCCTGCTCAGAGATAAAGAGTCTCTACATCTGAAGTTTTCTCTTCACCACCTCAATCACCTAGACTTTAATGCCTGCTGGGAATGCATACCAGCAGTTTCCTGCAAGGAGAATGTCAATACATTTGTGTAAACTAGCAACCGGAGGAGCTCTTTGAATATGCAGCTGCTCCTCCTCACTTCAGCAATGTCCAAAGGGCGAGGCTTATCAGCACCTCTATAATGCACTGAAATTCTCTCCTGGCTGGGGAAGTCTGCTGCTGAACCAGAGGGCTTGGCTACACTTACAAGTTGCAGCGCTGGTGGAGGCTTTCCAGCTACCAGCGCTGCAACTCCTGGTTGCAAGCGCTGGGCTGAAAATCCGGGTTTGGGGGTATAAGTGCAGCGCTCGCTGGACACCAGCGCTGCTCAGCAGGCGTGTGGACACTTCCAGCGCTGTCCTGTCCTGTCAGGGATATATCCTATCCCAGAATTCCTCTCAGCAGCCACTCTGCACATCTCTGCTCTTGCCTCTTGCCTCAGGTGACCGGTGACTAAAAAAATTTAAAAAAAAAAATCCTCCTTTTTGCTTGCTGCAGGCAGGTGTGGAGTGCAATCAGTTAATCAGTTACAGGTTACAGGTAACCATGTGCCTCAGGGCACAACCCCCAGCCCAGAGCACAGAGTGGGTGGAGACCTCATCAGTGTTTGGGTGAGGCGGCGCGATATCTTTGAGCAGATATCAAGGGACATGCTGATAGGGGGGCCATCAGCGGGACGCACTACAATGGGTGAAAGAGTTAAAGAGCTGCGGCCTTACACAAAGCTGCCAATCCCAGGGTAACGATGGACACTCTGAGCAGGCTGGGGGACAGAGGAGGAGGAGGCTGGGGGGGAGAGAGAGAACCGCGCTGAAGGGGGGGGGGGGGGGAAGAAAAGATTCCTGAGCAGCCAGGAGCCAGAGGAGCTCTTCTCAAGAGGAGGAAGAGGAAAATACAGCCAGCAGCAGCCAGTTTCTGGGTGGAAATGTTTCTGGAGAGGAAGGGGGTTATGATGCATGCATGGGCCTAGATGTGGAATAGCCCGCCGTTGATGTGGTCTATCACGTCAGCGTAATCTGCTTCAGTTATCTCAGCAAAGCTTTCATCAGGGCAATATGCATGCCCTGCGGCAGGGTTATAGGCAGAGCCACTGTGTGTCCTGTCCCAGTGGTGGCGTCCGGCCGCCTCCACCGGCCAGGGACCATTTCTGAACACAGGCACGCGCGCATAGGGTCCCGCGGAATCCAACAAAACATCTTCCAGGATTAAGTCCTGTGAAAATGTTGGGAGACTCTTTAGTGAGAGAGAGAGGAGAAAGATCACCCCCTGCATCATCATCTTCAACAACCCCTCTAGCACAGAGATTTAAAGCAACCAGCTCCCTCTCACTCTCCCCCTCCTCTCTCACCACCATTTCGCTTCTGTTTGTGTTTTTTTTGGGATAAAGAAGAAAAGTGAGTGAGAACTTGCAGTGAAGAACTCCAGTGTAACATCATGTCTGAGATAGGAGGATACAATGCCAATGTGCCCGTGTTTGTTGTTTGTGTGTTGTGTGAGTGACTGTGGACTGCTGAGATGTTCAACATCACAGAGGCTTCAAAATTTGAGAAAAAAAAAAGAGAGAAAAAAAAAAAGATGCTGAGTTCTTCAGCACTCTGCTGCTGAGAAGAGAAAAAGAATGAGAGAGAAGAAGGAGAGAAGAAGAGAAGAAAAAAGAGAAATGAAGGCCAAGAGGAAAGCCAAGGCGGAGCAAGCTGGCGGCTGCGCTGGAGCGAGTCGAGAGTCTTAGCCAGGAGTGCAGCACTGCAAGAGCAGCACTCCACCACCCCTGCCCCTGCCCCCCCTTGTGCCCCCCTTGTGCCCCAATGTCAGCCAATGTCAGCTCAACCACTCCACACACAGCCAGCCAACAACCAGCCTCCTCACCTTCCCAGCACCCCCCCCACAGCCACCACACCTACCACCTCCCCCCCCTCCAGCATTCCCCCCCACACCCATCAGCATTATGCACCCTGAAGTGCAGGATTCATGCAACAGCACAACACAATCATCATGCAAACTTGTGACTGTACCTGTCACTTACCCTGCAGTTTTTTCACTGTGTGTGTCTTGTGTTAATTGTGTGTTTGTCTGTCTTTCATCTTTTTTTTTCTTTCAATAAAACATAAAAAACATATTTTATTATAGTAGAATTAAGAAGAGAAAAAGAAGAGTTAGCCCAGTAAAAGAATAAAGAGCAAATCATAATCAATATTATTATTATAATGCATAATAGCATAGCAATTCAAGCAGCAATCCCAGCAGCAGCCCAGTTGGGCTTTCAGCCAATTCAATTCCCCCCAAGGCCTCAAGGCCCCTGCCTGGGCCCTCTGCTGTGCCTCCTCTCTCTGCCCTCTCTCTGGCCTCTGGCTATGCAGCCTCCAGTTCTTCAACCTCTCAGGTCCAGTGCCTCTTCAACTGTCCTCACCTTCCCTTCCCTCAAATATTGGATGGAGGCTGTTGCAGCGGCACCGCTCCAGGATGCGGCTCCCCCTTTCCCCCAAGTCCCAAACATCAGGGCAGCTCTCAATCTTGTGTCCCTTGCGCGCGAGTGTGAGGCGAGCTCAGCACACACCATGATGAAAGTGGCTTTCATCATAAAGTTCCTGCTGCACTGCTGCTCATCCATCCCAGACTTCCATGGCGATGTGATCCACTCACTGCTTGTGCTTGTTTCCCGCGCGCGTTCCGGCGTGTGGTGAGATTTCCGTGATCTCTAGTGTCACAAGCACTCCTGTCCGGCAGACAAATCCATATTGATATCATCGTCGGACTCCTCTCTGTCACTTTGGAGCTGCTGAATAGACTGACTGCCACACTCGTGTTGTGCTGGTGACACTCCACCAGCAGCAGCCCAGTCCCCAGCAGATTCGCCTCACACACAGACAGAAATCGAGTAAGGTGTTCTGTGGGATAGCTGCCCACAATGCCTCTCTCAATACAGCTGGTGAAGCTGTGTGTAGTGTGGCCACACACTGCAGCGCTGGCAGCTGTCAGTGTGGCCCAGCGCTGTGGCCTCACAGCTGCATGAGCAGCGCGCTAGCTCCCCCAGCTGTCCCAAGTTTCTCCTGTAGCAGTGTAGTGATGATCTTGCTCCACCAACAGGCAGTTTGCTATTCCAAATAAGACACCCAGTTGTTCAAGCCTGTTGTCACAAAGTAGACTGTAAGGGTATGGCTACACTTGAAAGTTGCAGCGCTGGGAGTTACAGCGCTGGTCATGCAGCTGTGTAGGGCCAGCGCTGGAGTGTGGCCACACTGACAGCTACCAGCGCTGCAGTGTGGCCACACTTGCAGCACTTTCCAGCGCTGTATTGAGAGGTGCATTGTGGGCAGCTATCCCACAGAGCACCTCGTCCCATTTTGGCGCTGAGTATTGTGGGAAGGGGAAGGAAGTGTGCGGGTCATTCCGCTTCCTGTGCCAACGCCCCGTGGTGCATCGCTTCACATCCCAGCATTCACTCTTTCCGGCAACGTTTGGCGCCATTGTGAGTGTCTTTCTGTTTTACTCTCTGTGTGTGAATCGCGATTTCTGTGGCAAATGGAGCCCGAGCTGCGGAGGACTGTGCTGATGAGTGTCGCCAGCACAACACGTTTGGCAGTCGAGCTATTCCTTCAGCTCCAAAGTGACAGTGAGGAGTCTGACGATGATATCGATATCGATTCTCCTGCCGCGTGTGACACTAAAGTGCTTGTGGCATTCACGGAAATGCTCAGCACCGTTGAACGCCGCTTTTGGGCTTGGGAAACAAGCAGTGACTGGTGGGATCACATCGTCATGGAAGTCTGGGATGACGAGCAGTGGCTGCAGAACTTTCGTATGAGAAAAGCCACTTTCATGGGACTGTGTGCTGAGCTCGCCCCCACTTTGCGGCGCAAGGACACAAGATTGAGAGCTGCCCTGACGGTGGAAAAGCGGGTGGCTATTGCAGTCTGGAAGCTGGCAACTCCAGACAGCTACCGGTCGGTCGGGAACCAGTTTGGAGTGGGAAAGTCGACCGTTGGAATCGTTTTGATGCAAGTTTGCAAGGCAATTAATCGCATCCTGCTAAGAAAGACCGTGACTCTGGGGAGCGTGCAGGACATTGAGGATGGCTTTGCACAAATGGGTTTCCCTAACTGTGGAGGGGCGATAGATGGGACGCATATTCCTATTCTGGCCCCCCCCCACCTGGCATCAGAGTACGTTAATCGTAAGGGGTATTTCTCTATGGTTCTCCAGGCGCTTGTGGATCACCGCGGGCGTTTCATTGACATTTATACAGGCTGGCCTGGAAATGTGCATGATGCGCATCTTCGGAACAGTGGCCTGTTCAGGAAGATGCAGGCAGGACTTTTTCCCAGACAGGAAGATCACAGTAGGGGACGTCGAAATGCCCATTGTGATCCTTGGAGACCCGCTTACCGTTACTGCCTTGGCTCATGAAACCCTATACAGGGAAGCTTGACAGGAGCAAGGACCGGTTCAACTACAGGCTGAGCCGGTGCTGAATGACTGTGGAGTGTGCTTTTGGCCGTTTAAAAGCACGCTGGCGTTCCTTGTATGGGAGGCTAGACTTGGGGGAAAGCAGCATCCCGCGTTATATGCGCTTGCTGTACCCTCCATAATATTTGTGAAGGGAAGGGTGAAACATTCAGTCAGGCATGGACCACCGAGGTTCAAGTCCTGGAGGCTGAATATGCACAGCCAGAGAGCAGGGCTAATAGAGAGGCCCAGCACAGGGCTTCAAGGATTAGGGATGCCTTGAGGGAACAATTTGAGGCTGAAAGCCAACAGTAATGTTTGCTGCCTTGCATGGGAGTGAATTGCACTGCTTACACTGTTATTCTATTATCCCTAAAATGATTTGCAGTGCCTCTTTCTTTACTGGGCTAAGGTATCTTTCACTATCTGCTATAATAAAGACTGTTTTCAAAGCCAAGAATTGTTTTATTGAAAAAAAAAAAAACTTCCTTGACAGACAGACAGACACACAACATTTCATGAACACAAGAGGGCAGGGGTGTGGGTTGGTGAACTGTACAGTCACAAGTTTGCATATGTCCTGTCTGGAGTGCTGTTTAATGAATCCTGCACTTCAGGGTGCATATACTGCATGGTGATGGGGGTTGAGTGCAGAGGGTAAGGGTGGTAAGTATCAGGGCTGGTTGGTGAACGTACAGGTGTTGGAGGCAGCTGGTGGTGGTAAGAACCTGGATGCTGGGGAAAGGGGTTTGAGCTGACATTGGGGCACAAGGCAAAAAGCTTTGGGACGGGGCTGTGGGGCAGCACGGGACTGCTCTGCCTGCATGGCTACGATAGCCTGGAGAGAGTCCGCTTGTCGCGACATGATGTCTAGCAGCTGGTTTGTGCTTTTACTCTTTGCCACAGCGTTTCTACGCCAATGTCTCTGGCGGATCATGCTTTCCTTTTCTCTCCACTCCTGCAAGGTTGTACTCTCTCTAGCAGAGTGATGAAGAACAGTTTTCAACATGTCCTCCTTGCTCTTTCGGGGATTTTTCCTCAAATTGTGCAGCCTCTGTGCTGTGGTACATCTGCTCAGTCCAGCAGTCAAGGTCACTGTAGAAAGCCAGAAATGACAACATTTAACAGGGCAGCATTGTATTCACTATCTCCAGACATTAATTGATACACTGAGGGAGTTCTTAGTCCTCACTTTAGCATTCTTTTACCACACACATAACACAACAGAAGCCACGAAATGGTGAGTGAGGGGTGCTTATAGAGGGAGAAGTGGGGCTTGAGTGATAGAGGGGTGCTGGTTGCTTCGGGTAATCTGGAGTGATAGAGGTTGAGTGAAGATGCAGCTGCAGGGGTGATCTTCACTATCTCCCTATCTCTATCACTATCTTCACTAAAGAGTCTCCCAACATTTTTCACAGGAGTTAATCCTGGAAGATATCTCCCTGCTGCGAGTCACTAGGGAACAGCGGGAGGCTCTTCTACAGCAATGTGGATTCCGCCCTGGACCCTATGCGGGTTGCCTGTGTTCAGCAATGGTCCCCCCACCCCTCGCAGCACAGTGGCGCGGACGCGTCAGCGTGACTGGGACAAGGAACACAGTGGCTCTCCCTATAAACCTGCGCAGGCATATTGCCCACGCTCTGGCTGAAACTTTTGCTGAGATCACTGCAGCCGATTACCGCGACGTGATAGACCACATCAATGGGCTATTCCACATCTAGTCTGGCATGCATGCAGCCCTAAACCCCCTTCCTCTCCAGAAACATTTCCACCCAGAAAATAAAAGCCGCTTACCGGTAACCCGCTCCTCTGCTTGTCCTTCTGCAACTGCTGGCTGCTGCGATTGGGTACTTTCCTCCTGGCTTGAGAAGAGCTCCTGGCTGCATGCCCACTCTGGGGTGTCTTCACTCGCGTTTCCCCCCCCCGCCGCCTCCTCCTCCTCCTCCTCCTCCTGTCCCCCAGCCTGCTCAGAAGTGTCCATCGTTGTCCTGGGATTGGCAGTGGGGTCACCCCCAAGTATCGCATCCATCTCCCTGTAAAAACGGCAGGTCGTGGGGGCAGCTCCGGATCGTCGATTCCCCTCGCGGGCTTTGTAATAGGCACTCCGCAGCTCTTTAACTTTCACCCTGCATTGTAGTGCGTCCCGATCATGGCCCCTATCCAGCATGGACCTTGATACCTGCTCAAAGATATCGTAATTCCTACGGCTGGAGCGCAGCTGGGACTGCACAGCTTCCTCCCCCCAAACACTAATGAGGTCCTGCAATTCGCCAGTGCTCCATGCTGGGGCTCGTTTGCCGCGTGGAGGCATGGTCACCTGTAAAGATTAACTGATTGCACTCCACACCTGGCTGCAGCAAACAGGAAGGAGATTTTTAAAATTCCCGGGGCATTTAAAGGGCGGGTCACCTGAGGCAAGAGCAGTAGAGTGCAAACTGATGAGCAGAGTGGCTGAACAGGAATTCTGGGATAACTCCTTATTCCCTGGAGGACAATTAAAGCGCTGGTGAGTGTCCACACCTGCTGAGCAGCGCTGGATCACCAGCGCTGCACTCCTTATACCCCAACCGGGATGGGTTTTCAGCCAGCGCTGCAACCAGGGAGTTGCAGTGCTGGTTGTGCCCTGCAAGTGTGGACGGGGTGTAATTGCAGTGCTGGAAAGCCTCCACCAGCGCTGCAACTTGTAAGTGTAGCCAAGCCCTAAGTCTCTTTTATTCTGGGCTAGAGCATCCACCAGTATAGCTATTGCAAGAGTCATGCTGGTTAATTTCCCCATAGACAAGTCCTATATTTAACAGAGAGAGGTGGAGCAAATGGAGATCTCTGGTTACATTTACCCACATACACACCTTGTCATTCTCCACTGTTCAAAGGCTCTGCTGACAGAGGGTCACATTGACTGAAACACCCCAAGCCTTAACTGTGAATTTCCCTTAATATAATTGGTATGAATCTATTTTTAATGACAGGTTTCAGAGTAGCAGCCGTGTTAGTCTGTATCCGCAAAAAGAACAGGAGTACTTGTGGCACCTTAGAGACTAACAAATTTATTTGAGCATAAGCTTTCGTGGGCTACAGCGCACTTCTTCGGATGCATAGAATGGCACATATATTGAGGAGATATATATACACATACAGAGAGCATGAAAAGGTGGGAGTTGTCTTACCAACTCTGAGAGGCCAATTAAGTAAGAGTAAAAAACTTTTGAAGTGATAATCAAGATAGCCCAGTACAGACAGTTTGATAAGAAGTGTGAGAATACTTACAAGGGAAGATTCAATGTTTGTAATGGCTCAGCCATTCCCAGTCCCTATTCAAGCCTAAGTTGATTGTATCTAGTTTGCATATCAATTCCAGCTCAGCAGTTTCTCGTTGGAGTCTGTTTTTGAAGCTTTTCTGTTCCAAATTTGCCACACTATTTTTAATGGTTATTTAAAAAATGCCAGTCTATATTGCATTTTAAAAAGTATTTGCAGTATATTTTAAAAATCTGCATGTACCTGAAAGACCACTGGTCATTCTTAAGGATAGCTTTGATGGTGTCAGGTCAATAAATAATGAAGAGGACAGGTCACTGATTCAGAACAATCTAGATCATTTGGTAAACTGGGCGCAAACAAACACAATGCCTTTTAATATGGGTAAATGTATACATCTGAGAAGCAATGACTCTGAAAAGGATTTGAGTGTGGTTGTGGATAATCAGCTCCCCATGTGATACTGTAGCCAAAGGAGCTAATGCAATCCTGGGATGCATAAACAGGGGAGGAGTTGAGAGGTTATTTTACCTTTATATTTGGCACTGGTGCAACCTCTGCTGGAAAGCTGTGTGTAGTTCTGGTGCCCACAATTCAAGGATGATCATTAATTGGAGTTGGTTTAGAGAAGAGCTACGAGAACGATTAAAAAATTGGAAAACCTGCAACAAAGAGAATGTTAAGGGGTGACTGGATTACAGTTTGTAAGTACTTACTGAGGGAACAAATATTTAGTAATGGTCACCTCAATCTAGCAGAGAAAGGTATAATGTGATCCAATGGCTGAATGTTGAAGCTAGACAAATTCAGACTGGAAATAAGGCATACATTTTTAACAGTGAGAGTAATTAACCATCGAACCAACTTACCAAGGGTGAAGGTGGATGCTTCATCACTGGCAATTTTTAAATCAAGATTGAATGTTTTTCTAAAAGATCTGCTATAAGAATTATTGCGGGGAAGTTCTATGGCCTGTGCTGTACAAGAGGTCAGACTAGATAATCACAATGGTCCCTTCTCACCTTAGAATTTCTGAATCCTCATAATTCCATATCATGTCAGTGATGTGCTGCCAAATGTTTTAACAAGGGACCAAGCAAACAGACTGGGTTTTGTTTAAAAGTAGAGATCCATTTTTATTTTATGAAAATGGGTTTGTCTAATCTTCATAACAGAATTTACTTGAAAATAAGGATGAAATTCTGGTCCCCCACAAGAGGGATCTGCACTGTAATACCCAGCATTCCCTGGAGGCATGATGTGTAGTCTTTGGCTTTGGCTCCACTAGTTAATGGATGGTAGTAGTAGTCATGGCCTAATTACTACATGCCTCCTGGGAAAGGTTTTCAGTATTGCCAAACTTAATCATTCATAGAGCATGGCCTAGAAAAAAAGGTGTGAGTTTTAAACATCAGTAGAGTCTGTGTTCTTTTTATTTGTCTTTACAGTTTATTTGGGTCACATTTTCAAAATTTTCTCCATAGCAATGAAGGTTGTAAACTTTTTTTTTTTTTTTTAAAGGCTGAGATTCTCACATTATCATTTGAGTACAGGAGCAGGGGCTTTCAGGAAAATGTCAAAGATGATGTCTCCCAACAAAATTGTGAGAGTTGGAAACATTGAGGATCAGTAGATCAGAGGACACTGCACAGATCCATGGCCCATGGCCCAGTCATTTTTCTAGTCCACTCGTATTGAGATTAATTTCATTTCTGCCCCAGCCCCCATTTCCTCACTTCTGTGCAGCAATGGAAATACAGCTGCAGAGCAGACCAAAGGATTTGGCCTTAAGAACCTCAAACCAGTGCCAGGCTTTAGGGACAGTTTGTCTTTGACTCTTGTAAGTGGGACATTTATATGATTTTAGAGCAGATAACAACTAGTCAACTCCTCAGTTGCTGGATAAATAAGTAGTGTTCCAGCATTAGTGTGCTAGCATGATAAAAGTGGGTGGGAATGCCCCATCGCCACTCTGAGGCCTATGCTAGACATCCAAATGGCATACTATTAATCACAACTTTAAGGGTGTGCTGGCATAAAAAATCACTAAGAGAACATTCCACTAGTCATAAAACAAACAACTTAGGCCACATTCAGCTTTGTATTTCTGGATTGTATAATGTTAATGTGTAATAATTAGGGATTCCTTTTGAGTAGTGAAAGGGGAGAGGGCCATATATCAAACTACCCTGGCAGTCTATTTCTTTTAGCATAAGTGAGAATTATGTTAGATTAATCTGATAACCATTCTGTAACTATGGGCTCTGAACTGGATTTCCAGCCTTTGGTAATCATTTTTCTGGCTGTTGCAAGCAAAGTTATTATAACACTGTGGGTGGCCACTGTATACATATACTTTTAACACCTACAATATCAGTGCTAAAATACAGACCTGACTAGCAGGCTCTTCATGGCTTCCCAGAGTGTAAAAATATAGCCAGGGGTGACTAATCTTTACAAAAAAAACCTGAGAAAAATCCAGGCTTGATTTTAAGTTCTTTGGGGCAGGGACTGTGGTTTCCTTCGTAGCTATTGGAAGAATAATAATTGTAGATTTCAGGTGCTTAATAATCTTGGCCACCATCATCTCCTCCATGGTAGCCAACAGTAACTACTTAACTACTTCTCCCCAAAGCCCTGAAACAGTGGTTATTTAACTGCTTTTGACGGTTGCTGAACCCTTTTGGGCACCCAGGGTATAAAACATCTGCTAATTATCGCAAACACATCCTAACACTTTTAAATTTCTTGAACAAAGGCAACAGATGTGGTGAGAGACTATCAGTGAACACTAGCTTTTGTAGCACAGACAGATGAAAACTCAGTTTTAGCCCTCAGGCCTTTATCAAGGGGAGTGCAGGAGAACAGAGCCTTGACTCTTTGATAGAGGCCTTAGGGTTGAAATGTTGGGGGTTTCTTTTGTCTCTGTTGCAAAAACAGTTATAGGTGCATTTAAATTTGTCATGAAACTTTATACATATATGTTGTTAAGCCCTTTTTGTCTCAACAGCTGTGCATTTAGGGCTAACAATTGGACAGCTACTGTGCCTGGCCTTGCTGAATTCAACCAAAGGCTCTGATCCTGCAAGCCTGTGTAGAACAACTTGCAGCATTGGACCCTGAGTTTTGTTTTTGATCACAGATTTTTCTCTTCATTCTTCGAAATATGCATTGCTAAGCCGCCCACCTAAATGGCTACCTGCCTGTATAGGACACTAAGAAGATAAGCATGCACCTAGGCTCCAACCCTGTGAAGACTTAAGGTATATCTACACCTCAAGTGATGGTGTGATTATAGTATGTGTAGGCATACCTGTCCTTGCTAGCGTGGGTAACAATAGTGGCAAAAACATGGCAGCACAGACCAGAGTGGGCTAGTACAAGCCTGCTGGGGACCCCAGGTACATACTCTGGTTGGTAGTCCGAGCCTAAGTCCGTCTTACCACATCTTCACTACAATTGCTACCTGTGCTCGCTAGATTAAAGCACTGCATTGCAATCATACCTTAAATTGCAGTGTAGATTTACCCATATGGCCATGATGTTAATAAGATTACTTGCAGTGAGTGAAATTAATCATGTGTAAATTGCTGCAGTGTTGGGGCCCTAGTGAACTATCAGCTAGTATAGAAGAGGAGAGGGGGCACATTTTAAAATTGCCATTGATGTTCAGGTTTAAATATTTAGTATATCACATTCTCTGGAAACTTTCTTCAGTTCTAGGTTAAAAATTCAAACTGATAGATTCAAGTTGGCTAATAATCTGGTGGGTTTTTTGTTGTTTTTTTAGAGAGACAAGGTAGACGAGGTAATATCTTTTATTGGACCAACTTGTTAGCTGTGAGCAAACTGCACAGTTGAAATAATACCCTACACTCATTGCTGTCAGTGGATATTCTCACAGTGTTCTTTCCTAAAGCAAAGTTATTTGTGGCCTCTTTTGCCCAATACTGACAAATTGTGAGCTTTCTTTGCATAATAAAGTTGGGGAATTTGCCTCCCACTATGTACTGTATTAGCTCATGACACAGAACTGATGTAATTATACAATGTATGTGATTATATTGACATTGATTTTAAAAAAGTGCCTCATATGGCTGCTTCTAAATGGGTCAAATGTTGACATTGATTTTTACACAAAATTTCTGTTGATTTCAGATGAATTTCCATGTGTAAAATCAGCAAAGAGTCCTGTGGCACCTTATAGACTAACAAACGTATTGGAGCATGAGCTTTCGTGGGTGAATACCCACTTCTTCGGATGCAAGTAGTGGAAATTTCCAGGGGCAGGTATATATATATGCAAGCAAGAAGCAGGCTAGAGATAATGAGGTTAGTTCAATCAGTTCATCCTTGAAGACTGTGAATGGCTAGCCAACTACAAAAGCAGTTTCTCCTCCCTTGGTTTTCACACCTCAACTGCTAGAACAGGGCCTCATCCTCCCTGATAGAACTAACCTCGTTATCTCTAGCCTGCTTCTTGCTTGCATATATATATGTGCCCCTGGAAATTTCCACTACATGCATCCGACGAAGTGGGTATTCACCCACGAAAGCTCATGCTCCAATACGTCTGTTAGTCTATAAGGTGCCACAAGACTCTTTGCTGCTTTTACAGATCCAGACTAACACGGCTACCCCTCTGATACTTGACACCATGTGTAAAATGATGACTGGATTTGGCTTAAAGTGTCTGTAAAAATGTTGTTCACTTTTATATTTAATTAAATAAGAATGATACAAATATAAATATCTTTGTCTTGTTAATAAACAGTGCAATCAAAGGGAGAAAACATGCTGTATTATAGCACAGTAAAATGAAAGGATAATTTCTAGCTCCCTTTCCCCCAATGTGACTGTTTTTTTGTGGAGATCTTCAAAAAAATTATTTTAAAAAATCAATATTTTTTTCTTGGAATGTCAATTCCCCTTTGTTAATATGCTACAGCATCCTGGTTACAACTTGCAAAATTTCAATGGCAAATTATGAAGGAAAAAATTCTTTTGCGTGCTATTGGATGACCCACTGTGTAATCCTAGGGGAAGTATTAGCTGACTTTATCATGAGCTGGCTTTCTCTGCTCTCATCTTAGAGCATCTTTCTTTCCTTCTCTTTACATTCTTATAGTGATCCCTCACCCCAAAGAAATGGTGGTGTAGAAATATGCCAAGCTATAGACTTGCCAAAAAGGGAAGGAAGCTCTGGGAAGCTGCATAATTACTAATTTTGATCTTGGGGAGGAAGGCAACCAAACTATTTCCTGTTTCCTATAATTAAGGACCTGAGACTCTGTTCCTCCACGCACACTTTTTTGTTTGTTTATTTTTAATGTACTTTAGTCTACATGGAGTATTATCCACTTCTTTTATTTCTGTATCTTAGGCCAAAGTCATATGTGGTGTGAGCTATGTAGATGAATATCAGACACTCTGGTGGTAAATTTTTCTCAAGTTTTGCACTGAGTATAATAAGGAAATCAGAATTAAGTGATCAGAACTTTATATATTAAGAAGAAAAAATAACTGCTATATTTTATAATGACTTGAATGGCCACCAAAAGATTTCTACATCTCATGATACTCAAACCAACAAACGATACCCCCCCCCCCCCCGAGTTAGACTGTACATTCTGTGAGGCAGATACTCTGTTTTCTTATGTTTGCAAGTTACCAAACAAGCTGTCAAAGTTCAATAAATAATTAAACAAGTAGATGCAGCCTACTTCCCATGTAAGTTGGAGATCTGGAGAAAGGGGTAAACAATGAAGTGGCAAAGTTTGCAGATGATACTAAACTGCTCAAGATAGTTAAGACCAAAGCAGATGGTGAAGAACTTCAAAAAGATCTCACAAAACTAAGTGATGGGGCAACAAAATGGCAAATGAAATTTAATGTGGATAAATGTAAAGAAATGCACATTGGAAAAAATAACCCCAACTATACATACAATATGTTGGGGGCTAATTTAGCTACAACTAATCAAGAAAGAGATCTTGGAGTCATCATGGATAGTTCTCTGAAGACATCCCTGCAGTGTGCAGCGACAGTCAAAAAAGCAAACAGGATGTTAGGAATCATTCAAAAAGGGATAGAGAATAAGACGGAGAATATCTTATTGCCCTTATATAAATCCATGGCATGCCCACATCTTGAATACTGCATAAAGATGTGTTCTCCTCATCTCAAAAAAGATATACTGGCATTAGAAAAATTTCAGAGAAGGGCAACTAAAATGGCCAGGGGTTTGGAACATGTCCCATATGAGGAGAGTTTAAAGAGGCTAGGACTTTTCAGCTTGGAAAAGAGGAGACTAAGGGGGGATATGATAGAGGCATATAAAATCATGAGTGGTGTGGAGAAAGTGAATAAGGAAAAGTTATTTATTTGTTCCCATAATATAAGACCTAGGGGCCACCAAATGAAATTAATGGGCAGCAGGTTTAAAACAAATAAAAGGAAGTTCTTCACACCGCGCACAGTCAACCTGTGGAACTCCTTGCCTGAGGAGGTTGTGAAGGCTGGGACTATAACAGGTTTTAAAAGAGAACTAGATAAATTCATGGAGGATAAGTCCATTAATGACTATTAGCCAGGATGGGTAAGGAATGGTGTCCCTAGCCTCTGTTTGTCAGAGGGTGGAGATGGATGGCAGAAGAGAGATCACTTGATCATTTTCTGTTAGGTTCACTCGCTCTGGAGCACCTGGCATTGGCCACTGTCAGCCACTGGGGTGGATGGACCTTTGGTCTGACCCAGTATGGCTATTCTTAATGTTCTTATGTTGTGAAATATCTGTGTGGATCTGCATATCTGAAGACTGTCTAACAACATTTTTTTGAATAAATAATTGGGTCATCTCAATCCAAAAAGGTCTAAGTAGATTTGGGCAAAACAGTTCAAAACCTTCTAGAACCTTCACTGATGTTTAGATTTAAACTTTCTTGTGGAGCTGAAATACTTTGATTAGACTTTGCTCACTTCTGGTTTCCAGCAGGTACCAGAAACAGTAATGTAGATGAGGAGGAAAAAGGAGACAGTTCTCACAATGATTTGGGGAAAAGGCCTATTCTTCTTCTCCCTGGAGAGGATTAGGGCACTTTCCAGCCACTACTCAAAGAGGAAAAGAGCAGAAGGAGGTGCTGGCTAGTTTTTCAAGGGAGGCAGGTGTGGAGGAAACAAAGTTTGGTGAAGATGTCACAGTGGGATGGCAAGTTGGTGAGCTGTCCCCATAAAACTGTCAGGAAGGGGAAGCCAATGTCTATTGAGGGAAAGGGTTTGTGTAGCAAGGGAGGAATATGACAACTACTTTGATGGCCAGGATAATTCAGACTAACTTCAGATAAACATCCCAATGCAGCAAAGCAAATTTCCCTGTATCATACTCCCTGCAAGAGTCCTGTCCTGGAGGAACCATGTCTAAGAGTGAGAAGATAGTTTATGCTTCATACTAATCCATTCCTTGGTCTCTGCTGAGATTCTCAACAAACAGTCAGTTACTGCCAGGTATGATAGTCACTTTTGTGATGAGGACATATGTTCAGTAGGAACAGGATCAAGACCAATTCATTTCACAAAGAACATCAAAATGTTCTGTCATCACCAATCTTGGCTGCACAATCACTGCCAATCTAGGTTAGATTTGAGTTTTCCTTTTGCTGGCACTGATGCTAGTGTGGTATAATGGTATTATAGGTATAAAGGACTGGTACTATCTGTGTCTTAATTCTGAAATTCCCAACTTTTGTCACTTTAACTCCACTTTAGCACTCAAAATGGAGGAGGAAGTAACATAGGAAGCTCTCTTCCCATTCACTTCTTTTGTGTTCTGCACACTCTTTTCTAACACCTAGCACATCTAGAGTGTTACATACATAGTAATAACTCCCCCACCCACTCACCTTTTTCAGCCAAGAGGAGTGAGAAATATTGGCATGGACTATCCAATATTATCTTCCCCATCTGAGCACTGCTAATATTTTTGTATTTTATTTTGGTTGGCACTAGACTGCTTGCCCACTGTGCTGCTGCAAAGGCAGGTGTTTATGATTCTCTCAGTCCTTAGAGAACTCAGATTTGCTCAGTAGCACAAATATGTTTGCAGTACATAAATATTATTCCACTTTAGCAGCTCATGCTCCAATGATACTTGTGCTTTTGATTGCCACCTGCCCCTTATTTGCGTAATTTGTCCTTACAGTATTTATATTTACTTCCCTGACTGTACTAATTTGTTCTGGACTTTTTTAAAAAAATGTTAAAATTGCTTGCCAGCGCTCTTTAAGAAAAAACAACCCCGAACCTAAACACACAGTAGAACTGTATTGATTTCACAATAGAGAGGCACAAACGTCAAAACCAGCATATAGTAAACTGGATTGAGTAGAAAATGTGGGATAACACATACTGGCACCGATATGCTAGAGAAATTAATTGTAATAGTTCCAATACGAATTTAGATAAGATCTTTCTCATTTTGTGGAAGTTTAAGGGGATGAGTGAATTACTGCAGATTTTAGACCGTTAAATTAAATCTGAAGAAGATAAAAACAGGACCATTACAAACCATGGGCTATCTCATGCCCTTCCACAGAAAAACGCTTGCCTATTTTGATTTTGACCACCAGTGGAGCAGCCAAGGAGTATGGCCTTACTGACAAGTTGGTGCCTCAGGACATAGGTATGAAGATCTGGACACTCAGTGACCCTCCTCTGGAGCCCATAGCTAGCATTCCTCTATCATCTCCACACCGGCTTAGATGGGGAAATCTTTGAAGTTTTAGTGGGATGATGCAGGGAAAAGGAGCTTTCCCTGCCCATTCACCAGCCTCACCCCTTCTCTACCCATTTTTGCCCCAAATCAAAGAACTGCAGCTGCCTGAGATATTCTGACACATCTTGCTCAGGCTACCCAGAATTATGAGCCACCGAGGTACTACTCTGCCTCAGCAGGAGTGAACTTTTCTGCTGCTAAGCTGTGTGTCAGCTACTTATCCCACCAGTTTGTCTGCCTTGCCAGCAAACTTTTCAGGGCTCTGGCTGTCCAAACCTTTCCCTGCAGGCAGGGGGGCTGCAACAATTTATACAGTGGGGGTGCTGAGAGATTGAACCAAACTGTGACCTGGATATGATGGAAACCACATCAAGCCAGGACGTGCAGTAGCACTCCCAGCACCCATAGTGCCAGCACCTATGCTTGCAGGGGTCAGGAGTAAGGCCCTCAGCTGCACCTGCTCAGTATTCCTGACAACCTAACAAGTCACCCAGGCTGCCTGATGGACCACCCTGCCTCATAGGAAGGTTCTTAAACCTAGCAGCCGCAGTAGCTCTCTGGCTGCTCAATGCACAAGCCCCTGGACTCTGCCTACTTGTGCTTGTCTCTCCAAGCCCTGCTCCTCCACAGCTGCAGCCCAGACCCTTGCCTGCACCCAGCCTTGTTCCATCCTGTTCATGCCTGGCTCCTGCCTCAGAACCAGCACTGCTCCTGCCTTCCCCGACTCCTGGTAATCTGACTCTCACCCTCACCTCTGACTCCTCCTCAAACCTTGGCTCTAGCATTCGGACTCTGACTTCAGTTCTGATTCCTGACTTCCGACTCTGACTTCTGCCCCTGGCCTGTGGTGTTTGGACTCTGACCATTAGGCCTGTCTCCCGCTCTGACCACTAGCCCTGATTGGCTATGAGCTGGTCTGTTGAAGTAGGTAACAATCAGTGAAACCCAATTCGCGGGTTCCCCGGAGACATCTCCCTGAAGTGTCCAGTCCTTTTCATTGGACACTCACAGAAGTTAAGTTCAAAGAAACAGTATGTATATACATCTGTCATAGGTCTCTCCCCCACTTGGAGCTGTTGGGTTCACAAGATGGGGACCTGCATGGACTCCTCTAAACTAAAATCCTAGTTTAGATCTGGTTCTCGCTGCCACCAGTTACATTTTAAGTGAGTAACACACTGCCTGTCCCCCAAGCTTCCCCTGGGGAACCCAGATTCAAACCCCTTGAATCTCACCAGAGAGAGAGAAACAGCCAGTTCCCCTCCCCCCCTTCCCTCTCTCCAGCCTGCTCCAGAGAGATTACACACCGAGTCAAATCCTTGACTCAACACAAAGAGGGACTCATCTCCCCCTCCCCTTCTCTAGTCCTTGGGAAAAATACCTTGATTTAAACTCCTTGAATCTCTACACACAGGGAAGCAGCCCACTTCCCCCCTCCCTCTCTCCTAGCCACTCTGGAGAGATACACACCGATTCAACTTTGTGAATCACCCTCAGGAGGAACTCACTCTTCCCCCCTCCCCTTCCCTTGAATCTCCACAAGAGAAGGAATTAACCAAGTCCAAAGAAAAGAAAAGAATTTATTAAAAGAACAAAAAAAGAAAGTACACTATCTCTGTCATACCAGGATGCAAAATTACAGGGTCTAACTTATAAAAACTGGAGAGGCTCCCCCCCCCCCTTCTCAGAATAATCAGTAACAGCAACAGAAATAAAGAATTTCCTTCAGCAAACACACAATTGCAAATGTAGAAATCAAATTATAAGACTAATCCGCCTTTCTAATTAATACTCACTATTGGATAGTAGGAACTACTCCAGGAGAACTTGGAGACATGTCTGGCCTCTCTCAGATCCAAAGAGAGAACGAACAATCCAACAAAGAACACGGACAAAGGCTTCCCTCCACAGAGATTTGAAATTATCCTGTCCCTTGATTGGTCCTCTGGTCAGGTGTTTCTCAGGTTATTGAGCTTGTTAACCCTTTCCAGGTAAAAGAGACCTTAACCCTGATCTGTTTATTTATGACAACATCAGTCTGTTAGGTTAGCTGAGGACCCATCCTCCACTGTTAATACACAGCACTGAGATGGTTTGGTAATAAAATGAGAATGAGTTTATTGATAAAAAGCAGATATTTAAGAGATATCAAGCAAGAATCAATGATATGGTTACACATAAAACAAAACGAAACATGCTTTCTTGTGACTAAAACTTAAGTTTAGCATGTTACAATCTTTGTCTAAGCGAGTTTGCCGCTTACATCAAAATTCCAGCAGCTCTTGTCTTTCAGGCCAAGAGGGTATGGCTTTCATAGGCTCAAAGGGCTGCTGTCCTCTTATGTCTCCCCAGTGATTGATAACTATAATGGCTTTTTAAGAATGTAAGAACAGCCATACTGGGTCTGACCAATGGTCCATTTAGACCACTATCCTGTCTTCTGATAGTGGCTGGTGCCAGATGCCTTAGAAGAAATGAACAGAACAGGTCAATTTATCAAATGATCCATCACCTATTATCCAGTCCCAGCTTCTGGCAGTCAGAGACTTAGCCCCTGTTATGTTACCCAAAATCTATTGTCTCTGTTTGAAGAGCCACAATGGTTTCCTGGGTGCAGATTCTGTTCCCTGATGTGATCATTAAGTGGTCTTCTCCCTGGCTTGTTTAGCTTGATGATTTTGTTTACCTTATATGTAAATGTACTTTCATTGTTCTCTGGCTTACAAAGCTTGACCCAGGCATGAGAATCCATAGTCCTTTGTCTAAGCCAAAGTTGTTTATCTAGCTTTCCCCAAAACACATTTTAGGTACACATTTCCAGTACATATGAACCCACCATCTGTACATACATCGTTCAATGATATTCGTGACCAGCATGTCACCAGTTTACATATGATACCTTATGTAACACCTTGGAGTTATATGTTATGACAACAGGGCTTTGGGGCAATGAGTGTGTCTGATGTGATGTGAGTGCAGTGTTGTGGGCCCTCTGTCAGTTGGCATTAATGGGCTTCCAGGGTCACACTCTCATTGGGGCTTCTGCAAGGCTGGGGAGAATGGGAAGAGGAAATGCAATATTGCTTCAGTACTCCAATCCATCTCTTACCAAAAAGTGGGCTCTACAGCATTTTACACTGTTATGATCCAGAGGATACTAGTCTATCTTTTACTCTACTTTACCTGACTCTTTTCTGATCTAAATCTATGGAACCAGAATTCCATGGAACATCTGTGTAAGACCATTCCAGGAGACTGATAAGAGTATACCATGGGTGCAGGCTCCTTTTGTTCATGTATGGAAAAGAGGTTATAAAGCTACAAGACTTGAGCCCGTACCCTGAGCTGACATAAATTGATGTAGCTCCACTAACTTAAGTGGCGCTACACTGATTTACCACAGCTGAAGATCTGGATGACTGACTTACATTAAGTCACATCTTCCTTTGACAGTGCAGGATTATTTTCCATATTCTCTAGTGATTTTTCTTCTTTCTCCTTACAGAAATTCTGAGCATTTAAAATCTGATTTAGAATAATCAAAATTCCAAATCAGAGGTCTCTTTCCAACATTGATTTACTCTCAGAGGGTCATTCCTAAACACATTCATTACAGACACACTCCACAGGTGCACAATAACACATCAATCACTGGGCTGTTTATGTTGGGAGACACAATTGAAATTGAACAATATAATTCAATACAATTACTGTTCTTTTTATTTATTCATTTAAGCTATAGTTGCTCAAGCACTATAAATAGAGCTGCTGAAAGCTACTGCTCTCATTATTTTTTCTCTGTTTCATTGCTGATCTATTTGAACTTCTGATTATTCTTAATGCCAGCAAAATTATTTTATTGCTATGAAATAATTAAGAGAAAATGATTACAAAGAGGGATGTATGAAAGAAAATATTGGATCAAAACATAGCCCGGTGAGATTGACAGTATTGTTAGTTTTTTAAATTGAAAATATGCACATACAAAAGATCCAAATAATAGGATCAAAATAAAATGCTCTTATGTTCTAAAATGTATGGGTTTTCTTTGCCTCTGGTTTCTACTGGGGGTAATCCTAGCAGAACCTGGGATTGGAGGTACCTATTAAGGCAGGCCACACTGAAGGGTGTTGCAGTTGGGCCAGGCCAGCTCAAAAAACCCAATATCTGATTGAAATCCCAGGAGTAAGATCCAAGCTTCAGGGTTTGGTCTTCTTGGTCTCTCTGCCTTAAACTTTGTCATGCTAACTGCAGGGCTTGAATCCCAAGTCAACTGTGCACCAAAACAGATTCAACCTGCATCCCAATGGGGGAGAAATAATGGTATGTCTTCACTACCTGCTGGATTGATGGGCAGCGATCGATCCAGTGGGGATCGATTTATCGCATCTAGTCAAGACACGATAAATCGACCCCCAAGCGCTCTCCCATAGACTCCTGTACTCCAGCGCTGCAAGAGGTGCAGGCAGAGTCGACGGGGGAACGGCAGCAGTCGACTCACTGCGGTGAAGACACCACGGTAAGTCGATCTAAGTACTTCAACTTCATCTACGTTATTCATGTAGCTGAAGTTGCGTAACTTAGATCGGTTCCCTCCTCTTCCCCCACCCCAAGTGTAGACCAGGGCTAAGTAATGTGTCCAGAATTGTTGTGTGTGTTTATGGAGGGAATTAAGGAATGGAGGCTTCCTGTTAAATGGGGTCGGGGCTGAGAAGTGGGGAAAAACATGCAATGTTCACAGCCAGCCTGCAATAAATGGTTAATATACTATGAGGCTTGCAGTCAGTACAAAACAATGCATTCTCCATCCCATGTAGAATTAGGGCAAGAGCAGTAAGCATCACACTAGTATTGGTGGGCACCCTGGATTATGGGTTCTCCTTGTATCTGCTGATTTGGCAGCATTGTGAGAAGTGACTGGAACCCTGCTCTCATCAGAGCCCAGAACCTGCTGGGTTCGCTGGAGAGGCCATTTTAGGGATTCCCTAGGTGGGATTCCTCCATGTGTAGTCCTGGTTGAAACTTAATTCTGTCCTTTCTCTGTAGAAACCCTGGGGAGAGTAGTGAAGAAAACAGCCTGTGCCAGCTGGGACCACTGTGAGTGACCCAGGTTGAATCCCTTTGGCGCACACTGGCCTCAGATGCCACTGGTGGTCTGATATGCAACCTCATCACCAAGAAGCGAATCTAGCTCTATATATTTAATTCATAAGAAGAAAAGGCTATTCATACAGGTAGGTCTGAACAATGTGGGATCATTAACAAGTAGAAAATATAGGAGCATGCAGAGAAAAGTAGCTTGCAATTGGGTCAATATGTTCATTTATTCAGTACCAGAAGACACCTCTCTTTATATACATCAGATTGCAATCTTATAGCTTTACTGTGTCCATCCTCACCTTGTCCCCTTGCCTAGGTATATAGAGAGCAAGCATTGCTGCTGATGCTAGATTTTTCAACAGGGCCATGACCCAGCCACCTTCTGCACATGCCAGTGGGACCTCTCATCGCATGTATGGGAGGGAGTTCATGGTACACCACCCGGCCATTCCTCCATCTTAAGGATGCCTTCCCCAGATATATACCACAAACGGCCTCCAGTACCAGGGGCTCTTGTAGGTCTGGGGGTGTAGAGCTGGTATTTCACGAATGAGGTCATATTGCTGCTTTGCTGCCACTGTAGTGGCCACAGGGCAACTTTGAACTGTATTGTTCACCTGAGGCACAATGCATAGGCCATTGCCACTCTGCGCAGCCCCCTATTGTTGTCTGTAGCTTCAAGACACAACAGAATCTTATGGCAACTCTCTCCATTTACTGATTTTTTTTTCCTTTTATAAATAGTGTCCTGCTTTAAAACAAACATGTGAATCACGAACTCTCATTCTGCGGAGTCATTTAAAAAAAAAAACTTTAAAGAGGGACGGGAAAATCTTTGATTTTGTTAGGAATAGTTTTCCTGCGTGCAGAATATTGAATGAAAAGTTCTCAAATTAAGTGAAACACTGGTGCGGCATTCCAAGAGTTTGAATCTAGGTCCAAAGGAAACTTTTTTGTTTGTTTGTTTTTTACTTCCTTGCGATCCAGTTTCTTCAAGTCACATACACACTTTTCTATTTTTACTTTCCAATCTGGGCCTCTTTCCAAATGTGAAGTTGTGGAATTCCTGCACTCCCACGTATGTGAAACCCAGACTGAACCCAAAGGTTTGGCTGGTTTTAACTCCCTTTTTCTCCACACCATGTTATTTTCAACAAAATGTGCAATCTAATGTTGAGAACAGTTAGATTTCTTTACAAATAAGAAACTCTAAAAGATCCTTTGGATTGGTAATGAAATATCACTGAGAGTAGAGCCCAGAGAGTTTATGATTTGTCTTGGATCAGAGCCTAATTCAGTCTATACTAGGATCCAACATCAGGTAGGATTGGTGTATCCTCCATGCAGTCTATTCAAGTTAGGGAACACATTGTTCTATTTTCACTGCTCCACAAAAGCATTGGTATATTGAAAAGCCCCACTCTTTATATTTTATTCAAGGAAAAAAATATGTTGCCAGTGCCTTAGCCTTGAAAGTGACTAACCTGATCTACAAGCCAAGTGTGTGTGTGTGTGGGGGGGGAAAGGAAGACAAGGAAGAAAGCCGCATTCCCCTCCTTCCATTAGTTATTTGTTTGACACCAAACTTGTACTTTACTTATTTATCTGCCTTTTTGGTAAGATCCGAATGTGCTTGAATCTCTCTGAAGGTTAAAATATGTTGACTGAATTTTTTTCTGCTACCAATGCAAAAGACTAGCTAACAGCATCACTGACTGTCAGAAGGAAGCCAGCCCCTACATTTCTTATGATAATGAAACTCATTGGGGTTTTTCTTAACTTATATACATCATGGTACCCTTACCATGTACAGTATCAGAGGGGTAGCCATGTTAGTCTGGTTCTGTAAAAGCACCAAAGAATCCTGTGGCACCTTATAGACTAACAGACGTTTTGCAGCATGAGCTTTCGTGGGTGAATACCCACTTCTTCTGATGCAAGTAGTGGAAATTTCCAGGGGCAGGTATATATAAGCAAGCAAGAAGCAAGCTAGAGATAACAAGGTAGATCAATCAGGGAGGATGAGGCCCTGTTCTAGCAGTTGAGGTGTGAAAACCAAGGGAGGAGAAACTGGTTCTGTAATTGGCAAGCCATTCACAGTCTTTGTTTAATCCTGAGCTGATGGTGTCAAATTTGCAGATGAACTGGAGCTCAGCAGTTTCTCTTTGAAGTCAGGTCCTAAAGTTTTTTGCTGCAGGATGGCCACCTTAAGATCTGCTATAGTGTGGCCAGGGAGGTTGAAGTGTTCTCCTACAGGTTTTTGTATATTGCCATTCCTATGTCTGATTTGTGTCCATTTATCCTTTTCCTTAGAGACTGTCCAGTTTGGCCGATGTACATAGCAGAGGGGCATTGCTGGCATATGATGGCATATATTACATTGGTGGATGTGCAGGTGAATGAACTGGTGATGGTGTGGCTGATCTGGTTAGGTCCTGTGATGGTGTCGCTGGTGTAGATATGTGGGCAGAGTTGGCATTGAGGTTTGTTGCATGGATTGGTTCCTGAGCTAGAGTTACTATGGTGCGGTGTGCAGTTGCTGGTGAGAATATGCTTCAGGTTGGCAGGTTGTCTGTGGGCGAGGACTCGCCTGCCACCCAAGGCCTGTGAAAGTGTGGGATCATTGTCCAGGATGGGTTGTAGATCCCTGATGATGCGTTGGAGGGGTTTTAGCTGGGGACTGTATGCGATGGCCAGTGGAGTCCTGTTGGTTTCTTTCTTGGGTTTGTCTTGCAGTAGGAGGCTTCTGGGTACACGTCTGGCTCTGTTGATCTGTTTCCTTATTTCCTCGTGTGGGTACTGTAGTCTTGAGAATATGTACAGTATGTCACATCAAGGATAGGAACAACAGGCATGCCTGCCATTAGATCTGTTAGGCTTTGCAAACACTTGCCTCTTTCTGCTTCTTTCTCGAATTACTAGATTTGTATTGATTTGTGATAATATATGGAGGGAGACGATTTTTAATTTTGGTCTTTTTTCTCCAAATCGTCCTCATGTTTAGCTCAACTTCTACCCAAGATGCCTGGCTGTCTACCTAAGTGACCTCTTGCCTATCTTCAAATCCTAACTCAAAGCCCATTTTTTCCCCTCTGGCTGCTGAGTCCCATAACCCTTTCTATTAAAACAAAATGCTACTCCCAAGTCTTCCAGTTTCCCATGCTTAGTTTTTTGCCCTAAATCTTGCCTATTACATCCATTTCTTCGTACTTCAGCATACAGTACTGACTGATATTTCCTGCCTTTCTAGATTCTTACACCACATCATCCCTGTAGTATCTGGGAGCCTACATTTTCTATTGAAAGCTGTTGTATCTGGTGTATTCGTCACTGCATGGCTATACTCGAATCAATTGCAAAGTCTCTTGTGATATTTCTGTATGAATTGCTGTATGTTACATAAAAATAAACTGACTGACTTCTGCTGTACTATTTAGGGGAGTTTTGTTCTATCATGAGTGCTTAAAAACATTTCCTTTGTTATTTGTAGTCCAGTGACCCTGAAAAATGAGGAAATTCGCTTTCTTTCTGCTTTCTACACCTCTACCTCGATATAACGCTGTCGGGAGCCAAAAAATCTTACCACGTTATAGGTGAAACCGTGTTATATTGAACTTGCTTTGATCCACCGGAGTGCGCAGCCCTGCCCCCCCAGAGCACTGCTTTACCGCGTTATATCCGAATTCGTGTTATATCGGGTCGCGTTATATCGAGGTAGAGGTGTATTTTGTTCTACATTTATATTTAAATCTTTGGAAAGGTATGGGTGGTTTAATGGCTTAAACATCTTTATTATTACTATTTATTTATTATTTGTGTTACTGTAGAGCCTAGTAGCCATAGTCAGGGACCAGGACCCCACTGTGCTAGGTGCTGTACAAACTGAACAAAAAATCATGTTTTCACTACTGCCAAATTTGGCTCTTTGTTGCACCAGTACAACTCTATTGCTATCAGTCACATTGCACTGGTTTACTGAGAGCAGAATTTCACCCATAGATTCTTTAGAACTACAGATTGACTCAGCCCTTCATGTTTCTGAGCTAGATAATTGGACTGCCATGCTGTTTGCTAGGGAAGAGGTATTTCAGAGAAGACTTTAAAAGGGTCTTCATGGAGAGTAAAGGTCCCCTTGTTCTTTTTGCAACAACAGCAGATTGCCATGGTGTTCTTGACCAAAATCTCCCTTTCCCCATAGTCATTTGGGGGCACTATTCATTAGGGTGGGTTGCCATATTGCACTCTAGAATTATTTCAATGATGCCATAACATTAAACAGTATTGGCATGAAGGCCATCATAGACATATGAAACATTATAATGTTTGTACTGAAGCTGCCTAGAAGCTTGGTAATATGTGTATTAATATGGCACTGTATCTCTCTGTATGAGAAGATCCTGGAGTGATAGAGCTATAGGAGACTTGCAGTGCATCCACAATCTGTGAACAAGTACTATAACAAGCTTTGTGTGCATAGCTTTTATGCAGGGCCATTTTAAGTTCACAGACATTCATAGAGAGAATTGAACCATAAACTATTGTGCTGCATAGCTGGGGGGGAGGGGGTAAAGAAATCCTCTCTGTTGTTTTTAGAGAGGGATTCAATTAAATATTTTGTTTTTTGAGTGTAAGATTTCTAGACCTCTTATAAATAGAAGGGTGCATCTCAGCTTGATTACCTCAAAACAGCTTCCTGCAACCTCCCACTAGGAAGACAAGCAATTAGTATAATCACAGCAATAAGTCAAAGTCACTTGCTGTTAGAACTTGGATTGCAACTTTTCCTTTTTGGATTTGTTGCTGGGCTATCAGGAAAAGAATAGTATAATACAGATATATACAGCTAAAACACATTCATGTAGAAAGGAAGGCCATTCTTCCTTTCTACATGAAAATTAAAATAATGCCACGAAATGGTCCAGCAATGCTGTGAAGCACCCTGGCTAAGGTGGGGGCAATCTTTTGTATTAAGAACAGTTCTGTAGATGGAACTCTTGCCAACACACTATAAAGCAAAAAGGTCTGTCTGTGAGTCCATCTGCCAGTAGTACAAGGTGACTCAAAAGAAGATTCCATCTCATTTTCTGCCAGAAATAATGTGAGAATCCAAAAAAATAGGCAGAAAAATGTTATAGGAACATTGAGGGGGGAGGGGGGTTGTTTTTGTTTTAAGAATGAACTAGTCCGCTTTTGGCTAGTTAAAAAAAGTACTAAGAATTGATTTTGAGTAGAGACTGGTGAGGATATTGGACAATACGCACATACCTAGTAAGCCCCCACTGTGAGCTAGTGGGGCCTATTGGTAGACCCTTCTCCAAGCAGTGTCCGTTAGTGCACTCTTGCACCCTTTTCTACTCTCCCTTTGGCATCTCCAAACACTCTGAGGGTGAGGCTATGTAAGGGGAAGCAGTGTCCTCTATCACCTCAGTTTCTTCCAACTGCTTGCTGTTAATGGAAGTGAACTGCTCTGGTCTGTTTAGATCCTGTTTTTTATTCTCTATTCTTAGTGTTAATTTTTAGTTGTTTAGTGAGAAGCATAGGTTTTTAGGTCGTTTAGTAGCTCAGTTCCAGGTTATTGTGGAACTGAAGAAGACAAAGCCAGAATTGAAGAGGTGTGCTTTGTGTCCTGTTGTCTTCCTGGAGCTGGACAACCATGTTATGTGCCTCAAATGTTTGGGAGAGGGCCATTTTCCTTCTTGGTGTTCCATCTGCTGGAGTTTTATGTCAGCGCTTCTCCCTCTGGATCCAAGATCTAAGAGGCCAGTTTTGGCTCCTTTGAAGGTTAATGGCTTCAAGAAATCAGAAACTGTATCAAGCCCAGCTACAGTTCTTGCTACTTCAGCTGTAAGGGCTTTGAAGCTGCCTATCTGTCATGTCCAGTGTCAGATGTATCAGATTCATCTGATTCTGACAGCTGCTATGGTTACAAAATCAAGGATGGCTCTGGTCTCAGCTTCTGTTGTGATTAGGGCATGGGTCGTCAGGCCTAGTAGTTGGAGTAGGAATCGGGATCTAGGAAATCAAATCAAGAGGAGTGCCAAGTAGGGTTGGCAACCCTCCAGGATTGGCCTGGAGTCTCTAGGAATTAAAGATTACATAACCTTTAATTAAAGATTAATGTAATGAAATCTCCAGGAATATATCCACCCAAAATGGGCAATCCTAGGGCCAGGGTCAGGAGTCAAGCTTGAGGGTCAGAGCTGGAGTCAGGAGTAAGCAGTAGGGTTGCCAATTTTGGATGGATGTATTCCTGGAGATTTAATCACATGACATAATCTTTAATTAAAGATTAACCTTTAATTCCTGGAGACTCCAGGACAATCCTGAAAGTTGGCAACCCTAGCGAGCAGGGAAGCAGGTCAGGACAAAGAAGGGGCAAGGCTAGGAACAAAGCAGGCACAGGAGTGATTGCAGTTGCAGGCATAATAGCTGAGCAGCCAGCGACTTGCTGCTGCTACTAAGCTTAAAAACAGGCCTGCGGACTCCCTTCAGCTAGTCAGGCAATCCTACTGCAACCCAGCTTTGCCCATTGATCTGCCTGGAGGCTGGGCTGGCTAGTTCTCAGGCTCAGCTGAAGGAACTGGCTCATGACAGTTTTGGGAGCTAAAAAGATAGATCTGAGTATTTCATCGGACTTTGTGCCATCCAAGTCTTTGGCTCCAGCCTTCAGGTCTCTTGTTGTTTACCACTATTTGGACAATTGGCTGTTGAAGGCTGTTGTTCATGAGGATCCATTAAGTCATGTTGCTTTTACAATCACCGTTTTTTTAGACCTGAGACGACTTCTGAATGTCAAAAAGTCAAAACTCTGTCTTGCTCACAACATTTTATTCATAGGCTTCATATTAGATTTGGTAGTAGGGACAGCCTTTGTACCAGAGAACAGATTTTTTTTTAAAGTAGTGCACTATGTTTTAAAACATTTAAATATGTCAGACTCAGAAAGTAATCTTTTTTCAGTGTCTCATGGGTTTCATGGCAGCTACTACTTACATGACTTCATTCATGTGTCTCAGAATGAGGCCAATGTAGCATTGGGTGTCTCAGGTCTACAGACTAAATCTGGACAATTTTCAAATGTTAGTCAGCATGCCTCAAGACATGCTGGACTCATTGCAATGGTGGTCAGTCAGAACAAACATTCTCAGTGGTGTCCAGTTCCACTCCCTGTTACCACTGGTGAAAGTAAGTTCAGATGCATTAAACAGTGGTTGGAGGGTGCATATGAATCATCTTACAGTTCGAAGTCACTGGACTTCTTAGGAAAGAGATTTGCACTTCAATGTGTTGGAGTTGAGAGTCATTTGTCCGGCCTCAGATCATTCTTCTCTCACTTGCATGGGAGCATTGTGCAAGCAGTGAAGCACAATATGTGTTTATGTATTATATCAACAAACAGGGAAGTGCTCACTCCACTCAGCTATATGCCGAGCCAATCAGATTATGGGATTGGTGTATTCTTCACAATGTTTATCTGGTGGCCCTGGGTTCAGCACGAGAGAATAACCTTGTTGCAGATCACCTCAGCAGGGACACTTCTCAAAGGATCAGTTGATTCAGAGCATATTTTCAGTTGGGGTCTGTTTGCTATGAGGTTCAGCAAAAATTGTCACTTTTTCTGCTCAAGAGCAGGCAGGGACAGTCAGTCCTAATCAGATGCTTTCCTCCTGCACTGTGGAAGGGGCCATCTGTATGTTCTCCTCTTTCCATTGATCCAGAAGGTAGTGAGGAAGATACATAAGGATACAGCTTTCAGAAAGCCTTTGACAAAGTCCCTTACCAAAGGTTCTTAAGCAAACTAAGCAGTTATGGAATAAGAGGGGATGATCCTCTTATGGATCAGAAACTGATTAAAAGAAAACCAAGGGTAGCAATAAATGGCCAGTTTTCACAATGGAGAGAGGTAAATAGCAGGGTCCCCCAAGGATCTGTAATGGGACTTGTGCTGTTCAACATATTCATAAGTTATCTGGAAAGTGGGGGTGAACAGTGAGGTAGCAAAATTTGCAGATGATACAAAATTACTCAACATAGCCAAGTCCAAAGCTGACTGTGAAGAGTTACAAAGTGATCTCACTAAACTGAGTGACTGGGGAACAAAATGACAGATGAAATTCAGTGTTGATAAATGCAAAGTAATGCACATTCATTCTAAATTACCTGCTCCCCCTCAAGAAAGATGTTGGAGTCATTGTGGATAGTTCTCTGAAAACATCCGCTCAGTATGCAGTGGCAGTAAAAAAAAAAAAAAAAGCTAACAGAGTGTTAGGAACTATTAGGAAAAGGATAGATAAGACAGAAAATATCATAATGCCACTACATAAATCCATGGTATGTTCACACCTGGCATACTTCATGCAGTTCTGGTTGCACCATTTCAAAAAAAGATATATTAAACTTGGAAAAGATGAGGAGAAGTGCAATGAGCATGATTGGGGTATGCAACGGTTTCCATTCAAGTAGAGATTTAAAAGCCTGGGATTGTTCATCTTGGAAAAGAGATGACTAAGGGGGGTTATGATAGAGGTCTATAAAATCATGGATGGTATGGAGAAAGTGATTAGGGAAGTGTTATTTACCCCTTCACATAATACAAGAACCAGGGGTCACCCATGAAATTAATAAGCAGCAGGTTTAAAACAAACAAAAGGAAGTACTGCTTCACACAATGCAGAGGATACCTGTGGAACTCATTGCTGTGGGATGTTGTGAAGGTCAAAAGTATAACTTGGTTCAATAGATAAGTTCATGGAGGATAGATCCATCAATGGCTATTAGCCAAGATGGTCTGGGATGCAAACTCATGCTCCAGATGTCCCTAAACTTGAAATGTCAGAAGCATCTGCCACTGGCTACTGTCAGAGATAGGATACTGGGCTGTCTGGAGGAATCTTTATATTTCTTCCTCTCTCTCCAGATCTTTTGTCTCAGCAACAGGGCAGGATTCTTCATCAGGATCCATAGTCTCTTCACCAGATGGCTTGGGTAATCGAATTTGACCCTCTCTATTCTTGAACCATCATATTCCTCATCAGTGAAGAGTGTATTGCTTAATTTTAGAAAGCTATCTAGAAAATGGTACCATTTGAAGTGGACCAGAGTTTTGCCTTGGATTAGGGGAAAATCTTATTCTTCTGTCTCATCTTCCATACCTTGTATTTTAGAATATATAATGAGCTTAAAAACTCAAAGGTTATTTAACTCATCTTTAAAAGTTCACTTGGCAGCTATCTCTGCTTACCACTTTTTAGTTGATGACAGATTGCTGTGTGTGCATGATATGGTTAAGAAGTTTATGAAGGGGCTATCCAATTTGTATCCTCCTTTGAGAAATCCTGTCCCTCCTTGGAATCTTAATTTGGTTTTAAACATACTCATGAAGCCACTTTTTGAACTCTTGGCTGAGTGTTCTTTTTATTATTTATCTCTTAAGATGACATTCATTAGTGCCATCATATCAGCCAGAAGGTTGTGTGAATTAAACACTTTGATGGCTGATCCACCTTTTATGTCTTTTTATAAGGTGGTTCTTAGGCCTGATCAAGGTTTTTTCCAAAAAGGGTTTCTGATTTTCACATCAATCATAGAATTCTTTTGCCAGTATTTTTTCTAAAGCCACATACTGATAAGGGGGAAGCTGCTTTACCTACTATGCACTTGCATATTATTTAGATAGAACTAAAACTTTTTTGAAAATCATCTTGATTATTCACGTTTTATACTAAGAATCACCTGCGTTATTCAGTGTCTTTCTTCCCAGACTATTTCTAGATGGATTAAACAATTTATTATCAAATGTTCCACGTTAGCAGAAATTCCTGTACCTATGAGGGTATAATCTCATTCCAGTAGAGCTGTGGCAGCTTCTTTTGCTTGCCTTAGCAAGTTTTCTCTGTTACTGAAATTTGCACAGCTGCAAACTGGAACTTTTTTATTAAGCATTATGCTCTTGATTTGGCCTCAAAGTCTGATACTAGATTGGTAGAGTGGTGCTTCAGTCTCTATTCAGTTAAGACTCTGTTCCCTCCTCCATGTTATTTCAATACTGCTTATCAAACTACCCTTAAGTGGGACTATGCAGAGCCACTTGAAGAAGAAATGAAGGTTATTTACTTGTAACTGGAGTTCTTCGAGATTGCTCTGCATAGTCATGCTTCTCACTTATCTTCCCCTCTTTCTCAGAGTCCTTTTTTGTTCTGTGTCTTCAGGTTGGTGATGGAAGGAACTGAAGTAGTAGAGGGTGCTGCACTCCCTTATATAGCCTCGCCCTCAGAACGTCTGGAGATGCTGAGGGGAGAGGTGGGAGGGGACATGGGAGCACTCTTATGGACATTGATTGGAAAGGGTTCTACCATTAGGCACCATTGGAAGGTGCCTAATGGTACCTAATTCAATATGCAGAACCATCTCAAAGAACCAACCTTCATGTTTAGTCCAGTCAAGGCCTAAGGCCTTAGTATTCAGGCTCCATGGTCAGAAGTAGTCAAAGAAACATAGGAATGCTCTACCAGATCAGAGTCGTGATATATCAAATCCGGTATCCTTTCTTCCATGGCCAGCAGTACAGAGACTTCAGAGAAAAGTGCAAGACCTCTCCCTCCACAACTGAGCATTAATGGAACAACCTGCCCATGAGGGAGTTTCTTCCTAACCCCCTCACTCAGAGTCTGGTTTATGTCCTGAAGTTTGAGTTTCATATCCATTACAAACTATCAATTCCTCTGCCCCCTGAAATAAAGCAGGGAGTCTGAGACTGTTTATGACAGTTAAGGGCACATGTAATTGCTACTGGTTAGCTGCCTAGAGGGGAAGGGCTTAACTGTTTCATCTAGGTAGAAGGTCAATAACTCAGATGTGGTAGGGCTGAGAAGCAGAGTCTGTGTTGACTGGATGGGTCAAGCACATTTTTTCTTCTTTTGGAAAGCAGAGAGGCGGGGGCGCTCAAATTTGTTATACATCCAGTCCTCATTTAAACCTAACCACCACCACCCCACATCTAGATGGTGGACTGATTGGTGACACAAGAATTTTAAGACACCTGCAGTGAGTGAGTCGTGCTAGTAATTTCTAGAAGTAACAACTTCCACAGTAATGGTTTCTGGCAATGAAACTTGTAGCTTTTGAGGCTAGTGTCAAATTATGCTGCCTATCTTGTAGAGCTGTTCAAAAAATGCAAGTTATACTTTGCAGGAAATTTTGAAAAAAATTGTGGATGTAATTGTTCAAGAAAAACATTTTTTTTGGCTGGCTGGGTAGAGGTGGTTCATTTTTGGTTTTCAAAAACAGTATTCAATAAAAATGCCAGTTTTCTGTAATATATATAAAATCCCATTTTGTTTTTGTTTTTTTGGCTTCCAGTTTTTCATCAAAAGCCATTTTTTCATTGCAAAAGTGTTTCTACAAGATTTGTGTGTGTGTGTGTGTAAGTGCAGGTTTCTGTCTGTGGATTTCTGTGTCTGTGTTTGTTTTAGAGTACTTTGCTGGTGAAAATGTTGTATAAAAATCATAATACTGTCCTCTTTTATCCCTTCTTCCAGCTCCTCATTATGTAAATAACAGCAGCTTATCCTCAGCAGTAAGGGTGTATGGGAGTCTAATTTAGTATAAGAGGGCCTCATTCTGCCCTGCCCATTTAGAGATGTAGCACAGAAGTGCAGCCCTAAGGGTGAGGGGGTAGGCAACGGTGGTTTTATGGCTCTGCATATGAACTTTTGGTTCACTGTGGATGCTTGATCTTACAGAAGCCTGTCCTGGGATACTGGGGGGCTTCAGTGAATTCCTATAACACTATAGCTATGCTCCTCTTCTACCCCCTCCCACTCCCAGCCCTGCCCTTGACTTGCAAAGGGGCAGCACAGGGTTGTTTATGACAGCCACAGTGAGGGACAAAATTTGCCAAAACTGAGTGCAAGCATGTTTAAGGCAATAGCTACACTTAAACTGCTATAGCAGCACAGCTGCAGCGCTGCAGCACTGCAGCGCCACAGTACCAGGAGGACATTGCTGTAGGGAATCCATCTCCCCAACCATCTCCCCATCCATAGGAATCCATCTCCCCATCCATAGCAATCCATCTCCCCAACCATCTCCCCATCCATAGCAATCCCATCTCCCCAACCATCTTCCCATCCATAGGAATCCATCTCCCCATCCATCTTCCAATCGACCTAGCACTGTCCACATCAGGAGTTAGATCAGCATAATTATGTCACTCGGAGGATGTGAATTTTTCACACCACTGAGCGACATAGCTATGCCAATGTAAGTTCCCAGTGTAGACCAGCCCTCAGTTAATGTAAGGAGTCTAATTTACACATCACCTCTGAATTTGGCCTTGGAACTGTAAAACACTTGGAATTCAATCATGGCAATATAAAGCACAAATTGTTGTAATGAGCCATAAACTAGTGTCTCTGTTTTGTCCATGGTTTTTAATGACTAGCAGAGTAAGGCCTGGTCTACGCTAAGGTGGGCGGGTCGAACTAAGGTACGCGACTTCAGCTACGCGAATAGTGTAGCTGAAGTCGAAGTACCTTAGTTCGGGCTACTCACCAGTCCAGACGCCGCGGGAACGAAGTCCGCGGCTCCAAGGTCGACTCTGCCACTGCTGTTTGTGGTGGTGGAGTTCCGGAGTCAACCGGAGCGCGTGGGGAGTTTGAACTATCACGTCTTGATTAGACGCGATAGTTCGAACTCCGAGAAGTCGAACTCTCCGCGTTGACCCGCGCGGTAAGTATAGACCTACCCTAATGAATTTAAGTTCCAAGCTCATCTTTTGAAAGTGCTGTTCAGGTTTCCTTTGAGGATGAGGACTGAGAAGTGCTTTTTGAATGCTTTGTGAAAAGTATTTACCCACAGGTGATCTGGTGGTTTTGTCTTTATCACTTTCTGGGTGAATTGATGTGAGAGTGTAGTGATTGTCTGGTTTCACCCACATAGTTGTTGTTGGGGCATTTAGTGAGGTACAGCACACGTTGTGATAGGCATGTGGATCTTGAAAGGTGTGTTGTGGGGGTATTAATCATAGCACTGAAGATATGTTTGCAGGTTTTGCATCAGTTGTTATGGCAGAATCTGGTGCTGCTTTTAGTTTGTGTGTCCTGGCCTGTGGGGAGTTGCATCTGATGATGAGTTTGAGGGGTTGTTTGAAGGCCAGAAAAGATGGGGATCACATCCTGAAAGAAACCTTGCCAAACTCCCCAAGTATAGGTTGCAATTGTTTGATGGTACCCGTTGTGGGTTCCAGTATGGGATGGTAGATGACAAGTAGATGTAGTGTGTGTGTGTGTGTGTGTGTGTGTGTGTGTGTGTGTGTGTGTGTTGAAGCAGGTTCTCCCAGGATATTTAGGTGGCCCATTCCATGATGTGATCTACTTCTCTGATGTAATGTCCTTGTTTAGTGAAGGTGGTTTTGAGTGTGCTTAGGTGTGTATCCCAGATAGACAGAGATAGGGTCAAGGACTAAAACCTGGAGTAGGAAAATAAAATAGGATGCAGACAATAGATCAAACTGGGCTGGGACAAAATTCACAAATAAATATACGGGACTGTCAAAGGAAAGTGAAAGAGCAAGCACTGAAAATGCAAAGTCAAGGTTGAGGAGCATTTCCATCAAAGGCATCAAACCATACAATATTGATACAGGTCAGGGGATTTAAAAATCATAGACGATATATTTTCATTTCATAAGACTGAAATAGTAACAATTTACATTGAGATGAAAGAGTGGATACAGTAAAAGTATCAAGGCCTAAATCTGAAGCAGTAGCCAGAGAGCTTTACAAACTTCATGAAGGAATCACCCATTACTGAAATGTAGCCACCTTTGTGGGAAAAAAAGCAGCAGCTGCCTCGCAGTGTACAGTGTTACTAAACAATACGTTAAGACAGAAATTTGGGAAAATACTCTATATAATTGAAACAGCAAGAAGATATTTGGTAGGCAGAAGGCAACTAAACTTATTTTGGCTAGGATGCTGGTGCTAACACACCAATATTTGGAAAAAGTGCCTGGGAATTTTTAATTTCACAAATAGTTAGGACCTCAGTTTTACATAATAATAAATAAAAATAATAATAATTGGAGATATACCTATCTTCTAGAACTGGAAGGGACCTTGAAAGGTCACTGAGTCTAGCCCCCTGCCTTTACTAGCAGGACCAAATACTGATTTTTGCCCAGATCCCTAAGTGGCCCCCTCAAGGATTGAATTTATAACCCTGGGTTTAGCAGGCCAATGAGCAAACCACTGAGCTATCCCTCCCCCATCTAACCCAAAAGAGTGCACCTCCAATAGCATAAAGTCCCCTAACCCCTCCCAGGGGAATGTGTTTAGACTGTCTCAGAGGTATTCTGTTGAATCAGCAGTGCCACTTCCTGCAGCACCCTGTGTTTTCCTTGGAGGTCTCCCATTAAAGTTCTGTTACCCACACATTTTTTTATTTTGCAGGAAATATCTAGAACTCCTCCTGTAGCCCTGTTTCATTTTGTTTAGTGGCTCAGCTAACTGCAGTTGGGAGAACCATGGATAAAGCTGAAGCCCAAAGAAGCCTTTGGAAAAACTCTGGTTCTTAGGTTTGTCCCTGGTCAGGGCACTTGGTTTACTGTCAGCCTGAGTTCTGTTACTGTTCTCATTCATCAGCGAGCCCAGAAACCATCAAAACAATTCACCTACTCTGGGGTGAGTATGTCAGCTCTTTCCCTGGCAAGTGATACTCATCTATTGTCATTCCAGTGTTGAGGGGAGGGGTGGATAATCAGATGGAGGCTCAAGACATATTTGTCAGTCTAGCATGGGCTGCTCTCCCTGCCAGAGATAAGAATCCTTTCACCAGCATGCTTTAAATTACTAGCTAATCCATCCTCAGCCTGTGCCTTGTTCATAGGCTTGAAATGGATGGCACCCCACTGACATGTCAGAAGGCTGGGAGATGTTTATGAGAATATTGCCCTGTTGAATTATTTGTCCTATGTGTGAGGTTGTGAAATTGGATATGTAGCTGATAGAGCCAGCTAGAAATTCAAAAGACACAGTTTGTGAACGTGTGTTTATTAGTTCTACATGGTGTGGCCTGGCCATGTTTCTACCTTTTTAACGGTGTCAGGTATCAAGGGGCAGCTGTGTTAGTCTGTATCCACAAAAACAAGGAGTCCGGTGGCATCTTAAAGACTAACAGATTTATTTGGGCAAAAGCTTTTGTGCATCTGAAGAAGTGGGTTTTTCACCCACGAAAGCTTATGCCAAAATAAATCTGTTAATCTTTAAGGTGCCACCGGACTCCTTGTTGTTTTTACTTTTTTAATGCATCCTTGAACACCTTTTTTCTTCTCACCAATATTTGAGGATGGGCTGTTGTGCGCATAATTACCCAACTCTCATGTGGACAAGCTTATTGGTGTGTGACTACACAGTGTGCGATATCGCTGGCTGATTGTTTTGCTGTTGCTCGGTTGGTAGATGGATCAGTAGCCTCATGCAGTGCCTGTTGGAAACATTGTGGTGGCTGGAGGAAGTGCTATGCCATGAGAGCAGCATGTTTCTCTTGGACTCTGCAGCGCAGTCTGTCCCAGGGTTAGGTGCAGGGCAGCAGCCTGCATCATTTTATAATGGAAGATTCAGTTACTGAACTGAACTAATTAAACAGCAAGCAAATTTCCCAGTAGGTCTTAGTAGTTAAACTGAATTTTTAATTTAAAAAAAAAATAATAATACTGAGATGGTGCCAACTCATGCCCAGGCCCTGGGCCTCACTGAACAGTGACAAATGCAGTAACTGGAAACCAGTCAGGCTCACCTGTGTGTTAGTATTGTTAAAATAGAGTTATAAGAATGTTTTTAGTGTTTAGACTTTATGAAATGCTTGTAGAATGCTGCATGTATTAATCTGACTAATATCTGTGTCCCATGTTATAAGGTAACATTTAAATATTTGCTCTGTAACTATAAAAATGTTTGCTAAAACTAAATCCCCCATAGTCAGGGGAGAACCATTACCAAGTGTGAAATGCTAGTTTGCTGTAAAAAGGTGGAATCTCCTCCCCAACAAAAGAAGGTCTATAGACATCAGACAAGCCACTTGTTCATTGCTTCCCTCTCATCCCTGAGGAGAGTGTATGCACAAACCCTCATCCCATCACAGTTTGAACGCTGAGGAAAGGGGATAAAAATCCCTGTTAACAAGAAATTGTTAATCCTATGCGGCTTGAACTCTGAGAGGTGAAGATTTCTAAAATAAACAAGGGGCCCCAGTTGTTTTGCCTGGGTTAGCCCTAAAGGAGTTTGCATACTATGAAGTTTCTATTACCTTTTGAAACCCAACACTGTAACTCATTTTTGTATGCATGTGTGCCTGCTTTAACCTAAATTACTCTTGTATTTCTTTTTCCTAATTAATAAACCTTTGGTTGGCTTCTTACAGGATTGGCTACAAGCATTGTCTTTAGATTGAGAGCTGAAGTACTGTTGATCTGAGTAAATGACTAGTCCTTTGCACTGGGAATAACCTGAATATTGTTGTGATTTTTGGTGTAAGGAACCATCTAGCACAAAGACAAGCTTGCCTGGATGGCAAGTCAGACCAGAGTGCCCAAGGAGGCTGTCTGTGACTCCATGTTAAGGCTGTTACAGTGCTTTAAGAGTGCACACTTGTTACTTGGTTGGCGAAGTCTAATTATAGAACATACAAACAGTTTGGGGTCTGTGCTCTGTTCCTGGACATTCTGCCCTGAGGTGGCACTCATGCTTGTGTGCCATTCTAGCCAGCTTGACAAATACCATTTTGTGCAGATTCCTACAGTCTTTTTTCTCTTCCAATGGCTTGATATTTTTATTTCACAACATGTTCCTATTTCAAATAAAAAAACCAAAATGCTGACTAACCCCGTGAGTGACCAGATATATGAGGATGCTGCTGATTTTTATTGTATTTAAAATGAGTAAAATGATAATGATCTGACACCAACGAGAGCATTTCCATTAACTTCATAGGGCTTTGGTCTGTGTCTAGGGCTTTGCTGCTTAGGGAGATGTGCTTAAAGCTGTGAATGCATTTAAGTGCTTGCATGTCTTAAGTGCTTGGTTGAATGAGGGCCTAACCCCCTCCCCCAATAAACTGCTAGTCAGGAACAGCAGCAGTTGGCAGCCTGCTTCATCTGCTGGCAGGGAGGTCATTTCTTCCCTTAATGCTCTTGGGGAAGGTGACATGCAATGAAAGGTCAGCTGAAGCGGATACACATCTTCCTAGCTGGGAGAGAATTCTGCCAGTGTTCTGATTACACTGCTCTACAGCCAAAATGCTTCTGAAATAAATGTAGTCAAACTTTACTAATTCTGGGTCACTGAGAACGAAAATGATGCTTAAAATTGTTGATTGGCTCTAGTTTTCAAGTTATGCTATTGGGTCAGTATATACGACCCTTGACTTGGGAATAGCGGAGGATAAGTGAGTTATAAAGGGAAGGGATCTCAATTTAAACCAGAAGTGACTAAAATACATCTTTGACTGGATCTATGAATAAATCTATGACTGGGTTTGGACAGTACTTGCTTTTTAGGCAAAACAATGAATGATGCAATCTGAAGCTGGTATTGCGTCATACATGATATGAATTGCATCATGTTATTCCTAGAAGTCATGGATGATGCAATCATAACGAAGCTTACATCACTCTGCTGAACAAATTGCCCTATATCAGCTCTAGAAATCATACAGTGTCGTGCTCTCTTATTTGTCAGTGTTTGATTTTGCAAAGGGACACATTTCTGTTTAGCCAAAGTGAGCAGAGATGCCTCGTACTTGTGTGAACACTGCAGATAACTTCTGCTATGTTTGTGGTGAAGTGACTTTTGCATCACAAAAGCGTGGTATAACCACTATGGTTAAGAAAGCCTATCACCTTTATTTTGGCTGCAAAATTGGAGATCAGGACAAGAGGTGGGCCCCACACATATGCTGCAACACTTGTGCAACAAATCTTCGCCAGTGGTTGAACAGGAAAAGGAAATCTATGCCTTTTGCAGTGCCAATGATTTGGAGAGAGCCAACAGATCATACCAGCAATTGTTACTTCTGCATGGTGCCTCCAGTTGGGAAAGGTGTGTCAAAGAAGAAAAAGTGGACTGTGCATTATCCAAACATTCCATCAGCGATACACCCAGTACCCCACTGCCGGTTCCTGATGCACCAGAATCATTCTCACTTGAGTCAGACAAGGAAGAGGAAGAGGATGAAACTTCTGGTCCTGAACCATCAATGTCACAGGACCCACATTTTCTCCCATCCTCCTCCTCTGAACCACACCTCGTAACACAAGGTGAACTGAATGAGCTTGTCAGGGATTTGGAACTACCCAAGAGTAAGGCAGAGCTGTTGGGCTCCAGACTACAGCAGTGGAATCTCCTGGCAGGTGATGTTAGGGTTTCCATGTTCCGTGACCGTCAAAAGGATCTTGTCCCATTCTTCTTCATGGAAGGTGATCTTGTAGCCTGCAACAACATTGATGGTGTGATGGCAGCCCTCAACATCGTTCACGATCCAGATGAGTGGAGACTGTTCATTGATTCATCGAAGACGAGTCTTAAAGCTGTTTTACTGCATAATGGCAATGTTTTGCCATCAATTCCAGTTGGCCATGCAGTCCATATGAAGGAAACCTATGACAACATGAAACAACTTTTGAGGTGCATAAACTATGACCAACATCAGTGGCAGCTTTGTGGTGATTTGAAGGTTGTTGCTCTCTTGCTTGGTCTGCAGACTGGATTCACAAAGTACTGCTGTTTTCTCTGCGAATGGGATAGTCGTGCAAGAGATTCCCATTACATCAAGAAAGATTGGCCACTCCGACAGTCATTGGAGCCTGGGAGGAAAAGTGTTCAGCATCCACCACTTGTTGAATCAAGGAAGTTTTTGTTACCACCCTTACACATCAAGCTGGGTCTGATGAAGAACTTTGTCAAGACCATTGACAAAACATAAGCAGCTTTCAAGTACCTCCGGGGAAAATTTCCAAGGTTAAGTGAAGCTAAGATAAAGGAAGGTGTCTTTGTTGGTCCTCAGATTCGTGAACTTCTTCGAGATGATGCATTTGACCATGCACTGCGTGGCAAGGAAAAGACGGCATGGAAAGCCTTCCAGTTAGTGGCAATAAATTTTCTCAGAAACAACAAGGCAGACAACTACAGGTTGTTGGTGGAAAATCTCCTCAAGGCATACAAAAGCCTTTGTTGCAACATGTCACTAAAGATACATTTTTTGCACTCTCATCTAGATTTTTTTCCACCGAACTGCGGAGCAGTGAGCGACAAGCACGGCGAGCGATTTCACCAGGACATTGCAACAATGGAGAAATGCTATCAGGGCAAATGGGGCCCATCAATGCTTGCAGACCATTGCTGGACAGTGACAAGAGATGCTCCATTTAATGAATACAAGAGACAAGCCAAGAAGTGCTGAGTAGACACTGAATAGGACTAAACTATGTACATAATAGTTTTTTGCCTCTTGTTTCAGAATAAATTTTATTTATATAACCCTTTTGCTGATTTTTAAAGTGTTACATAAACAGGACAGGTGAAATATTATCATGTAAAGCAACCATAAACACATGAAAAGACCTAGGTTTACAATTTATGATTAAAACTCTACTATCTACACAATACACATAGACATAAAATGTAAAAACTTAAATAACTTAGAAACAGTAGCCAATCAGTTATTTTAAATGTCATATTTGAATTCAGCACATCAAAATACATAATAAATAGCACATTTTATCTCTGAAGCAGACGACTTCTCAAAAATCGTAGACCAGTGTTATTATGGAAGAACTCCTTCACCAATAGATTGATACAGCACATGAATCAGGATGCACATAGGAATTGGCTGTCATCAGCTGCCTTCCTCACATTTTGCCATTATTTAAGACCACAAATTAAAGTAAGAAGGAGGAGCTCATTAACTATGCTTCTATGACAGCCTGTGATTTCTCCAGTCTGGTTGTCTCTCAGTTCTATACATGCACATCACAGCATACTGATGATGATCCAGCCTGAGCTGAAGGATATGTAATCAGAGGTTGCCCAAATGTCCATAGTCAGATGGACTATCAGAGCAGTCAAAGGCTCCTGCTGTGTTCATTGCTTGACAAAACTCTGGAACAGCAGTTTTTTGGGGGAGGAAAAGGCTTAGCACGTTCTGCTCTGGAGCAGCATCGACCATATGTTCTCTATAGAAGAAGGGGAGAGAAGGTCACCTGCCATCATTTTTGTATACACAGCATTCAGTAATAGGACCTGGTAGTGAGTACAGGGCACTGACTGATGCCCCTCTCAATGCTTCCAATAAGGGTCAATAAAGCCTTGAAGGCAGTTGGCCTTTTGGGGGGCATTTCAGGTTTTGGTATTGCTAGTGTGAACAAAGCATTGTCTTCAGCAGCTGTCAAAGGTCTCACCCCCACTTGGAACTGTTGGGCTCCAATGTGGGGACCTGACTTTTTTTCCCTAAAAAAAAAAAATCCTTTTAGATCTAGTAGGCTGCCACCACTCAATCATTAAATGTGGATTGAGACACAGTCTTTCCCCAAAATCCTAGGGGATTCCAAGAGCCCCAAATCCATGGAGTTCTTACACCCAGGAGAAACAAACCATTCCCCCTGCTTCCTCCCCCCTCCCTTTTCCTAGGAGAGACACGGGATCTAACTACAGAGATATCTCCCTCTCTCTCTTCTGAAGATCCAACCCACAGGAAAGAACAAGTCCTTAATAGAAAAGAAAAGAATTTATTAAAAAGAAAAAGAAAAAAAAGATCAAGCTGGACACTCATAGGGTATAACCTTATCAATCTCTGGAGAGAATCCCCCCTCCCCCTTTCTCAGTAAAAAGCAATATCAGCAAACAGGAATAAAGCATTTCCTTTAGCAAACACACAATTGCAAATATAGAAAACAAATCATAAGACTAATTCACCTTTCTAATTAATACTCACTATTAATTAGTAGAAACTACTCCAGGAGAACTTGGAGACATGACTGTCTCTCTTAGATTCAAAAAGAGAACTAACAAAGAACACAGACAAAGGCTTCCCTCCACAGAGATTTGAAATTATCTCGTCTCTGATTGGTCCTTTGGTCAGGTGGTCACCAGGTACTGCATGTTAACCCTTTACAGGTAAAACAGACTTTAACCCTTAACTATCTGTTTATGACAGCAGCTCATTGTGGTCTGTAACTAACTGAAGTCCCAAGTTGTGGTGATAAAAAATATATGGATGCTGATGTTAGGACTTGCCTCTTGCAGCTCCCTGCAATTGAAAAGTCTCTGTTTGTCAGACAAACTTCTCCCTCCTCCATGCAAACAATTTTTTTCTTTATTTTTAATTTTCATTGAATTCTGCAAGTTTAAGTTGCACACTTCTTAGCCTTTGCAATCATTTCATCTTATCACTGTTATCCTCCTTTCTCATATTTTCCATCTTATTCCCACCTGCTGCAATTTATCTTACCGTATCTCCCAGAGCACTCAGGCAGGATCATGGCTCCAGTGTGCCAGGCATTGTCAAATGCATAGTAAGACACAGATTCTCTTCTCGGCAGAAGCTAATTTAAATGTTTGGTTTTGGTAACTTTTCTCACATGAACACTCCCGCAGAGTCCAAAAATACAGAATAGTAGAGGAAATAGTTATATCATAGAAGATGGAAAAATATTCAGGATAACAAAGGAGACATATTCATAATTAAATAGGATAACTTGAGGCTCCTAGAATTGGTGGCTTTTGTAGACCAAATGCAGAAAAGAAAAGTCTTATATTGTAAGTGAGAGCTGCTAAATTGTTCAAGTGCTCTTTAGGTCAGAGTCAAGAGACAGGTAACAGACAAAAGGCACCTATGCTCTTCTTTTTATAAAATAAAGAGAAATATTTCTGGAGCAAAGATCCAGATACTTAGTTGAATTCATTATCACTAGAAGCTTCACATTAAGATAGGATGTAAATTGGATGCTGTAAGCCAGACCATGAAAGGACGGAATTGATAAAGGACAGATTATTTTTGCTTTCAAGGTCAAATGGCATTTAAAAAACCATTTTTCAGACACAATGGAAAATTACAGAGGCAGACTGCAGATTTTCTGATAGTCTCAGTGGCCATTTCTTTATAGCAAAATAGAATGAACTGAAGATGTTAGTTCCTGTTTTTTATATGTTTTACTACCCCATAAGTGTCTCTAGTCTACATTCTAGCTCTTATATTTTCTTTATAACTATTTAAAAAATGAATTCAGTGTCTGTGGAATGTGCAAGTCTGACAACACTGGAAGTTAAAGTCTTGTTTATTCATAATGCAGGGGCAGCAGCACTATAAACGTCACCCCATCCCTGCCCACTGACATTCCAATATTCCTTAATATTGACCAAGAGAGACCACATCTAAGGCCTTGTTTTCACTGCTAAAAAAACTGTTTTTTTTTTACCTCAGGATAACTAACATGATCTTTACTAAGGTAAAAACATAATGATGACAAAGCCCTTTAGTTTTACCATGAGATAAACTCGCTGAAAGTCAACCCCAGGTGGAGGTATAGGGCTGAATTGGTGTGTTTACCTTGTGATAAAACTAATGTATCTCCTCTTTGCTGTGTTTTTACCTTGGGATAGTGCATGTGTGTTAGCTACCTCAAGGTAAAAAAAAAATGCTGCTTGTTTAGCAATGAAGATAAGCCCTAGAAAGAAAAGGTAGTTCAAGTGTCCATGCTCATCCTATCCTTGGCCTTTCTGCTGAGACTGCCAACAAATGACCACTGGACAGCTGTTAGGTGGTAATAACTTTCAACCCCCAGTCTACAGTAATACAAAATCAGTATTCTGCTGTTTGGAATTTCTTATTCATGATGGGTCATGTCCAAGTCGCATGAATGTAAGGGACATGAGGTTGTGGTGATCCACATCAAACTAATCTGCCATTATGAACTGCCTAACAGAGGTATAACTCGGTGTACTGGTAACAGGCAAATTAGGGAGTCTGCCTTTTAGATAAAAATGTAGGTTGGGATTTTTAAAGGAGACTAAGGGAATTAGGCACCCAACTCTCACTGGAATTCAGTGGGAGTTGGAGACCAAACTATAAGGCTGCTTTGAAAAATCCCACTTATTTATGCTTAAAACAATATAAAATTGCCTCATCCAGTTCTCCCCTGCACATCTACCTCCTCTTTTTCACTTTTACTCTTTCCCCTTCACTGTCTCTTTCACTTGCTTTCTGAAAAAGATATGGAGCTGGCATCAAAGGTCAGGGCTGGCCTTATCCACTAGTGTCAGTGCTGCCATTCACACTCCCACAAATGTCCTTTTAGCATACATTCAATTAACCCCAGTTAAGTACTCTATTGGGAGTGGCATGTAGGCTGCAGAAGAGCTTCTGTAGTGGCCCAGCTTTGAGCTCTAACATCAGATGAGGATGAAGGCAGGGCATAACCTGCCCTCTTCCTGACACAAGCCTAAATCTAGCAAGACACAGACTGAAAATTTTCTGCATTTGTAGCTCAGAAATTGATTTGAGGGAGGAATGGTTTTCATTTTTAGCAAAATAGTCTATTCACATCTGAAATATACCCAACCGTATATACGTGTATGTGTAGTCCATTCTTATCCTTTTCAATGCCTGAGGAATACTTCAGTGTGTGTCTATCAAACATAAATACATAAAAAGATATATCATTTACATGTAATTTATATGTAATATGCTGAACCAAATTTATCCCCGAAATAACTCCAATGACTTGAGTGGACCTACACCAGGGATTACATTGTCCAATTATACGTTCAAAAATAGGCATATTGCTTTATGTGTACTTATAAATCTATGCTCAAACATGAGTCACCCCATGATGATCCTGTCTACATTCAAAAAATGGCTTTGTAGGTGCATTTCTGGTTATGGACAATTACCAAATACAGTAATCCATCTATTTGTATAGCTTTTCTTAGTATAGGTAACATGACTGCCTTCTGCAAAAGTTACAGAAATGTGTTCCTTTGAGTTTTACTATTACTGTGTAATGGGAAAATATTTTTGGTGTTCCCTCATAATCCTATTTGGAATGTGTTACAATACATAAGGCTGAAAAGCCCCTCCTTCTGGATGTAGAACCAAATTTTTCAGTTCAAGACCCCACAAATTATCAACCTTGATAGGAGTAGAATATAAGGTGAAATACTATATACCTAGGGCTCTATCCTGCTTTCATGCAATGAATGACAAAAATTCCAATTGACTTGAGTTGTAATCAAGATTGGACCCTAATGAAAAGTGAAATGAATAGCATATTCCAAGACTGTACCTTTTGTGATATCACAGTGTGAATCAGTAGTAGCTACTGAAGTCAGTTGAGCTACACTGGTTTTAAAAAGGGTTTAAGATAAGAATTGGATCCATTATATGCATGTGCAAGTCTAATATATCAGTATATGGGCTCTAGTGGCTGAAAATAGGAAAATCTATCTAAATAAAAAAGTGGTTCCTGATTTTTCAGGTTTACATCAGGTCTTGCCTGATTTTCAAATGTTTGCAGATCCAGCAGCCTGAATTCCCTGTTGATGGTAGTGTAATGGAGTTTACATAGGACAAGAAGTTAATTTTATTTCCATACCAAAAGACAGTAGATTGAGAAAATTGTAAAGTCACTAAAATCATGAAACAGAATGGGTGGAAGAACAGCCCTCCTGCGGCAGACCATGTTAATTACCCTTGCAGCTGGGAGATCAATTTGCATACATATTCTTTGAAGCCTGTCAGGTATGAATTGAACCACTGAACTGTTATATTTGATAATCTAGCTCTCCAAAGCATTTTTGCTAAAGATGTTATGTTTCACAGCACCAGTTATTTTTCTATCTAAAAATAAAGAGTTGTACTTAATTTGTTCCTATATAAACAGTTCTGTGTTTGTGACTTCCTGGAGTACCAGGCTAGCTAAATAATCTCATTAGAAGCACTGATACTGCTGATTAAACACAAAAGAGATATGGACAAATAGCCTTGGTGACAAATGAAAACTGAGAAATTAAAACTTAAAGCTCCTGGTGACAGGCATGGCTCAGGGGATTGTTAATGAGATATGGAACTTTTCAGCTCTAGGGCATGTATTCCATTCTATTCTGTGTTCGTAGTGACAAAGTTGTTACCATCTGATGACTGCTTGGTGGCCTGAATGAACCAAGTGTGTAATCTCAGTTAACTTCCCAGTGGATATTCTGTTCTATTTCAGTTCTTTTATAATACCCATCACTATAGTATCTAGTTTCCTAGATCATAAAATTGCCCACAAAGGACAACAGTTGGCACCCTTTGATGGGCATTTCAACCATAATCTGAGATTTATATAGACATGGGAGGACCAGATCCTCAGCTGGTGTAAATCAGTGTAGTTCAGTTGAAGTCCAGTGAAGCCCAGGGCTTAAGTGGGAGTAATGATGTTCATAGGCTGGCACTGTACACAAAAATTTGGTCCCAGGATATTAGAGAGACAAGGTGGGTAAGGTAGTATCTTTTATTGGACCAACTTCTGTTGGTGAGAGAGACAAGCCTTCGAGCTATGCAGGGAAAGGTACTGGGAGTGTCACAGCTAAATGTTACAGCTAAATATTCCTATCCACAGCTATTCCCACAGCTAAATATTCCTACCTCACAGAGTCCTCCAGCCCAAGCTAGCAATGAAGTAGCCCCACAGCCTGAACCCCACCAGCACGAATCAGCTGGCATGAGTCAGCTGGCACAGGCTAGTCACAGGTGTCTAGTTGCTGTGTAGACAGCCCCATAGTGTCTAGCAAAGTTATGAATTTAAGCTCCCAGACTAGTCTTTTGAAGGTATTGTGCAGGTTTCTTTAAGGACAAGGCTTGAGAGGTCAGATATAGAGTGATCGTTTTGTGAAAAGTATTCACTCACAGGTGATATGGTGTTTTTGTCTTTTATCATTTTTCTGTGTGAGTTCATTGAAGAGCATTGTGATTGTCTGGTTTCATCCACATAGTTGTTATTGGGGCATTTAGTGCACTGGATGAGGTACACCACATAATGTGGTAGACATGCATAGGATCTTTGAGTGAACACTTTTCATGGTCTTCATCCTCAAAGAAAACTTGAATAACACTTTCAAAAGTCGAGCCTGGGAGCTTAAATTAATAACTTTGCTAGATCCTAAAAATCATGGTCTTCATAAAGACACTGGATTCATGTCTCATTATAACAATCCATAAACCGCTAATCCTCTTTTTTGGTCCTATGATTGCAGGGATGTTAATACACCACATCATCTTAAATCAGGGGTGGCCAACCTGAGCCTGAGAAGGAGCCAGAATTTACCAATGTACATTGCCAAAGAGACACAGACAAGCGGGAGCCAGACTTAAGGGTATGTGTGTGTAGCGAGGCGGTCTGGTTCCCCACCGCCCCGGAGAGGGACAAGCTCCTCCGGACACCAAAGTGGGTGGAGCCAGTGGAGCTTGCGCCTGCCCCCCCCAGAGGTTAGGGCGCAGGACAGGAAATACAAAAGCCCAACCCCAGAGCTCACTAGAGGCCTGGCCGCCGGAGAAGCCAGACGCCTGTGACCTAGCTCTCGGTGGGGAGACTCCTGCAGTCTGCGACCGACCCACGGACTGGCCAGACCAGCCGAGGCCTGATGCCGACCAGACCCCAGGGAAGATGTTAAGCCTGCCTGTGGCAAGCTACCCAGAAGACCTGCCAAGCCTACCGCTCGCTGAGTACCTTGAGGAGCCCATGGTGCTTGATTCCATGGAGGACACCGTCCAGATACAGGTACCTCTAGAGGGGGAGGTAGGAAGTAGCCCGGGGGCAACCGACCCTAGTCTGTCTGCAGCACACCCAGAGCCGATGTCAGTGTGTTGTGGCCAGGATCCCCACTGACACAGCAGCCAGCCATCTGCCGCTGTTAGGGCCCTGGGCTGGGATGCAGTGGAGTGGGTGGGCCTGCATCCTCCTGCCACTCAACGTGTGGGTAGCAGTCTCCCCCTGTCCCAGGCCCTTCGAAGCCAGGGCGTAGGCCTCCGGAACTCATTTGTTTGCTCAGCCCCTGCATAAGGGCCTGAGCCAGAGACTCTCGACTGTCCCGCCCTGAACTAGGGCCTGGGTCTGCGGAATAGAGCTGTTTGTTGGTCTCTACCATTGTCGCGGCGTGAAACCCCGTAGCCAGGCTAGTTCCCCCAAAATAACCTGACGGACGTAGTGAGGTGGTCTGGTTCCCTGCCGCCCCAGAAAGGGACAAACCCAGCCGAACCCTTCTACACATTCCCTACACTGTCTACCCCCATAGCATGCCCTGAAGCACTGGGACCTTGCGAATCCCCTTTCCTACTCCCTGGCTGGAACTGCCCTTTATCCCCAGAACAGCAGAGGACACTATGCTCACCCCCACACTTCGTATAGCAGTGTTTGTACCTACACTGGGAGAGAAAGCATTCCCCATCCTTAAATGCAAAGCACACATTGGCTTTTTTAGCAATATTTTGAAAACCAGGTTTTAGCACCAGCAACCTGCTGCCTGTAAATTTCAGCAGGGTGGGGCAATAAGGAATCACACAGTTCCTTATATATTTTCCCCAGGGTAAATCAGGCTCCTCAGCTGCCCTCTGTCATACCTTAACAAAGTTATCCCACCATATGTAGCATAAGCCCTCGCTATTAAGTCCTCATGCCTGAACAAGGAAATATACCTCTTGGGGCTCCTCCCACAAATTATACTCACATAAATGCGAAAGGCTGCAGACCATGTCTCAAGCATTTGAGGCACCTTAATTCTGCAGGGTTTGTCCTCATCTTTGTGTGTGTGTGTGTGCTATTTTCTTCCTACTTTGTCTGCTCTTCCCTGAACAGTAGGTAAATAAATCCACAAATTCCTTTCTTAATTGCTCCATATTTCTTTGCAGGAAATCAGTCCCACCCCAAACCTGAGAGTGGACCAATTTTGTCAGGCAGGCTGCCCAACCTATGGGCCACCAACGCCAGTGATTTTTACCAGGTCACCACATATCCCTTAAGGAGGAGGATGTCCAAGGGGGGAGTGACCTGGGCCGCCACCCTTGCCGCTGAGTGCCAAGGTACACAATCCCCTCCGTCACTATCTGCAGGCCACTGGAGAACCCCACCACTGCATCCTGAGGAGGCCTGCTGGACTCTTGGCAGGTTACGGGAGCAAGGTAAGGCCCAGGCCCGTCACCTGCACCTTGTCCACCTCAATGCAGGTTTGACTCTGACTTCTCTCAGACCCTGAATCCATCCTGTGGACCTGCTGGATGTGGGGTTCAGGATCCCATCCAGGAGGAATGCACTCCTCTGACTCACTACCATCCGCAAAGCGAACTGTCCCCACCGAGGTCCCAGCTCCTGCCAAGGTGACTCTCCTTTTGTACCAGTTACAGGCCATTGATCTTTGCCTGATCTCCATTCCTGTGAAGATTGATCACATCCTTTCCCACGGGGTTGCACTCCCAAGCCCACTATTCCCCAGCAAAGCTCCCCAAATGAACCCTTGCTCACCTCTCTCAGTGCCTCCATTAGGGCAGGGCTGGGTCCTTCCCATGCCTGTATACTACCTATGCCGACTCCTGCCTCCTCCTTGCCTTGAGGGAGCTGGGGGGGGGAGGGGCAGGGAAGGGGAAGGACCTGGTCATTCTGTGTGGCTCCCTCAGAGCAGCTCCTGGTGCAGGCATCTGCGGGTCGCTGGCTGTACCCTTGGCCAAAGCCCCATGAGCCCTTTCCCTCCCCGCACCAGAAGCTGGATTGGGGGCGGGGTGCAGCCAGACGCAAGGAGACTCTCTGCCCCAAGGAGAGGGGCCCTAGAAACCTTACCAGACTTCATTTGCATCTTTAGGACTGCTGCTGCTGCTGGAAGGTGGTGAGTAATACTTTCTCTGCTGAAACAAAGCCAAGAGAGGTTCCACATGGCCCCTGCAGCAGGTAAATCCTGGGAGCTGGGGAATGCTGGCCAATCAGCACCCCTTTTCCCCAACTAGCCAATGGGTGCCAGTTACTCTCAAGGGAGGAGCTACCTATTGTCCCTTGGCAAGTGTCTCCGTCCCTTGCTGCTGAGACTGCCCCCCTTTCACCACTGGCCCTATCAAGTTCCCCCACCTGTTGATGCTGGTGGGTAGCATCTTCAGCTGACCCAACATTATTCTATTGGAGGGCTTCCCTAGTAAGTAAAGATGGAATAAACAGTCACCTGTATCCAAAGAGATGCAGCCCTCACAGCAGACACATCTCTTGGTCCTGCACCAATAAGATGCTGAGTTCATAGGACTGTCTTTAACTCCTATATTTATAACCCCCTCCCTGAGATCAGATGGTGAGCTTGTGTGGCACCTTTGAGACTGGTTTCCCTTAATGAAAACTTTCTGAACATCTTCAGAAGCAGCTAATGAGCTGCACCCTACTTCTGGATATTTCTAGACCCTTCTAGCTGAGTTGGCCTGCACTGATCTCTGCATATGTGTAGAGACACAGAGTATTGCAACTAAAATGCATGTCTCCTGCCCACTGCTTCTCTCCATCTCTTTGGCAATATAAAATACATGAGCTACAAGTAGAACTAAAAATCTTGCAAAAACTTTCTACAACCACCTTCTCCTTATGGACAGTAAAAATATGGTACCAAATATGGGCCCTGGTGATGTAATGAAAAGTCTATGCAAGTTCCAGTGAGTTTATGGATGGGCCATATTATTCCTTGTTACAAACATTGGATAAATATTTTTAATCATTGCTGCCACCAGGAGAAATCAGAAGTGAACATTCATGGCAAGATTACTTTAGTAACATGGAGAGAAGCTTCATCTGCAAATCCACTCAACTTCAGCATATTTCAGACAACATCAAGAAATGAATTTATTAATTCATACCCTCTGAACTTAAAGGGCAAGGTGTATTATATACTACAGTGATTGGCTCAATATAAATGTGACAGACAGAAGGCAGACAGATGATAGACAAATTATTATTATTACACTGCACTGTTCATAATTCACTCTACAAGAAAAGTGACCTTGGTAAAGTAGCCACGATCTGAAGTGCAACTAGTTAATATCAGGAAAGGAAGGGGACTCAACAAATACAGCCTCATGATTTGCCATCAAGGTTGTCTAATTTTCGTATGCACCTCCTTTCCTTTGAATTCACCTTGGTTTTCAAAAGCAAAAGAGATCTGTAAAGGTTATATGCAAATGTTTAGTAAATGCAGCTCCTTAACTTTCCCTCTGCATCCTGTCACTATAACATAAAACAAATGAACAAATGCTTGGGCTGATTGGTTCATTTCATTTTTCAGATTCAACTGTGTTATCACAAACATTTGACACTCTTATTGAACTCTTCTGCACCTAAGACCCTGACAGGAGCTGTATTTCATACATCACTCTTGGGATTGATGTCCCCTAATTAATCTTCATCACAAGGGAAATCTAACCAACTGGAGGAGAATTTCCAGCTAGGAAATCTGTTAGAAAACAAAGCTTAAAGTTTACTGCCATTCTTACTTTATGCTCCTTAACATTGCTGTACCTAATTCTGGTTATGATTAAGGCTGTCAAATTATTTTTAAAAAGTATCATAATTAATCACACTATTAAAAAAATAATTGCGATTAATCACAGTGTTAATTGCACTGTTAAACAATAATAAAATACTAGATATATAAATATTTTTGGATGTTTTCCACGTGACACATAAATAATAATATAAAGTGAGCAGTGTACGCTGTATTCTTTGTTGTAATTGAAATCAATAAATTTGAAAATCACCATTCACAAAGGTTCATTTACGCAGGTGACATCTTTGCAATACCCAGACCTGGACGTTTCATGAGCTTGATGCCACCTTAAACCCGGACATGATAAAGTTAACTGACTACTGGAAGACTTGGTGCCTCCAGCCAAGCGTTATAAAAACATTCTCCAGTTTGTTCCATCTTCATCATGCCAGAGCAACCCAAGAACTGAACGTTTATCTGAATGGTCAGAAGGTGAAGCATGAAGTAGAACCGGTCTATCTAGGTGTGACTTTAGACTGCACACTGAGTTATCATGCCCACCTGAAGAAGACAGCAGCTAAAGTTAAGACGCGCAACAATCTTCTTAGCAAACTGGCAGGTTCGTCGTGGGGTGCTTGTGCTCCAACTTTGCGGACGTCAGCTCTTGCCACCTCATATTCGGTGGTGGAGTACTACACATGAGTTTGAAGTCGATCGTCATACACCAAACTGGTGGATATGCAGTTACATGCCGCCATGCGTATCATCTCTGGCACCCTGTGTCCGACTCCACTCCCATGGCTTTCACTCCTTCTCATATTAGACAAGAGGTTGTCACTGGCAAGTTACTGGAGAAAGTATGTGCCAACTCAAGCCTGCCACTGCACAATGACCTTTTTAAACCACCAGCTGCACATTTGCCATCATGTCGCCCATTATGGTCTCATCCGCCATGCCAGGATGTTAGAGTGGAAACACTCTGGTGAGAGGAATGGAATCTGTTATAATCCCCAACCAGTCCCTCATCGCTGACCCCACAATTTGCCTGCTTGGTTTTGACCTGCCCCATTGCCAATGGTCCCTGTGGAACAGGTTCTGGACCGGGAAAGGCCTCTGTGCAGCCAACCAGTATCGATGGGGCCTTCGTGACAGCCCTTTGTGCAGTTGTGGTGCAACACAGATGATGACACACATTGTCGATGAATGCCTGCTGACTAGGTTCGGCGGTGGCCTAGAAGAACTGCATCATGCCACTGAAAATGCCATCGCTTGGCTAGACAACTATACACACACTAAATAAAATACATTGAACTGGACACAGGTTAGAGTGTTTCTACAGAAGAGTTGGAATTGGTCAGAGAACTAATATGGTCTTTCAAAGGGGCAAAGAAAATTACTCAGAGGGAACTACTGGTGGTCACGGGGCACCTAAAGTTTGCATGCCAGGTAGTGGCTCCCAGTCAAGCATTTTGTGCTTGTCTAGCATCTGAGGCCTCTGAAGTGTGAGAACCCCACCACTTTATAAGAATGACAAGGGGAATGAACAGTACTTAATTTGTAATGGAAGAGGTGCCAGGGCTCAAATAATTAGCAGCCAGGACTCAAGCAGTTTTTTACATTCATAAATGGTGCAGCAAGCCCAGAGGTACTGGGGCTATAACCCTCCAAGGCTAGAGGTGCTGGGGCTCAGCCCTGGCACAAATTAAGCACTTGGAATGAAGGAAGACTTAGAAGTGTGGGAAAGATTCCTGGAAGAGTTTAATGGGGGTTTCGATAGAGCGTTCAGACTGGTTGCTCAAGACTGAGCTGCAGATACGATCCGACACCTTGGGAGGTATAGGTTTTGGGGTTTACTTTCAAGGTGAGTGGTGTACACAGAGGTGGCCAGAAATCTGGAGGGCTCAGGGTATTACAGGGGACATCACCTTCATCAAGTTTTTTTCCTATACTGGTGGTAGTCACTAGTTGGGAAGAAAACTTTCAGAACAAGAAAGTCTGTTTCTGGTGTGACAACCAACCCATGGTCCATATTGTAAATATACAGTTGGCTAAGACTGCTTGATAATCAGGCTGCTGAGGGGATTCATTTTGCACCGCCTGTGGTTTAACATCCTTTTTCATGCAGGACATGTCTCAGGAATGGATAATGGTGTTACCAATGATTTCTTGATTTCAGAATGACAGATTCCGGGATCTTGCCCTGTTGGCCAGCAGGATCCGTGGACCATGCCTGAACAACTCTTGCTCATGACAGCTGTGGGACTAGTTGAGGAGTTGGTTGCACTGTGGACTGTGAGGGCCTATAATGCCAGCCTTTCAGAGTTAGTGGAATTTAGGGACTTAGTGTGGGTAGCTCATACCTACATACCAGGTAATGCAATTTGTGGTGTCTTTGACCTATCATGGGTTGGCTCCCTCCACTATCTCTGGCCGGCTAGCAGATCTGTCCTACTGGAGCAGGTTGGCTGGTTTCCCAGACTCATGCGGGCATTTCATAGTATGGAAATGTTAAGCAGGGTGGTCCAGGAGGGGTGGGCGCCAGAGAGATGACAGGTTACCCATAACACTGGAAACCCTGACAGAGTTATCAAGGGCTCTGTCATGGGTCTGCAGCTGTGAGAGAAAGAGGCCATTTTATAAGGCAACATTTGTTGTTGCCTTATTTGGTGCTTTGAGAATGAGTGAGCTGGTGCCTGGGGCAGCTGCAGACAGGTCCCAGCATGCATAAATGTAACAGATGTGCAACATGGTGTCTTTGCACTTAAAGTACTCAAAAACAGACCAGAAGGGAAGGGGGGCTTATGGTGTTGAAGGAATGTGAAGACAAGCGCTTGTGCCCCATAAAGGCAGTGAGCCTTTCTAAAAATGCAGGGCCTGTAGCCATGCCTCCTGTTCATGCATGGTGATGGCAGCTTCCCGACAAGGTATCAATTCAGCACAGTACTGAAAAAAACCTTGTGCTACTGCAGTCCTGACCCGAGTGAACTTGGTATTCATTTTTTCAGGATTGGAGCAGCAATGTCCAGTGGCTGCAAGGGGTTTTGGCCCATGGCAGGTGCAGGAAAAAGGGCACTAGAAATCAAGGATTTATGTCCACACCAAGGAAAAGATGTCAGGGAACGACAAAATGTAACTAACCCAATTTGCTCGTTTGTTTTAGAAGCTACCCAGAGCATACACAATATCTGGATTTGCGGCACTCTATAGTACATTGGGCCCACAAGAGGACAGTCAAGATGGCAGCTGGATCTCAGCTGGGCTTCAGGGCCAAAGCTGTTCGCATCCAAAAGAGGCATGCAGTGGGATCAGCTCATGCCACTTCTGCACTCACTGATAGGCTAGGGTTGGGAGCAGACCCAGCTCTTCTGGGCAAGGCTAGAAAGAAAGTAAATAGGGAGATCACCAAGATATTCCTGGAGACAAGGGGGTTCAGTGTTACAGCATAGGGATGTCCGCTACAATCGGCCTGAAGTTTTCAGGGATGATAGCATACATTTGTCAGATGGAGGTGTTCACATATGACTATGGAACATGAGGGCATGGATTGGGCAGGTGGTGTGTGATACCAGGCAGCGTCGTTGGGTGGGAGAGTGACTAAGCTAGTTGCTGGCACCCCCTGTGGCCAGTTTTCAATGTAGTTAAGAGAATAAAATGAACAGTGCCTAGAGATAAAAGACCTGGGATTTTGTGATGAGATAGGATGAGACCTTGTGGCCTTTGCAGGCTGAGGTCAGACGGTGTGGCTCTTACAGACTGAGGTCCCCACCCTGCTGCACCCTCTGTCCCCCTCACGTTGGGGAGAGTGCTAGGCCTCTGAGATAGCTGAGTTTTCGGGGAAGGCTGAGGAAAGCCTACCCTGTGCTAGTTATAGCATAAGGAGCCCTGTAACCTCCACACTGGAACCAGTTACATACCTGGTATGGGAGAGTATGGGTGATGGGTGGGTAGTGCCCCGCCCCAGTGTTAAAATTGAATATAAGTTGTGACCTGCTGCTTAATACCATGTATGTGTCTGTCCTCATTTTGCTGCTGTGTCCATATCAGTGTATTTTATGGACCTAGATGGGGAGAGCTTTAAACTGGGATTCTGTCTCAGTTAAAGAGAGAAAGGGGTATAGCTTAATGAGGTGAGAGGTTGTAAATTCTTACTTGACTTATCTTGGGTTATGAGGAGAAGATTGTGCCCTGTAGAGTGAACACCTTGTAGAGATCCAGGGAATGGATATTTTATATGCTGATTCCACTACCACTTCCCACTGTACCACTTAGGTAAACTGTGACCTGTATCCAATCTCACCAGAAACTGAGGAGACCAGACTGTTAACCCACCAAGGACTGGAATGCTGCTAGCTATGAGTATCCCCAGACTTTTGTTTTCTGACAAGGCTCTGTAGTGTTTGGAAAAGAACTGAGATGCTGCTATTCTTCTCTAGTGCTGAAGAGACGGGGGGGCATAATAGAGCTATACACAATATTACCTCAGGATCCTCCTCGCCTCTTATTAATGTGCATGTGAATCAACGGATTGTTTGAAAGCCTACTGCCTTTGTCTCTTTTTTGTTAGATGGTAATGACCAAGATTTCTTCCATGCTGGTGGCAGTGAAGGCAAATTAATGAAAGATTTCTACATAGCTCTTAAGGTCTGCAAAGATCTGAGGGAAGTTTGCGCTCGAGATGCAAATGGAAGGCCTTCATCCATTTCCCATATCAGCCTGTACACACATTATTATAAGAATAACTGGATTCTTTGAGAAGGCCACCTAAATCAGAATGACCAGAAGGTGAGATTAAATGGATTAATAATATACATTGAGTGAGGAAATTTATCTATTTATTTTAAAGATAGACATTTTTATGGTGCTTATCACTCTGGATAAAGATACATCAAAATACCTCTAAGAAGTAGAGGTTGCTGGCTCTCTCTTATTAAGCTGTTTGCGTTGATATGGTTCTGGGGCTTTAGCCATTCTGAGAGGATGTCATTATGTCATGGTTATTTGGGGAAATGCTAGCTTAAGCAATTGTCTTGGTGCACATATGTTAAAGTTTTTAATGTTAATTGTCAATCCTACCTTGAAAGTAATATGGTTAATATTAGATATGGCGAGATGTCTTTCATAATGCACAAACCAGATGTAGCTTGGTTTTTAATGCTCATATTTTGCAAATAACTATTCATGACCATCATGACCATCCTCAGTGTAATACTCCCCTCAAAACCTCTTGCTTGTAACAAATAATTCAGTACTAGGGACCAAATGTTTAAAAAAGGAGAGGTGTTTAGCAATAAAAGCCAGAAGTTCCTGAATAGTAATTCAAGTTATGATGCTGACTCTCACTGAAGTCAGCTATTCTTGATATCTAATCTGGGATATGGTGCTGATGTTTTGAGGCCTTAGACAAGTCATTTTCTTCCTCAGTTTCCTCACCTGTATAATAAGGATAATAATCACTACTTCCCAGGGAGTAAATTTTATCCTTATGTAGAGGACAAGCACAGGGCCTATGCAATACTTGTGCCTTCACAATAAGGCTTAAGTGAGACATAAGTGGTATTTAGGCCTAATGCTGGCTCTCTACATAGGAGAAGTAACTTTAAGTTTGTAAAGTGCTTCTAAGAGATCAGGCACAACTGACAACAACAAATATGCTAGGACTGTGAGATGGATGAGGCTTCCTACAGCACCAATAAATCAGCAGGTGAAACTGATAACAACAAACATTGTCCCAATGTCACAGAGAGATATGAAAGGCTGGGGGAACGTTCCAGTGAAAATGACTGTGAGGTTCCCAGGGTTGCAAGCCAACAGGTCTAAGTGTACACATGAGAAGAACATACAGGCAAGTGGAATTGATGAGTCAGTGCTGTATGTGCAACAGAGTCTACAGACACACACAAAACACCCTGTCGTATGCCTAAGATGGCAGGTTGTGGTTCTGCAGGCCCCTAGAGGCAAATACTCATCTGAATCATGTGCTATTGTAACGTCAACAGACCCTTGTCAGTGGTGGAATCGAACTCTGGACCTCTGAAGCTTAGTGTATGAGCCTGTACTGCGGGGGAGGAGGGGAACCTTTTTGGCCTGAGGGCCACATCGGGTTTCTGAAATTGTATGAAGGGCCTGTTAGGGGAGGCTGTGCCTCCCTAAAGAGCCAGGCGTGGCCCAGCCTCCTCTTCCTATCCAACGCCCCCTGCTTCTCACCCCTCCCGTTCCTGTCCCCTGATGGCCCCTTGGGACCCCTGCCCCATCCACCCCTCCCTGTCTCCTGACCAGCCCCGAACCCCCTGCCCCTGACTGCCCCCCGCCGCCCCATCTAACCCCCCCTCCTTCCTGACTGCCTCCCTGGGACGTCTGTCCCATCCAACCCCCCCTTCCCCCTAACCGCCCCCAGAACCCCTGCCCCTGACTGCCCCCACCCCATCCAACCCCCTCCTTCCTAACTGCCCCCTGGAACTCCTGTCCCCATTCAACCCCCCTGTTCCCTGTCCTCTGACTGCCCCGACCCCATCCACACCCCCACCCCCGACCACCACCCTGAACTCTCCAGCCCTCTATCCAACCCCCCCTGCTCCCTGCCCCCTTACCGTGCTGCCTGGAGCACTGGTGGCTGGTGGCACTACTGCCACAATGTCCAGAGCACAAGAACAGGCAGCCATGCCTCCCGGCTGGAATCAGCCATGCCACCACGCAGCACAGAGCACCGGGTTAGGCTGTGGTTCTGTAGCTGCACTGCCCAACAAGAGCTCGCAGCCTCACCACCCAGAGCATTGCACCGGCGGTGCAGTGAGCTGAGGCTGTGGGGGAGGGGGAACAGCAGGGCAGGGGTCAGGGGCTAGCCTCCTGGGCCAGGAGCTCAGGGCTGGGCAGGAGGATCCTGTGGGTCAGATGTGGCCCATGGGCCATAGTTTGTCCACCTCTGCTCTACTGCATGAGCTAAAAGCCACATGGCTCTTAGCAAAGGCTGTAGCATATTCATCAATCTCTAACTGGGCTAGGTGCCACTAGATGGGTACAGATCACCACACCAAGCAGGCATGGGTTACACTATGTGCTTTGGTACCAAATTAGGTATCTCAAAATGGGGTGTGGGAGACTCTCCCAGGAGTAAGAGATGTTGAACAAATATAGGCTAATGAGGCCCTCAGAGAAACATTGTGATTGTGGTATGAATAAAGATTATTGTCCAGAAGAGGAAGTCATATGTCTAATTGAATCAGATAAAAAAAACAACCCACACTAGGACAAAGGTAACAGTAAACTCCTTATCTCAGAAGAGATTGTGGGGGAAAAAACAGCAAGCAAATGTCAGACAAAAAGAGAATGTTTAGAATGGGTTGCAACAAACACAGTAGTTATCTACCTGTGACCTGATGTCAGTACCTGAATCCCAAAAATAAGGTATGCAAATCCTACACCATCATCAGGGCTGAAATGCACCCTTAGGAGAAAATCAAAATATGTGTTGGGCTTGTCGGTACACACACTTAGTTTGCAGCATGTTAAGTTGTAAATTTACTGCTCACTAGCCTGCTGCACGCTAAATGTCCATGTGGACCCTGCTACCATGCTCTAAAAGTTCCCTAGTGCACTTTACTCTCATTTTAAAGTGGGGTAGCTCAAAGAGCACTCCTTAACTTTGGGTGCCTAGCAGCAGGGTCCACATGGACGCAAAGGATATGTCTACACTGCAGTTGGCTGGTGTGAATCCCAGCATAGATAGAAAGACTTATGCTAGCTCTACTTGACTCAGTGCACTAAAAATGTTGCAGTAGGGGTGACCTTGTGGGCTCAGGGCCGCTCCAACCACCAGGTGAACTAGGCGGCTGCCTAGGGCGCCTAGTGGTTGAGGGCGCCTAAAAGCCCACTCAGGTGAGGAGGTGGAGTGGAGGTGAGCTGGAGCGGGAGGGCACGGGGAGGGCCGCCCGCAGTAACGGGGAGGGGCGCACAGGGGAACCGCTCCCCACCTCAGATCACCTCCACTCTGCCTCCTCCACTGAGCACACAGCCACCGCTCTAATTCTCCTCCAATCGGCGCCGCAAGTCTGGGAGGGGAGGAGAATTAGAGCAGCGCCGGCGTGCTCAGCGAAGGAGGTGGAGCGGAGGAGAGCCGGGGCGGGCTCCCTGGGCGGTCTTAGCTGCCGCAGAGTTGGGGGCTCCCCAGGCGGGGTTAGCTGCTGTGGAGGGACAGCTCCCTGAGTGGGGTTAGCTGTGGGTGGGGGCCCTCTCCGGGTGGGGGAGCGGGCTGGGCTAGCTGCCGCTGCGGGCAAGGTTAGCTGCTGCAGGGTGGGGGGCAGCGGGTGGGGGGGTGGCGCAAGGTGGAAGTTTCGTCTACGGCGCTAAACGTCCTTGCACCGGCCCTGTGTGGGCTAGCTACCCAAGTCCAAGCCTGCCTGACCCCCTGGGTCCAACCTCGGGTGGCTAGCCTGAGCTGCCACCAGTGCCACAGGGTCCACACTGCTATTTTTAGAATGCCAGCTCAAGAAGCACTAGCACAAGTCTGTTTACTCAAGCTAGGAATCATACCTCCCATACTTAGTGTGCAGCAGGCTCATGTGGAGTGGATTTACACCCCCAGCTTGCCGTGAACTAAGTGTTCGTATAGACAAGCCATCATAAGGAAATGAAAGGTTAGATGACGTTAGGACCATGTGCTCCAGTACATGGGTAAACAGCACCCAGAACATCAAAGACTTTGCTGAATTGCTTTCATGAATTTTCTTCCTTTCTTTTCTTTAGGAAATCTCAAAAGAGACTGAATAAGAATAAAATAATGCCAAAATGTGGCCACTGAAACCTACCTCTATTACCAGACTCATTTATGAAAGATGGTTAGAACTAGCCTCAATCATCCTTGCGGGGACACTGGGTATTATCTACCCAGATTTAAGCTGCCAGTTCAGGAAAGCATCTCCATCCAGGACAACACTTAAACTGGTGTGTAAGTCCCTTTGACCCAATAGGATTTAAGCATATGCTTAAAGATAAGTCGGTGCTAAAGTACTGTCCTGAAGAGAAAAGGTCTTAAGCATATGTTCATGTGCATTCGTGAATCAGGCCTGACGTGATTACTAAAGAATATTCTTGGCAAGTGAATTTTGAATTTGTAAAATTGTTTATATTATTTATATTTGCCATTAAAAAAAGAATGCCTACACAATGGCTCTGAACACCCTGAAAATAATTAGACATACAATAGCCACCCAGCGCATTAATACTAATATGCTGAGAAATTAACTCTGTCAGTAGCAGCCTGGAATATTTTTTATGCTCTCCTGGAATTCTCTTGGGAACATAGTCACATATACTCTGCCTGAGATGTTATTAACTGACATTAAGTCTCTGAGCCCCTTAGGCTGTGGCATTTTTTCCTGCTACTTTCCTGACCGTTAAACAGCCCTCATATATGTGATCTGGAAGCCGTTGTGCTTAGACTTTCCTTAATGCATGCATTGAACTGTACCTTGTGCTCTGTTGTTGTACCTGAAGCTGTGCAGGTTTCATATGACTTGCACTATTAATTATGTTGCATTATGATCCTATAATACATTTAAGAAAGGCAAACATCAATTATTTATTCCAAATAAGTGACATCTACCTTTAAAGCTTTCCCATCTTTGCTCTCAGGTATCCAGTTTTAACTCCCCCTTCAGTCATGACCATCTACAGATGCAGGACAAATTATGGCCCCCTGTCCTGTGTGCTCAGGGGGGTGGATTCAGGTATCTCTTTATCCCAATGGACCTTTGTTGGAGGTAACTGTTATTTAGTGGCCTGCACTTCTGTAAGTTGAGGGGCTGCTTCACTTCCAGTGGTACCGAACATCCCAAAGAGAGGGAGTAGTCTGGACAAGGTGGAAGACTGGATACAGTTTGACCTCTGTGCACCAGCTGGTTGTTGGGAGATAGCACTGTGAGGATCAAAGCTACACTTGTTACACAGATATGTGGTAACTAGCTTGGGAAAGCACACTCTCCACCAGTGACTCTGAAAACATTAAGCCTGTCCCTACACTATATAGGTATAATATAGCCATATATGATGGTCCTTCAGAAAGTGTGGAGCTTGACCCACTTAATGATATGCTAGGGCCCAACAGATTTCACAGATCCAAGTACTAATACTTTGACATGTTTCTTTGTTAGAAGCCATTTTTTTCATTAGTGCAGAACTTGTATGAGAACATATTGAGGTGAGTCAGTCACCAAAGATTTGAAAAGGGAAGAAGAATGAAATCTGAGCAGTGATCAAGTACTTCCATAAGAATGGCTTGTCCCCAAAGGAAATCCATGAGGACATGGTGGCAACACTGGTGGATGATGCCCTTTCATATACCACAGTAAAAAAACTGGGCTGTTGAATTTAAGCGAGGGAGAATCAGCACAGAGGATGATCTAAGATCAGGTATACCTCCAGAGAGTACATCACACCAGAGAAAGTTGAGGTAGTCCACCAAATGGTGATGAATGACAGATCATCATCAGCCAGGCACATAGCAGAGACAGCAGGCATCAATGCTGGGTCATAGAATCATAGAAGATTAGGGTTAGAAGAGACCTCAGGAGATCATCTAGTCCAACCCCCTGCTCAAAGCAGGACCAACCCCACTAAATCATACCAACCAGGGCTTTGTCAAGCTGGGCCTTAAAAACCTCTAAGGAAGGAGATTCCACTACCTCCCTAGGTAACCCATTCCAATGCTTCAACACCCTCCTTGTGAAATAGTTTTTAATATCCAACCTAGACCTCCCCCACTGCAACTTGAGACCATTGCTCATTGTTCTGTCATTGGTTACCACTGAGAACAGCCAAGCACCATCCTCTTTGGAACCTCCCTTCAGGTAGTTGAAGGCTGCTATCAAATCCCACTCGTGCTTCTCTTCTGCAGACTAAATAAGCCCAGTCCCCAGAAAAATCATGGACCAGGTCCTCAAGGAATCAATTTTGAAGCACTTGAAGGGAGAGGAAGGTGATCAGGAACAGTCAACATGTATTCACCAAGGGCAAGTCATGCCTGACCAACCTGGTTGCCTTCTATGATGAGATAACTTGCTCTGTGGATATGGGGAAAGTGGTGGACGTGATATATCTTAACTTTAGCAAAGCGTTTGATATGGTCTCTCACAGTATTCTTGCCAGCAAGTTAAAGATGTATGGATTGGATGAATGGACTATAAGGTGGATAGAAAGCTGGGTAGCTCATTGGGCTCAAGGGGTAGTGATCAACAGCTCAATGTCTAGTTGGCAGCTGGTATCCCAGGTTGCAGTGGCCACAGTGACCAAATGAGGCTTTCAGCTGCTTCCCTATCCAGTCTATTCACCAGATTTGGCCTGTTCCTTAAATTGAAGGAAGAGCTCAGTGGGAAGATTTTCCATGATGAGACAATTGCAGCAGTTGAGGAGTTCCTGGACATGCAGGAAAAGGACTTTTTCTAGAAGACAGGCATAGCCAAACAGCAGTTGCACTGGACCAAGTGATTTGATGTCAAATGGGATTATATGATAAATAAACAAACAATTGAATGCAAATTATATATTTTTTGTGAGGTGAGAAACTTTCTGAACACCCCACATATCACCATGTGGACAGTGTATCTCTTCCTTACTTCCCCATGTGGCTTTGCCTTTTTGAGCTATACAAATGTCCAGTTCTTGGAGTCATTTGTGCTAGATTATTTTTAAACTTGCAGGCTCAGAACTGAAGTTTCCCATTGGATGAAGCCAGGGCAGTACCAAAGCAACAATCTCATTTTACCTTGCCTCAGAACTGTCACTTTATTTTTGTATTTTACAGTCCTGCAGTTCCTCCTACGCTATCACTGAATACATTAAATTATATAAAGGCACAATCCTGTGACACCTCTGAACCAACCTCTGAACGGAAATAATTTTTCTCTCTCTCAAAGATAAATGCAAAAAGTCTGCATGCAAATACTGTTACAGATCTGATTAAATGGATGGAATCAAGGAAAGTCAAGAGCAAAGATGGCAGTGTTCTCCTTTCCTCCCTGACTTGTGCTCCAGTACTACTGAATATGGATGGTTAAATGGTCTTTGAGCAGCACAATAACTGGGTGCTATCCAATTTTGTTAATATTTCTAAACTATAGCAGAAAACTAACCCTTTGCATAAGGCTCAGGACTGAAAACAGGAGCTTTTGGTTCTTTTTTAAGCTCTGTCATAGGCTTGCTGTGTGAGCTTTGCAAGTGACTTAACATCTCTATGCCCCAGTATGAGATGTGGATAATAACACTTACCTGCCTCTCAAAGGTATTTGTGAGGTTAAATTAATGAAGGTATTTCAAGATCCTCAGACAGAAGTGTCTACATCATTGGAATAGCTGGCAATTGAAATGTGGGTGGTTCCCAATTTATGATGGCTGGGCAATGAATCGCCCCCACCCCCTGCACACTGCACCAATAAAGGGCACCTAGCCTGACCCTAGCACAGAGAGCCAGTCTCTGCCTCCCACCCCACTTGCCACAGCATAAGCTCCCTGCAGGGATAGGAGGAGACCCTCCTTCACAGCAGGGAGGCACCAACTGGCTCAGACACCCCGCCAATGAGTGTCGGGACTGGGGGCAGGAGTAAAGTCTGGGGAAGGAGGAATATGTCATGTATCTGCTCAGTCCAGGTTGGGGCTGGGGCATTTTGAGGTCCTTGCCCCACCTCCCAATGTCACTCCCCAGGCCCATCCTCACAAAGCCTCCGGCATAGGGAGAAGGCTCCCTGTGCTATTGCCTGAATAGGGGGGATGCAAGGGGGCACTGCTGGTGTCAGAGCTGAAGCTATGCAGCTCCCTCTGCTGCTGCTGCCGCTGCCACCTGGGCTGGGGGTGGGGAGAAACATGTAGGCAGGGGCGGAGTTGCTGAGTCACATGACCTGAGCTTTTCACAGTGCACCTAGAGTGACCACACCAGCAAATGTGAAAAATCAGGACACGGGTTGAGGGGTAATAGGAGCCTATATAAGAAAAAGACCCAAAAATCGGGACTGTCCATATAAAATCGGGACATCTGGTCACCCTAAGAGCATCTCCCATTTGAGAGCATTCACACAGGCTCAGATTCGAGTGGGTCTGGGTGCTAAGGTGCTAATTGCGTGAGCCATGGCCCATTCAGACCCAAGTATGGCTACACTCCTGCTCTATATAAGTGCAAAGTATGATTATTACATAAACTGGACATTTTCTTCATGCTTTTCTTAGATTTCCTTTAGAATTATGCAGTATGCATTGACAGCATGCACAACAATAGGTCCTTCAGAACTGTTTTTTGTTGAGCTTGTCAAGGTACAGCTGTGCTTTGCATAGTCTTTCTATTAGGAAATGACATACTACATCATAACAGTTCCATCAGAGACATTAGGGTGTAAGCTGTCAATGTGTAATAGGATTGCTATGCATTGCATAGGGTGGTGCTGCACTAATAATGCTGAGCTACATTTAATATAGTATAATCTAGGAGACTTAAATATTGTCTTTGTAATGGATCTGTAATGCATGCTGTGTTTTAAAATATTTTGGAAAGTTCAGTATCTGCTGTTGTCTGCATAAAGAGCAGATGCTTCTTGTAATGTAAATAAATAACTTGGCTGTTTCACTTTTTGTTGTTGCAAAACGCCACCAGAAATGTCCTAGTCAATATTACTGTGGAGTAATGACCTGTAAATATCCCTGCTTACAAATGAAGTTGTTTTTGATTAGGGGAGTACAAAACCTGCCAATCTCTGAGTAAATAATACACCCACATTGTTTCAACTGGTTTAATCAAATCACTGGGTTCAGAGGCCCGGAACCATGTACCGTTTGCATTCACAATGGTGGCAAGGGTCATGCCAGTTTCCAGTGTGCTTATTGTCTTTCCAAAATGTGCAATTTATAAACAGTTCAAAAAAAGCACATTTGAAGCCTTATGAAAATAACATGTTATTTTCACAAAGTGTTGGTCAGAGTACATTCACTCCCCCTCCCCCCGAGCCAGCAAAGGGGAGCCCCACAAATCATTTTCAATGACCTCTCCAGAAAGTTCACCAGGCTGTCTTGATTAAATCCTGCATTGTTTTGGGAGGGATCTTATTTTAGAGAAAGGATTGGTATGTGGTGGTGGGGTGAATAGTACCAGATGAATTTTTATTTGTTCCATGGGCCCTATCACCATAGTACCTGACCTCCTCACAATTATTAATGAATTTATCCTCATACAACCTTGTGAAAAGGTGAAGTATGATTCTTATTTTATACATGGGTCAGCTGAGGAAGAGACATGAAGTATCTTGCCCACGGTCTGTGGAAGAGCTGGGGCCCAAATCCCACCCTCTCAACACTCCAGCTGGTTTGTGTGGATTTAGGCAAGCTCTGAAGGCACCTACCAGATCAAGTCCCACAGGGGAATGCCTAATTTCACCTGGTTGGAGGCTCCTGGTGGGGCTTAGGAAGCTGGGCACCTAGATTAGGTGTTACGAGCATTCTCAATGGCAGAAAGTTAGGCAACTAGGGGACATTTATGGCCAAAAATTAGGTACCTCCAGGATTAAGCAGCAGCTGAGCAAGGGTTCTGAGGATCCCAAGTAGGAGTTAGATACCTAAGTCTTTTTCTGCATCTGGGCCTGGGAATAGAACTGAAATTGCGTGATATCTGTCCGGTGCCTTAATAACAAGATTATCCTTCTTCACTATGGGCTAGGTTCTTCCACCCTTATTCATATTAAGTAGTACCTTACATTGACTAGGACTTCACTATTTACTTGTGGAGTAAATAAGGTGGCAGAATTGGATCCAAATATAATATTACAAAACCAACTATAATGCATGATGAGTACACATATATGAGGTATGTCTGTTTCCTATGAAAGAAATAGATACTCCAAATAAAGTTCCAGAAAGACAGGGAATAATAAAAGAGCACAATGATAAATATAAAAAAGCTTTTGTGAATCTAGAATGCTAAAAGACTGCCTCATTAAAGACTGAATAACTTTTGGGCACAGCAGTAAAAGGATAAGTGGAAAGCTACTCAGGGAAATGGACCTGGCACGTAAGCAGCAGAACAAAGAGGAATACAAGTAACAGCCCTTGAAAGAGGCATGGAGCATGTGGCTGTAAACGCCACGCCTAAACAAGCAAGGAAGAAGTTGACAGAAAATGAAAAGGCAAGGTTAAAAAATAGACCAAATAGAGGACAATGTCACTGATGTGGCAGATAGCATGAGTATAGGAAATGTCCAGAATTAGAGCAAACATAAAGAAACCACTTTGCAAATATAGGCAAAGTAAAACAATGGAGTGAAAGGGAAGAGCAGTTTATATATGCAATAAAGAATGGCTAACAAAATACATAGAAATAATCTACACATGGCATAAAAACTAGACACCAAACCTATGGACGCAGCAGGTAAACAAACTGGCCCGGCCCACCAGGATGCTTACCCGGGTGAGCCACATGCCAAAGGTTGCCAACCCCTGTTCCAGACAGAAAAGTATCAAAACTGATCGAAAAATTAGCATCCAGTTGAAGCCAAATATATTACAGAATATAAATGAATCTTAGATTGTAAGCTCTTCAGATCAGTGATAGTGTCTTTCCTGTGTGTATTGACTGTTATAGATGCTTCTTCAGTGTTTGGCTGACTATCTCTGCTCTCCCTTTGTATTGCTGCAGCACAGGTCCCCTCTCTGATTACCCCTGATTACCCCTCTGTCTTAGCTGCAGTAATAAATGTGAGTTGGAGGGGACATGTTGTCTTGACATGGAAGGCAAGCAAGTAGATTTCATTTTCACTGGCTTCCAACACTTCTGCCCCATTCTCTTCAATATAATAGATTCATGGAGACCAAAAAAGCTGGGGATATAGCACAGGTGAAGAGATTATGCCTGCTCATCTGCTGAACCTATAGCTTTAGGAAAAAATAGGTAGATTCTCCTAGGAAACTGGGAACCTGGTATATTGTAGCCAAAACTGGGAGTAACCACCAACATGATGGGTATGTCTACAGACTACATTGTATCTCTGAAGGTGCTCCTAGAGAGGTAGACAGACATGAGCTACTGTGCTAAAGTTATCAGTGTAGCTAGGGTAGCATGGGAAGTAGCTTGGGCTATCCACCTGGGTAAAACCCACCCAGACCCCCCACTGCCCATACTATCTTGTTTACAAAGCTAGTTCAAATTCATGCTTGTCTGTTTACCTGGGCTGGGAAGCACACATCCAGCTACAGTGTAGACCTATCCTTGGAGACTTAAGAGCTGGGTGTTGCTGCCTGCATATTTGCTGGTCACCAAGTATAAACAGGGTATAGTAGTCCATTGGATAAACAGAAGTCCAAGGTTCTTGCAGTTACTCAGAAGTTTGTACTACAAAACATCAAAACAGAATCATTAATTGAAGCTGGTGCTATTTTAATCTCTTGACCCAGTTTTGTTTTTCTGTTCTGTTTGTCTTCTCTGGAAATGTTTAACTTATTTAGTTAAAATTAGTATTGTGTTATGTAGATCCAGTGCTAGACTCCTGGGATTTTTCCCAATAAAGCTAACCTGATCGTTAGCTATGATTGCTCAATAGCTGCATAACTTTGTCTCTCGTGTTTCTAAACACCCATCTTTCCCCCATCCTGGGCAATTTCTCCAGTTGTATGAAACCTTTTGAGTTGAATCCCACAACTGCCTTTAAAGGAACCTGCCCAGTGTAGAGCTGTAGCTGAACTATTCTAAACATTCACAGGTTCATACCTGCATATGTCCAGCACTTTCTATAAAGAGGCTGCAGACTGCTTACCCTCTTTTTCCTCCATTGTTGCTACAGTATTTACAACTTCTATTCTATTCCATTCATGTTCTTATACCACCTGTATCACATTACACAGTGCCTTCCAGTAGTGCTTTAAGCAATCAGACTATACAGTTCTCACATGTTCTCTCATCCTCTCCCCAGGAGGAGCAGCATGTGTGGTAGAGTGTTTTATTTTGATAGGGCTTTAGGATTTGGGTTAGTTGGTTTTGATTTAAATATAAACTATTTTTAGTATCTTCCATATGACTGAGCGAGGAGTTTTATGATACTATTTTCTATATAGGTCTGTTATATATAGGTTCTTGTACTTCACTCATCACGTAGTAGCTGAGCATCTTCCAGTAGTGCATTAAACCATGTGACTACACAACTGTTTAAACATGTTGTTTATTCTTTAATTTTCTTCCAAGGAGAAGTGTGTAAGGATCTTGCTTTGGTTGGGTTTTAAAACTATGCATGTTGCTATGAATTTACGTTAGAAAAGGCAAGATCAAAGAAATGTGATTTACACTTGGAACAGAAGGTGGTGAGGTGTGTGATGGTCCTTAGTTCCTAATGGAGTTCATTCCACAGTATCTGACCTGCCCCTGAGAAAGTTCTGTCTTTAGCACAGATGAGCTTTACCCTTATTATGGGGTTTTATATCCCTCATGGACATTGACTCTGTAGCTGAAGTCCTTCTCCATCCACTCATTTACATTTCCCACCTCCCTCACTCTTCCTGACTCTTCCAGTTGGGACCATCCCTATTGTAATTGCCTGAGTGGAATGTTGGGGCAATGCCACATTTCTGAGATAAATGAAACCTCCCTGTTCAGTGCTGCAGTCTGAAATTTTTGGTTCCCCCCCCCTTCACAGAAAATGGGCTTTGGTCTCATGAAATAAGTGTATCTAGCTCTAATAGCCCCACTAACTATCATGCCATACACATATATTTTCAGTCTTTAGCATTTATACTGAAGATGATTAAGAGATAATTACTACATAAAACAAAATAGCTAACAAACAAGTAAACTTATGCACATGTACCTTTTCTATTTATTACACTCAAACTTCAATATGAATTAGGAAAAATTGAAATTTAATCCCAAATTTTTCAAATCCAGTATTTAAGACAAAACAAAACATACTCATATGGATCTAGTAGGCATCAATAAAAGTATATACTGTTACTAGAATTCCTTGTATAGTTTTTAGTGCTTTGCTATTCATATTGTATATTTTACATGAGTTCCAGCATACCGATCCCTGAATAATTTAAATAAAATAGACACAAATTTGTTTAAGAGACAGAACTTAAAATATCTTACATTTTGTGTTTATTTATCTTTATATAAGGCATGATAATTATTTCTAGTGACAAATATGTAAGTTATCAAAATGTATGTTCACATGTTACGTATGCAATCTATGTCTGGCCTAAACAGATACATTAAAGATGTAGAAAAGTAAGTTGAATAGTGAAAAAACGCCACATCGTCATATTTTGTAACTGTAAACAATTGTTAATTACAGTATAAATATCAAAATGATATTTAAAATTTTTTCCTAGGCTGACAATTCTAGGAAATTTTCAGAATTTATGCCACTGTATTACCATAGAATATATAAATGAAGTAAAAATATACCTGATTAAAGTAGTACAAGAGATTTTGCCCCGTTCTACTTCCTTTTAATTGGCTTTGTTTCTTACCATAATTATTGTTATTATAACCATGACTCTGAGTCTGATCCTGCAGTATCTTGCTCATATGATTAGTTCAGAATCATGTAAGTAGTGTAATTGATGTCTGTGGGACTACTCAGGAAAATAAATATTATTTGTCTGAGTATGTATTTGCAGGATTGTGCTCAGCAGGAAGATGAGTCGTAAGATAAAAGTAATCAATAAAGAGAAAAATGTCAAGTGCATGCTAAATTTGGTTGCTTTAATTTTATCGTCTCACTTGGGGTTTTGGGTGTTCAACACCTGTATAGATCTGACTCCAGAAGACTCAAAATTAGTGGACACTTGAAAAGTACAGTGTAATTTTCTACCATTGGGCTTGAGTCTTTTTTCAATTGCACCAGCATAAATTGGGTGTAAATACCACTAAAGTTAGCAAAGTTACTCTGGTATGAAGTGTAAGTGACAGGAGATTCAGACCTATTGAACTAGATTCTGCTTTCATGTACATGAGTGTAAATCCATTGGCATATAACTGACAGTAGAATCTGGTCTGTTGCATTTACATTGATACCAGGAATGTGCAGAAGTGTTATCTCTGCCGAAGAAGAGTGTTATCACTGTTCCAGTAACCTGCCAATATGAATACCACGGTTACCATCCAATGTTCACAGGATTTGTGTGTGAGGAGGGAGGAGAGGGAATCTGAGTAGTGTTGTATTTTTGCTTAATATTTCCTAAGGGTCACTAGTGGACAATTAGGACAGTCCTAAATAAATCAGAAAAGCTGGTTATCTTGCAAACAGGGTGATACTCATCATGTTCTTGGTTGTAATTAATGCCACCTCATGGCCCAAATTAGTAGGGGTGCTGAAGGAAAGTGAGCCATATCTCCTTATTCTGGAGGACAAGCTTATCACCATAGCAACACTCCTGATCTCAACCAGCCAAAGGGGAGGGAATCCCAAGATCACCAGGCTCTTCCACAGTATGTTGCAGCTGAACCACCTTTAGCTGGCTGGAAATTTCATTTTGATTGACTAGAGTTTTCATAACCTTTTTAAAATAAGTGATACTCAAACTGCGATATCTATCACTTGATATATTAAGAGCAGGAGGTCCAAAACTACTATAACACATGTATTAATAATATTGACTCACCCAACAACAGTGAGTGAACATTTAGTTACAAAAATCTACCTTTTAAGGAGATACCAGGAAGTCACATTTTTACTCCTATAAAAATAATATTTGTATCACCTATTACGGATCTATAGTATATATCTTTCAGTGCTCCACATACAGTGGCATATTGTAAATAACAGTCTAGAAAACACATTACCCTCTTGGATGATTTAAATGTCTTGTTTTCTCATTTTAACATGTGCACTTTTGTCCATGGCATTTCTGTCTAAATCGGGGTCTGAAGGACTGATTTTGATCTCATACTTGTATAAATCAGCAATAACGCAACTGAAGTTGATGGAGTTTCACAGTGATTAGATAAAGTTGGCAAATGGAATTAGAATCAGGCCTTCCAAGTGTTTTACTTTCCCTGTTTTGTACTTTTGTGTAAGGGCTTAGACATATGTGTGTGATGAGGAGAGGAATTTTCTGGGTGTGTTCTTGAAGATATATCAACTGCAGTGTGCATGAGACACATTTACAGGTGTATAGATTATTTCAAAAAGTTAATGTAACCACTTTATTACTGTTGTCTCCCTGAAGTGTTTCCATTTAAACATCTTCATAGAATATCAGGGTTGGGAGGAACCTTAGGAAGTCATCTAGTCCAACCCCCTGCTCAAAGCAGGACCAATCCCTAGGCAGATTTTTGCCCCAGATCCCTAAGTGGCCCCCTTAAGGATTGGGCTCACAACCCTGGGTTTAGCAGGCCAATGCTCAAACCACTGAACTATCCCTCCCCGCTGTCTAGCCCCCACCCCTGTCTCTTCCAATTCAGATACTGTGTTCCTGTATCTAATTTTAAATAGCCTCTGAGGCTATCCCTTATTCTGAGGACAAAGAGGATGAAGGTGGAAAAAAGACTTAGATTTGGCCAGGAAGAGATCATTGTTGACCTTAGTTAGGGATGCCTCAGCAGAGTATTAGGGATGCAAGTTGATTGCAAAGAGTCAAGGAAATAGTAGTGTAGAAATTAACACAGTGTAAGTGGAACTTGGATGTGAAGAAGATGACGAAAATGGGGTAGCAGCTGGAGAGACAGAAGAAGTCAGGGGAGGGTTTTTTAAGGTAGTTGAGACAGTGGCATATTTCAGACTCAGGTAAAGCAGTCAAATGAGATAGAATTTAAGAATGAATTAGAGAAGATGGATGAGGGAGAGCGTAAATGTCAGGAGGCAATAAGAAATAAGGTCAAGAGATTGGAAAGGGTGTTGGAGGGACATTTAGGTGTTGGAGTTCAGGGTGAAAGAGGCGATAGCAAAGAAAGAAAGAGGAAAGCTGAAGCAGGTGGCGAGTAGAATGAAAAGTTGGAGGATAGCTTATGGTTGATAGCATGATACTCAATCTTTTCTCTGAATAAATTTGCAAGAATTTGTGCTGAGCATTGTCAGTGGCTTTGAGGAAATAATTGCAGGTGGAGAGGAGATAACAAGGGCAAAGTAGGTTTTTCTTGTCCCAGCTCTGACTGGAATCTGTCATTCTCCATTCTTGGGGCTGCACGAAGTGGGTATGCTAAGCTCTAGTGCTGTCATAACTCTCATTACATGCTCATCCCAATTCGTTTGGTCTAAAATTGGCAGATGTGGAGCTTCTGAGAGGTAGAGTTCCTTTACACTTCCGCTTTTCAAGTGGCTCTGCAGCAAGCCACGGTGGAGCTTTATTCTCTTTAAATTTTTATGGGGAGATGAGCTTTTCTATAGTGAGATGAGCTGCATGTTGCAGCTTCCATGATTTGCCAAAGATTATGTGGTTAGGGAAGACCATGAACATTTTTATTTATATTGGGCTCTCGGGTGGGAGAAATGTTATCTATCAGTGACTGATGTTATTGTTTATAGAGGCACTAAATAGATATAGAACTAGCTGAGGGATTCTTTTGAACATGGATTCTGGTGAACTTGCTGTGTTACCCCTCTTTGGGGCCTCTTAAGAACTCCCCCCAGTCTTTCTTAGGACTACCACCAACCACTGCTTGGGGCTAGATTACTAGCCGAAATCAGTTCAAATTAGTCCTCGGTGTCCCTAGAATAAAGCTCATTGCAGCAACGCAAAAACTCATACTCATGTCTGGCTCTTCTGCCACACAAGGAGCTCTTATTCAGCCCCCGACTGAGCAGCTGATCCTGTCCTTTCTAGCAGGAGCTCAGTCTTCTGGCTCTGGCTTTTTTCTCCTTGTCAGCGCTCTTCTTGTTCTAAGGGAGAAGATAGCAGTTATATTGCTCTTCTCTGGAGAGCTTCCCCTCAACTGATTGGGAGAGAGGGGAGCCCTGGCAAACCCTATAGTAAAGGGGTCCTGGTTCTTAGCCCTTAAAGGAACAGTGTCCTGGTTTTGCCTGTTGTCAGGACCTCAGCATTTAGCACAGGCATGCCAGATCCTTAGATGGCATCCTTAGCCACTGCGCCACAACAATGCACTGAATGGCTGCTGCTGACCAACAGCCTTAGTGCTAAAGGTCTGCAGGCACACAGCAGCTATACCCCTGATTGGATGGACAGGCAGCACTCTCATTGAGTGCCTGCACTATATAAAGGCCCCAACAGGAAGAGGGACCTGTCTGAGCAACAGACCATTGCCTGCTGGTTGCTGTCTAGACTGCCTTGCCATACCCAACATTGTTGCCATGTTGCTTTGCATAACCTTGCGACCTTGCCTCCCCAACCCATTGACCTGACCACTTGTATTGAGTCTTCCAGCTACTGACCCGAGCAAGAACTCCAGTGATTTCCCTGGACTGCCTCCAATATGGACTGATCTGCCAGCTTCCTGACGGCTCGTGCACCCTATGGATCATCCAGCCTCGGCCACCAAGCATTACACCCATCCAGCTATTAAATCTCTGGGACTGCTTCCTCTCTTCCTGCTACAAGGCCATTTGTTTATTTTAAGATCCCTGGAATGGGTTCTTCTGGCCCTCTCTGGCATTAATGGCCAGTATACCCTTTTACAGGGAGAATTTATAAACAACTCTAGAGTGTCATAAACATGAACACAAAAGTATTGTGTTAGAGCATGAGAATGAGAAAGTGAAACTGACACAAACCAGGGAAGTGAAACTTTCAGTCTACTATCATTTTCAAAGCTGAGTAAAATGTAAAAAAGTAAGTGGTATTCATTCACTTTTAGTATTCTAAGACAGCATTTTAACAACTATGGTTTGTGAATCACTGGCTGCATGGTTCTGGTGCTCCTTATTTCCAGTTTCTAAACTGCATTAAAAGACAGCTAAAACATAGCAAATGATTTTCTAATATTAAATGTCTGTGTAAGCATATTGCTGTAGTTCCGCAGGGATGTCATGCTAGAATGAACTGAAGAGGAGGTGGTCTGCATAGTCATGAATGGCAGAGAGGTGATCTCTCAATTTAAGATGTGGTTCAGATTGCAAACTAATTTGAAGATAGCAGATCCAAATGGTTATAAATGATAGCAGGCAAGTATCTTATTATTTTGTGGTAAATATGATTCTTATTTTATACAGAGGATGAAATGCCCCCAAAAAATACTTATCTGATGAACTTATCATAATTGAAAATTAAGAGAAATAACCTATTATTTTTAATGTTAAAATTAGATAGACGTGTATAATATTACAGCTGCAACCTTGCAGTCAGCTCCATTTGGTATTATTGCATTTAGACAGATTCATGGGCACAGTGTGCCAGTCTGGGGAGCAATTACAACGATTTAATTTTTATCAAAACATTTATATTGAATAATAATTTTTTTACGTTTAATTAACAACACATAAAAAGCTTGATATTTTAATAAAACATCAACATTTTTCACTGCAATGCATTAGGTCCCCTTCAACTGCCAAGTAAACAGTGAATGTGTACAGTGTGGCAACTGTTTGACATGTCAGTTGTTTAATCATTAGAGATAGACAAATACTGCAAACTATTTTTCTGTGAATATTTGCTTGAATTTAATGCTCATGCCCCTTTTGTACTTACTTTCAACAAAGACTTGAGCAAATAGGCTTTACTTGTACAAATATTAATGGAGGGTGAAATTCTATCCTGTGCAGAGGAGCAATGCAAAGTCCTGTTTTGGTGCAAAAAGGGGTGTATATGCCTTTTGGGTTGGTTCTCTGCACAAGGGTGGATTTCACCAGAAATATAAATGCTCTGGACAAAGATACAGTGTGACCATGCTTTTCACAATTAGGACCACATACATGTAATCATTTTGTGTCAACCACTGTGGTGATGAGAGAAATTTGTAGGCCAATGAATACAGTAAACTAGGCATATTTTAGTTGGGATGATACCCTGTGCAATACACTAGGGGCAATTACATGAACCAGACAAGGTTCTGACTGTACCTTTCTCAATTCTTCAAGTGGCTTATATACACATGAAAGAAAATTAAACTTGAGCTCAGTTTCCAGCCAATACATTTGACAGAAAGCTATTTTTTTACAAGTATGATGCCTTGGGAAAGATCTGTGAGTTTAAGAAAGAAAAATAAAATAAAATGTTCTAAATTCCCTAATCCTATTTATCTGCTATTACTCCCTAAGAGTCTCAAAACCCATTGAAAGTGCTATGCTCATCCAGGCAGGGAGCAGATATGACACCATCTGACTAACCTGACCAATCACAGTTAAACCATGATGTTCACATTTCTACTCTCCTAGTCTGGCCTCGTCAAAAACTGTTTATAATCAATCTGAAGAGAAATCAAGTATGGTAAAACTGAGGTGAATAAATTCAAGGAAATCTGGATCTGCTCTTGGATATTCTGTAAGCATTAAAAGCGGTTTCGCTAGTTTAATACATTGTTAACTGTCAATTATTCATCTCAGTCTAGTGATTACTAACAATTACATTAAATATTAAAGTGTTTTAAACAGGTGATGAGAGTTATAGTATTAATTTCACAAGTGTCTAACCACCACTTTTGTGTTAGATTCCCAAGGGAAGTGGTAGAAGACCCAACACTTAATTTAAACCTATGCTGGACAAAGTACTTAATGATGTATGGTCTCCTTATATTTAATCCCTTATATTCAAGTGAGCGAAATTAAATTCCAGAATAAACGTTTGAATGATAATAAGCAAGTGATTGAAACAGACAAAAGGCAAGGAATCCAGTGGAAGGCTAATGCTCCTCCAGTAGGTCATAACGTTCTGTGGGAGGTGAGAAGGGAGAAGTGGGGAAAAGGGAAAAAATAAGAGGAACTATGATGTGAGGCCCCAACTTGGGAATTTCCCATTAACTTTTCTCACTGAGAAGCAAACTTTAGCATTATTTATTTGTAACTTTTTATAATTTCCCTTTTCTGAGGGAAAATAAAATCTTCACAAGAAAGATTTTAAAATTTCATACTTGTATCTATTGCCTTCCAATTTATGGTCTCTTGGGCAAACGGGCAGTTTTTCAAAACATGTATCATGTCTCTGACAGACTGGAACAGTTTGCAGTCTTTCCAGTCTAGTGGCTTAAATCTCTTTCTTTGTGTGTGGGTATATATCTATATCCTCTATATCTATATTAAGTCATATTATTTAAGTCCTAGACTGGAGTGGGTTCTGATTTATATGCATTTAGACACTTAGCTAAAGTGTGACAGCGTTGCAAGCAAAATTTTTTCAGCAAACATGTCAATAACGTTTACTGCAAGCGTGCAGTAGCCAGTTGTTAACTTACAATATCTTTGACTCTGCAGTAATAATTAATAAAACACCAAATGCAAATTGGCCATGTTATGAATGAACTGCTTGCTAAATTTCATTTCCTGCACCAAAGCAATTATATCAATGCAAACTCACTATCTGAAACACTTTTTTTTTAGTACATGGGTAAAAATGTCCAAATGAATTTTCCCACTAAAACATTCTTGTGTATGTGGGGAAATTGACTGGAATAGCTATAGTGGAATAAGCTATTCTATAGCAGAGGAATTATTCTGAAATAAAGTCACTTTTATGCCAGAATAGAATGTCCACACAAGGAGTTATTCTGACATAGCTATCACAGAATAGTTTATTCTGCTATAGCTATCATGGTCAATATATGTGTATAGACAAGTCCTTAGTTACAAAGAATATGGTCTTGAGCTTTAACTCTTCATGCCAAGATTTGCCTAGAACAGTGGTTCTAAAACTTTTTTTTTCCGCGGACCACTTGAAAATTGCCGAGGGTCTCAGTGAACCACTTAATGCTCTTTCCAAATGTTGTTTGTACCATTAACTAACTATTGTAAATTGCTTTGGATAAAAGCACTCTCTCTCTCTCTCTATATATATATATTAAAAACTTAATAATAATTGACTATTTTTGTTCTACAAATAAAAGCACACAACTCATATTTTCATATCAGTAGTTTTACCTTTCTAATGTGATGGATGTGCCCTCTCTTCCCCACTGCAGCAGCCTCAGAGCTGGGAAGGAGTGGGGTCTTTCCCTCTCTCCCCCACTGCAGCAGCCCCCGAGCTGGGGCTGGGAAGGAGGGGGCTCTCTCTCCTGCCACAGCAGCCACAGAGCTGAGGCTGGGAAGGAGGGCCATCTCTCCCTGGCAGCTGCAGCCCGGGACCTGGGGAAAGTCACCTCTTTTTTTCTGGCCGCCGTGCCCTGCACATCCCAAATTCCCCCCACCCCCTTTTCTCACCCACCTCCCCTCCCACCTACCCCTTATTCCATCCAAGGCCACCACCTCACCTTACATGTGCGTCTTCTCCAGGGTCTGGGCACCTAATTAGTGGAGCTACACCTGCGCAGCTCCACTAATTAGGTGGGTGGCCCTTCATTCTCTCGTGTGCAGCTGCCTAGGTGTGCATCTTAGAGGGAACTATCCATGGACCACCTGAATGTAGCTTGCGGACCACTGGTGGTCTATGGTTTGAGAACCTCTGGCCGAGAGCATTTCTTTTAGCTTGCATTATAAACCTTTGAAGATAGGGGTTTATGAAGGAAATAAATGCTTAGATGATGATGGGTACTTAACGAGGCATGAATAGCACTGCTGCAAAATGGCAGCCAGGTGCTTCCAGCTGATTTCCATAAGTGATTCCATATATTGTGTGCGTGAAAAAATGAAGAAACAGAACTCTAAGGTGTGGAGACTACTGAGACAGAGTTCTTTTGCTGGGAATAAATCACAAAGAGTGAGAGTAAAGGTTTCAATTTCTTCAATTTCTCCGGGCCTTTAAAGGATTTGATGCCCCTAGCAAGTTCTGAGTTTCAAGGACCAACATGTGCTCCATATTTCATAGACCGTTTCACATTTTTGATCTATGATACTCCATATATATTTAAAAATAAGAGTTAACTCTTACCCACAGAATGATAGTTCTCAGCTTTTGGACTTATCTGAGCAAGAATCTCTAGGAAACCATGTATACTGGGGAGAAATCATGTAATGGACCTACTTTTTAACCATGGAGTGAAACTGGTTTATCCCAAAACAGTGTGAATACTGTGTGCCTGGACAATTGCTAAACTATTTCATGAAGACTACTAGACTATTCTCTAAAACATATGTTTTAAACACCATTTAAAAATAGTTTGGTCCCATCCACATTTGCTAGGCAAATGGTTTGCAACAACAACTTTTACACCATATTTTAAAATAGTTTCTTCTAAATATGAAGTTGGGGCTTCAATGATACAATTGGAGGTTACAGTTCTGGCAGTTCCAGCTCTGGTGGTAGGAGAAATGGAGCTCAGTAGACATGATGATTCTGTTCTATTCTACATAAGTTTCTAAACCACCCTCACCACTGTGCTATTTGAGCACCTCTCAAAAGTGTTTTAAGTGATATTACTGTGATGGGTTGGGTCACAGAAACCCCCTTGGGAACTACCACCTGATGTGCTGATACTGCCTTTGAGCCTGTTTTCCCTGGCACCTTGGGACTTCAGTACCTTGCCTGGTTGTGTCAGAAACACTAGCCTGCTACAAACACAGACCCAGGTCTGAATCACATCCCCCAGAAGCTGCAGGCTTAACTGAAAACAGCTTAAGAAGTGCTCCTGTCTCCAACACCCAGATACCCAGTTCCCAATGGGATCCAAACCCCAAATAAATCTGTTTTACTCTGTATAAAGCTTATACAGGGTAAACTCATAAATTGTTCGCCATCTATAACACTAATAGAGAGATAAGCACAGCTGTTTGCTCCCCCAGGAATTAATTGCTTGCTCTGAGTTAATTAATAAGTAAAAAGTGATTTTATTAAATATAAAAAGTAGGATTTAAGTGGTTCCAAGTAATAACAGACAGAACGAAGTAAGTTACCAAGCAAAATAAAATAAAACACGCAAATCTAAGCCTAGTAAGAAACTAAATGCAGGTAAATCTCACCCTCAGAGATGTTCCAATAAGTTTCTTTTACAGACTAGACTTCCTCCTAGTCTGGGTCCAGCAATCACTCACACCCTTGTAATTACTGTCCTTTGTTCCTGTTTCTTTCGGGCATCTCTTTGGGGTGGAGAAGCTATCTTTTGTGCTAGCGAATACAAAATGGAGGGGTTTGCCAGGGCCTTCTATAGTCTCTCTTGTGGGTAGAAACCCCTTGTGTTTTCCTACACAGAGTCACAGCTACAAGATGGAGTTTTGGAGTCACATGGGCAAGTCACGTGTCTATGCATGACTCTTTGCAGGTCGACGCCATTGCTTACATGTTAGTTTGAACTTTCCCAGGAAAGCTCAGATATGGATTGGCATCTCTCAAAGTCCATTGTCAGCTTAATTATTTCTTGATTGGACACTTACTGAGAATAGTCTTTTCTCAAGAAGCTGACCAAATACTTCACTGAGGCTACTTAAAATCAAACAAGTACATAGCCAATATTCATAACTTTGGATACAAAAATGATACACACCTACAGACAGCATAATTATAACCAGCAAACTACAACCTTTCCATAGACACCCCACTTGGCCTCCTCTATACAAGACCAGGTGCAACAATGATCTATACGGTCACAGTTCCTGTCAATAACATCACAATTACTAACATCTGTCACAAGTAGAACTCTTTCTACCTTGTGTCCCTGGGGAAAAGTTACATGAGATTAAAAATATACGCATACATGTTTATTTCATGTCTGCTGTGCTATGTTTTTATAATTTGAAAGCGAGGGCAAAGAGGTGCATCTTGTATTTGAAAATAAAAAGGGTGAAGTTTGTGGTGGCAAATTAGGGTAAATAATTATACTTTGCAATTATATAGGACTTTTCATCCATAGATCTCATGATGATTTAATTAAATAGAGATAGATTTAGCTAAACAGAGTCATAGTCTTTCACCCTGCAAGCCTGGAAATATTGCAGCAGTTGTCTGAAGGACAAAAATGTTGAGGATGCCATTGTCCTAAAGTAGGGCTGAGAGGGGCTGGTGACAACATGTAACAAATTATAAATGGTATTTAATGTATTTCAAAATAGAATGGGTCAGCTCAATGGAGCTAATCATGGAGTAAAGGTGCTACTCAGTCTGAGTAAGGGTATCAGATTCTGGTCCAGGATGATTGTATTTTCATTGTCAAATCATCATCTTTGTGCCTCATCACTCTTCATTTGTCCCACAATTTAGGAGCTTAAGTTCCACGTTCGGAAGATATCCATTGAGTGATGGTCTGATCAGACAATCTTTGCTCTTGAGATCAGTCCCATTGTGTGAGTAGAACTGCAGGACTGGGCCCTTAGAGAGGTGTGTTGGTGGAGGCTGTTGTTGAAATTTTACTCTCCTCTACCTTTTGGACAATTTTTTTGTAAAGACAATTGTCTGCATAAGCTGGAGGCTTCTGCATCCATTCTGTTGAAATTCTGTTACAAAGGGGTTTAAAATATTGTCAAAATATTTTCTAGCTTTCCCCAAACCTTGGTAAGGTAGGTAAGGAAACAAAGATAGGGAAACAAAGGCAGAATTTTTAAATAACTCAAGCCAGGCTACAGAGAGAGTCAATGTCAGAACTGGGGTTAGAATGCCGGAATCTCTTCTCAGTCTTGTGTTTAGTTCATTGTGCTATTTGGATACCATTCCAAGTCCTTGGAGGTCACAGTGTCTTCTCAGCAGAGCAACCTCCTACGCTGCAAGCAGGTGACTCTGAGGGAGCTTGCAAAAGTCCTAGGATCACCAGTGGCCAGCTAGAACTTAAGGGCCATCACTGCTACTACTGGCACAAACAGATCCAGGCTTCGCCTGAACATCAAGCCTGGGTTTCCATTGAGCCCAAAGGACAAGTAGGAACTGTTGCCTATAGTAGGGATTATAAATGGCTTTTTATTCCTTGGTTAAATCAGTGACAAACTTCCAATATTAATGATCCATTTACATTTCCAAGAATATTTTCACAAGGAATAGTGCTAGAAACTAATTTTTTTTTGTTATTTAAAGATGAAATTAGTTTTATTACCGGTATTTCTAAATTACCCAAATTATGAAGATCTGTGGGATTTATGGGGCCATGAGGCCAGGTTAATTGATTTAAATGGAGTGGGCCCTTCCCTTTTTTACTGTGTATGTGGCCACATACCATACTTCTTTGGCTTTTAAATCAATAGCTCTTTTAGTTTGATGCAAAATCCACCATGTGACTTGTTCTCTAGCAGTTTATTCTTTCACTTGCCTCCCCCTCTCTCTTTGGCCTGGTCTACACTGGGGGGGAGGGGGAGATCGATCTAAGATACGCAACTTCAGCTATGAGAAAAGCATAGCTGAAGTCGACATATCTTAGATAGACTTAGAATCACTTACTTCGCGTCCTCGCGGTGCGGGATCAACGGCCGCCCCTCCCCCATCAACTTTGCTTGCGCCTCTCGCTGAGCTGGAGTTCAGCAGTTGATGGGAGAGGAATCAGGGATCAATTTATCGTGTCTACACTACACGATAGATCGATCGCTACCCGCCGATCCGGCAGGTAGTGTAGACGTACCCTTTGTATAATAGCTTGGTTAGCTTAAGCACTCAAACCTCCTGTGGGAATCTGTCTGGAACAACAGGCTCCCTTTGCATGCATGCTTCCTTTCATTTCCCCATCTGAAATTGAATGATATATTTTTTCCTCAAAATCTTCTGATGTTGTTCTTTGAGACTCAGTTTGTCAAAATCACACATTAGCAAAGATTTTGACTAGTACAATTGCATTTTTAGCTGTTTACTAGGCTTGGAAACATTTACCAAAAAAAAAAAAAAAAAAAAAAAAAGGAAAAAACCCCCCAGAAATCGAGTGTACTGATCAACACAAATATACACTTTTACAATATCTGAAAGGCAAATAATTATGTTCTTGCTATAGTGGCAAGTGTTTTCAATTCCTTTTGTGTTAATCAACTTAATTGCATCTGCAAAGGCTGAGAATCAGTAATTTAATGCTATATATTGCTATTGTTAGAATCTAGATGAGGATAAAAAAGAAACACTGCAAAAAATGTATGATCAGGTACTGTAGAAGATACTGATAAATGTCTTTAATATATCATTAGCATTCTCCGTGAGATGTGTGATATGAGAGTTATGAGCCAGTTCCTGGAACACTTCCTCACATAAGTAATCCTAAAGTGAATAGTCCCATCAAAGTCATTGTGAGGATGTCACAGTAGAGAGGATTGGGTCCTAATTTAGTTGTTCTATTATAAAAGTTTTCTTAAAAACTATAATTATATAGGGCCAGATTCAGATACCCTTCCTCACATTATGTAGCACAATACTCACTGGACATTGTTAGAGCTGCTCAAAGAAGAGGATGCTATTCAGCAGGAGTAAGGGTACCAGAATCTCACCCATAATGAACACACCTTCAGACATTGCACAAATAAGGCCAGCTTCTCAACTGGCATAGTTCCATTCCAGTCAATGGAGGTGTGCCAATTTACATGGGCTGAACATCTGGCCATATAGAGTCAGAGAAATTAGATACAGAAATGACTATGGAAGTGTCTAGAATGCAATCACTGGGTGTGATTGCAGGTCAAACTGACATACTCAAATTAGTTTTAATCTAGTTACCTCAGATTCCATGACACTGAAGCTGCTTCAGTGAAGCAATATGAGCTTCAGTGTCATCTGTATGAACCCACCTGGAAACCTGGGTTATTACTCACAGGGCTAGCCCATGCTGAAACCTGGTGCTGCCACAGCTTCACTGTTCCTGGACCTGAGGTAACTAGATGAAAGCTAGCTCGGGTATGTCTACACATGCTGCAATCACACCTTCTGGTTGTAGTTTAAAAATACCCTGAAATTATAAAGTCACATTGTCTATAATTGCCACTGCAGGATTATTTTCTACAGAATATTATCCAGTTTAGTGTGTTCAACTGATGAAACTTCTATCACTTCCTTTGGAAAACTATTTCAAAGTCTAATAGACCTCACGGTTACAAAATGTTTCTTAGGTATGTATGAACGTTTCTTCGTGTAATTTTTCCTTTGTTCAGTTTTGTTCCTTGATACCTGTTTGTTCTACTCTAAACAATACCTATCTGTCATTGACATAGCTAGCCTTAGGTTTTCGCTCTGATGGACTAAACTAGTTCTAGTCAGTGAGCAAGTTAGGTCTAGATTTCAGGTCAGATGAACAGTATTATTGGTGAAATCAGTATTGGATGTCAGAACTTTTTTAAAGCTTTTGTGGGTTTTAGCCCATGAAAGCTTATGTCTAAATAAATTTGTTAGTCTCTAAGGTGCCACAAGTACTCCTGTTCTTTTTGCTGATACAGACTAACACGGCTACCACTCTGAGCACTTTTTTTGGCATTTGAAATATATTGTTTACATAGTTGGTCCAAATCCTCCCTCACAAATCCTTCAGATTTGTGAAAAGAGTGGCATTTTATCTTATATTAAAATGAGAATAAAACTAAACATATAAGAGCAATGTCGGGCACACTAGTTATACTACAGGTACATCACACATTATCATAGTCCTGAGCTATAGCTTGCAGAAATGTAACCCTGTAGAATTCAGCTGATATTAAATTAACGGTCACCACAATTTGTAAGTGTTGTATGACTATCCCAGAGAATATAGACTAGTGTGCCATCTCTATTTAAGTCAATCATCAATACATAAAAAAAATCCCAAAGAATACTACAAATTTCGTGACTCAAGGGATAGAATGGTGAGGATACAATGGGTTAGTGCAGTGTTTCCCAAACTTGGGATGCCTCTTGTGTAGGGAAAGACCCTGGCGGGCAAGGCCAGTTTGTTTACCTGCCGCATCCGCAGGTCTGGCTGATTGCGGCTCCGACTGGTCATGGTTTGCCACTCCAGGCCAATGGGAGCTGCTGGAAGCGGTGCGGGCCGAGGGATATGCTGTCCGCCGCTTCCAGCAGCTCCCATTGGCCTGGAGCGGTGAACCGCGGCCAGTGGGAGCTGCGATTGGCCGGACCTACGGACGCGGCAGGTAAACAAACCGGCCTGGCCCACCAGAGACTTTCCCTACACAGGTGGCGTCCCAAGTTTGGGAAACAGTGGGTTAGTGCATCAATACTTGTGGAGATGTAGATTCAATTGCTGATTAGGTCAAAAGGGAAATATGTTTCTAACCCTTTCTGGCCCCCATAGTAGGTATGTTTGCATCAAAGGTAATAAACAATGTACAGGACTCTCATTACCTGCTAAAAAAGGATGAGTATGGAATAATGGAAATGTTACAGGTTAGTTTGGAGGCGCATGGTAAGACTGAGAGGAAGTTTTACACCTCTTGTCCATAGTATCAGTGGTTCTTCTTAATTCAATTTGTTTAACTTCCATAAGCACTGAAATTGCTTGAAACGTACAAAACAAGTAATAATAAAAATGCTGAACTGAACAGAGAAACACAGTACAATATGAGGTACATTGTATTAAGTAGTGTGTGGGAGGTCTGCATACAAATCCTGTTAACAAATAACAGAAGAAAACAATTTAACATTAAAGTTCAAGTTCAAAACAACTGAAATAAAATTCAATAAACAAAGTACCCCATTGAACAATGTATTCAATTTACAGGGGGTTTGCATATTGTGAAAAAGATCTTAATTGCCTGCTCTAACCTACAAGGCCTATCAACTATGGGTCTTTCACATTTGAAGAAACAAAGAGAGCGCTTATTATAGAGCACTTAGCAATGTTCAGCCAATCAACTCTCTTAAGTGGCTAAACATTCTAAATCCTGTAATTTTGTATCTAAAGTGCTTTGCACAATGCTGAACAATTTGTTGGACTGTTCCATGTTATTTGGTGTGTAATTCATCTGAATTGCTGTCAAGACCCTCCATAATATGAACTATCCCAGTTGACACCACGGGGAGGGCTAGCTCAGTGGTTTAAGCATTGGCTTGCTAAACCCACCATTGTGAGTTTAATCCTTGAGGGGGCCACTTAGGGATCTGGGGCAAAATCAGTACTTGGTCCTGCTAGTGAAGGCAGGGGGTTAGACTCAATGATCTTTCAAGGTCCCTTCCAGCTCTATGAGATATCTCTCATTATTACATTTATAGTTAGAGATGCTCATGAATAGAAGGTTGGTAGTAGGTGAATGTGCATGTTTTACTCGTAATACTGATCTCTCAAGGCATCTTTTCTTACCCTAATGGCAAAGGAACATATTTCATTCGACAAGGGGGGGAAATTGATTAATCATTTATGTGAATCTAAACTGATGTAAATTGCAAAGGAACGTATTTCTCACCTATGTACTCAACAGTCAGTTACGTCAATTTCCTATAGCTATTAAACATTGCAATCTATTTTGCAAGATATACACAATAGTATTTGCCATTAACATACTATAGGATGCACATCGCATAGAAAGGAAAGTACTGTGTTGATTTTGCCACAAGTGACAACTGTACTGCAATGTGTCACTTTACCATCATGAGATCATGCCTTCTTAATGTTGTATCTGATAATTGATTTCACCTGCTAGAGGCATTTTAGAAACTATACTCTGGGTAAATCAATTAATTTTGAGTGTATTTTAAACTTTTAGCAGCCAAATGTATCATAGCTAGATTTGTCATCTAGAATAGCCCAACCTGAATGGAAGTTGTTCACACAAAATTTCTTAAGTTTTATTTTGTGTGCCTTGATTCCTCACTATGCCCATTCTCTACCTATTTTTGGGAGGTTCTAGATTAGTCACATGTTATGAGACTTGTGGGTTTCCATGAACGTTAGAGTCTCTTTTCATCTGAGTGGGGGCATGAAAAGAGATGGGCATATATTTCAGATCTTTACAAGTGTCATTTTTAGCTCTTTAATGGATGCTCAATGTTTTTTATATCTAGTGTGATAGACCCAGGCCAGTTGGGTACAGCAGAATAGCAGAAGGCAGATATACTGGCCACTGGATTAACAGTTTTCTGTTCCCTGACTGACCAGAGCAGGGGCTGCTCCAGGCTAATGAGAACACCTGACTCTAATTAACCTGTAAAGAGTCAGGTGAGGCCATTCAGTTAATGTGACCACCTGACTCTAATTAAGGCCCTGCTGATACTATAAAAAGGGCTCACTCCAGTCAGGCAGAGGAGTCAGGGATCCAGAGGAGAGGAAGTGCGGCTGAAGGGCTGGTTACTGAAGACACCCTAAAACCATCGTTAAAGGAGCCCTAAAGTAAGGGTGAAGAAGGGAGAAGCAGGAGAGCTGTGGGGAAGTGGCCCAGGGAAATGTAGCAACTCTGGCAGTGAAAGGTTGGCTGCCAACAACAGCTACCATTAGGGTCCCTGGGCTGGAACCCGGAGTAGAGGGCGGGCCCGGGTTCCCCACAACACACCACTACAGGAACATCTCCTGGAAGGGGAAGTCGGGTCCCTGTCAGGACAGGAGGCTGAACAGAGACTGTGGGAGTTCTGTCACCAACCTCCTTGCAGGCCTATGATGAAAAGGGCTCAGTAGACTGTAACCCTGGCCCTAGAGAGAGAAGGGCTATGTGGAGGGTCACAGTGAGCCACTGAGGCTAGCATAAACCGCCTAGAAGCGCAGAACCCACAGGAGCAAGGTCAGAGCTCTGCCACACTAGTCAATTAAATCTTAGAGTAATGATAACCTTGAAAGAAAGACAATGAGAAAAGATTTTGCTAGTAAACTACAACTGAATTCTTCCCCTGCTTACCTCTCCAAAAAACATCTTTTGTTTGATTCCAGAGATGGAACCAGGGCTGTATAGAATTTAGCAGCTTCACTTCACTTAAATCATTTTGTTTCTGGTTTTGTTTCACCCTCTGAGTTTTGCTTTGAATTTGGAATCGAAAAGTACTCTAAAACTCAAAGTGGAACTAAACTAACATCACCAATTTTTGCTTTGCTTGGTTGTCAGAATTGTATGAATCACTTAGCTTTAATGGTTCCCACCTGAAACCATAAACTGGACCAAGTTTGTGTAAAACCAAGTTTAAGTTTGCTTGAAATTCAGCTCAAGGTCATTGAAAGGTTTACAAATTTCTGTTTTTCACATTTTCTGGAAGTTTCAAACAGTTTGGTTTATATTCCTAGAAGATTAAAGATTAAGAATGTATAGTTCAAAACTGTGAAAAAAATTGTGAATGATACAGAAATAAAAATGTTCTCTGTTTTTCTTTCTATAACTGTAGTAATAGGTTATCAGTAAGACAAGCTTCAGAGATATTTTAGATCCACCTACCTTCATAGCGGTCAATAGTCCTCATCAGAGTCCAATCTTACTTTTATCACAAATAAATCAGGTATTTTTCATTTTTATTATTGCAATTTACAGTATCAGTTCAGGGTTCTGGCACTGAAGTTACAGAGAATATAATTTATTCTATGGGCATTAACTCTACATCATTTTAATTGCTTTTGCTGCTGATCCTCCACTACATCTTATTTGGTGCCATAGCTTTGACATTCCATTAATATTACTCTGGAATGTCATGATGTTCTTGATGTGTGGGGATCACTGGAGGTGTGTTTCTACCTGGCACATTAGGTAGCAGTTGAATCTTAAATGCCTGTTGTATGATAATCTGCTTATTTCATCTATCTAACCAACCTAGCTCTGGCTAATCTATCTAGATACATATACCATGCTTGTTGCCATAGTCACTGAAGCAAACATTCAGTAACCTATGTAAAATTATGATTGTCACTCTTGTTGAAAATCTTATCAAAGGGTATGTCTACACTTCAATTAAAACCCTGCAGCTAGCTGACTTGGGCTCATAGGCTTGGGTTAAAGGGCTGTTTAATTGTCATGTAGATGTTCAGGTTTGGGCCGGATGTCAGGCTCTAGGACCCTGTGAGGTGGGAGAGTCCCAGAGCTCAGGCTTCAGCCCAAGTCCAAATGTCTACTCTGCAATTAAACAGCCCCTTAGCCCAAGCCCCTTAGCCCAAGCCAGTTGGCACAGGCCAGCTATGGGTATCTAATTGCAGTGTAAACATAACAAAGAGGCAAAGGACTGAATGGGCATGAAGAGTGAATTTACCTGTTGAGCATCAAAACCTGAGCTGAGACAATGGATTTTAACTTGGTTAGAAATAAATATAACAAATGTCTTCATGACATGATTTGATACAATCTCTCAATAGGGAAAAGCAAACTAGTTTGGGGAAAATGAGGACTCTGGTTCAGTGAATCATCTCCCATACAAACCTGAAACTTTTCTAAGACTTTGATTAGCTTGGATAGGGCCTAACAACCATAGGCTCACTAAATTTGTTCCTAGGGTTCTGTGGCCTATCAACTTGCTATTTTTAGAAGAGCAGCTGTAAGTTGATGTTATTTGAAATAAACACATTATCCAGAGTCAGCCACTCCATTTTCCACCCATACATTTATGGGAATTTTACACCTGGTTTAAATATGGCACGAACACATGTTTCTGCATATAGCCTAGAGCCCATGGATGCATGATTATTCCCAGAGCTGAGTAAGTGTTGTAAGAAACGTACAGTGAATAATCATTCACATTTTTTAATGAATTCATTTAGACGTTGTCCATGTCCTTTTTAAAATTCACTTTCCATCAATATCCACCCTAGCAAAGAAGTTTATTGACAGGAATGTTTACCAAAACAGAGAATTTTAAGTGAAAATTGCAGAATATTTGCTGGAATGAAATTTTAAATTGATAATCATTAATATATGCATCAGAAACCTGAGACTAAGCATTGCATGCATTGAATCAAGGAACAGAAACTTATCATGTGACCTATTTGTCCAATCAAAACAGCTTGAATTATGAACATTAAATGCTCACAATAAGCTGTTTGATAATGAGCTACACACTAAGAATTAGCAAAATTAGATGGCAAATCATTTCAAATAACAAATAGATTACAGTGAATCATGATCTGTTTGTGGAAAATTCACAATGACTCTGCTAATAATTTTAAATTGACATAGGATCTATTCACGCGAAAGGCACTAATATGTACCATCTCAACATCCAAAAAAGGCAGTGTGGGGCAAAATCTGGAAAAGACAATGTCTAATGCCACTTTGTTAATGTGCAAAAAATGATGGGTTTTTTTTTCAAACTGTATTAATGTATTTAATTACTGTCAATAAAATAATCAAATGCCTTTTGTTTCTTCTTCTCTGTTCCCTATTTCTTTCCTTTCATATATTTTTGTTCAATGTATTTGTTTCCCCTACATTTTTCAATGTTGTTCTTTTCTCCCTACCTCTCTTCCTCTTTCTGTATTTTCTATTACTTCTTTTAATATGTATTTTTGCTGTATAAATATTTTCTTGTCTTTACCCTCTGCTTCTTCTTTTCCATCTGTCATAGCAAACCTCTTCTAGTGCATATGGTCTGTCTCTTCCTAGTGGATTTTCTCCCTCCAAACCAGGAAAACAAGCATCTTTTTCTGTCCCTCTTCCTCTTTCCCTTTCCTCTTTTTCCTCCCTCTTCGTTTATTTTCAAATGTATAATTTTTATTAGTTTTTCTAAATACAACAAAGAGACCAAAATACCAGATTCATAATAGTTCACAAAGTAAATAAAGAGGGTTAGGATAAAGGGAGGGGAGGGGAAGTAACATATCTATCATCAGAGTCTATGTTAATCTCAGACCTCTACTGCCCATTCTATGTTTTTTCCCTCCTGTCCTCTGCATCTAATCTATCATGTACTTATGCGGCTTCCAGCAACATATTATCTTCCCTTCTCCTATTCCTTCACCTGACTCCACATTCCTCTGAATTCCTCCTCTTTTGTTTACTTACTATGTGTAACAATACTACATGTCTGAATGCTATATATACCTTACATATTGAATTTATGCAAGATTATATATTGACAAAGCCCTGGCTGGCATGATTTAGTTGGGGCTGGTCCTGCTTTGAGCAGGATGTTGGACTAGACGACTTCCTGAAGTCTCTTCCAACCCTAATCTTTTATGATTCTATGATATGCAGGCGTGGGTCCCGTTAATTACAGTGCACAGACATACGGTATGCAATATACAAAAACCATGTGGCATACTATGTACATGAAACCCTCATGCCTTTTCCACAGGGACAGGCTCTAGAGTTATCCTGATCCTGAACTCTCAAGGCTCCAAAGTCACGATGGGTACTACTTCTTGCTTTTCTCCCTTTTTGTTTAACACCCAGGGTTACCCCTTTGACTCTTCCACCCATACCCAGGTTTACTTCTCTCTGTCTGCCTCATCCTTAACCCCAAAGTTACCCGTCTTTATCCCATTAAAATAAGCTTATTAATCAAGTGATCAAGACCATCATTTTTACATAAGAAAACACTGAGGTCAGTGGAAGGTATACACATAAAGGGACTGAAGAAATGGAGCCAGTGTAGTAAGTCTTTTTCCATATATTACCTGGATAAATATATTCACTGATGTCTCTTTTTTATTTTTGTTTGGTTTGTGTAAGGGCTTTTTCTACTTTGTGTGTCCTTTTTTTACCTTTCAGATAGTTGCCCTAGTCCCTCTTCCTCTCTCATTTCTCATTCCTGGGGATTGGTGGGGCACAGCAGCCATTTCAGCAGGTGCTCAGGTGGCTCCAGGGCCACGTACCTGGCGGCTCTTTGTTTTGTGTAGAGACGGTTGGGCCCTAGATGCTGGTTCTTTTGCATCATTATCTGGCCAGAATGCAGCCACGTTGCTCATGCTCCAGATTACCATGATAAAATAGTTTACTGATTTTTCTCCTTGTTTTGTGAGGCCATTTCTAACTTTTATTTTAATTTTTATTTTGCTCTTTTAGCTTCTAGATGGTTGGTAGAGATAAGGAAGTCTTCTGTCACTGAACCTAGCTCCCTTGTGACAGGGTAAAGCTTTCCAATTTTCCACAGACTGGTGAGATAGTCCACCAGCTTACCCTCTCCTCACTGTTTGCTCAAGCTGTTGGTTTGAAAATCACTGGTCTTGTTTGCCTGTTTTCTCTGGAGTGTCCAGGCAAACATTTCTGTTGGTCATTTACCAGTTTGCATATAAATGTGCTCAGTTGATTTGTTTATTCAAACAAATAAAATCACCTCCGAAACATTCATGGAAACCAAAAGATTGTCCCCTGAATCCTCTTTCCAAATTTAAGTCCCCTATCCCAAAATAGTTACCTCAAAGCATCAGTCAGCAATAGTAAATATGTTTCCACAATGCACCCAGCTATAGTGGCGACTATGCTGGTTTATTTTCAATTATATGTGAGAGGAAGTAAAGGCTTGAACTTTCCAGACACATACATATAGGAAGGGCAAAAATACTGAAGTGTGCAATGTCATATATCAATTTGGGTCTGGAAACCTAAAATAATTGGACCAACCTGAGTGAGGGGGCAGTCAAGATTGTTGAAAAAGTAATGGAGTCCAAACTGCTGTGCATAGTAAGAAAAGGAAGGCTCGAGTTGTGGATGCTGAGTTATGATTGTGGGTTGTGAATAATTCTTCCCATATTTTCCTCATTGTCAATGAAGATGTAAGGCTAGATTGACATTTTAGTTTCAGCCTTGGGCAGTGAATAGCTACTCTACCTCATGAAAAGCACTAGGAAATAACTGTGACTCAGGAATAATTCCTACCCTGCTCCCCTCCTGCTCTGGGAGCGTTGGAGGGGAGTGACAGCTAGTCTACACTAGAGGTTGTGTCAGCATAACTTATGTCACTCGGGGGCGTGAATAAGCTACCTCCCGAGCGACATAAATTATATTGACCTAAGTGCCTGTGTGGACAGCACTATGTCGGCGGGAGAGCGTCTCCTGCTGACGTAGCTACCACCGCTAGTTTTATTTAGGCTGACAGGAGAGCTATCTCCCATTGGCATAGAGTGTCTTCACCAGACGCACTACAGCGGTGCACCTGCATCAGTGCAGCTACGTCGCTGTAGTGCTTCTAGTGTAGACTAGCCCTGAGTTACTTCATCACTTTTGAGAATCCAGTTTATTTCCCCACTCATGCTGAGCCAGCTCTACTGACCAGCATATAGGGTCAGTGCTCTGGTTCCACCTCTCCAAGGTCACTTTCTTGCAGGCAGGAGTAGCAGTGAAGAATCCCTTCTCTCCTTCCTCTCTGCCTGGAGCTGCAATGTAGGCAGCCCTAATGTGGTTGTGTGGAGTTGGAAAGGGGGACCTTCCTTCCCATGACACCCTTTGGAGCTGTGTTAGGGCTACAGACAATCTAGCCCATAAAGATTTTTAAAATGTTTGCTTGAATGTTGTTCAAGCTCTGTGAGTCAGATTTTTCTTGTAGCTTAGAGGTATTATGGGATGAGTTGCACAGGAATAGTATTTGCTTGAAGTGGTGATGGTCTGGGGAAATGTGTGGAGATTTAAGAATACAGTCCTTCACTTGCGTAATGCAAAGACCTGTGAGTCATGAGGATGACATTTTGAGTATAGCTCAGTGAAGGGAGATAATTTCCCATACAGGATAATGTCCTGCATCAGATTAGTACCCTGGGGAACACCACTGGTCACAGAAGAATGTTATTTATTTATTGTTCATTTTGATTTTGGGATTAAGCCAGAGAGCTGTTAAGGGGCTATTGGGAATGTGGAATACTTCCCTTTGGCAAATAACATATTGTTTTATATTGGAGGATAAGTGGACCCAAAAGGTACTTTATATAAGATTGACAGCCTGGTAAGTCATAAGTAAATATTTAATACATGATATGAACTGATGTAATAGTCCAGGATTATGGAGTAATGCAAATGCCATGTTAAAATACAAATGGGGTAGGTCATAATTATATTACATAGTTTTGTATCATACAAACAATACATTAAAATATTTTTCAAGGAAAGATTTACAGTGCTGCTGTGGGATAGGAGATAGTTTAAGATGGTATCAATGATAACATGCATGTTTTATGTCAAGAATGGTAGTTGACTTTGTATGAAATGATTTTTGTCCTCTAAGTGCTTGTACAGTACTCTATACTTTTTCAATGAAAATAATTATTAAGCATCAGACCTTTATTCAGGGTGTTCTTGCTTATTCAGGAAGAACTTCCTGTAAGTGGGGTTTTACCAGAGTAAGGACTACAGAAGCAGCACCAATGATGATGGGATTTCCTCGGAGACCTCTTTCCACTCAGCATCCCAGGAACTTAGTTCAACTCCAGACTCCGTCAGTCAGGTATCTTTATTTGTCACATTGCACACAGCAATGCTATGCTGAGTTGATCAGACTCAAATGTAGGGGGTGAATGTAGGGTTCATCACAGATCTTAAATTACATAGCAGACCTCTTCCTTTATATACATTTACACATTACATTGCATTTAATATACATTGCATCACATGTTTTAGGATTGGTTTGGTCACTTTGTAGGAACCAATCCCCGTACAGCATGATCTGTTCATGCACTGTTCATGCACAATTTACTCTTTACATTACTTTATGTTCCTGACATATCTTGTCCTTTGTTATCTTATCCATTGTAAATGGTTCCCTGGGTGTTCCCCCTTATCTTAGCTAATACAGACATTCTGTTTTTAGCCTGCTGATCCATTTACCTCTTTAATCCTGTCTCCCAAGAAATGAGGCCTCACCCATGTGTCAAGCCAGGCCAACAAAGTATAGTGACAGCAATGGCCCTTATTGTGAGATAGAAAATCAGCACTTTTGTTTGTGAAAATATTTCTCAACCAGTTCTCTGTTATCCTACCAGCTGTCTATGGTAGGCAAAACCTATTGGCCCCATTCTATAAAAGGAAAAAAAGCTAGAGTGAAAAGGATTTGCTCCTGTGAAACTACAAGAGACCTCGGCAATAGAATGAAAACAAAGCTTAGGGCTCTAGTACAGTCACAACATGTCCGTCTGCTGCTAGCTCTGATTGTGGTAGTGGTGATGAAATAGAGGAAATAACTGCTGCTAGACTATTCCCTTGGTGGGACCAGATGGATTTGTCTATGTAGACCCACTTGCAATGCCCAAGTCTTCATGCCTTGCAGAGACACATCACACCTGCCTTCTCTGTGACACCCATTGAATTTGTTTTCTTCTTTGGCAACAGTACAGCAGAAGAACCATTGTGTCTGCCATTTGAGTCATATGCAGGAGCAGGATTTGGAACTTTGTGCACAAAGGTTGAGTTAGTTCCCAGGGAGGTTGCATGTCACATGGTTTTTGAACCCTAAATGCATTTCCTGCTCTTGGGGTGAATAGAAAGATATAACTGAAGTATGTTGATTCTGTGGCTTTCTTGGGTGTGTGTTACAGGTCAGCTAAGTTTCTTCAGTTGATGGTTGATTGTTTGATAGAAAGAATTGCTTGCCGCTGTTTCATGATACTGTGTTATCCAGGCACTGTTGTCCTTCCTGTTTCTAATTTCAGTGCCAGATCCAGCCTCACTTTGGTCAGCCAGGACACTTCAGCAGTCTTCTCGTGGAGCATCTAGTTCTAGCTGACAGAGCCCAATTACCCCATCAACACCTGAAAACAGATGGAGTACAGGGTGAGAAGGTTGGTTTCTGCTGTATAAAGGTGCCATTTAAAGCAGCTTCTCACATTCTGTGCTTGAATGCTGAAGGAGGAAAATGTGATGTAGATAAGGAGCTGTCTATAGACACTATGGCGAATGGTCTCAAAAGTGTGGACATGTGCAAATATCCATTTGGGTTCCCACCGAGGGGCTCAAGTGGGAGTTGGGTACCCAAGGGATTTTCAAAGTTGAAGTTTGACTGCATCTTAGTTGCCTGAGTACACAGTACTCAGTGGGATTTTCCAAAGGCCATATGCTAATTTCCTAGGTGCCTAAGGCTAAGATAAAATACCCATTAGGTGTATATTAGAATATGTTAATAAGCATTAATGAAGTTTTTTGGTGTCCTCCTCACAGAGTATAGAAACTGTCTGTTACAGCTCCATTTTGTTTCTTAAAGCTGTCCCCTTACTCCATTTTGTTCTTGTTCTCCTCTGTGGCCGCCCCTCCCTGGCTGTTAAGTTGTTTACCAGGGCCTCTGCCCTTCTCAAAGGGAGGGCCCCCCAAGTTGTTTAACAAAAGCCATTGCCCTTCTCAAAGGGATGGCCACTTATGCTAAGTGGGACCACTGCCCTGTTCAAAGGGTTAGTCCTGTTATCACCTTGTTAAAACCTGGGCTTGGTGTAGGGTAGGCTCTGTCCAGAGCTGCAAGACCATTTGTGTTTTTAAGATCCTGGGCATGAGTCATACCTCTGGGCTCAGGACTAGTCCAAACATGTCTTAGTGGCTGCCTGCAGTTTTTTTTCTCTGCCTTCTCTCCTACCTGTAAGAGGGGGAGCCAATCAGAGTTACTGGCGGGAAGCTGCCAGGGTTTGCCTTTATAAACAGACATTTTTTGAACAGACTTCAGAAAGGTTCTTGCATTGCTGCCTGGTCTGATCAACCAGGGGTTCTGGGGGTCCTTTCTCCGCTCTTGTTTTATTTTTGAGCGTACCCCCATTTTTGAACCCCCCCCACGAAGAACGAATTGCTGCCTGAGAGATCTCCTGATTATCAAGACTGTACCAAGCCTTCTGATGTTCTTGCTGCTTCTGCCTCTGTTGCTGCCTTGGGGGATGGTAAGAATCCCTCTGTGAAACTTTCTGTACTTTTATTTTATTATTTTAGCTGCTGGCTCTGTCTCCCCAGCACACAGACTCAAGCTAAACCTTGGTCTGTGTCCTAAAACCTCTCTTACCCACCCCCCTATCCTGGCTGCTGGCTCTGTCTCCCCAGCACACAGACTCAAGCTAAACCTCGGTCTGCGTTTTAAAACCTCTCTCTTAAACCCCGTGACACTCTGCCACTGAAAATAAGTTTGTGCTGCTGCTAAGTTCTGCTCCTGTGGGCTTTGCCTTGGACTGTTTTCCACTGCTGCAGTCACCCCCCCTCCCCCCTTTGGAGCTGTGTCCTGGACACACACCACTCAGCCCTCTGGAACTATCCTTAGCATAAGGTGCACCCATTAAGTTAAGTTTAGCATTATACTTTGTAAGTTAGGCTTAGAGAATTGTTGCATTGTGTTTTAATTTGTGTAGTCTTGGTTAAGTTAGCTCATAGATAAGATTTTGCTGTGTTCTGTATAATTGTAATTGTCTGTCTTCCCACTGCAAACACCCCCCCCCCCCAGCTTCTCTGTGTCTTTCTACCTTGTTACACTCTCTCTGCTGCTTAAGCTTGCAACCTGTTTGCTCTGTCTCACTAAGTTTAAATCTCTAGCATAAAACCCCATTGGTTACTTTCTTCCTTTCTGGTACCCCTCACATTCTACATTTACACCACTGTGACACATTTTTACCTGGAATTGTTTGTTATTTAACACATTTTATCCATAACTGTTAGTTGGTTATATGCTGCTGTGACACACCTTTTTACATAGAAATCGCTAGCTACCTGTTACATTCATACCTCAGTGTTAACTGATTACCCACTGTATTGTATCCTACTGTGTTGTACCCCACTATTGAAACCCCCTTACTGTTTACCAAAAACGAAACCCCTGCCCAATTGTCTACCTTAACAACCCATACCCCTCACTATTGAATTTTCCCTGTTTTTTGTATTTTCTTAATAAAGTTTATTTTGCACCCCACCCATGTGGTAATTGTTCCCCAAGATCCCATATACCTGCTGGCAGGGACAGAAACCAGCTAGCAGAGTTACTTCTTTAGTTCCAAACTTGGAGGCCAATTATCTGGAGCTAAATGGTCTAGATATGATCCTTTCTGGTGATGACTGTTGGGGGTCAATTACAAAGCAAAACCTTTCTAGACTTCAATCCTCCAAGAACGATGTGGGCCACTAAACGCTACAGCCAAAATTTCAGAAACTTGATTAATAGATTCATTGATTCCAGCACCAGAAGGGCTCCTGTGATCATCTAGGCCAGGGGTTGGCAACCTTTCAGAAGTGCTGTGCCGAGTCTTCATTTAGTCACTCTAATTTAAGCTTTCGTGTGCCAGTAATACATTTTAACTTTGTTAGAACGTCTCTTCCTATAAGCCTTTAATATATAACTAAACTATTGTTGTATGTAAAGTAAATAAGGTTTTAAAAATGTTTAAGAAGTTTCATTTAAAATTAAAATGCAGAGGTCCCCGGACCAGTGGCCAGGACCCAGGCAGTGTGAGTGCCACTGAAAATCAGCTCTCATGCCACCTTTGGTACGCGTACTATAGGTTGCCTACCCCTGATCTAGTCTGACCTCCCGTATAACACAGGCCATAGAACTTCTCCAAAATAATTCCTAGAGCAGATCTTTGAGAAAAAAAATTCCGGTCTTGATTGAATGCATCACTACCCTTGATAAATTGTTCCAATGGTTAATTAAGGATTTGTCTTCCTTTTCCCTCCTGCTGTTCTGTGACCATGTTTCTGTCTGATTCACCTTCTATCTACAAAGCTACTTTTAACACCTCAGTGCTAAGTACTATCATCTCTCCAGGGCATCCATCCAGCCAGACTCTCTCCTCCCTCCCCTCACACACCTCAATAGGAACAAATGCTGTGTTGACAGGGTGAGAGGGATTCCAATCTAGTTACATAGGGTCTGTTTCTCTCAAATGGATCTTTGCAAACAACCACCAAACCATTGCATTTATGGAGTGTATTTAGTGCCTCTAAGTACTGTACCTAAAGGCTACCTTATTTTCAGATCTTTTCAATGTCATTTTAAATGCTTAGGAGAAAAACAATTTATCAGTGATTCCACTCTCTTGGAAAGACTATATTGAGAAGCTGAGTACTATAAAAATATATAGCAGGCTAAGTGTGGGGTTATATAACCAGACATCCCAATTGGAATATCATGGGCCAGGTTTTTTTTTTATTGTTATAACCATCTGTCCTGACAAATTCTGATGAGATGCTATTTTTCTGGTTACCTTCATGCTCACTTACCTACAGTCTCTAGCAGAAAACCCCCAACACTTTTTTTTTTGTGTGTGTGTAGATTTGTCCAGGCATTTGTCCAGGCATTTGGTTCACATATGTCTTGTAAATAATATCTCACCCCGCCCTTTTCTCCGGTTCCTGACATACTTAACTGTGGCGTCCTTTCATCATTGGGATGGAGCGTCTGCTCTCTGAACTGATAGTGACTTTTTCAACTGAAAATCAGGGTATAGTGTACAGTGTTGGGAAGTGTTTCTATTTATCCTGCCATGCTACGTAAGGTGTGGTAGTAGCAGAAGAGTATTTCTGGCTTATGAGAACTCTGTAGTGTTGACTGGGATTTCAGTACAAAGTACCATTTTAATGAAACTGCCACTGTACTTCCCAACTGGAGACCCAGGGTCAGATCCTTGTCCCTACTTTTTGTGCTGCTCCAGTAGCAAAGGCCAAGAGGTAAGGGGGAAAGCTGACCTAGTAGCTCTATCCCACCCCAACTGGGCTTCCAAGGTAACAGGCATCACTTGGTGCAAAGCTGTGTGGCTGGAGCACTTCTGTGTTTGGTTGTAGCTGGCTGCTAGAACATGCCCCATGGACCAGAGGCACCCAAGAGAAACTTAGAGAAGCAGTTTCCAAGAAAGCAGTTTCCAATCTGGCCTGCAGGTTGGAACATTGTTTGCACAGAAAACTCTTATTTACAGCCTCGGAAGGTGTTGGGAGTGAACAACAAAATGGTGGCACTCAACCTCAAAGATGAATGAAATAAATAAATAAATGTGCATGGGCAGCTGAAGAAGGCATTATCCCCATCTGACAGCAGGTTTCCAAGCTGAAAAGCTGCAGTGCCACAGAAGCAGTGTAAACAAGGTAAATGTTTACAGCACTGGCAATTAGGAAACACAGCAGTTTGACTATCTGAGTTATTTTTGGAGCATAGTTTAGCTCTTCACTTAACTTGTCCTTCTGCTACCCCCACTCCTCTGGCTGTGAAATTCATCTAAGAAACATAATCCATATAGTGCTGTGGCTTCCTGAGGCAGAGAGGGACTATGTGATAAAGTATTGTTCTTCCTTCACCCTCCATGCTTGATAACTAAGGCTACGTTTTAGTCATGGGTATTTTTAGTAAAAGTCATGGAGATGTCATGGGCGGTAAACAAAAATTCACAGCCCATGACCTGTCCATGACTTTTACTATATACCCCTAACTTGGGCTGGGGAGAGGGGCTGTGGGTGCTCTGAGGGGGGCGGTCCAAGAGCACTGTGGGTACTGGGGGAGTGGCCCAGGACCCCTGCTGGTGCTGGAGGGATTGGGTGGTGGTGTGTGTCCCAGGACACCCACTGGTGCTGGGGGGCAGGGCCTGGGACCCCTGCTGGTGCTGTGTGGGGGAGGGTTGGCAGGGCTGGCAGGATCCCTTCCCAGCTCTGCATGCCCCTGCTGCTCCTATGGGAAGGGGCAGCCAGGGGGGCTCACAAACGCCAGCTCCGCAGCTCCCATTGGCCGGGAACTGCTGCCAATGGGAGCTACAGGTGTAGAGCCTCTGGGCACGGGCAGCGCATGGAATCCCCTGGCCCCTCCACCAAGGAGCTGCAGGGACATGCCAGTGGGAGCCAGGGAGTGCCCCACTCCAAGGTAAGTTCTGCCCTGCACCCCAATCCACTGTCCCTAGCCCTGAGTCCTCTCCCACACACCCAAACTGCTGCTGCTGCTGGCCCAGGCAGAAGTCATGGAGGTCATGGAAAGTCACAGAATCCATTACTTCTATGACCTCGTGACAGACATGCAACCTTATTGATAACTGACAGCTCTGCAATGCTTGCATGTAGGGCATGTACTGCCTTGAAATGGGCTGATTTTGTGGGCTTGTATGATGAAGCTATATTGTGTGAAAGACTAAATAAAAAGAGCCCTGAGTAATAAAATGAATGAGGTAAAACTCACTGTGATACTTCACCATGTAAGGTGTCACTAGAAAAGTTCTGATTTGCTGAATATGATTATCCTATTTGTGTGGATGTATCATTTTTGTATGTGAAGTTATGAATATCGACTATGTATCTGTATTTCACATGTAGTCACAGCTGGGTGACACCCACTAAACAAAATGCTTCTAGTCTAGACAGGTGGCTGTGAAGGGCCTATTCAAAGTAATGGGCCATTAGGAAAAACAATAGATCTCAGGAGAAGCTTATCCCCCACCTGTTAAGCCTTCCTGAGAATGCTCCAGACAGCCTGTAAGTAATGGCTGCTATGACTCAGGAAGGTATGCAAGGACATGTGACCAGGCCGCATGACTCTGGACTCCATTTTGGGATGTCTGTATTTTTCCACAAACTGGTCTGGGAACCAAGTTTGAAACAAAGTGTTCTTGCCATATGCTAAAGCTATATAAGGCTGAGAGTGACATCACTGGTTGTTCTTCACTCCCCCCACAACTGAACTCCTAAGAGAAATGCCTAAGGAAAAGGACTTGGAACAGGGGTGGGGATCCCAGGCAGCAAAGCAAGTGCAGCTTGTGCCTTAAGAATCTGCAGCCTGCCTTTATCATCAGCCAGGGTGAGAATTTGCTAATTCACATCTTATCTTTCTAGTATCTTCGGCTTAGTTTGCATTTTTGTTTATTTACTAGTTAATCTGCTTTGATCTGTTTGCCATCACTTATAATCACTTAAAATCTATCTTTTTATAATTAATAAACTTATTTTATGTTTTAATCTAAACCAGTAAATTTGGAGTGAAGTGTTTGGGAATCTTAGTTCAAGGGACAGAAGCTATTGCATTTCCTCTCCACATTGAGGGAGGAGCAAACTCTATGAGCTTATGCTGTACAGTTCCTGTGCAGTGCAAGACAGTATAATTTTAGGTTAATATTCCACTGGGAGGGTGCGTATCTGGGGAGCTGGGGGTTATCTTGGCTGTAACCTCTCTATTGTTGGTTCATGCAGTGGCTGGTCAGAGAGCCTGCGTGTAATTGCAGCTGGGTGTGTCCCAACCTGAGTGAATGCTGGTGGAAGTGTAGGCCCAGGAGTGGGTCTGCAGCTTGTCACAGCAGCAAGTGTGAGAGGGAGCCCAGGCTGGTGAGTCAGAGGGCTCAGTGGTACCCCAGTTCCAGGTAGCACCCTGGGGGGAACCCATGCCACTTACAATAGCATAGTAGTGAACAGTTGTAGTATCAGTAAACACTGGATTGTGAGGTGAAGTTTTGGGCCAATGGATGCTCTGTGCCAGAGATGTACTTGTGCAGGACTCTAACCCCTGGGCTTTTTAATGTGACTCCTATTCTCTGTGGGGATTGTGTATCTAAACTGCTTTAGAAATTTAGGATGAAATTCATTTTACCTCCACAAAGCCTGAATAGTCCAGGGGTAAGAATTTGAGGAGAACCACCCCTTCAGTGGATGGCTTTGCAACACAGCCATATATGAATTAGAATAGTGGATGCTGTCCCTTGACCGTTCTTGTATGGGTTGTTAAGACCACTAGAGCGGCATATTTTTGGATAATTTGTTCCCTTTCCTAAATGCAACCCTCCATGCTGGCCAGTATTGGACACAGATACCCCTCTGTGGCATGCAAGGACTGTAGATTCCCCTCCACTCCAGGAGGCTGCTGAGCCAATTTCCATTCCATCACCTTCACTTAGCTTCGTTGTAAAGCTGATGTGCCGCAGACAGCCTTGTAAAGGCCCTGGGTGGATTTCACCCTGAGGGAATATTGCCGGCTAATTAAAATTGTATCCTCAGGTTGTTTACTCAGTTAAAAAAAAAAAATGTGTAAAACCTGGCCAGGTAAAGGAAGAGTTGGTGGATAAATAGACACAAAAAAATCACAATTAGATGGATACATTTAGCAAAATTGCCTAATCTTCATTTATCTCACATATTTTAAACTCTGCTTGCAAAATCAAACAGTTTTTTAAAAGATGTTTTCCTTGTTTTGTTTAGGGAGGTTGAGAGAATGAAGGAGGAGGGTTGTAATGGGGAAAAGTGTGTTTATTTTTCTGTCTCTTTTAAATTGGGCTCCTAAAGATCCTTAAATACAAATCTACACATGTGACAATGCAAGGGGGCAGGGAATTATCAATACAGGGATAATAAACTACAGAAACGGGGTGGGGGTACTCACCAGTTGCCTAAAGTACAAGTTTCCTTTATAGCAAAAGAGTTGCAAGAGACAACTAATCTTAATTCTAAAGGTACTTGCAGTCTCTCCTGTTGATGCTTTCCCTCTTCATATAAATAATTAAAGACTCATCAGAGGAGGGGAATTGAACACAGGGTCTCCCACTTCCAGGTGGGTACCATACTGGCTTTTGTGGATCACATTCTTAGGCACTAGTCTCTCTTCATTCATTGTATAGAAAGGCGAGGTGCCTAATTCAGGCTTTGTGGATCACACTGTTGTTCCTTTGATTTTCTAGTCACCTAAAAGGTGTTGCAATGCTCAGTGTTGTAACATGTAAATCCCTTTGTGGCTTTAGGCCCCTGTGATTCTGAGTAGGCTGGCGTGCATACCACACAAAGCCAGCTGACAAGGTTGAAGGACATAAAAGTTTGAGAGAGGTAAAGTTGGGTGTAGCTCTACCTGGTATAACCATAATCCACTCTAGAGCAGGCACTTCATTCCCTTCAGGCACTACAGTCTGTAGGACTTTACCAGAAAAACTAGTAATAGCAATATCAGCACAACAAATTTGAGTGGGTCTATGCTACTGATTAGGTCTGGCCCTGGGACCCTCAAGTATGTATTTCCATCATCTATGTCCACATCCAGAATCTTTACTCTGGCAAAGCTTCCATTGAAGTCAGTTTTGCCTGAGTATGGAATTCTGGACCAGGCCCTATATAGATAACAGAAGTAAGGGTAAAACCCCAAAGTCAGCACAACAGACAAAGTAGTTAGACCCTTTGGAGGCAAACTTGTAATATCTGACTTCACAAGAGCAGCAATTAGGGATCCATTACTGTACCTCGTACCACTAGGCAGGGTTGCCTTCATGGGGACAGAGCACCTTATTCCAACAACATGTCCAGGTATTAATGATACAAATTTCTTCTCAAGCAATGAGGTGTCAGAGCCTTCTGAGGCTGTTGCTGCCAGCAGTCCTCCTTCTTAGAAAGCATAGTGGTACATTTTCAGAATGGTTCGCAGGGATTTCATTGCATGACTCCCACTGATGTTAGTTGACCCCCTGAGAGTCTGACAGAGTAGATTAATCAACAATTGGAAAAATAAAAGTCAAGTCTAGTCAATCATGAGAGATCATTGCTACTTTGTCACTTACCCCGAGAAACAGATACTGGGTATTAGCCATTGCAGTCTTGGTTTGGTCAATTGGAAGCTTGTTAATCTAGTTTTATATTCATTGAGGGAACACTTGTGGTAATAAACTGAAGAACTGGGATTCTATAGTTAGGACCCAAACAGCCACTAAAACATCACCCTTTGGCTTACTGGTGTAAGAGAGAGACCATATATTTTTTTGGCCCTCTTTGAAAAAAATGTCAGTTTAATCAATTTAGGGAACTGTTGTCCTTCTCGCAGACACTGGAAAGCAACTATTGACCTTCTTTAGCACTCCTTTCTTTTTCAGGTAGCAGTGATCTTTATCCAGTTCCATAAGTGCTCAGTCTCTCTATTGCATATAATAAAACAGAGAGGGCAGTAGATAATTGACTTGCCTTTTCCTATTTGATTGACCCACCCTCCCATAACTTATTTCTTTTAGCACTGGATGATTTGCTTCCCTTTTCCCTGATGTGCTATTGGATACCAAAGAGTTAAAACCCTTAGAATCAGCCACAAGCTCCCTGACATTTCTATGTTACCAAATCATAAGGGGGGGGGGGGGAATCCCTTTTTAGTGCCAGCTTGTGATATGCTATAAAGGCTACAGCAAAATGAACAAAGTGGCAGCATCTTTCATGTTATTGTGTCATTTTTTTGAAATAAAAAAAAATCAAGCACTTTTGAGTTAGGGACACTGACTCATTAGCAATGGAAACAAACAATTCCCAGTGTTTGAATAACAAAAAACACAGTGTGTGTCTGTAACTGCCAAGCAGCAGAAAATAACCTGCTGATAATATGCCCATATGGCCTGACTTTCTGAAATGCTAAGCATCCACCGCTCCTCTTAAAAGCACTGCGAGCTGCAAATACTCTATGGCCAGTTCTGATGGGTGATTATTTTTTAAATGTTCTTTTTATTTAAATTATCTGATTGTTTCATGATAAAAGAAATTTGCCTACACAAACAGGAAAAGAAACCTGCAAATAGTGATCAAGTCAGAAAAGTGCAAGCAAAATATATTTGATAGTACTGTGTAATCTCTATAAACAATGTATATAAGTATGTATAGTACTGTATATAGAATTTATATATGTTCATGAATATATGGTTTATAATTGATTCTTGGTTCAGACAGATTCTTTAAAGCTGATTATGTTATAGCTCAATACTGGTAAAGAAAACATTCTATGAATATTATGGTTTTGGTTGAATATGTCATGGGATAGTTTTCCAATTATTGAACTGACTTGCTTCTTAACATAATAGGGTGAATTAATTTTGCACATGGTGCCTTATATTTTTAGAATATAAACAACTTGTCTGCTGCAGAAAAATAATTTGCAACCAAATATTTTATCTGAATGTGGCTGTTTTTTCTGCTCTCCAGAAATATGAGTGATTAGGCCATGATTCTTTGGATTTATTCATTGTTCGCTGCACTCAATTTTTTCAATCTTCTCCCCCACTTGCATTAATCACAAACCATTTGTTGTGAATATTTGATACTCTCTATTCCATATTTAAAGGTGTGTTGCTTAATTATAACTAGTCAGAGAATTCATGTGCTGTTGGTTCTGTGACTGGACTGGATGAGCAGGCAGCTCTGCCAATGTGATTATTTGCAGGTGTGAATTTAAAATTCAAATGCATATGCAATTTCTGTGCATACTCACACATGGACTTTGAAATTCACTTTCCACAAATATGTGTGCCAAAAAAATTGGATTGCATAGAAGGTGAACACAAAAGGATATTAATTTAAAAAAACGAGCTAAGATCTTTATCCTGATCTAGGATTGATACTAGAGAGGCAATTTTGAGAAGAAGGTTAATACATGAAAATCCTTTAATTTATTATTAATGATTCAGATGTATGTAAGTACAAAACATATTTTTCTTTTCCTTATTATTAACTTTTATATGACTGGGGTGATAAATGTACTGAGCTTTTAATTATTTTAATTTTGGTCTTTCCTTGTAATTGTGTTGTCTCATTCTATTAAGAATTTGTAAGAATAAAAAAAAAGTTTGGCTATATCTATTAGTATTTTCTCATGTACCCTGGCATTACCTTTTAGCAACATGTTACATGCAGTGGGGATATAGCCTTGAATTGGATAAAGCAGGTGGGGAGGAAGGACAGGAAATGTATAAACATGGTGTCCATTCCTTCCTATCTGAATTGCTTGCCTAGATACCAGAGGGTTTATCCTTAGCAGTCTTGGCTGACACTTCTGTGAGTTAAAACTAGCATTTTTAATAAATAGTCTCCCTGTTGGATTTTATAAGCGTGCTTCATTGATCTGAGAATCAATAGAGCATAGCTAACAAATCCGTCCTGCTAATGAATCAGGATTTGATCAAAATGCCATTGAAAGCCATGGAAATTTTATATTGAATCCAGAAGGGATTATTTAAATATTGGTTAGTTAATGGGCCATATTCTTAAGAAAGGCTTTATTGATTTCTATGGCTCTGTTGATTTCCCTCCCATCAAATCTGAATTGGTAGCAAATTCACAGGTCAGTGCCCTTGACTTCAGTTGATCTGAAACTGGAATGGGTAAAAATAGTGTGAAAAATTTGTGCTGCCGTGTAATAACTCCTGCTTAAAAGTCAGTTTTTCTTCCTCTTCTAAAAATATCCCAAATTAATAAATAGATGACAGCATTATCAGGTTTGACTAAGGAATTACATTAAAATTTGATCTGATTGACCTGTATAATGATGTGTGACATACAGACCATATTATTCAGTGACAGGTGAACCCCAAATCTTTTGGTTCAGTTTATTAGGTTATTTGAACCTCTCCTATTAAGAAATTGGGATGAAAATATCAGGAGAACAGGCTTGCTTATGAGAAATTCAATACCTCTTTGGTTCTCTTCATGATGTCTGGTTCTCCTAGTTTTGAATGAAGCCAGAAATTGTAGGATAAGTGGCATCTTCCCTCCCTCCTCCAGTTTCCCCAAAAGCTTTTTCTTCCTTCCTGAAAACCACTACCAAAATGGAACCAACAAGAGGACAGACACACATTCCAGACACAAAAGGGTAGATAAATGCCACCAAACTGGAAATTTGAAAGTACTTTTGGGTGTTAGAGATAAAAGTAACAAATTGGACAGGAGAAAAGTCTCCAAATAAGAGAATAAAGATGAACTGAAATCTTCATGTGTGCCTAACTCAGTTCAGCAAAGAGGCCTGGATGGCATGAAATGGAAGTTGCAATGAAGATTAAAGGTACAAGTTTTTCAAATATAATTGGGATTCCATGAATTGCCCCAAAAGAAACACTATGAACTCACCTTCAATTTGGAGTCACACTCCAAAGTCAGTTTCTTCCCCACTAAATACTGTCATTACCTGGATATTGAAATACTTTGGAGAATGAGGATGATTTCTTTAGTTGTCCCGACTCTGCCAGGAGAAACAGGAATGGAACTGGGACTTCAGGATGGAGGGAGAAGAAATTCAGAAGATAGCACTTTCCCAGACCAACCCACATTAAACCTATGGACCTAATTCACCTCTGCTTGACTCAAGTTTTACACTACAATTGATTTCAAAGGAGTTTTATATCAGTGTAAAAATGGACTAAAGCACGATGAATCAGACTGTATCACACTCTTTTTTTTCCCTGAAAACTTTACAAGTATATTGAAGGGGAAAGGGTGCTAGCCACATAACAATTGTCACAAAGATAGAAAAACAGGAAGGGATGTCAGTCAAACAGTGAAATCTGGGAGTAGTGATCAGTCATTTATACTAGTGATCACTGTGTCCTTATCTAATAACCCATTCCCTATTTACCACAATCTAATTTCATTTGGTTTTAGTGATCACTGCTTTTCCATTTAAAGTTATCTGATTAGACCTTCAAATATTTCCATTTTTCAAGACATAGCACATCTCCTGCAACTCTATGTAACATATATTCAGGTGGAATTTGATTTAAGTGGACAATTTATTTGTGATTCATGCCTACACTGAAGCAGGCTGCTAGGCGCCAGTACAATTTTGAGCTATCTAGGGCACCAGTTAACCTCCCTATGTCCTTGATGTATAATGAACATTTTAGTATTTTTTAAAATCACATCAGATTTGCAGTGTGTAAAAACAAACAAAAATCTTCCCCCCCAAATATATTAAACTGTCAGATGGCTTTTTACACACATACATTCCCTCCTCTTTTTGTCAGGATTCCAACTTGCAAAGAAATGCACAATTTCTGGGCATATAGAGCAGATTGAAGCACAAGTTTTTCTCACCACCCATGCAGAAATGTCTAGAGATTAGCACTGTTTAGTCATGTTGTGTGTGGCAGTGTTGTTATTCTCAAAGGCATTAGCCTTATTCAGACACATGGTCAATGTTCCGTCTATACTGCAAAACTAAAATATGCTTTGATCGTGTTGGGGAACAACAGCATTTCAACTGAGTTTGCCCCTCTTCTATTTGTAGTGTAGATTGTTCCTTAGTGGAGAGACCTAATAAAAAAGCACAGAAGTCTGAAAGAGACCTGCAGAAATATATCCATATTTCATGGATACCAGTCTGATGGGAGCTTTACACACCATCACCGCTACAGCAAATTAAAAAGCAAGATAAGCCATACAGTCGTGTGTCTATATTTATAGCCCACGCTGAAGCACAAATATTACCTTCTCCATGTATTTTGGGGCTTAACTTTAACCAGTAACTTAGGAAATCATGCACCGAAAGAATTTGCCCTGAACCCAACCTAAAAAGGAAGGACCTAAAAAGGATGAACCCCCATCACCTGCTAGAAAAGAGAGGAGAAGAAGGACATTTAGGCCTTGTCTATACTACCACTTCAGTCGATGTAAAAACCCACTCCCCTGAGTGACATTACTTACATCAATTTAACGCGGTGTCTACAATGCACTATGTTGGTAGGAGATGCTCTTCCATCGACATAGCTTCCGCCTTTCATTGAAGTGGATTAATTATGTCGATGGGACAGCACTCTCCCATCAACTTATTGTGCCTTCAACAGACCCTCTAAATCAATGCTGCTGCATCAATCACAGTGGTGCTGATTTAGCATGGTAGTGAAGATGAGCCCACAGAGTCATGCTCCAGATCTTGGAGTGATTAACTAATGACTCCTGACCAGTGTGGAAGGAGCTAGCTAAACACCTGGGCTTTATAAGGAGTTGAGGGCACTCACTTGAGGGGGGAAGACTCTCTCTGGGAAAAGCCTGGTGTAGGTAGATAAAGGAAGGTTACAGGCATAGAATTGATACCTGTGGTGGGCCCTAAAAAGTGGGCAAAATTCAGGCAGAGGACTCTCCCATGGAGATCATAGAATCATAGAATATCAGGGTTGGAAGGGATCTCAGGAGGTCATCTAGTCCAACCCCCTGCTCAAAGCAGGACCAATTCCCAACTAAATCATGCCAGCCAGGGTTTTGTCAAGCCTGACCTTAAAAACCTCTAAGGAAGGAGATTCCACCACCTCCCTAGGTAACCCATTCCAGTGCTTCACCACTCTCCGAGTGAAAAAGTTTTTCCTAATATCCAACCTAAACCTCCCCACTGCAACTTGAGACCATTACGCCTTGTTCTGTCATCGGGTATCACTGAGAACAGTCTAGAGCCATCCTCTTTGGAACCCCCTTTCAGGTAGTTTAAAGCAGCTATCAAATTCCTCCTCATTCTTCTCTTCTGCAGACTAAATAATCTCAGTTCCCTCAGCCTCTCCTCATAAATCATGTGCTCCAGCCCCTTAATCATTTTTGTTGCCCTCCGCTAGACTCTTTCCAATTTTTCCACATCCTTCTTGTAGTGTGGGGCCCAAAACTGGACACAGTACTCCAGATGAGGCCTCACTAATGCTGAATAGAGGGGAATGATCACCTCCCTCGATCTGCTGGCAATGCCCCTACTTATACAGCCCAAAATGCCGTTAGCCTTCTTGGCAACAAGGGCACACTGTTGACTCATATCCAGCTTCTCGTCCACTGTAACCCCTAGGTCCTTTTCTGCAGAACTGCTTCCTAGTCATTTGGTCTCTAGTCTGTAACAGTGAATGGGATTCTTCCGTCCTAAGTGCAGGACTCTGCACTTGTCCTTGTTGAACCTCATCAGGTTTCTTTTGGCCCAGTCCTCTCCTCTAATTTGTCTAGGTCCCTCTGTATCCTATCCCTACCCTCCAGCGTATCTACCACTCCTCCAAGTTTAGTGTCATCTGCAAACTTGCTGAGAGTGCAGTCCACGCCATCCTCCAGATCATTAATGAAGATATTGAACAAAACCGGCCCCAGGACCGACCCTTGGGGCACTCCATTTGAAACCGGCTGCCAACTAGACATGGAACCGTTGATCACTACCCGTTGAGCCTGATGAGCTAGCCAGCTTTCTATCCACCTTATAGTCCAGTCATCCAGCCCATACTTTTTTAACTTGCTGGCAAGAATACTATGGGAGACTGTATCAAAAGCTTTGCTAAAGTCCAGGAATAACACACCCACTGCTTTCCCCTCATCCACAGGCCCAGTTATCTCCTCATAGAAGGCAATTAGGTTAGTCAGGCATGACTTGTCCTTGGTGAATCCATGCTGACTGTTCCTGGTCACTTTCCTCTCCTCTAAGTGCTTCAGAATTGATTCCTTGAGGACCTGCTTCATGATTTTTCCAGGGACTGAGGTGAGGCTGACTGGCCTGTAGTTCCCTGGATCCTCCTCCTTCCCTTTTTAAAAGATGAGCACTACAGTAGCCTTTTTCCAGTCATCTGGGACCTCCCCCGTTCGCCATGAGTTTTCAAAGATAATGGCCAATGGCTCTGCAATCACATCCGCCAACTCCTTTAGCACCCTCGGATGCAGCGCATCTGGCCCCATGGACTTGTGCTTGTCCAGTTTTTCTAAATAGTCCTGAACCATTTCTTTCTCCACAGAGGGCTGGTCACCTTCTCCCCATACTGTGCTGCCCAGTGCAGCAGTCAGGGACCTGACCTTGTTTTGTGAAGACTGAGGCAAAAAAATCATTGAGTACATTAGCTTTTTCCACATCCTCTGTCACTGGGTTGCCTCCCTCATTCAGTAAGGGGTCCACACTTTCCTTGACTTTTTTCTTGTTGCTAATACACTTGAAGAAACCCTTCTTGTTACTCTTAACATCTCTTGCTAGCTGCAACTCCAAGTGTGATTTGGCCTTCCTGATTTCACTCCTGCATGCCTGAGCAATATTTTTATACTCCTCCCTGGTCATTTGTCCCATCTTTCACTTCTTGTAATCTTCTTTTTTGCGTTTAAGATCAGCAAGGATTTCACTGTTAAGCCAAGATGGAGCTGGTCACCTGCCATATTTACTATTCTTCCTACACATCGGGATGGTTTTTTCCTGCAACCTCAATAAGGATTCTTTAAAATACAGCCAGCTCTCCTGGACTCCTTTTCCCCCTCATGTTATTTTCCCAGGGGATCCTGTCCATCAGCTCCCTGAGGGAGTCAAAGTCTGCTTTTCTGAAGTCCAGGGTCTGTATTCTGCTGCTCTCCTTTCTTCCTTGTGTCAGGATCCTGAACTCGACCATCTCATGGTCACTGCCTCCCAGGTTCCCATCCACTTTTGTTTCCCCTACTAACTCTTCTCTGTTTGTGAGCAGCAGGACAAGAAGAGCTCTGCCCCTAGTTGGTTCCTCCAGCACTTGGACCAGGAAATTGTCCCCTACACTTTCAAAAAACTTCCTGGATTGTCTGTGCACTGCTGTATTGCTCTCCCAGCAGATATCAGGGTGATTAAAGATAATCACACAGCTAAAGAGATAATCACACAGGGAACAGAGTAGGCTCCCGTGGGGAGCCTGCAGTTAGGGCCTACAACAGGTTAATGAAACCCACAAGGAGAAAACTGGATTCTTGTTGGAAGGAGCCATGAGAGAAGGTTTGTAAGTGGAAGCAGAAGAGTTCAGAAGCCTAAGAGGACAGAAGAACTATTATCTGGATTTGTTTGGATTTTGATTTGGATGTTATGGTTACTCTGAAAGGGGACTGAACTTTATGTGACTTGGCCAGAGGACCATGCTGTGGAAGACCCAGCAAGAGGCAGGCATTCTGAAGGAAACAAGGGAGTTGTGCAAAACCTCAACTGGCCCTTCTAAGAGGTTAGAGTGCTCCCCCTCCCAACATACCACCAGATCAAAAGGAGGAGGTGGGTGAGGCATTTCTAGACCATGCAATGATAGACTTTCCCTTCTCCAGATTTCTTCTTAGCCTGCTGACGGGGGATGGAAAAGTGCTCTGTGCTTTTCCCACTGCCCCTGTCCCTGGCAGCTAGACCCAGGAGGGGAGTAGAAGGGGCAAGACTGGCCACTTTTCACACCAACTACTCAGGGTCACTGCTCTGTGCAGCACAGTGTCTGCCTGAGAGAGAGTCTAGGCTAGGGAGGTGGTGGCAGGCCACCTCCTGCTTAGGTCCGGCTGAAGCAGGCCACCCCACGCCCATGCCCGGCTGCCGGGGCCTTCCCGCATAGCACCTTTCTGGCTTGGCCCCTGTCCCTGGCACCTGGGCCCAGGCTGGGGGTGGCCCACTGCTGCCTCCCCACCCAGAGTCGGCAACCCATAGTGGTCAGCTTCAGCCACATGAGAAGCGGCTCTGTCCTGCTCCCCACCCGGGTCTGGCTATCAGAGACAGGGGCCAAACATGCTGGGGGGAAGGCGCAGCAAGAGAAGTACAGAAACCCCTAGGTAATGTGGGGTGGGAAAAGCACTGTGGCCCTGGGTTGGGCGTAGGGCTGGGGGGTTGCTAGGCGGAAGAGACACGTGGGTCGGCCAGGTGTTCTCCCCTTTAGATTGTGCTCCTCGCCCCACAGTATGAGGAGGCACAAGTCTTCTAAGTTTATGATTCTGAGGAAAGGAAGGAGTGAGAGCAGCAGAATAAGGACAAAAGATTTACAAAAATGCAGACTTTAACAAAGTCAGTGAACTGGTAGATAGAGTTCCATGGGAGGAAAATCTCAGGGAAAAAGGAGTTCAGGAGAGCTAGCAGTTTCTCAAAGAGACAAAACTATTTTGTAATTAGACACCAGCAAACTATCCTGGCATGAAGGAAGGATAGGAAGAATAGTAAGATGCCAACATGGCTCCATCAGGAGATCTTTAATGATCTGAGAATAAAAAAGGAATCCTACAAAAAGAGGAAACACGGACATTTTGCTAGGGATGAATGCAAAAGAATAGCACAAACATGTAGGGACAGAATCAGAAAGGCTAAAGCATAAAATGAGTTACACATAACAAGAGACATTAAAGGCAATAGAAAGAAGTTGTGTAAATGCATTAGGAGCAACAGAAAGATGAAAGAAAGTATAGGTCCACCACTGAGCAGGGAAGGAGAGCTAATAACAGAGAATACCAAGAAGGTTGAGGTGTTGAATGCCCGTTTGCTTCAATTTTCACTAACAAAGTTAATAGTGAGCAGATGCTTAATACAATTAATAATTAAGGAACATAAGCCATAATAGGGAAAGAACAGGCTAAAGAATATTTAGAGAATTTAAATGTATTCAAGGTGACAGGCCCTAACAAAATTCTCACTAGGATACTTTAGAAACAAGCTGAAGCAATCTTGGAACCTTTAGCAATTATCCTCAGGAACTCATGGAGGATGGGTGAGGTCCCAGCGTACTGGAGAAAGGCAAACATATCTATTTTTAAAAAAGGGAACAAAGAGGACCTGGGTAATTATAGAGCAGTCAGTCTAACTTTGATACCTGAAAAGATACCGGAACAAATTATTAAGCAATCAGTTTGTAAGCACCTAGAGGATAATGGGGTTATAAGAAATAGCCAACATGGATTTGTCAAGAACAAATCATACGAAGCCAACCTAATTTCCTCCTTTGACAGGGTTACTGGCCTAGTGGATGGATGCAGCAGCTGATGTTATATATTTTGATCTTAGAAAGACTTTTGACACAGTCCCACATGGCATTCTCATAAGCCAACTAGGAAAACATGATCTAGATGAAAATATTATAAGGGGAGTGCATAACTGTTTGAAAAACATACTCAAAGAATAGTTATCACTGTCAAACTGGGAGGATGTCTCTAGTGGGGTCCTGAAGGAGTCAGTCCAGTAAAATTCAATATTTTCATTCGTAACTTGGATCATGGAGTGGAGAGTATGCTTATAAAACGTGCAGCTGACACCAAGCATGGAGGGGTTGCAAGCACTTTGGAATACAGGGTTAGAATTAAAAACAAATATGAAAGTTCCTTCTGTGGTTCAAAGATCAGCCTGCTTGGGTATAAAGTGTAGGCTGCCCTTAGCCAGGAGTAGGAGGTATTACACAGCTATGTTTCCCAAAGGGAAGCTCCAGAAGGTATTGGGACTCTGAGAATCCTAATTCAATCCATGTTCTGTCATAGGTTGGCTGGGTCCTTTCAGTCCATTTTAGGGTAATTGGTCCTAGCTGAGGCTGAGAAGAAGTTGTTAGCCTAGAGAATGCTCTTAATATCTGAGAGGTGATAGGGAGAACCAGTCGGTGAGGGAAGAAAGTCAGAGGTAGAGACAGTGTGGAAGCCCTTTTCTGGGCATAAGATGAGGACCTGTGTATAAGGGATGATTAGGAACCATTGTAGGATAAGGTTGCCTGTGGTGAGGCTTGGTGAACGAGGCAAGACTCAAGGGAGACAAACCTATGGGTGAGCTCTGGAGAAAAGGATGAAAGGCTGGGAAAGAAAGAGTTTGGAACCTTAGTCCCCATGAGGAAAGGGAGGGTTTAGGTAACATTTATGCTTTTTCTACCTGCTATTTGTGGAGAAAAAGTTGGGACTGAGGAGAAGCCCCTTTTGGAGTTTGCTGCATGTGTTTAATGCTGGTTGAGGACATAGTTGGAGTCAATAAGGACATTATTATCCTCGAAGGGGTGGGACGCTGTAGAGATGCAGCTTATTTTTCTTCATGTAATTCTCTAAATACTAATTCTGATATACTATCACATTTCAAAAATACCCACCTGGCAAAAATCAAACCACATTTCAAAATGTTAGCCTACATCAAATATACATTTCTGGCATATCTAAGCTGATCTTTGACAAGGACAGAGGAACCTTTTGGGTGAGATTTTCAAAACTTCCTAAGTGATTTAGGAGTACAAATACCCCTAAAAGCCCATGAAACTTAAGTTCCTAAGTCAATTAGGAACTTTTGAAAATCTCACCCTTCACCTCCTAGTTTTTTTACAATAAAAAAAGGGTCTGACCATATCATGGCTTCTTAGTGCCTTATGTAAAATACTTGGTGGTGTCAGACGGCTTCCTAGAGAACAGGTGCACACATCGCAGCACCAACTCTGGTGCTAATTAGCACTCTTTTTGGCAGTCTCAACAGAGACCAAGGACTGAATGACATGAAGACAGATCTACCATATATTCTTACTCCATAGTGCTGGCCTTTCTCCTGACATATATTGGCAGCTTAGTGTGGGGAAGCCTGCACTGAATCTGTTCATGGAGCCTGTAGGCTAGACAGTCCCTTAGATGATCCACCTCTTCTGCATGTAAAGAGAGAACTGCATTTTCCAGGGCAATCACACACCCTCAATTTATTATGTTGCTTTAATATTAGTAGCTTTACAATTTTCCTGCTGTGACATTGGCTCCATCTCTGGAAGTTTCTATCTTCAAAACCTTTTCTAGGGACTGGTGAAAGAATTTGAACCAGCCTGATCCTTTGCCAAGAATAGAAAACTCTCTGGGAGCAGGACTCATGTCTGTTTGGGTGCATGTACAATGCATAACATAATAGGGCTCAATCATGATTAGAGTATTTGGGCTCAGCCACAGTATAAAAAATAAATAATAAATAACAGAGCCTGAACTTTTTTTTCTAAGATCAGAAAAAATCAGGTTGTTTTTCTTTTTTTTGGTGCGGAAGGGTTTTCTCTACCTGGCTCTGGCTGAAATGGAAACAAATATGTCACAAGAATAGACATTTTCACTGTATTTGTGATCCGAGTGAAAGCAGGAAATACTGGAAAACGCAGAGTGAGACCTTTCTCATGAGACCTCCTCAAGAGATTTGGAATGGATATATTTGAATTAACTTCAGATGCTTATCTGCACTATATCAAATCTCTGAAACTTTTGAGGGCCATTCATCAGTGACCTAAGCAAGTATTTTTATTTCTCCTAAGCTAATTCATCCTCCTGCCTGAAAAAATAAAATGGTGTCCCAAAGACCTTGTAATTTAGACTGCGAAGGCAAAGGGAGGAGGGCATATAGGCACAGAGAAGTGAGCCCAAGCTAACACAGCAGATCAGTGGGTGAACTGGGAATAAAATCCAGGTCTCCTGACTCTGGATCTAGTACCCTAGCCACTAGACAATTCTGAAATTATTATGCATATTAGCCTTGATATCCCCTTAAAGCAAAAGAAGACTGAGAGGTGGCTTGATTACAGTACGTTCACAGGGAGAAAATACTGACTACTAAGGAGCTCTTTAGCAGACAAGGCAAAACACAATGCTATGACTGGAAGCTGAAGTGAGATAAATTCATATTAGAAATAAGGCACTCATTTTTAACACTGAGGGTGATTAACCATTGGAAAAAACTACAAAGAGAAGTGGTAAATTCTCCATCTCCTAACATTCCCAGATCAAGACTGGATGCCTTCCAAAAGGTTTTCTTTAGCCAAATACAAGTTATGCTCTAGTCATACACAAGTTATTGGCCTTAATTCAGGAGTATCTGGGGTGAAATGTAATGGCCTGGGATATACAGGAGATCTGATCACATGATTACATAATGGTCCCTGGGTCCTTAAAGTCTCTGAATCAATATTATAAAAATATATGTAGACTTTTGTTCTTCAGGGTCTCTTGAGCACTTCCTGCAAGGTGCAGCACTATCTATTCCTTTGAAGCCAAAGAGAATTCAGTGTTTATCACCCTGCAGGACTAAGCCCTTTCTGAATATTAGCAACATTATGATGGTTATGAAGGATATGGCTGTTAAGCCTCACTGAAAAACTTGGCATCAAATTATCATATTACATTTAAATACAACATTTCTTATTTTATTTACTGGATATTAAAGTTATCCTATGGGCCTTGAAATACTGATGCTGGAATTTGTACGTAATGAATAAATATAGAACTTAGCTACTATTTCATGCTTCAATTTTTGTATTTTATTGTTTGTTTCTGGGGGCTATATTCTGATGTCCTTATTTCTACCAAGGAGTATTTAACACCTTGAGAAGTCCTGTTGATTTCAGTGGGACTAATTGAGGAATAACTTACTACTGAAAGTAAGTTATGATATTCCTCTTCCTTCCCTGAGATATCCTTATGGGGATAGGAGTCCTGCAGCTTGCTGAAAGCAGTGTGGGTAGACAGCTAAATGAAGAATACTTTGCTGGGTGAGTACCATCAGTCCATATTCTTCAGGCTGTTTTATGCATAGAATAAGGTTCGTGAATGCAGTGATTCTTGAGCCCAAGGCTGTGTTCAGGTAGATCTGAGGTTCAGTGTAAATATTGCACACTGTACTAATAAACCATAGTTTTTGCTGGGAAAAAGCCAGAAGAATTAGCAGCATGTAATTGATGTTCCTGCTATGAATAGGTAATGAGTTGGGTAGTGGTAATATCAGTGTAATCTTCTCTTGCTTCGGGTAATTTGTCTTTTATTTCAGCAGCTGTTGTATTCAGATTAAAAACACAGATTGTTTGACAGTGTTGGCAACTCTTGACATTTTTATATGTGTTTTGTGATATTTGGTATTGTTCTTAATCCTCAGCTCCTGGAGTCATGTGACTTTTTAAAAATCCCAGCTTTGATTTTTTTAAAAGTATATTTCTAACCCTTAGGCTTGCAGAGAAAAGTTTCAAAATGCTCTGAATCCAAAAAGCAAATATTAATAAACCCATTGACAATGGCCTCAAATCTTTGGGGATGTAAAAGTGACTTTTTATGTTCTGGATTCTAGGGTTGGCCAGGTGCTGAGTGCCCTAGTTCCCAATTAATTCAATAGGAGTTAGGGGTGTACACACCTCACAGGATTGAGCCTGATTGTATACGGTAGGTTTTTATGTTAAAACTCATCTTTTTCACTAGACTTGTCTCTGTGGAAGATCATTCCAAATTTAGTCCTACAAAAAGTGCAAAATGCTGATTAATTTCTGTTGTATCAAACAAAATCTGCCTCAGATTTGACTGCATCAATGGTTCAGATAAACTCCTGCAGACCGCAGCACTGGAATGATTTGAAAGTGTGAACCTGATTCCAAGGCTGTTAAAAGGTTGCAGCAGTGCTATTTGTTTGTGTGTGTGTTGCATGGGGGAGGTGGAGGGGGGAAGAGAAAAGGAGGGGAATGTGTCTGTGGAGAGAGGGGAGGGGAACTTGCTGTCTGGTGCTGTATTCATTGTTCTCACGTTAGTGTTATCTCAGCATCTAGATAAAATGGCGTAAAGGATATGACTGAAATGGAGAAAACAAAGAGCTCTAAGAGTGATGGGTGTCCTCAGCCCGGTCAAAGCGAGTGGTGGTGGGGAGGGGTCCCATTTTAATGTATTTCATGACTGCCACAGCTGCCAACTACCCAGGTTTTTCTAGGGCACATTTTCTAGCATTCACATTCATGAAGATTTCTAGCTGAACATATTTCTTTCTTTTTTTCATACATATCCTCTGATTTAAAAGAAAAACAGCCTTCATCGCATATGGAAGCTCAAGATTTTTGTTGTGAATGTAAAAAGTCCAGATCTCCACTTTCTGTGGGAGATGATTTAATTTAGAATGAAGACCCTGATATCCTTATTTTCTCTCTGTGTGTGTGTGTGTGTGTATGTGTGTGCGCGCGCGCAAAAAAAAAAAAAAATTGGTTCCCGTATTCATGGAACCACTCACATGAAAAACAAGTACTTAAGAATGAATAAGGATTTCCAAAGCTGAATCCTACATGATGAAAACTTTGGAAGAAGGCATAATAATGGAAATGTAGCAGATAGCAGGTGTAATATTTTAAAATTGTTTAGCTATCTGTTGCTCTGTACTTTTAAAAGGTCATAATATACCCAATGGAAAGTAAAAACAATGAGGAGTCCTGTGGCACCTTAGAGATTAACACATTTATTTGGGCATAAGCTTTCGTGGGCTATAACCCACTTCATCAGATGCATGGAGTGGAAAATACAGGAGCAGGTATAAATTCATGAAGAGATGGGAGTTGCCTTACCAAGTGTGAGGTCAGTCTAATGAGACAATTCAATTAACAGTAGGATACTAAAGGAGGAAAAATAACTTTTGTAGTGGTAATGAGAGTGGCCCATTTCAAACAGTTGACAAGAAGGTATGAGTAGCAGTAGGGGGAAATTAGTATGGGGGAAATTAGGTTTAGATTTTGTAATGACCCAACCACTCCCAGTCTTTATTCAGGTCTAATCTGATGGTATCCAGTTTGCAAATTAATTCCAGTTCTGCAGTTTCACGTTGGAGTCTGTATTTGAAGATTTTTTTGTTGAAGAATTGCCACTTTTAGGTCTGTAATTGAGTGACCAGGGAGGTTGAAGTGTTCTCCTATTGGTTTTTGAATGTTATAATTTCTGATGTCAGATTTGTGTCCATTTATTCTTTTGCATAGAGACTGTCCAGTTTGGCCAATATACATGGCAGAGGGGCATTGCTGTCACATGATGGCATATATCACATTGGTAGATGTGCAGGTGAACAAGCCCCTGATGGTGTGGCTGATGTGGTTAGGCCCTATGATAGTGTCCCTTGAATAGATATGTGGACAGAGTTGGCACCGGGGTTTGTTGCAGAGTTTGGCTCCTGGGTTAGTGTTTTTGTTGTGTGGTGTGTAGTTGCTGGTGAGTATTTGCTTTAGGTTGGGGGGCTGTCTGTAAGCGAGGACAGGTCTGTCTCTCAAGGTCTGTCACCAATGGAAAGTGTATAATAAAATAATGCTTTCTTCTTTTTGGTCTTTAGCTTGACTGGCAGGACACAACTACCTGTTGCAATAAGCATCACAAAAGTCAGCACCAGATAATCTCCAAATGTTTAGGTGCCTCAAAAGAATATCGATCTGTTCACCTATGGAAATGTTTGCTTTGGTTTATTGTTTAGTAAATTACTTGCCAAAATTGTATGAAAACAGAATAAAAGCAGGGCCCATTTGTTTGTTTTCTGTTTGTACAGTGCCTAGCACAGTGGAGCCCTTGTCCATGACTGCGGCTCCTTTATGTTACTCTAACACAAATAATAATCAAAGTTGTATTGAAATGAATGGGAGAGAGATTTTCCATGTGTTTCAGAGCGAACGAGTGAGCGAGAGAGCGCTTGTAACCTTTAACACAACAATCTATTTATAAACTTCCAAGAATAGTCACCCCTTTTACTTTGATGAGCAGGCCTCATTCTCCTTGTCGTGGCACTGCACTGCCCTTAGTAGATGGCCATTTAGATGCTCAATTTTATTTCTGATCTAATCAAGAAACTCACAACCGCAACCCAAGCTCAAATGTAAACGATAGGTCAATGAGAAATCCCTGTGCTGGGGAAGAATAAATGCCATGATGAGAGTTCTAAATAGGGTTAAGTGTTGTGGCCACCCCTCACACTTGCTTTAGTAATGGGCCATAACTTTAGCTACTGTCTGTCTTTTATGGGGTTGATGTATGTGGTTAATTTGGTCAAATGGAATTAGCAGCATGGAAAGGACATCCAGCATATACCAACAACGGTTTCATCGACCGTCTGATTTAAAATAAACTAGAGATGGTCTCAAGCTGCAATGTTTGGATCCAGATTCCCTAACGTAATGGGTTGTTTGAACTGGGCTTTGATTGGGTCACATCAATAAAAGAAACTTGGGGTTGTTTTACTCAGCTTGGTGCGCTGAAAGTTCACATGGAGATACACGCCATAACAAAATGGCTACTCCCAGGGTTTGGCTCTAAAATGACAGCATTCATTTTAAACTTTATTTTTGTATAGCAAATGTGCACTTTAAGAATGTTGATCTGAGCACAAGAAGGGCAATTTCCTATTATTATAATGATGAGATCTGTCTAGCTGTGTTTTGGCGTGAGTCATTCCATACAGTTCAAAACAGATTAAAAAAATATATTGATGCATTGTTAGGCCCTGATCCTGCAATGAGATGTGTACAGGCTGATCCCTGGACCTGCATACAGCCCCATTGATTTTAGTATGGATCTGTGTGGGCACAGGGAGCTGTCTGCATGGATCTTGTTTCAATATGAGGGTCTTATTTCAACAAGTTGCCAGTTGCAAAGAAGCAGCTCTTGAGCTGAAGTAAAGTCTGGATTTTGTCTCTTTTTGTCTGGTGGGTAGGTATCAAGTATGTTTTGAAAGTAGCATGCTTGGCCTGCTGCCTTGATCCTTTGCACCCTTTTCTAGTCTCTTTATGGAGAAGATAGGGGTTCTAACAATTGCCTTTATGGCTGAAGGATACTTAATTATATTTTTGGCAAGGAAGCCGAGTTTTAAAAAGCAGTGTAGGAAAGAAAGCCCAAGGAAGGTTTTATTACTGTTCTGACCCTAGGAAAGCCTGGCTAAACAAGATAGAAAATACCACTGAAACTTCATAAATCCTTCTTGATTCATACAAAAAGAGCACCCCCCTCACCAGTGCAAGATTTTTCTCTACGGTCTGTTCTCCACTACTTTGTCCAGTTTAATTTTAAAGGTGACTGGCAATTTTTTTTAAAGTTGGACTTCCTCCATTTTTTTCTTCTTCATCATGTATACAGAAAGAATGAAAGGATTGTAAGTGCTTTCTTTTGTTTTGATTTCTACCTTTGACATATCTAGTATATCAAAGCCTGTCTTCCCCCATTTACCTGTAGGACATAATCAAAGGCTGGCTATTGTTAACTATCACACTTAAATTGATAGGGTGGGAGTGCTGAATGTTTTACAAACATGTCCTGTCTCCAGAATAAACAATAAACCATGTATTTACAAAAATAAACAAAAACCAAAGTTTTAAACATTCTGACTTTAAATCCCTTCTTATCTCCATTGCTCAATTTTTACTGTCTTGATATATAACTAGTTCTCTAGTCTTCCAGGCTAGATGAGATTTGAGTTTCTAAGTAAAAAAAAACAAAACAAATGGGACGTGTATAGGAATCAATTTTTAAAAAATCGGACCCCTTTTAAAAAAAAATCCTTTGAGGTCTCATTATACATCAAGCTGAAGAAAGGGCAAAGCGTATTTTTCCCTTTGCAAGTCACCTTTAAATGTCTCAAGTGATGATTCTTCCTCCTCTTCCCTTGGGAGATTATTCCAGTGGTGATTAGTCTTCATTGTCAGTAAAGTTTTCTGATTATTCAATATAATTTCTTGTGTAGTCAGATAACTTTCAAACCTGTGTCCCTATTTATAACTCACTGCACCATGCTTGCTCTCTTGTAAGACTGCAGGAGAGAGATCTTGTCTATATCAACCCCAGTGATGTCTCCTGAGATGTCTCCTCACATCATGTCCTATGATCATTGCTCTTTTCTCCTTTTATTCTGTCAGTTTTCCCTTCTTTCATTTTATCTCTGTTAATTTTTCTTTCCCATCTTGTTTTAAATTTCATGTTTTCTTATTTGCTTTTTTATTATTCATTCTTCTCACTCTTGGTTTTTGATCTCTCTTTCCACTCTTCCCAGAAAGCTACATGCTGCTCTGGGTGCTGAGAGGAGCCCTTTGATGGCTCCCTGGGGCTAAGCCACATATGCTCTTATGGCTGCACTGAGTCCCTTGGGACTAGACAAAAGAGGCTTGATTCCTATATACATGAGCTGTCCTGTGGTCAGCTGCCCTAGGGGCCATTGGAAGAGAAGGGAGAGAAGGCAAGCTGTTTTCAAGGAGCTCCCATTGCTTTACACACAGCAGGAAATTTACATTGTATGTGAGGAGGGAGGAAATTTACATTGTATGATCTGGAGTCATGCAGCTTTCCCTTCCCTTAGCATTCATTATGTGGGGAAATACAGGGATAATTCTCCAGACATAACTATTCAAGGCCCCTACAAGCCCTCATCCTCAATCCTCATCCCAGCACTGACAACTTCCCCATCCATGGATAAAGAAAGAATCTATATCAGTGGTTTCCCCAGAAATTGGAATTAGGGGGGATGTTTGAATTTACAGGGTGTGTGTGTCAGGACCGATGAGATATATAAAAGAGATATGAATAAAGTAAACGTTTTGTTAGGATAATGCAAATTTAACATAAGGATGATGCAAGTTACACCAAAACACATAACAGGTCTAGATATCTAAAAAAAATATAAATTTTTTAAAAAAATATATTTCATTTAAATTGACTTTTGAAAAGTAAGCCATTATGGGATGAGAGGGAAGTCCTCTCATGGATCAGTAACTGGTTAAAAGATGGGAAACAAAGGATAGGAATAAATTATCAGTTTTCAGAATGGAGAGAGATAAATAGTGGTATCCCTGAGGGGTCAGTACTGGGACAATTACTGTTCAACATTGATCTGGAAAAATGGGTAAACAGTGAGGTGGCAAAATTTGTAGATGATACAAAACTATTCAAGATAGTTAAGTCCCAGGCAGACTGTGAAGAGTTACAAAGGGATCTCACAAAACTGGGTGACTGGGTAACAAAAATGACAGATGAAATTCAATGTTGATAAATGCAAAGTAATGCACATTGGAAAACAATCTCAACTATACATACAAAATGAAGGAGTCTGAATTAGCTGTTAAGTATCAGAGGGGTAGCCGTGTTAGTCTGGATCTGTAAAAGCAGCAAAGAGTCCTGTGGCACCTTATAGACTAACAGACATTTTGGAGCATAAGCTTTCGTGGGTGAATACCCACATGCATCCGACGAAGTGGGTATTCACCCACGAAAGCTCATGCTCCAAAACGTCTGCTAGTTTATAAGGTGCCACAGGACTCTTTGCTGAATTAGCTGTTAACACTCAAGAAACAGATCTTGGAGTCATTGAGTGGATGTTTTCAGAAAACTATCCACAATGTGCAGCGGCAGTCAAAGATTCCCAACATTCTGTTTGCTTTTTTAAAAAGAACAGGAGTACTTGTGGCACCTTAGAGACTAACACATTTATCTGAGCATAAGCTTTTGTGGGCTCCAGCACTCTTCATCGGATGTAGCTCATGAAAGCTTATCCTCAAATAAATTTGTTAGTCTCTAAGGTGCTACAAGTACTCCTGTTCTTTTTGCAGATACAGACTAACAAGGCTGCTACTCTGAAACCTTTGCTTTTTTAAGGAAGGGATAGATAATAAGACAGAAAATATTATATTGCCTCTATATAAAACCATGGTACGTGCACACCTTGATACTGTGTGCAGATCTGGTCACCCCATCCCAAAAAAGATATATTGGAAATGGAAAAGGTACAGAGATGGGCAACTAAAATGATTAGGGGTATGAAACAGGAGGAGAAATTAAAATGACTGGGAATTTTCAGCTTAGAAAAGAGATAACTAAGGGGGATATGATAGAGGTCTATAAAATCTTGACTGGTGTGAAGAAAGTGAATAAGGAAATGTTACTTAATCCTTTACATAACACAAGAACTAGCAGTCACCCAATGAAATTAATAGGCAGCAGGTTTAAAAAAAAAACGCAAGAGGAAGTACTTCTTCACACAACAGAGATGGTCTAGACAGTATTTGGTCCTGCCATGAGGGCAGGGGACTGGACTCGATGACCTCTCGAGGTCCCTTCCAGTCCTAGAATCTATGAATCTATGAACATAAAGTCAACCCATGGAACTCTTTGCCAGGGGATGCTGTGAAGACCAAAACTATAACAGGATTAAAAAAAGAACTAGATAAATTCCTGGAGAATAGGTCCATCAGTGTCTATTAGCCAGGATGGGGAGGGATGCAACGCCATTCTCTGAGTGTCCCTAGCCTGTTTGCCAGAAGCTGGGAATGGGCAACAGGGGATGGATCACTTGGTGATTACCTGTTCTGTTCATTCCCTCTGAAGCAGCTGGCCTTGACCACTGTTGGAAGACAGGGTACTGGGCTATATGGACCATTGGTCTGACCCAGTATGACTATTCTTATGTAAAAATTAATTATAATAATAAAAATGTTTATTACAGAAACTCCCCAACATAATGGTCTCTAAAGATAGCAACAATGTGTGATAACAACCTTGGCAAATAATGCATTTAAAAAATCTTGGCCTACTAGGAAACATATTTATTTAAGTTTCCATTCCCAGTCACAAATCTAGCATTCTAGAGCAAAGTCACTAAAATATAGTCCAACAAACAAATGTTTATTTAATGTGCCCCTCACTTTTCCCTCCACCGCACCCCACTCACCGGTGTTGTCCTTAGTCAGTGGAGACTCAGAGTTCAGACGTGCTTTCACATGAGTACACCTCCCAGGTGGGGGGCAAGAAGGCACCTTGCTCATTCCTCCAGCTGCTCACTGTTCACTCTGGCCACGGCTGTTCGTTGTACCACCATTCGCTCCGCCACTCTGTTGCCAATGGCCCTGTGCAGTCACCTTCTGCTGCCACCTGCCACTGTGACCTCTGCGAGTTGGTCTCTTGAGGTTCCACCCAGCTCTCAGTGGGGGAACCTCGCTGCAAGTGCAGTCTGGGCTGTCTTTTACACAAAAACACTGTACCACAGGAACACTGTCCCCACAGCAGGACTAAGCACGTAGACCTGACTATCTATGGAGCCTAATCAGCTCTGTCTTTAAACAGTGGAGAGGGTCAGGTCCCCACCCTCTCTCTTGATGCCCTCAATCAGCACAGGCTAAGAACAGTTCTACTGCCCTTTACTCATACAATAAGAACAACAAAATTTCATTCTCCCCCCCACCACATTCAAGTGACGTGTAACCCAACCCCAGCCAAAATCTATCACTTGGGCAACACAGCTCTGTTTGCTGGATACCTAGGTAGATTAGGTGTGAATGTAAATATAATCTGGTCCTGAATCCTTTTCCCTCCCCCGCCAGGCCCCCAGCTCATCATTAGCTGTCAGGGAGAGCTCATTTAGACTTTGGTTAGAAATCATCATTTGAAATTATTAGATTGGTCAACATCACAGAAATGAATGCATTGACATTGTCATACAAAACAACAGCTGAGGTGGAGCATGGGTGGGGCCCTGGGAGAAAAGTGGGAGGGGGCCTTGAGGGTGGAGCGCGGGCCACCACAGCCCAGGAGGCTTAGCCTCCCCTGGCCTATTATACCCACCACCTATGTTTATACTGTTAATATTGCACAGTCATAGTGGTTACCAATATTTTTGAGGTTTTACAGCAGCGTTCAACAATAATAACCCTAAATTTTATACTGGAGGTGAATCTTGCAGGACACTGCTCTAAAACTATTTTAGAACATTTTAAAAAGCCTGGGATCCATTAAAAATATTGTAGTAAAGTCCCTTGATTTTATATATAAATTAAATTAGGAAAAGAATATTACTACTACATCAGTTTGTGTGAGATTCAAGCCAGTAGTGCTGAATTTTGGAAGATGCTCATGTGCTTGCAGGCCTATGAACTCTGAGCTTGCTACTAGTTATTGCTTTATGTCTCTGAGCAATTCATCTCAGCCCTGCTCCATTTTCCCCGCAGTTGAATATACTGGAAAATGACCAAGATTTTGATCCAATGCCTTTTGAAATCAGTGGAGAAACTCCCATTGACTTCCATGGGCATTGGATCAGGCCCCAAAAGAATGAAAAAGAACTGAGAAGACTGATTGCTTACACAAGAAAGCAAATTGTGGATGAAGAAAGGGCAGTTACTAGAATGGAGAGCCCTGACCTGTGCCCATTCTTGACTCAGGAGAGTATTATCCATACTAATCGGAGTTTCTGTTGGATTAAGATGTGTTGAGGCTGCCTGAGGTTTGCCAAACAGCATAAGAGAAGCCAACATGGAAATGATTTCCATAAGGCAGAAAGATTACCACAACACGCAGCAAATGAATGAATTATTAATTAATCAGCACTGGCAGGGAATTATAAAACTTTAAAAAAACAAATATATTAAAATGGAGAAGTCACTAAAGCTATCCTCACAAACATCAATATTTATAGGACAAATTTGCTGAAGAAATATGAAGTCAACCCCCTAAATTAAGGTAGAAGTTGAATAATTTGGATGGGGCTATTAATATCATTAAAATTGATTGCCTGAAGAATTGTTGTTGTGTTGTTAGATTAAAAAATAGATCAATGTCAGATTTGTACTGGAGGCCTGCCCCACAAATCAATCAATGACTTTAAAATGGCTCTCCCTCTTCTCCCCTCCCCCATGTCTTTTTACCTCTTTTCCACAGTCTGAGTTGGGGTGCTGATGTCCTTACATTAATTGTTTTTGCATGAGGACAGTGTGCTCCATACTGAGGCTGGGTAATTAGCCTAGCTAGAGGCCTCTCCTGGTTAGTGTGTTTTGAGACAAGTGGGGGCAGATTTAATCTGTTATACCATGGAAAACAGACTTTACTGGAGCTACTTGGGATTTATATTGATGTCACTGCCTCAGGATCTGGCCCATTGTGTGCTATGTACTTGACAGAACTTTGTACTGAACCTTGACAACCCCCATCCAAAACTAATTATCATAGAAATTCAAGGCTGGAAGGGATCTCCAGTGGAATCCTGCTAACTAGCATTATTCACAGGGAACAAAGTGGACCATCTTGTGCCATCCCTATGAAATGGTACTTTCTTTGACCAGATGCCATTTTGATTTCAGTCCTAGGCTTATCCCCAATTCGCAGCTACCTCTCAGTAGCCATCTTGTGTTGTCTTTGGGAAAACAGTGGGCTGCTGGCCTCAGATATGAATATCACACCTCTGTGTTACTTTCTTGAAGGCCCTACAAGGAGGAAAAAGCCACTGCTTCTGCTGAGCTGCCATTGCGTCCAGTTCAGAGGAGTCACCACTGAGCTGCCACTTCTGTGTCCAGAGTCTCCTTGCTGCTGGGGGGGTAGGGTGTGGAGAGCGAGGGAGGAAAGGCTGTTCTCAAGGCATGAACTCTACTGCAACCTGGTGCTACCATTATTCAGAGGGGTCTAATCAACCCGGTGCTTAAAATGTTGGCAGAAGTGTGTCTACATTAGGACTTACAATGTGGAGGTGAAATGGCATCAGCAGGGGTATTAAATTTTGCCAAATTTCCCTAGTGTAGACAAGGTACAAAGTTCCGTAGTACAGAGCTTTATAACTGGTACTTTGGTATTTATTATGTTAACTCATTTTTTCTGCCATGTTCTCTCAGACGAGAGATGGCATATTTAAAGTAAAAGGGATGTTCTGAAAACTATCTGGGATTGAACTGGACTGAAGAGATTGCTATGGAAAATATGCTAGTTAAAATACATTGAAATCTATAATGCACAAACAATACTGTCAAGATGTAAACCAAAAAGGACACACTTTCCTCATCTTTGTAATTATTCTGTCTGTTATAAATGCTATGGAAATTAAGACAAAGAAGAAAATCTATGTTTTAGAAGGACATTGTGAATAGCAATAAGAATGGGAATATGTTGTTGCTGTTCTCTTTTTCTTGAATGTTAACATTCGGTATTTCATCCTTCCCAGCAGACATGAGATGATGCACAGGAAAAAGGAAGAAAAGGTTGAACCACACATCTCTGTGTCAAAGTTATCTAACTAAATGAATACAAGCTATCATTGTTAAATACAGAACAGTATAGCAAAGGACAAGTATTTTCAAAGTACTGTGCTAAAAGGAACTACATATAATGAACTATTGTACAAAGAGAAGCCCAGAGAAGGAAAACAAATATATCTTTTAAACCTCTCTATCTTGCATCAAAAAACAAATATCCACACATCACAAGAGAAATTTCTCCAATTTGATAGCAGTAAAGACAATGCTACAGACCAGAAAGATTCAAAGGGCAGAAATTGTTGTCAGTTTATTCTTTCTTATGTAGGCATATTATTTGTTTTTATTAATTGATATCCATCTCTGTTTTCTGAAAACTTACTATTTTTTGAGGGAAAAAATGAGTATTAAATTGAATTAAAAAGTAAATGTAGTCTTGATAAAAGCTGTTTACTTGACACCCTTGGAGACTGAGGAGGTTGTGAAGGCTAGGACTATAACAATGTTTAAAAGGGGACTGGATAAATTCATGGTGGCTAAGTCCATAAATGGCTATTAGCCAGGATGGGTAAGAATGGTGTCCCTAGCCTCTGTTCGTCAGAGGATGGAGATGGATGGCAGGAGAGAGATCATTTGATCATTGCCTGTTAGGTTCACTCCCTCAGGGGCACCTGGCATTGGCCACTGTCAGTAGACAGATACTGGGCTAGATGGACCTTTGGTCTCACCCGGTACAGCCTTTCTTATGTTCTTATGTTCTTATGTAAGTCCTGTATCTAGCCACAGAAAAGGGGCAGCTGAAGCCCAAAGTAATCCCCCCCACCAACCCCACCCAGTGCTCCGGTAAGGAGTCTCACATTTGACCTAGAGAGATTCCTTCCAGGGGTGAGATGGTATTTCAGTTTCCACATCCATTACATCCTTGGCCTCTGAGAAGAGACTGTCAACAAGAATCTGTGATGATGATTTTTGTGACAGAGATACTTGTCTATGGAAAAGGATTAAAAAAACCACCAACAACACATAGACCACCAAATAGCCACCAGATAAAAATGTATCTTAAAAAAAAATGGTTTTACAAGGTCCATGGATAAATCAAGGAAGCTCAAGAAAACATTGCCTAACTTTGAAAGAAAAAAAGATCTCTAGCTCTTCCTTGGGATACATTCAAGCCAGTGACCTAGAGGTGGAAGGCTTTGTATCTTATTACTCTTCCCCTGAGTCATCCAGTGTTTGAATCCGTGAACCACTATAGAGCAATTCCATGGTCTGTAGCAACACACCTACCAGGGGAATAAAGCTGATTAGCTGCAGCCTTCCTTGCTCTGGAATTTAGATATCAAGACTTCTTGTCACTTCTTCTCCTACTTCTTCCTCCCAGAAATAGTGCTATACAAAGCCTACAATGTTTGCTTTAGGAGTTTTTACATATTCCAATCAGTATTTTCACAAAGGAGCACAGCTCTTTGCAGAAAAAATGGCAGAGTCCTGCCCCAGATAAAATTATTAATTTTTGTGTGATATTTCGTCAGGCAAATATTTATCAATATTGCCTAGAAATATATCCTGGTTGGGTTTTTTTTTAGGGTTTTTCTTTTTGGGGGGGTTTGGGGGAGGGGTTACAGTGAAAAGCTTTTAGGGCCAAATAAGTAGGAAAACAACTTTCTATTAAACAAGCAGCAACGACAACAACAAACATGTGACAATTTATCAAATGTTTTGCTTTCCTACAAGCCTAATAAAATATGCTGGTGCATTTTTAAAACTAGTTTTTCCACTCAGGGGAATTCTTTTATTCATATATAAATCCAGTCAACATCAGGGCTTGAAACTCAAGCCAGAATTTGAATGTCTGGTCTTCCGTATTGTTTAAAGTGGGGGCAGCTGCTTTTCCCCTCCTTAGGGTCCTGTTCAGGAAAGCACAGGCCAAGATTTAAAAAAAATGATTAATGATTTTGAGTGTCTCAATTTTTAGGTGCCCAACTGGAGAACATTTAAAGCTCTCTGGTTTTCAGAAAGAGCTGAGCTCCCACCCTAAGCAAGTCAGGCCTTTTTAAGGTGCTAGGTTGAATGCCCCAAACTAGTGACACCCAGAATCACTAGTTCCTTTTGAAATTCTTGGATTAAGTGCTTTCTTGAATAAGGAGAGACATAAGCTTAAGTGCTTTCCTCAATCAGGGACTTAGCGAATTGTAAAAGGGATCTATCCTAAGGAAAGCGTAGTTGTGAACTTGTGTATGGACTTGATTGCAAGGATACATAGAAAAATGGCAAAAAAAAGTTTTGAATATTGACTTTATTTGTTTTTTAACCTGTGTAAAATGTCCTTTAGTCAACAACGGGACTTTGTAAACTATATTTTCTAGTATGATGTACTACACATCTCTTTTCTAATGAGGTGTATACTTCCTTCAGGGCCTCCACTCCATAATTTCACTCTGTATGTTACATATCATTTTCAGTAATTAGTCTGCATTTGGAGGCTTCTTTTTTATGTGATGGAAAGTTCTGTGGCATACATTTTTCCCCTGAGAAATGCTTTCTGCTACAGCTTTTTTGTACCACAGTTGGAGTTAATTTGCTATATAGAGACTGGAGCTATCTTCTGTTGTGTGATTTGTAACATCATTTTATACAAGTTTGAATTATCTCAGTGATTCAAGAATGTATTTTAACTAGAGAGATGTCCATAACTTGTTTAACTTGACCTTCAAATGTCCTTTCTTTCACAATCCCCAGCTGATTTCACTGGTGTACAATATACACTATGTATGAAGCCTGTTACTATCGGATGTGGCTGTGAAGTGGCATTCCCCCGCCCCATTCTTGATGCCTGTCATGCTTCGTCAATGCTGACAAGCAATTATTAGTCTTTGTTTCTTTTATACTGTATATTGGCAAAACAATCATTGCAAGGAATTGTAGAGGTAGAAACCATTATCTCTTGCACTATAGTGGTAACATAGCTTTTAGGCTTACTGAAAATATCCATTAGGTTCTGTCCTCTTATCTACAAATGCTTTCTGCTTTGCTTTGTGTTGCTCCAGGAGTTGAATCACCAACTTCTGCTGCACTAGGGACAGATAACTTTATTCTTTCGTCAGTTGATTTTTATTATGTTCCACTGGGCTTTGTTCAAGGCTGAAGGCATTCTTCATTTTATTTGATTCCCATTATATTAGCTGTATTTTGGATATCTATTTTAGCTTCATTGTCTTTGAAGATTTTGGTTTTCTTTTAGAAGTTGTGACATGACAATTCCTTGCAATTAAAAAAAACTACTAAAACTGAAGAGATCAAGCCAATTTTAGTCTCTGAGCTGGGAGAGGGGAGCTTTGAATTCCATTTTGCTGGATAGTTATGTCTGATCTGTGAGAATCATGCATTGTCTCAAATACTCTCAAATAATAGCCCTGGAGCACTTAAGCAGAGTGCAGCCATGAAGAACAAAGACCTTCTGGTTCTTGAGCTAGCAGCACAGCACAGTCATGCTCTCTCACTTGAGTTTGAACTGATCCAAATGATCAAACATACCGTCTACGCTGACAATTTGCCCTGATTCCAGCAATCAATGGCCAGCCACAGATGTGTCTACATGAATGCAAATCCCTAGCATAGATAAAGCTCCAATTTGTACTTGTGGAGTTTACTCCTGTTTGATGCTCCTGAGAGGCACAGCACAAATTGTGGTCATGGATTTTTGTCATCTGAAGGATATCTGTTTGGATATCCTCTTCCACCTTTCCCTCCAATTTGCCTATCCACTCTTTTCTCTTAAATGTGCCTTCTTCTCTTACAACCATCTGCATCCCTTCTTCCATTCTGCCCTTTCATGTGAAACACTCTATCAACTGACCCATAAATCCACTACAATCTTCTTCAAATCTCTCCTCAAGACTCACTTCTGTGAAGCCTACAATATATTAACCAACTAATGAGGGAGAGGCTGAGAGATAGTAGGTTATAGCATATCTATCATCCTTTACTCTTTAAAAAATGCTTTGTAAAAATTGCATACGTTATGGTTGTCCTCTCCTTCCAATTTCATATGGTGAATACTGTGGGCATCACCAAGTGTTTCTTTCTCTTTCTCTTACAGCTACTCAGAGACAGCTAAGAATTGCCCCAAACTTAAGACAACACACATTATATGAAGATGAGAGAAAGGGATAGTCATACTATACACAATTTCCCTGATTTAATAGCACCCACAATCTGGTCGGATATTACAGTAGTGGGAGGTTATCACTATTACTTAGTGACTCAGCTATAGGTACTTCTTGATCTTAATGTTTCACACATATAAACAAACTAATTCCATCTGTTTAAACCAATACTATACATCAGAGAACAATTTGTTTAAAAAAATCCGAAGGCAATTTTCTGGTATAAAATTTGCTATGCTGGATTTAAAAACAAAACCAAAAAGCAGGTGTCATCCTGAAGGGTTAGGTCACATTTTTATAAATAATTGGTAATTGTGAAATTAAGGTAGCCCAAGTGGCTTTAGCTCAATATCTTAATCTCTAGTTTACCCAAATGAATACTGTACCCTTATAGCCTCATATTGTTGAGAGTCAACATTAACACTATAAGTAACATCCCCTAAAATGCTATTTTATATTCATTAATCTAACACATGCATCACCACTCACCACATACAAACCATCTACCCACCCATCTGACTCTCCTCCAGCTCTCTGAATCTTCCTGAACCAGCTATATCATCTCATCTTTTTCAACTTGACTCCCCCCGCCTCCCAGCCCAGTCTTTCCCCGCTTCATGGCATAGCAGGGAGGGGAGGAAAAGATTGGGATCTCTAAGATATTGTGTTAAATAGCAGACATTTTGAGTGATATGAAAGGAAGAAGAAATTCACAAACAAGTGCATTTCTTTGTTTTGGTTTAGTGTATTTTACATTTCTTTACCCTAAAACGGACCAATAAATGAATCTGCAAATGTGTGAAGAAAAGGGCTCCTTGACTAAGGGGAAGATTTTCAAAAGCACATAGGGCAGTTAGGTGCCCAGCTCCTATTGAAATTCATTGGTGTCCAACTGCCCTTTGTGCCTTTAAAAATCTTCCCCTCAGATCCTTTTTTGCCAAGTTTGAGCCTGCAGCCAGTTTTTATGACTGAGTTATAAAAGCCCTGTAAATAGGGTCTTAGGCTAGGAGAGGTTGTCAGACCCCTAACTCTTATGGTGCCCGCAGGTGCTGCTGTAATAAATACCTTGACATCTGTAATGACAGTACATGTTAAAGTTTGAGAAATCCTTTGTGTTAACACTAGACTAATTCTCAGGCAGAGAGGATGGGGGTCCATTAGAATAAGATGCTTCCTGCAGTCTGCTGTTGTCTCCAACCACCCAGTGTCATACAATATTTACATTCAGCTCAGTGCTTGTAATTATACCTTTTCTTAAAGCCATTGGAAGGATTGAGAAAATGACTCTTATTCAAATTTTGTCTTCTAGCAAAATATTGAATTGTTACAGCAGAAGAGACTACAATTCCTTCCTTCGTTCCCCCTCCTCCCTCTGACTAAAGGATCTGAGACCTTCAGGAATCTTATAATTTAAGATGAATACAGAGAAAATTGGCTTTGATAGTTATAGCTTAATTTCCTAGACTCCTGCAGCAGTGTAATTAATGGTGGAAAGAGATTCTTGCTGGCCAATAGAGAAGCATAATACTTTGCTTTAATATCTCATGAGCACGTATCTCAGTACATTTTCCTAGCAGGTTTAAAGCATGCATAGGCATGGTAAATCACTGGTAAAGCTGAGAGGTGTGATGCTTCTCTAAGGTTCATCCTGGTCATATGTCCCAAAATGGCCATTGTTTGTCCTGTCACAAAAGTAGTGAAGACTCTTGTAGGGGGTTGACCCTTCTCACTTTCAAAAAAGGAATTAAAAGTAATTTCAGGTGCTAGACCTGCCTTTACCAATTTTTGCAGTTTTACAGTCCCATCTTTCAAATTTTGATTTTTTTCTCTCCCGTGTTACTGCTACAGTGTGAACAATCCACACAAACAACAAGAGGAAAACAAACAATTGACTATACAGGGGAAACAATGTAACTGACTATACACAAGGTGATGTCAAATTCACAAAGTAAACAAGCTGAAAAAAATGCTCTACTCTCTGTTATAGCAATTCTAAGGTGATAATTGCAACAATGCAAGGTAAACAATTTCCTAATAGAAGTGTGCTTTTTAAAGCGATGGAACTTAAGTTAATAAATTTCTGCTTTCTGGGTTTTTGGTTCCAAACAGACTCAGGTTTATATGCAGAGGTGCTTTTTCAGTGCTCTGGCTGATACGCCTCATATTGTTTGCCACTTTTGCCGTTTCTGGAAATTGAATTTTAACACACAAAAGCATTTGTATGATGTGTTTACCCACCCCTTCCATCAAGGAAAATAACATGTGATTTATCCAACCAATCAAACTTAAGCAAGGCAGCTCAAATGTCAATTATCAAATACTCACAGTGAATTGTTTGTGATCAAGTCACAGATTTGCAAAAATATGCGTGCAATGAATTTGAGAAAATCATGAACTGCTTTTACACACATGCAAGCAGAAAGATGATAAATTCATCAACCAAATTATTTGTTTTGAGTTATTCACTCATTTCTAATATTCAGTTACAGGATGGAACATTTGTTCTCAATCATGGTACAGGTATGGGAACCTATTATGAGCTCTTTATTATGTCTCCTCAGACACTTAAAACTTATATTGTGAAGAATCTGGAGCCAGGGATGTTTATTAATTCATGATTGATGCTTAAAATGCTGACCACAGAAAGAAAGCCATGAATTTGGGAAGCAACCATCAGTATATTGTAACGGGCCTTTGTCAGATTGCTCAGCTACTGGCACCATGTTTCTCTCCTCTGTCTGCTGACTGATGACTTAAAAAAACAAAACAAAGAGAAATTGACATTCAGAAATGAAACAATCCAGCTGTCTGATTGCTTTCTGGATAATCCCTTTGATAGTCTGCCTCTGAACAAAACAACCAGGTGTGTGGGATAGGAAAGACCGTTTATCTGAAACACTGACAAACTGGGGATTTTGGATCCCTGGAATTTGTCTTTCCTCTCCGTGAACCTATATTTCTGTACATTTCAGTTCTAATGTATTACAAGTAAATCCAAAATCCTTCCAAGTAATTTAAATATCAACTAATCAAATGGAACCAGATTTTAAACTTTGGATCATTTTTTCCTGAATTATTATAAAAACATCATGCACATATTTGAGTTGAGTTTTATATATAAAAATCTTTAAAAGCATATAAAATTATTAAGCCTCAAGCTATATGTCCTTTGTGCATCAGGCAGGAAAAAGCTTATCGGGCTGGGGAGAGGCGCTGACTGGTCTATTGGGTTGTGCAGCAGCCTGATAGTTAAAAAGGACTGAAGCTAGAAATAGACTTATAATGTATTCCAAAGAGGTATCATATTTAACCCACGGATGAGAAAAGAGTTCTAAGGCTATCAGGTGACTGTTCACCTCAGCAATAAATATGACATCTCACCATAGCTCACCATATAGAATCTCTTTTTAAAGCAATTATTATTAATACTGAGCTCTCTGCATGCCCTTAAAACTGCTGACAACACTTAACTCTCTTCTTCACATTTCATTTGGCAAATAATTATGATTCAACATTGCTGATTTCATTTATAAGAAATTAATGAGCCATATGTGGGTCACATTAGATGTAAGATGATGCATTTCATCTGCGATACTATGCAATGTACTGTAACATGCTATACCATGCGATGCCATGACCAAGTCTTGCAAAGTTCCTTGATCCAAATGGCCAGTTTCACAGCAGTTTAGTTCAGAAGTATGTACAGAATAGTCAGGATTTGATTTGAGATTGCTGCCACCCTTGGCAAATTAAACTGCACCCTCCTCCCAGCCCACCCCACTCAGTCACTCACCCATAAGTGACTAGCTGGTTTTCTCATGTTAGCAGGTGTGCTGATTTCCCTGGCTTTCATCCCATGAAAAGAAATGGACCAGGTGGTGCTTATGAAAAGAAGAGACTGTCTACCTCCATATGAATAGCAGGCAATCCTATACCTTTATCTTTCAGTTTAAATGAAAGAATCTTAAAATCATCACAATAGCGAAGGCCATTGATAAGCTCTAATTTTAGAGACTAAAACTTTGAATACACATTTTTAGCTCCAAATCTTCTCCCACCCCTCCAATCTCAGCCTTTTCATTCTCAGTTGCTTTCCTGCTTTTTAGTCAAAAATGTTTTAACTATTTTTGAGCTTTAGAGAGCTAAAATATGGATCTCATTTGACATGGATTTTTGTGTCTAGATCTGAAAGGTTTGTAGAAAAATAGTCACAAGTGGGGGTAAATTCTCCTCTTGGTTGTAAAGGAAACTTTCAGCCCATGAATGTGACTTCAATGAGAACTGCATGCACTTAGTCAAGCGTAAGTTTGGCACTTAGTTCTTCATATGCTCTTTCATATAATTAGGAAATCAAATGATAACAGTGACAGATACATTTGTTTTCATTCATGGATTCATAGACCTTAAGGCCAGAAGGGACTATTAGATCATCTAATCTGGCCACCTGTAAAACAGATCAGTTTTGGGAGTAATAGATATACCAGTATTTTGTCAAATTGCTCGGCCCTAGTGATATTTAGTACCTGATGGGGCAAAAAGAGGTCAATGTTGTCAGGGTTCCCTCCCCACTCTAAGCTCTAGGGTACAGATATGGGGACCCACATGATCGACCCCCTAAGCTTATTTTTACCAGCTTAGGTTAAAAACTTCCCAAGGCACAAATTCCTTCTTTGCCCTTAGTATTGCTGCCACCACCTAGTGATTTAAACAAACATTCAGGGATAGCCACTTGGAGCCCTACCGCCCCCAAAATATCCCCCCCGGCCCTTACACCCCCTTTCCTGGCGAGGCTTGAGAATAATATCCTAACCAATTGGTTACAAAGTGAGCATAGATCAACCCCCTGGGTCTTTAGGACACTGAAAAACAATCAGGTTCTTAAAAGAAGTGTATTTTAAAAAAGATAAAAGAATCACCTCTGTAAAATCAGGATGGAAGATAACTTTACAGGGTAACAAAAAGATTCCAAACAGAGGATTTCCCTTGTAGGCAAAACTTTAAAGTTACAAAAACAGGGATAAACCTCCCTCTTAGCACAGGGAAAATTCACAAGCTAAAACAAAAGATAATCGAACGCAGTTCCTTGCTATTACTTACTGTTTCTGTAATATTAGATGCTTTGTTCAGATATGGCTTAGGGAGATGTATTTTCCCTGCACTGGCTCCTTGCTGACCGGGAGAGAACAAAGGAACATGAAAACCAAAACCTTCCCCCACAAATTTGAAAGTATCTTCTCCCCTTATTGGTCCTTTTGGTTAGGTGCCAATCAGGTTATCTGAGTTTCTTAACCCTTTACAGGTAAGGAGGGATTTTATGCTACCCTTAGCTATATATTTATGACAAATGTCAATCTATGGGTGAACCTCAGAAGGACCAATTCTGCAGGCCTTATACAGTGAAAACATCAACAAATGTTAATGGGAATTTTCACTGTGTAAAGACTAAAGAATTGGGCCATTTTCAGAGTAACATCTGTAGGTCAAGATTATAAAACAAAGCTTTAAATCACTGGACAACAGACTGCCTTAAGATTTCCAGTTCTTTGTTGTCTGTTGAGTTTGAAAAACAGCTAGAATAGCCTTCCTTGACATATTCTGTTGCATCCTTTTCTGTAAATTGTGCAAAACCGGATGGCATGCTGGGGAAAATGTGGATCCTGTTTTGAAAGGGTCAGCAAGGATTTGAAAACTCTAGCAAAGCTCTTTAACTTCCAGATGAATAGAATATGTCATTTCTAGGGCTGTCGATTCATTGCAGTTAACTCATGCGATTAACTCAAAAAATTAATCACGATTAAAAAATATAATCGTGATAATTGCAGTTTTAATTGCACTATTAAACAATAGAATATCAATTGAAATTTATTAAATCCTTTTGGATGTTTTTCTACAGTTTCAAATATATTGATTTTAATTACAACACAGTATACAAAGTAAACAATGCTCATTTATCCTGTTATTATTTATTACAAATATTTGCACTGTAAAAATGGCAAACAAAAGAAATAATATTTTTTAATTCATCTCATACAAGTACTGTAGTGCAATCTCTTTATCGTGAAAGTGCAATTTACAAATGTTGATTTTTTTGTTGTATAACTGCACTCAAAAATAAAACAATGTACAATTTTAGAGCCTACAAGTCCACTCCATCCTACTTCTTGTTCAGCCAATCGCTCAGACAAACAAGTTTGTTTACAGTTGCAGGAGATAACGCTGCCCGCTTCTTGTTTACAATGTCACCTGAAAGTGAGAACAGGTGTTCACATGGCACTGTTGTAGCTGGCGTCTCAAGGTCTTTACATGCCAGATATGCTAAACATTCGTAATCCCCTTCATGCTTCAGCCACCACTCCACAGGACATGATTCTATGCTGATGATGCTTGTTAAAAAAATAATGCATTAATTAAATTGTGACTAATCTCCTTGGGGGAGAATTGTATGTCTCCTATTCTGTTGTACCCGCATACTGTCATATATTTCATGTTATAGCAGTCTCGGATGATGACCCAGCACATGTTGTTCGTTTTAAGAACACTTTCACTGCAGATTTGACAAAATGCAAAGAAATTACCAATGTGAGATTTCTAAAGATAGCTACAGCACTCAACTCAAGGTTTAAGAATCTGAAGTGCCTTCCAAAATCTGAGAGGGATGAGGTGTAGAGCATGCTTTCAGAAGTCTTAAAAGAGCAACACTCCAATGCAGAAACTACAGAACCCAAACCACCAAAAAAGAAAATCAACCTTCTACTAGTGGCATCTGACTGACTCACATGATGAAAATGAACATACGTCGGTCCGCACTGCTTTGGATGGTTATTGAGCAGAATCCATTATCAGCATGGATGCATGTCCTCTTAAATGATGGTTGAAGCATGAAGGGACATATGAATCTTTAGTGCATCTGGCTCATAAATATCTTGTGACGCCAGCTACAACAGTGCCATGCGAATGCCTGTTCTCACTTTCAGGTGATATTGTAAACAAGAAGTGGGCAGCATTATCTCCTGCAACTGTAAACAAACTTGTTTGTCTGAGCGATTGGCTGAACAAGAAGTAAGATGGAGTGGACTTGTAGACTCTACAGTTTTACATTGCTTTATGTTTAAATGCATTTTTTGTACATAATTCTACATTTGTAAGTTGAATTTTCATGATAAAGAGATTGCACTAGGGTACTTGTATTAGGTGAATTGAAAAATACTATTTCTTTTGTTTTTTACAGTGCAAATATTTGTAAGCAAAAATAAATATCAAGTGAGCACTATACACTTTGTATTCTGTGTTGTAAGTGAAATCAATATATTTGAAAATGTGGCAAACATCCAAAACTATTTAAATAAATGGCTTTCTCTTATTGTTTACAAGTGCGATTAATCGCAATTATTTTTTTTAATCGCTTGACAACCCTAACCATTTCTCATTTTTTCTCAAATTCATTTCCCCTTATATTTAATGTGGGGCGTGTATGTAACATCACAGTAATTGTAACTACTTTCAAATGGTAGACCTCAGCACTTTAATAGCAACAGATTAACTACTTTTGCCTTCATATTCTAGCAATGAGACTTAGTTTGGGTACAATGGTCAGAGCCATGTTCACTCACTGGAACAACGTCTGTTAAAATAATTCTGAAGAATATAACACCAGTGGTGATATTTAATGATTACCATAGGAACCATTTTCACCTGCATGGTTTAGCTCTGAGGCCACTGTCAGAACTGCCTTCAGATACCAGATTGTCTATTTCTTCTGGCAGAGAATATTTGGTTGGAAATTGAAATAATCATTACATGTGGGGAAATCTTGCATGGCTAAATCTTGGATGGCTAAAATTATTTTGGCCTAAGGACCAGCACAAGTAATATTTTAAAATTAACTTGGATCTTAATCTATAGTGCTCTCAGAGCTTGTCAGCATGGGGATACTCGTGAAAGTTAAGACAAATTAACAAAAAGGTGTTATGTTAATGTGCATAAATTAAAGTGCCTTAAAACCACATGTGGATGCTCTAATTTAGAAGTAAACTGACCATAATTCTCTGTAGCTTAATCCTCCTAGGACTCAGCTACAGAGAACTAAGGATCCTTTACTTCTGAATGATTGTATCCACATCGGGGCTTAAAACATTCTAAGGTATGTGCATTAACTTTACACCTTTAGTATCAGAAGGGTAGCTGTGTTAGTCTGGATCTGTAAAAGCAGCAAAGAGTCCTGTGGCACCTTATAGACTAACAGACGTATTGGACAAAGTGGGTATTCACCCACGAAAGCTCATGCTCCAATACGTCTGTTAGTCTATAAGGTGCCACAGGACTCTTTGCTGCCTTTACACCTTTAGTTCATTCATCTAACTCCCTATGTGGACAAGCCCTCAAAAGAAGGTGTTTCATGCAGTGCCTGAAGTTTATCTAATTTTGTAATCATACTACTACATGTTTCCCATTATGTATGATATAGTCTTGCATTATGCTCTCCCCTCCTCTGATTGCAGACATTGCACAGGGTCCACAGGGACCATCTTGACTAACAAATGGAGATACAACATAATGGCCAAAGTGCAACACAGAGCCAAATGCTGCCCATAGAATTTAATATTAGAGTATGTGGTCACTTTCACACAGAGGTGTTATCAGTGAAGACTATTCATACCATGCAATGCTCCATCTTGAACCTATTAGGCTGCTCAGATCAGATAAAGACAAAGGTTTGCATGTCAGTCCCTGGAGTCTTTGCAGATTACACCTTGGTATTAAAATTAAGGGCAGTTATAATGTTCCTGTTACTGAGCTCTGTCCTGAGTTGTTTTCAATGTGGCCCTCTAAGTGGGTACTTTGGACATCCTTGAGACAAAATGCATCTGTTTAAACCAGCTACTGTAACACTACTTCTCTAATTTAACACATAGAAACAAGCTTCCTTGTCAATCATGTCTAATATTTGGAGTGGCAGCTCCTGCTGCTGCTGCTTTCACCTCTCACTCACAGATCCACTTGATATGAAATTGGAGGAATCTAATGCAGGGGTTTTAATGATTCATTAGAACTCCTCTCATCCAGCACATTAGAAGAATGTGCTTCCAGGAGCCATGATCTCTTTTAAAACTGCAAATGGTTATAAGATGGTGGTAAGTTCATGTAGTGACACATAGTAACCTAATGCTACAGCACATTAAGAAAGGTTTGCTCCATATTAGCCTTTAATTACATTTCAAAACTGAATCAAATACCTATGCATAGAAGGCAATTTTTTAAAAATTCAATTTACTAGGAAGTTTCAGAAGCTGCTCCTCATCTTCTCTACGTTCCCAGAATAACTTACATACCTTAAATGTTTTCATTACAATTAGCTTTGTTTTGAAGCAGTTATGGTTGCTACACACACAACATGCCTGACAAACCCACAGAAGCAAGCAAATGAAAAGTTAAGTCACTTAACAGTACATATCTGTTACTCCTCTACCGACAAGCATACCCCTTGCTGTGTACATCACAAGCCATGAACTGTAATTTTACCTTTGCCCCTCCCTCGCCTTTGGCACACCCCCCTTTACTGATTTTTTTTCCCAGTGAAAGCAATTGTGAATGTTTCTGGTTACTTGTATTGGCAAAGGGCAGTTTGGTAAAGGATTGTGTGCAGAAGAACAGTTAAAGGAGCCGATGGAAGGCTGGTATCCATAAAAGGGCAGAATTAAGGTTTAATTTTCCTGAGTGACCCTGTCTTCATCAAGTATTTTGGAAATAGATGTTTTTAAAGAGATACCAATCCACAATGCAAAATAGGGCTGCCAATGAAAAAATCCAGCCAGAGCTCAAAATCACAGGGTTTCTATTAAAACTTTAGCCAGATCAATCAAACAAAAACTTTATAAAAAGTTCATAGGATATAAGAACTAACCCTGGGTGAAGTTGGACACTTACTGGTGACCTAAATTTAGAAAAAAACAGGAATGTATGCCCCCATCTTAGCAAAACTGTGGAGTTACTAATAGGCACCTCCATAATGCATCTGGTCCTTACTTTTTCATTATTGATAAAGTCTGCAGATGACACAAAGAATGAGTGAGTAGTAAATAATAAAGAGGATGGGTCACTTGCAAAGAGCAATCTGGAGCACTTGGTAAGAATCAATATGCCTTTTAATGTGGCTAAATGTAAAGGTATACATCTACGAACAAAAAATGTAGGCCATACTTACAGGATAAGGGGACTCTATCCTGGGAAGAAGTGACCCTGAACAAGACTTGTGGATCATGGCAGATAATAAGCTGACCGTGAGCTCACAATGTGGTGCTGTGACTAAAAGGGCTAATGCAATCCTTGGATGTATAAACAGGTGAATGTTGAGCAGGAAGGTTATATCACCTCTGGATTTAGCACTGGTAAAACTTCTACTGGAATTCTATACCTAGTTCTGGTGTCTACACCTAGAAGGAAGTTGAAAAATTGAGGAGTTAAGATGGTTCAGAGAACAGCCATGAGAATATAACAACATAAGAACGGCCATACTGGGTCAGACCAATGGTCCATCTAGCGCAGTATCTTATCTCCAACAGTGGACAGAGTAAGATGCTTAAGAGGGAATGAACAGAACGGTGCAATTTTTAGTGATCCATCACTTGTCATCCCATCCCAGCTTCTGGCAGTGGTGGTTTAGGGACATTTGGAGCATTGGGTTGCATCCCTGACAATCTTGGCTAATAGCCTTGATGGACTATCCTCCCTCTGCCCTGAAATGTCCATAATACAAGAACTAGGGGTCACCAAATGAAATTAATGGGCAGCAGGTTTAAAACAAATAAAAGGAAGTTCTTCTTCACACAGCGCACAGTGAACCCGTGAAACTCCTTGCCTGAGGAGGTTGTAAAGGCTAGGACTATAACAGCATTTAAAAGGGAACTGGATAAATTCATGAAGGTTAAGTCTATTAATGGCTATTAGCCAGGATGGGTAAGGAATGGTGTCCCTAGCCTCTGTTTGTCAGAGGGTGGAGATGGATGGCAGGAGAGAGATCACTTGATCATTACCTGTTAGGTTCACTCCCTCTGGGGCACCTGGCATTGGCCACTGTTGGTAGACAGGATACTGGGCTAGATGGACCTTTGGTCTGACCCAGTATGGCTGTTCTTATGTTCCATCCCTCTCATGAACTAGTCAGAGAAATAATAAGGTTGTTTCCTTTTTTTTTAACAGACAATACCCAGCAGTTTGCCACATTAACTGGAATTAACAATCACTTGAATTAAAATACAGCACTGGGTTGGTTTAGATTAAAATAAAATAAGTTTATTAACAAGAGGGCAAATTTAAGTGATGCCAAGTAAAAGAAATAAAGGTAGAGATGATTACAAGCAAATAAAAATGAAAACTTTAGCTGGAGTTACCAAATAGTTCAGTTTTAACACAGCATTGGAATAATTTAGATTAAAAAATTAAACAACTTTATTTAATTCCAAAGAGAGAGGTTTTAAGTAAGATCAATTATAAGGATTAAAATCAGAAATCATCACAAGAGAAATAGAGATAATACACTTTCTAGTGACTAAAACTTAACTAACTAGACTTGGTCCAAGGTAAAATCTTCACTACATGTTTCTGTCAAGATGGCTGATTGAACTCCTGGGTCAGGATCTATCCCCTATAGTCAAAGGGCCGGTACCTTTGTGGTCTTAGATGAAAGACAGATAACTTAGGATTCTGTACCTCCCCTTTTATAGTCCATTGACTCTTTGAAATGGATTCTTCTGAAGGATACCTCCAGATAACAGTCTGTTTCCAGCTGTGAGGTAGACAACATGGAGTATATCTTGAAGAAAGAGTCCTGCTGGGGTTGTCTGCTAAAATGCAAATTATTTAGTTCTTGTCCCTTCCAGTGCAACTGACTGAATGTGATTGTCATTCTCATCCCCTGCTGTGATAGTGTGAGGTTTGATTCCACCCCTTGTTAGCTTGATGGGTCTGTATGTGTGATATGTAAATACATTCTCATTGTCTTTCAAAGTACTTTGGAAGTAACTCCCAGGTGGGGAAACCACATTCCTTTGTCTAGGATTTTAAGAAGTATAATTTCAGTTTCTGTCCATAACTTGGCATCAGTTTCTTGCTCATACATTATGCAATGATATTAAGAACCAGTGAGTTATGAGCTTTTCATTGATACCTTGCATGACACTTATCAGATACATTTCATGACATTAACAAATTGACCTGGGCTAGTTAAGCCAGCTGAAATTCATTACCAGATATCAGGCTGCCCCTTGGTGTCTCCCCTTCAGATGTTATTAATGTCACAGCCTTATAAGGAATATTTTAGACAAACATCACTGTAGTAGTGTGTAGAGTGTGAACACAGAGATGCTTAGGGTCACAGCATCAGTCAAGGTGTGGGCACACTATGGCTTTATATAGTGGCATTATATTTTCTGTTTTATTATCTATACCTTTCCTAATGGTTCTTAACTTTTTTTAAATCTTTTTTTACTGCCGCTTCACATTGGTCAGCTGCTTTCAGAGGACTATTCACAATGACTCTAAGGTCTCTTTCTTGAGTGGTAACAGCTAAGTTAGACCTTGTAATGGGGTGTTCACCCCCACAGCAGCTCCTAAGAGGTTAAGATGGCTAGGTGGGCCAATTAACTGCATTAACTCCAGGCTTCACCTGGAGAAGGAGCCAGGGTGCAATGAGGACTAATTAAAGGATGGCATTCACCTGAACAGGAACAGGTGGGGCTTGTATAAAGCCAGGTAGCTGAGGGCAGAAAGGGGCTGCAGGGAGGAGGTTGATAGTCAGGCTCTCTGAGATTAGTGTGAGCAGGGAGGTTGGCCTGGAGGGGAGGGCATGTGAGGAGGAAGATGGAGAAGGATCTTGATAGAGGCAATCTAGGGAACCAGCAGCAAGGTGTAGAAAAGCGTAGACCTTAGCTGCTGGTTGTAGGGTCCCTGGACTGGAACCCAGAGATGAAGTGAGGCCCAGGTTCCCCTATCAGCCACTGGGAAAGTGTCACCATTGAGGGGTGGTGAACTGGAAGACTGCCTGGGATGATTGGTACAGAGACACTTTGGTACACTATTCCAGCCGGAAGCAGAAAACTACAGTGACCTTTCTGGAGGTTGAAGCCACAAAGAGGGAGTAGTCAAGTCCTGAAAGAGAGAGAAACAGAGCACCTACAAGAAGGGGTATAAGACTGGCAAAGCTAATCCCTAGCTGTAGCTACAAGGAGGTGTTCCACTGGTGAGTAGAGCACCCTGTAACAGACCACCATCATTTTGTATGTCTAGTTAGGATTATGCTTTGTGGTGTGCATTACTTTGCACTTATCAACATTGAATTTCATCAGCCATTTTGTTGCCCAGTCAACAACTTTTGTGAGATCCCTTTGTAATTCTTTTGTAGTCAACTTTGGACTTAACTATCTTGAGTAATTATATATCCTTTGCAAATTTTGTCACCTCACTGTTCACCACTTTTCTAGATCATTTATGAATATATTGATCAGCACAGGTCTCTGCGCAGATCCTTGAAGGCCCTGCTATTACCTCTCTCCACTGTGAAAACTGATATTTTTTTCTTGACTTTTGTTTCTTATTTTTTAACTTGTTACTGATCCATGAGAAGAGAATGATTAAAGGATTGGAAGACGTTCCTTATAGTGATAGACTCAAGGCGCTCAATCTATTTAGCGTCTCAAAACAAATATAAAAGCTTGTGTTGTGCAGACTGGTTGCCCTATAGCACCCATTGCTAACCTAGTGAGGTGCAACAGGTACTCCCTGCCTCATTTTCCTTTCTCCTAGGGCCCCTTAGTGGCATATAGTCCAAAAGGATGTAAGACAAAATTCCCCTGCTGGGGTTCTAAAACCAAACAAAATCAAAATCAATTTTCTTCCTTGGGGTTCTGCTTCTCCCCTTCTCCGTGGGGACCTGTGATCTCTAGGAATTCCCTCCCTAAGGAGAGCTTCATGCTTTGTGAGCATCTTCTGTGATCTAATGGTCATAAGAACATAAGAACATAAGAATGGCCGTACCGGGTCAGACCAAAGGTCCATCTAGCCCAGTATCTGTCTACCGACAGTGGCCAATACCAGGTGCCCCAGAGGGAGTGAACCTAACAGGCAATGATCAAGTGATCTCTCTCCTGCCATCCATCTCCATCCTCTGACGAACAGAGGCTAGGGACACCATTCTTACCCATCCTAGCTAATAACCATTTATGGACTTAGCCACCATGAATTTATCCCATCCCCTTTTAAACATTGTTATAGTCCTAGCCTTCACAACCTCCTCAGGTAAGGAGTTCCACAAGTTGACTGTGTGCTGCGTGAAGAAGAACTTCCTTTTATTTGTTTTAAACCTGCTGCCTATTAATTTCATTTGGTGACCCCTAGTTCTTGTATTATGGGAATAAGTAAATAACTTTTCCTTATCCACTTTCTCAACATCACTCATGATTTTATATACCTCTATCATATCCCCCCTTAGTCTTCTCTTTTCCAAGCTGAAGAGTCCTAGCCTCTTTAATCTTTCCTCGTATGGGACCCTCTCTAAACCCCTAATCATTTTAGTTGCCCTTTTCTGAACCTTTTCTAGTGCTAGAATATCTTTTTTGAGGTGAGGAGACCACATCTGTACACAGTATTCGAGATGTGGGCGTACCATGGATTTATATAAGGGCAATAATATATTCTCAGTCTTATTTTCTATCCCCTTTTTAATTATTCCTGTTTGCTTTTTTGACCACCTCTGCACACTGTGTGGACATCTTCAGAGAACTATCCACGATGACTCCAAGATCTTTTTCCTGACTCGTTGTAGCTAAATTAGCCCCCATCATGTTGTAATTATAGTTGGGGTTATTTTTTCCAATGTGCATTACTTTACATTTATCCACATTAAATTTCAATGTTGTGGACTGTAAATGAAGTGATCTGAGTTTCTATCTGGGTGGGACCCGATCATGCCCACAAACGGGAGTCTGAGAGGGAGTTTGTGGGAGGGAGACATAATATAATCGCTATGGTTAGGGAGGGCCACATCACCAGTGCCAACGTTGTGCCTGTCTCCTCCACCTGTGCCTGTATCCAGACAGACCACCTAACCAAGGATGCCTCTACCCAGACCCTGGTGTGGATTTGCAAAGACTGTGGCCTGCATTTCCCACTCACAGAAAGCCAGGCTGGGGGGACCATCCAGTGTGAAGGGTGCCTGCTGGTGAAATCTCTCAGGAAGCAGGTGGGAGAGCTACAGTATGAGGTGGCTAGGCTGAGGAACATCTGTGCCCATTAGAAATTCATTGAGTATTCATATGGAGACATTCAAGGCTGAAGAAGCTTATCCAGCTATACAGGACTGCTGTCACATCACCGGGGGGAGGAGGATATGGCTCTGTCACAGAGAGAACACTGGCAGCAGGCAGTGCTCCAGCCCTACTCCCAACCCACTCACCATGGTGATGGAAAACCATTATGCTCCCCTGGCAACGAACGATGGAGAGTCACCTCCAAAGGTGGAGTAGGAGAAGCCATGTACCCCCAAAGCTGTGAGGATTGCAGCCACCACTCCCAGGAGGAAACGTAGGGTAGTGATGGTTGGTGACTGTCTTCTGAGGAGGACAGAGGCACCCATCTGTTGCCCTGACATGTCATCCTAGGAGGTAGGCTGCCTGCCAGGGGCCCGTATCCAAGACGTTACAGAGGGATTGTCGCAGATCATCTGGCCCTCTGACTACTACCCCATTCTACTTATCCATGTGGGCACTAATGATACTGCAAGGTATGACACTCAGCAGATCAGAAGTGACTACAGGGCCCTGGGAGTACGTGTGAAGGAGCTGGGAGCGCAGGTCATGTTCTTTTCGATCATTTTGGTCAAGGGTAGGGGCCCAGGCAGAGATAGCTGCATCCTGAAGGTGAATCCTAGCTGTGAGGATGGTGTCACCAGAAGGGCTTTGGCTTCCTTGACCACAGGATGTTGTTCCAGGAGGAAGGACTGCTAAGCAGAGATGGGGTCCACCTATTGAGGAAGGGGAATATCATATCTGGATACAGACTGGCTAACCTAGTGAGGAGGGCTTTAAACTAGATTCAAAGGTGACCAAAGCCCACAGGTAAGTAAAAAACATGGAGACCTGGGAGAAGGGTTGGAATTTTCGGGGAGCATGGGCTGTTATAGCAGGGATAAGGGAGAGACAAGTCAGAACTGGGGGGAGGAAATCAAATCCGTATCTTAGATATCTGTATACTAATGTGAGAAATATGGGGAATATGCAGGAAGAACTCGAAATGCTAGTAAATAAACACAACTATGACATACTTGGCATCACAGTTGGTGGGATAATACACATGACTGGAATATTGGTATAGAAGGGTACAGCTTGCTCAGGAAGGACAGACAGACAGAGAAAAAAGGGAAGAGGTGTTGCCTTATATATTAAAAATGTATACACTTGGTCTGAGGTTGAGATGGAAATAGGAGAAAAACTTGTTGAAAATCTCTGGGTAAGGATAAAAGGGGTAAAAAACAAGGGTGATGTCATGATAGGAGTCTACTACAGATCACCTAACCAGGAGGAAGAGGTGGATGAGGCTTTTTTTAAACAACTAACAAAATCATCCAAAGGCACAGGACTTGGTGCTTGGTGATGGGGGACTTCAACTACCCAGACATCTGTTAGGAAAATAACACAGCAGGACACAGATTATCCAACAAGTTCTTGGAATGTATTGGAGACAATTTTTTATTTCAGAAGGTGGAGAAAGCTACTAGGGGAGAGGCTGTTCTGGATTTGATTTTGACAAATAGGGAGGAGCTGGTTGAAAATTTGAAAGCGGAAGGCAGCATGGGTGAAAGTGATCATGAAATGATAGAGTTCATGATTATAAGGAATGGTAGCAGAGAGAACAGCAAATTAAATATAATGGATTTCAAGAAGGCAGACTTTAGCAAACTCAGGGAGTTGGTGTGTTAGATCCCATGGGAAGCAAGTCTAAGGGGAAAAACAGTTTGAGAGAGCTGGCAGTTTTTTAAAGTGACATTATTAGGGGATGCAAGAGCAAACTATCCCATTGCATAGGAAAGATAGAGTGTATGGCAGGAGACCACTCTGGCTTAACCAGGAGATTTTCAATTATCTAGAAATCAAAGAAGAGTCCTACAAAAAATGGAAACTAGGTCAAATTACAAAGGATTAATATAAACAAATAACACAAGTATGTAGGGACAAAATTAGAAAGGCCAAGGCACAAAATGAGATCAAACTATCTAGAGACATAAAGGGTAACAAGAAAACATTCTACAAATATATTAGAAGCAAGAGGAAAACCAAGGACGGGGTAGGCCCATTACTCAATGAGGGGGGAAAAACAGTAACAGAAAATGTGGATGTGGCAGAGGTGCTTAATGTCTTCTTTGTTTCAGTTTTCACCAAGAGGGTTGGTGGTGATTGAACAGCTAACATAGTGAATGTCAGTGAAAATGAGGTGGGATCAGAGGCTACAATACGGAAAGAACAAATTAAAAATTACTTAGACAAGTTAGATATCTTCAAGTCACCAGGATGTGATGAAATGCATCCTAGAATACTCAAGGAGCTGACTGAGGAGATATCTGACCCAGTAGCGATTATCTTTGAAAGTCATGGAAAACAGAAGAGATTCCAGACAACCGGAAAAGGGCAAATATAGTGCCAGTCTATAAAAATGGAAATAAGGACAATCCAGGGAATTACAGACCAGTCAGCTTAACTTCACTACCTGGAAAAATAATGGAGCAAACATCTAGAAGATAAGGTGATAAGTAACAGTCAGCATGGATTTGTCAAGAGCAAATCATGTCAAACCAACCCAATAGCTTTCTTTGACAGGGTAATAAGCTTTTTGGATGGGGGAAAGCAGTAGACGTGGTGTATCTTGACTTTAGTAAAGCTTTTGATACTGTCTCATATGACCTCATAAACAAACTAGGGAAATGCAGTCTAGATGGAGCTACTGTGAGGTGGGTGCATAACTGGTTGGAAAACTGTTCTCAGAGAGTAGTTATCAGTCGTTCACAGTCATCCTGGAAGGGCATAATGAGTGGGATCCCACAGGGATGAGTTTTGGGTCCGATTCTGTTCAATATTTTCATCAATGATTTAGATAATGGCATAGAGAGTACACTTATAAATTCAAAATGATCTGGACAAACTGGAGAAATGGTCTGAAGAAAATAGGATGAAATTCAATAAGGACAAATGCAGAGAACTCTGAGAAGACTGAGAGGGGACATGTAACAACCTTTTATGTCCTTGAAAACTGTTATCAAGGAGGAGGGAGAAAAATTGTTGTTCTTAACCTCTGAGGATAGGACAAGAAGCAATGGGCTTAAATTGCAGCAAGGGAGGTTTAGATTGGATATTCCTAACTGTCAGGGTGGTTAAATTGCCTAGGAAGGTGGTGGAATCTCCATCATTGGAGATTTTTAAGAGTAGGTTAGACAAACTATCAGGAATGGTTTAGATAATACTTAGTCCTACCATGAGTGTGGGGGACTGGACTAGATGACCTCTCGAGGTCCCTTCCAGTCCTATAATTCTATAACATGATCCAGTGGCTGAAAGTTGAAGGTAGATAAATTCAGACTGGATATAAAGTATACATTTCTAACAATGAGGGTAATTAACCTTTGGAATAATTTACCAAGTGTCATGGTAGATTCTCTATCACTAACAATTTTCAAATCAAGATTGGATGCGCTAGGAATTATATTGGAGAAGTTCTACAGCCTGTATTATACACAAGGCCAGACTAGACTATCACAATGGTCCCTTCTGGCCTTGGAATCTGAGTCACCTGGCAGCTGAGGCCTTTTTAATCAGGCCCAGATGCTTGTCATCAAAATTCTCTCCAAGCTTATGTTTGCCCAAGGACAACATGGAGCGGGGGGAGGAAAGAGGAGGTAGGGGTGTGTGTAGATGAGCGAGAGGTGTGGAGGAGGGGACTTTTGAGGTGTGCAGAGGCCAGCTCCTCCCCAGCAGCACACAGTAGTCCATGTCTCCTTCATTCACAGACTTAGGAGCCAAGTCAGGAGTGTATGTGTCTGTTTATGTGTGTGAGAGAGAGAGAGACTGCACCTCTCCAGGCCAGGACTCTCTCTTCCGGGTGCTCCCAGGAATCAGAATAATAGAATATTAGGGTTGGAAGAGACCTCAGGAGGTCATCTAGTCCAATCCCCTGCTCAAAGCAGGACCAACCTCAACTAAATCATCCCACCCAGGGATTTGTTAAGCCGGGCCTGAAAAACCTCTAGGGATGGAGATTCCACCACCTGCCTAGGTAACCCATTCCAGCGCTTCACTACCCTCCTAGTGAAACAGTTTTTCCTAATACCCAATCTAGGAAAGGGCTCAGGCCACAGCTCCTTCCCCTGCCACCTCTTGGTAGAAACAGCCATCACATCCCTGGAAACTAACTGCCAGGTGGGTGGGGAGGAAGGGGGGAGTTGGTGCTTTGGTCTCATCAGGATGCAACTCCAGAGCCTCCACTGACCCAAGCCAGCACCGCAGAGCCCAGCCAGATGCTTCTCCTGAGGCTCCGCTTCCCTCAGTACCCTGACAATGGGCGCTCATCCACTCCCCTTGCATTGAGGAGGCAGTGCCAATATGCCCAGGCAAGGCACCAAGCAGAGCAGGTACTTAAAGGACCATGCCAGGCCCAGTGTGACTTATGGCCTGTGCATTATACACAAGATTGCTGTGCATATGTGCTTGCAGTTTACAGGAAATATGGCTCATCATTCGATTAACTGCCTAGATGGACTCACTCCTCCTAAATTAACTTGTCACAGGTTCCCCTTAAAGGTGTCAGGAATGAAGGCTTGTAGCTGGGCCTAGGCTCGGCTAGCTAACCTCAGTGGAAACCCCTCATCGCCCAGGTCACCTGATTGGCTGAGTGGCATTGCCAGAATTGTTCTTAAGCACAGGAATAGGACTTGGCCAGTGACTGCTCAACACTTATAGCTGCAGCTGCTATTGCTCTGGTTTCTGTCTCCTGGTTCCTGACTCTGGTTTGACCCTTATCTCTGACTCCTGAATCTTGACTTTGGTTCTGACCACTAGTCCAGACTGCTCAAGCTCAAAGCAGGACCATGGGGGGGAAAAGGGGCCAGTAACCCCATGACAGGGCGATTTCATTAGAGTCTAGAAGTACGTGAGGAACAGAAAATTGACAATAAAGGGATCTTCAGTCTAGCAGACAAAGATATAATAAGGTCCAATGGCTGCAAATTGACGCTAAACGAAGTCAGCCTAGCAATAAGGAGCAATTTGTTAACTGTGAGAGTAACTAAATTCTTCATTGTAAATTTCTAAATCAAACTTCAAGGTTTTTCTAAAAGATACACTTTGGTTTAACCACAGTTATTGGACTTGAAGCAGGAATAAATTCGAGGAAGTTCTTTGGCCTGTGTTATGCAGGAGATGAGAGTAGATGGTTAGAATGGTCCCTTCTGGCCTTTAAATATATAAATCTGTGATATCTCAGACTGCTTCTGAGTTCTCCAACGATCATTTTCTTGAGTATCAGAAGCACACATTTTATTGTTGGTGTTCTTAACAGAATTAAATGCTCCTTTGAAGATTTTCTATCTAAGCATAGGAACAGTACAAAATGTTCACATATAAAATAAGCTTTTATTGATTCTCATTGCTTTTATAGAAGGGCTGATAATAATTGTCTTTTTCTCAAATTTCTTTCTCCCATTTGCAGCAGTGGAAAAGCAGTTTTCCATGGCAAGACTTAAGTATATGCATCACAGTTATGGGGCTAGCAACACTTCTCTCCCATCTCTGAATGTCCCTCCAATCACTTATTAGACCTCATGCCTTTAACCTTCCTAGGGTGGAATCGCACGATTCTTTCACTCTTAGACCTGGTCCTTGGCTACAGCACCCTGTGGATTAACTGTGTTTACCCTAAACAGGTCTGACTGAGTATAGGTACCTGGAGTCCTTTCCTTTAGGAGCTTGTGAGCTGTAATGAATATAATGACACCAAATAGCCTTCTTAAAACAAAGTATTGTTTAATCTTAATGAAATGAACAGAGCAAAGCATAAGATAAGAGGTTTTTAAAACAACCAACAGTCTATATGCATGCCTCTCTTACCTAAAGTCCTGTCTTCAATGCACTGTTAACTCGGGCTATACCAGGAGTGTTGCTTCTAACCTGACTTCTGTTCGCACAAAAATCTCGAGCTCTAGTTATGTGATACTTTAAGATTGAGACAGCTGACCTGTTGATGGTGGGGGGGTGGGTCGGTTGAAGCTTGAGAGTAGCTGAAGCTTGAACTAGTTATGCAGTGGGGATTCAGCAGGTCCGTTCAAGTGCTGAGAGTTCTCCAATGCCTTCCCAAAATTGCACCCAGGGGTCTTTGTATCAATCCTCCCTGTCTCCTGACCAGAAATTATCTCCAGTATGACAGGGACTTGCATAGGTCAGTGCTTGGGCTTTAGAAGCAAAGCTGGATCTAATTTTGGATTAGGAATTAGTGAGGGGATGGACTAAGGTGCCTACCCCCATCACAGCAGAATGTGCATAAAAGCTGTACAAGAGCACCTACACCTGGGAAGACTTTTAGACAGCTTTGTTACTGGAGAAATTCTGAAAGGCACAAGGACTATGCAAAGAATTTGTTGGGTACAAAAGACTAGTGGGCTGGGCATACACTCTCCTGGTGGAGTTAGCTGCATGGCTATCTTAACACTTACTGTAACACTGTGCCTTAAATCATCATCTACACTCACATGTAAAATCCTCTCTATTGTAGTTTGCAGTGTTGTTGTAGCTGTTAGTCCCATGATATGAAAGAGACAAGGTAGGAGAGGTAATATCTTTTATTGGACCAACTTCTGTTGGTGCAAAGGACAAGCTTTCACGTTTCACAACAGAAGTTGGTCCAATAAAAGATATTACCTCACCTACCTTCTTTCTATATTGTATAGTCTACAGATGCTCCCCGGGTTACACAAGACCCAAGTTACGCAAATTTGACCTTAAGCAAAAAGTTCCATAAAGCATAAATACAATTTTTGAGTTGCGGAAAATATTGTGTAGGGTACGGGAACGCAAAGTACTGTAGTGCAGTGTGCAGAGGAATACAGCAGTAGCATCTCCTACGAGGCTCTCAGAGCCTCTCAGTCTCGTGTTATTTCAGTGATACTGTATTTCTGTTATTTCACCCTATTATTTCATTCAAATCATGCCTGTCTCCTCCTCTCCTTCCTCATCTACAAATTAAGCCCATTGTCATCCACCACCAAAATGCAGCCTTCAGTGTGCCAGGATAACAATAGGATTAAGGGAAATGCAATATTTTTGTTGCAATTATGCTTGCACAATATATGTTTCCGACTTGAGTAAAATTCGGGTTACGCAAGGCTTTCCAGAAGGAACGATTGCGTAAGTCGGGGAGTGTCTGTATTTTGTGAGTTGTCCAATTCTGGAATAAAATAATGTTTCAAAATATTTGCAAAGTTATTTATAATTTAAATATATAATTGATTAACAAAAGTTTAATACATGGAAATATATCTGTATTGTTAAATGAATCAAAACAATCTCAACATCAAATACCATGTTACCTCAATGGAGATTTTAGAGTTGATGAAGTACAGTACATGTTTCTCTTTGCTCATTAAGACCATGAAATGTTGACAGGGAATGGTACTTTCAGACTGCAATACCAAAGTCTGCTTTTGGTTCTGTGGAGAATAAAATAGTTGTGTGTGTGGTTTTTTTTATAAATATCATCTGCACTTTAGTTCACCTGATTGGTATTATTCTGCCTGACTGCAAAGAGTTAAGGGATGCAATCAGGGAAAAACAAACAGGAAACAAAACAATGGCAAACATAAGGTACAGTCAGAATGAATACCAGTAGTTCCTGAGGGAAAAAAATGGGCAGATTGCTACATGGCACCAACTAGACTGGCAAGATTTATTCTTCCCAGGCCAAAATTTAAGATCAATGGGTGCTGGCCTAGGAAAGAAGGGGAGTTGACTGGATTGTCAGCAGCTGCCTGGAGAGAGACATGCCAGAGAGAGACAAACTGCAGCAGATATGGAGGTAACAGGACTGACTGGAACTTTCTACAGTTTGAAAGGCAAGATTAAGGCTTAGGTACAGTAAACTATGTATAGGCCTTTTGTTTTATCCCTTTGCTCTGCTTGCTGTGTACGTTTGGGTGAATAAATAATGCTTTGTTTTGAGGAAACTAGTTTGGGATCACTTTAATCAGTTGGTGTCACAGGCTTCTGTAGGATAAGGGTGCACAGGTGCCAAACACCTGGGACTGTTGGGTTAACTTGGTTGGTAAATAGGAGAGCTGAAGCCCAGAGATCCAGTCTGACAGGCAAGATCATGTGGTGCCACCCAGAGAAGGGCAAAGGTAGTGAAATGTGTCTCTAAAGAACTGGTCATATGTTTTTTTTCCATGATTACTTTAATTCAGTATTTTAATTTAGGTTTGGAGGATCCTATTTTCTTGCAAATTACTTTAAAATGTGAATAATCTGGACCTGCAGACAGGCTACCACACTCAAAGTTCTAGACTAATAGAACAGTCTTGAAATCAGATGATCCTATCTCAGACAGATGAAGGTGTGTGTGCCAATATGACTACAAGCTGCACTTTTTCACAGGTAGATGCCAGCATTTGAAAGTGATGAAAAAGGACGCCTCTTTGTGGAGAAAGATGAAGAGCAGGAACATATGTTTATCCTTCATTGAAATGCGTGGGGACTGTTTGCTAAGTTGTTTAAAGTTATTACTAGTGTTGAGTCTGAAGGCAACAATGTGGGCTTTATGGAGAGGAAGAAGAAAACCACCCCAACCCAGACCTTACTTTCATGTTTATAGAAAAAACCCAGCATAATTCATCGTTCAAAGGGACGTTTCTTCTAGACTATCATAAAATGGAAAATATGGTCTTGTTTGGTTTAGTAACCTGGGACTTGTAGGATATTTCACTGCATTTGGAAGTGGATTATTTTCTTTTTTTGAAGAATATATCATCAGTAAATTATCTGAACTGGAACTGTCTAAATCCATAATGACTGCAATTTATACTTTCATCAATGTGTTTCCAGCTCAGGGCTATCTGTGTGAGATGGTAGCTTTGCTTTTCTGAGGGGAGTAAGAGAGGTGTAAGGAGTAGGAGAAAGGGATTTTTTTCCCCCAGAAATAAATAACTTTCCTCAAGATTAATTGTGGACTCTAAAAAAGAACAGATTTGTGTGGGGGAAAAAACAGTGTTCATTATATATGTGGATAAAAAAGTCTTTGTACATTAACTGAGCATGACTGAAACTAAATCTAGATTAAATAATTACACATAGAAAAACAATGTTAACAGAACATTTTTGAGTGCTTGGCTTTGCAACCTTAAAAGTTAACAAATGCCAAAATCAAAGAAAAGGTCACTAGAATTTTTTAACATGGGCAAAACAATGCATTTTTTTACTGGCATCATTCTCAGAATTGTCTGAGGTGTTTTGCCTGAAATGTTCCAGATAAATTCAGCCTGAGGCTGATAACAATGCAGGCTGAAATTTTCCATGTAGGGTAAAGTTTGACAAAGTTATGAACACCTGAAAATATGGTCTTATAATGAGATGTATTGGGCAACCTTAACAATACATAGTGCTCCCAACCCTGCCTATAGTATCTATAATATAGACATTATGTAACATTGAACAGCTTTTCTGGGTTTAGAAGCCAAGGAATCTGAAATACCGGAACAGACCGTTAACCCAACTTGTCCACTATCCTGTTCCTTTGGTACAGGGGTAGGTGACGTGGTGACAAAAATGCTTGCAGTTGGTCTAATTAATGTTTCCAGCCTGGCTGTTCTGGTGCTAGATAAATGATGTGAAAAGTTCTATTGTAGACAAATCCCAGGAGTCTACAAAGCCAGAAACTATAGGACTCAGTGGTTCCCTATCCTGCATGGATGTGCTGTAGAAGTGGCACATGAGAGAGAGGGCACCAAAAGCCTTATCCGTGGTACCCCTGTACGTGTACTAGGTACAATGGCAATGGTTCTAACCTCCCAAGAAGAAGATGGGCTTTGGCTCTGTCACCTCTAAACATGTGGGAAGTGTGCATCCAAATCCAACATTTGTCACTGATGAAATACAGTACAAATTTCTCTTTGCTCATTAAGACCATGAAATGCTGGCAGGGAATGGTACTGGGCTTTACACTCTTTGCCAGCTAATAGTATAGTCACTGATTCTTCACAAGGGGGACAGCACAGTGTATATGGCACAGTGAGCACTTTGAGAGGAGGCATCTGGGTACCAAGATAAAGAACCCCAGGACCTGGCCCATGCAAGAAGAGGTGGAAATTACTCCAAATTTTGGTGTTAACAAGCACTGAGGAGAGAGCCCAACCTCGGGAAGGAGGCTAGAATATTTTATCTCTTCCCCCCTCAGATAGACCTATATCCTTGAAGCTGAGCTCTCAGCATGCGTCTACTCCCTACCTCCCTCAATAATCCAACAGTATTCAGCCCAGCAGACATTTCCTCCCAGCCCAAACTCTTCTATTTCCTTACATACAGGGAGTGCAGTCCTGTACAGCCCACCAGGGATACATTGGCCCTGCACTATATTTTGCCTCCAGAATCCAGTCAGGGCTGATCTTGTGACCCTCCTTTATGGCCAGCCAACATCATACGGCTTTTTTAACTTCCCTTCCATCACTGGCAGCCTGGCCTATTTTTCTCATTAACGATTGCTGGTTGAAATGTATTAAATGTGGAAGAAATTAAACAATAAGAAAAAGAAAAATAATTGTGGTATTTCTCCTTTTTCTGAGCAGTTCTACTTCTGTTGTTGTGCTGTGCCCTCTCTTGTCCACTTCCGTCATCTGTTGACCGGTCCCCACTGCCTTAGAATGGTGTGTAAAGAATCTCACTCATATATACGCACACAACTGCAGTAACCTGTCTGCTTCCATCTCACTCCAGGATCAGGACATGACATTGTGCCATGAAATGAGGCATCAAGGAGGACATCTCCTGTCCCTGGTTCTTTCTCCTGGTTCCTCTACGGCAGCAGCCAGCTGCAGGGTAACCATCACCTGGGAGGTAGTCTGCCTGATGATCTTTGTTCAGATGAAAATATATGACATGAGGAGTTGAGATTGAGGAGCCAGGACATACCTCTTTTATTCCTACCCTTCCTTGGGTCTTCATTCTGGTCTCTCCAAAGCTAGCAGTTGGCAAGCAGTAGTCAGTTGTGAAGTGCCCCTCCTATTGCTACTATTCTGCTTTTCTTTTTTTGCCTTTTTTTTTTTTTACTAAATACTAGCTGCTGCATCTGGAGGTGCACTGAACCTCTTCTTTTGAATGGTGGATCTTATACCCTAGGTTGCAAGAATCCACTTCTAATCCTACTAATTCCTGAATATATAATCCCATTTTGTGACCTTCCAAGATTTTTACCTCAACAATATCCTGTCAGTGAGTTACACAAATTAACTTTATATTATGATATAAAATATTCCCCTTATCCATTTTAATGCATTTTTTAAAATTTCATCAATTGCCTTTTGTTCACACATTGATATGAAGAGCTCTAACCTTGTCACTGTATTAATTGAAATAAACAAATGATAGTTTGAAAATAGCTTTACTGATGATTCTGTGGTACAAAAGGAAAGGTTTTGCACTCTTTGTATGGTTTGATAAATCATTGTTTCCAGTAATAAAGCCCATTACAGATTCTGTATTTATGGACTGAATATTACTCTCATTACTATTGCCTTCAGAATGGTCTGTCTCCCTGAATCAGCAATGCGGGGTGGATGAGTGGGAATTCTCCCCAAAATAAAGTAGCCTGATTAACCCTGAGAAAAATGCTGATTAACAGATCTGTGTTTGCAAGTGTGTATGTGCGGGAGAGAAGTGAAGGGCCATATGAGGATAGTGGTGGAAAAAAAACAAAAACAAAATCCCAAACCACAAGCTCAAACGGAGTTGCTTTCACTGATGACATCAGGAAGGGTGAATGTTGACTTGGGTGTATTTTTTTTCTGTCTGTTTCAATTGCATCTTAAATCTGATATCTGTGGGGAATTCACTGTTTTATCTACATGTGGTGCACAAGGTAGAGAAACAGCGATCCACTGGATCAGTTCAGCCCTTGAATGTTATACAGTTTGCTGGTGGTTGTAGGATGGTTAATTAAAAAAATATGCCTTACTGCAGGCTGATGAAAGATATGTTTGCTGACAGGGGCTTGTGGGAAGAAGTGGACTTCAAAGCAACTGCTTGTTCAGAGCACGGAAATGTATCTGTGAGGACAAATATTGTCAGAGTGCAGGGTTTGTGGTTTAAGCTCAGATGAATGAACACAACACTTTTTGCAACGATAGGTGGGAAAGAAGTTTGTAAACCTAGTTTCTTGGAGGTGGGGAGGAGGGGAAGAAGGCCTTTTTAGTGAATTTTGAAGAAATTATTTACTCCAAAAATGGATTCAACTTTTAAATCTTTAAAAACAAACAAACAAACAAAAAAAAGGGAACAAAATTCATCCCTCTTTCTCCTCCTCCTCCCACACATATCCACCCTGCTAAGCCAGTAAACATGGTAAGGCATTTTAATAGCCAACAGTGTGCTGTTTACCCACAGCTTTATCAAATAGGATGGCTGCAGAGAGTAATCAAGGCTTCACATGGATTGCATTATTTTGATGCATAGTGTCATATTTCCTTACTGGTTCTGATACATCAGTGACTTAACGTTTCTTATCTCAGTTTGGTGGTTTAGAAACTATAATTGACTGTCTCTTGGGACAGCACAGAGTACTTCTTTATTTTCTTTGTCATTTTCCAAGCTGTGTTAGGGTGTGTGTGTGTATTTTAAATACAGGTCATATTCATTTGATAGTCTCTGTACATCTTAATGCAGCTGAGGCTATTAACATGAATTCTGTTGATTTACAAGTGCTCTTGCCTGACATTGCACACTTTGGAGGTGCTTTTCCACCATTATATGGCATATAAAACAATGAGCCAGACTTTGCTTTCAGAAACACTGGTGTAAATCTGGAGAATTTGCCATTAGATTGACTGACTCCAGTTTTGCCTTGGTATAAATGAGTTCAGAATGCAGCCCAGTGTCTTAAAGATGTAATAAATATACTGCATGTGGCTGAAACGGAGGCTTAATTTCTGCTAAAAGAAACTCCAGAAATATTTATTAAAAATATATCATAGATGAAGTTTTAATTCTTCCACCTCTCTCTAAAAATCAAGTGACTATGTAATTTCTGCATTGCTCTTCTCCTTGCTTATGTATAACTGAGCTGCAGCACATCTGAAAATCAGGCCTTTACACTCCTATTCCATGAGGTATTTTACTTATCCTGGAGGACAAGAGATGAGACAATGAAGTCATTTTCTTAGTGAATACTGCACAGATTAGCTGGCAACATAACTTTGGTAACCGTGTCCTCTTTAGAATTTGTGTCAATCAACTGTGCATGGTTGTAGCATGTACAGTGGTTGCCATCAAATATCAACATTTATGAGAGCTCATGTGGAATCTGAGATATTGGCAGTATTCCTCTGCATTTGAAATAGGAAATAACAGTGGTATCTCAAATAACCCGATGTGGTAAATGTTGTTGTCATTTTATTTATGGCCTGACATATAAGTGTTGTTTACAGACAGTAAATGCAGCAGGCATCAATCCAAAGTCCCAGAGGTAATTCTCCCCCTTCTGCTAGTCTTATCTCTCTGTCCCTTCTCTTTTCTCTCCTCTACTCCTGATCCGCTTGCTGTGCAGAGTCATGACCTTGCACTGGAACTGATCCTCCTCCTGAGTTAGAAATGTGAGCCCTCAAAGCAACTCTCCATGTCTTTTTGCATTGAGCTGAACAGATTCTCGGCTCCTACATTTAACCAACGGACTGAGAAGCCAATAAACTGCTTAAAAAGAACCACAAAAATGTCTGTAGCTCAGTGTAACCTTTCCAAAATGGCCTGTCCCTTTAAGTGGGACGGTCTTGATTTGAAATAGTGAGAAACCCATCAGATGGAAAGAGATTGTGATGAGGATAATCCATGCATACATTCATGCATTGTGGGATTTTTTTTCTTAGGCTGGAACTGTTATGATCACCTAGTTTCACCTCTTCATAGCACAATACAGAGTATTTTATCTAATAATTCATTCCTCAAGTTCATTAGCTTCTGTTAAGATATAGCATATCTTTTAGAAAGATATCATATGATCATATTAACGATTTCATATGATGGAGTATCTACCACATCCCTTGGTAAGTTGTTCCAAAGATTAATTACCCTCATTATTAAAAACGTGTGCCTTATTTCAGTTTGAATTGGTCTAGTTTAAATCTCCAGACACTGGACCTTGTTATGCCTTTGTCTGCTAGATTAAAGAGCTCACTATCAGAAATCTTCTCCCTACATAGGTACTTACAGGCCTCCCTGATCAAATAACCTCTTAACTGTTTTTTCAATAAACTAAATAGACTGAGTTCCTTCAATATAAAACTATAAGGCATGTTTAGGGGATGTACAGACAATGTTTAAACAGTAAGTGCAGATCCCGAGCTAATCTCTCTCTTCAACTGAGCTGTCCTATAATTACTGCATATACTATATATATATATTATGTAAACTCCTTGGAGCAGGGATTTGTCACTTTTAGTTACATAAGAACAGCCATACTAGGTCAGACCAATGTTCCATCTAGCCCAGTATCCTCTCTTCTGCCTGTGGCTCATGCCATATGCTTAAGGGAATAAACAGAACAGGGCAATTTAGCAAGAGATCCATCCCCTGTCATCCACTCCCAGTTTTTGGCAGTTGGATGCTTTGGGACACCCAGAACATGGGGTTGCATCTTGGCTAATAGCCATTGATGACCTATCCTTCATGAACTTATCTAATTCTTTTTTGAACCTAGTTATACTTTTGGCCTTCACCATATCCCCTGGCAACAAGTTTCCCAGGTTGACTGTGCATTTTGTGAAGACATACTTTCTTTAATTTGTTTTAAACCTTCTTCCTATTCATTTCATTGGGTGATTTTATCTTGTTATGAGAAAGGGTAAATAACACTTCCATATTCACTTTCTCCAGACCATTCATGATTTTATAGACCTCTCTCATATCCCCCCTTAATTGTCTCTTTTCTAAAATGAACCGTCCCAGTATTTTTAGTCTTTTAAATCTTTTCTCATATAGAAGCTGTTCCATACCCCTAAACATTTATATTGCTGTTTTGTTCTTTTCCAGTTCTAATGTGTTTTGGAGATGGGATGACCAGAACAGTATGAAATATCCAAGGTGTGGACATACCATGGATTTATATAGTGTCACCCAGTTGTCTGTAAAACAGCAAATATGCTATATAAATAAGGTTCATAGATTCCAAGGACAGAAGGGATGATTGTGATAATCTAACATGATCTCCTGTATACCACTGTGCATAAACTTTCACAAAATAATTCCTTTTGAACTAGAGCATATCTTTTAAAAACCCAACCTTGAATTAAAAATAGCTGATGATGGAGAATCCACCATGACCCTTGGTGAATTGTTCCAGTGATTAATCAGCGTCACTGCTAGAAATTCAAGCCTTATTTCCAGTCTGAATTTGTCTGGCTTCAATTCCCAGCTATTGGATTGTGTTATACCTTTGTCTGCTAGACTGAAGAGCCCACATTCAAATAATTTTTCCCCATGTAGGTAGTCAAGAGAGTGATCAAGTCCCTGCTTAACCTCTTTAGATAGACTCAAGGAGCTCCATTTATTTATCATTATAAAGCATGATAGACTATAATCTGTTGCTATAAAGCACAATAGTGTCTTGCTCACTGATTTAATCAGTATAATCTGTCAAGTATCAGAGGGGTAGCCGTGTTAGTCTGTTGCTAGAGAAAGAAGCAGCAAATGTGGCACTATTTGAGAAGAGAGTTTTGCAGCATGCTTTTTTGTTGATGTGAACTTTCTCTTCCATGCAAGCACCCACGAAAGCTCATGCTGCAAAACATCTGTTAGTCTATAAGGTGCCACAGGATTCTTTGCTGCTTCAGTATAATCTGTCCTTCCTATTTTTAAAATACATTGATTTTAAAAATATTTGCCTTGATCCCTTAATTTGTACATGTTTGCATACCTCTGCAGTTCTGATCCTTTACAATAATGGAAGTGAATACTACAGGAAGCACCTTTTGTTCTGGGTTGGGGGGCCTGCCTGGAAGTATTGGAAATCCAGGAGAGTTCCAGCCAAATATTACTCATCCAAGAGATTTGGATTGCTTAGATAATCTTCATATATAATAGGAATAAAAGATTCATCTGCTGTCTAACTCCTGCTGCTTCATTGTGCATAAGATCTGGCCTTTCTTCCATACAACTAAATCTAGTTTCCAGGCCCTCATCTTTCTCACATCTTGAGCAGTACAGCATCTACCTCTCTGTTCTTGACAAATCACATCTTGCACTACTTGTATCTATTCAAAATGCTGCTGTAAAAGTCGTTTTCCTAGCTTGTTACTTCAGGCACATTGCCCCTCTCTTTCTGTTAGTCCTTTGCCGCCCATTTTCCCGTACACCAGACACAAACTGCTTGTCTTCACATCAAAGGATCCTATCTATCGGCTCTCCTAATATCAGCTCCTGCCTTCATTCTGCAAATAGTGCTAGTTTTGATTGCTCATTTTTTTTAATTTTTCCAACAAGCAGCTTTGTGTTTTATCCCATTTTGACCTTATGCATGGTAACAGCTGCCCATAAATATCTGCAAAGCTGTTGTATTGTCCACCTTCAAATCTATCCTTAAAAGTCTTCTCTGCTATGATGCCTACAAAGAACTCAACAATGGTTAGGTAGCTTATCTGTTACAGTTGGGTTTTTTTATGCTGATTAATATCCTCTCATGGTCTCTTTGTGCTCCCTCTGTCTGTTTTATCCACCTCTTACCTATAGTATTTAACTTAGACTGCAAACTCTTCAGAGGAGGGAGAATCTCTTTTTATGTTTGTACAGTGCCTAGCACAAGAGCCTTCTCGCTGGGTGCCACTGTAACACTAATAATAAATCTGGTATAAAATGTTCTTTTTTGAATTATTCCCTCTTTCAAAAAAATTGAAATTTCAAAATTTTTGAACAGCTCCATAGTTTGGTTAAAAAAAAAACCCAAGGTAAGTGTCACAAAAATATGAAATATGCTGTTTATTAATTTCAATTATTAAAATTTTGTCAGTTTCAGAATTTGAAAATGTGACCATCTAGTCTAAACCTTTGGTTGTTTGTGAAGTGAACCTTGCAGCCTACTAAAGTTTATATCCTGTATAATTAATTTTCATGACTTCAACTAAGCAGATGAGAAGATTGTGTTTTAATATGCACAAAGGGAAACCATGCACTTTCAGTCAGAATGACCTTTATTTTACAATAAGAGAACAAAACAAGAGTAAGATCTCTCTCTGATAGCACAGTATATCCATCTCCTGTGTACCAGTCTGCACTGAATTTTGCCTCTCAAAATCACTTCCTACAAATGCAGACAGACACCAGGCTGAAATTCTAACCCCACCTAAGACAGTGGAAAAGATCCATTGATTTAAAAATGGCCAAGATTTCACCTCAGCTTCCTGGATATTTAAAGTGTGGTCTTAATGGGTACAAATTGCATACAGAAAATGATTGGGTGGAGAAGAGCAAGTTCATACCTTTGTTTGTGTTTTCTATAGACACAGTTTTTGGTAATAGGTTATTAGGGTTACAATACAAAAGTTCATCATACTAGAACGGGCTACGGAAGTGATCATTTATTTATTTTTTAAGCATAAGAGTCCAGTTAAAGGTAAAAATTAGAGATAGTAATTTCTCCTCTGAATGGTTTTCAGACAGAAAACATAGTTTCAGCAAAATTTCAGTGTTGCCTTCCAAATTATTTTCCATCAAAAATGAAATATTTAATTTTGAATCAAGTTTGAGTCAAATCATGATATTTTTCTGGAACTGACCTGAAATTTTTTGTCTGGAATCAGCATCACATGAAACTAGATTTCTGTGCTGTGATATACTACTACCTTATGGGAGTTCAAGTTTTGTAGCCTGATGCTCCCATTCTCCCCAATGGGTCAGGCTCCCTGGCTGAACTAGTTTTCCTATGACTGAGTCATGTGACTATCAAGATGTAGCGTGCAGCTTGGTGAGAAGGGAGTCCTCATTGCATCACAGGATATGCTGTCTTCCAGTTTGCCTAGCTGATAGGATAGAATGGGGACCTGAACTCTCTCTCCCAATATACCACAATGGAAAAATGAAGTTTAATGCTGACCCGATTTGAAATGGATAGATTTAGTTCACTTCTATGAATTAAAACCATAGCATTTTGATTTGGGAATGTCAAAAAGTTTTGTTTGGTTAAATACCTGAAATGAAAAGTTTTATCATTTCCAAATAAATTTTATTTTATTTTATTTAAACTTGAAATATTGGATTTTTTCATGGAATGGAAATTTGTAAATTTCTCTTATCTAATAAAAATTGGAGAAAGACACTTAATTTAATAGGATTATGCCCATGCAAATTACTCTTTATACTGGGAAAGATGAGAATGTTTTCAAACATGAAAAATCATGGCAGCTTTAACTATGAATGTTATTGCTTTTGTGGGTTTAAGTCTGACCCTAGTTATTATTAGCTCATTTGAGTGCATTAAATTTTATTTAAAAAATTGAGTTTACAATGCTTTTGGGAACAAATTTACTCCAACTCCCATATTTCTAGCTTCTGTGGTAGTTGAGCTGTTGCAAACTCCCTTTTGTTTAGTTTATTCATAGGAACAGTTGATGTGATTTGCATATATGTCTCAAGTTGTCAGGCTTCATCCTCCATACCTTGTAGATGGTGTCTGTGGGTCTCATCTTCTCTACTCTGCTGCTATGTACTACAAGCCAACAAAGTTATTAGCCCTCTAATGTCTTTCTCCACCAAGGTTATTTATTGAACCAAAACTATTTTGAGTGCAGGGATGCGAGAAGAGTTAGTGGTAGCAATATTTTTTTTTAACAATAGAGGCCAAATTTCACTGGAGATTCACCAGGAATGAACCTGGCATGGTAACTTCACTGTTTTTCATTTTTCTCTCTACATATCCATCCTAGCCTGTTAGATTCACCCATAATATAGATCTTTATTTTTGGCTTTTATTTTGTATTAAAATGTCCCAGGAACTTCAGTGCATATTACAAAGTAAAAAAACGAAGAAATCTGTGAATCAGTGCAAAAAAGCAATGTCACAGTTCTTGGGGTAAATATTGGGGTGAACATTGGGGGACAGGAGGACAGAAAAAAAGCAACAAATAGAGGAAAAGTAAACATTTCTCATGATACCCAAGTTCCCAACCACCATCTCTCCTTTCAGAGCAAGGAGCTGGGTCTGGGGAGTTCTGGCACTTCTTTTTTTGGACTTGAGCACTGATGTACACATACGTATGCCCTTGTGTCTGTCTTCTACTACATTGACAAACAGCCTTGCATTTACACTTACACTCATTTATTATTAACATAAACACAGCTACTTAATGTAATAGATTGGATTGTCTTATCATAATCAGTATTTTCATCTACTTGAATGATCAAAAATTTGGATGAAAACTGGTAAAAACGAATTGATTTTGTGAAACCTCGGAAACTTTTGGTAAAAATCGGTAAAAACCAAAATCAGATGGTCTTAATTATGGATTAATGGACAATATATTTTTAGTTGTAAAAATGCAATTTTATAATTTTATAATGCCGCTATTAGGTTGGGGCCTGGTCATGTGAGGTAGTAGCAGATCTAGGATTGTGCAGTATGGTATGGATAGGAAAAGCAGGAAAATAAGTAATATCATGCAAATGAATGATATGCACATTAGTATCTGTAGGAAACTATACATTGCCCAGTATATCATATTTGCATAATTGATAATCTTCAAGAACCTGGTTTTTACAAAAAAACTAATTTGTTAATGAGAATCTGGTTTGGAGTCTATCAACAGGTAGTGGCAAGTAGTAGTTAATTGTGCCAAAGGACCTGGAGGCGCTAACTGTGCAGGTTAGGACCTTTCATGGGTGTGCAGATGAAATGAGTCATCCAGATTAAATGAGTTTTATGAGGATCATAAAAAGGATGAAGTCTCTCTCGCCAGCAGCATACTAGGTGGACAGGAAATCCTTCAGGGAGAACGTTAGTAGCTGGCCTGCTCTTCTCATGGTAGGAAGCTAGCTCACTATGGTTTGCTGGTATTTTATTTTCAACTGCAAGTAACAAAAACCTGGAGGGGTTTGGTTAGTAACCAGTGTGTGTGCTGAGCTCATTGGAATGGGGAAATGAATACACATGGCCATATTTCAATGTTTGGTTGAAACGTAAGGTTGCCAAACTATGTCCCTCTTACATTTTTTGCCACTGCTTCCAGATCTTCTCTCCCCCTGTCACTTGGCTTTGTCTCCTTCTGCCACCCTCTGTCTTCCAGCCCTGTATCTTCACCTGCCCGATCCCTTTGACTGCCTCTTCCCTCTTCTCTGTGTCTTCTCCACCTTCTCCTGCCAGAATCCCTCTTCTCTAGAGCTTTTTCCTCTCTTTTATTTTTTCAAAGTCTTTGTCTATCACAGCCTCAGCTCAACATAGGTTTGGTTCATATTTGCATTTGTAAGACCTAGAAACTTGAATTTCTAAATGCAATATTTAAAGATTGTACTGATGCAGATAAGGAGAGAGGGACTCCAAAGATCCAACACAGCTTCATGCTGTTGAATGTCCTGAATTTCCATTGCCATCAAGGGTGTTCAACACTTTTCAGGATAGAGCACAAACATCTTAACCAATAAAAGCATATATAACAGATTTTTAAGGTCAGAAGGGATAGTTAAATTATACAGCGACCAAGAGTCCTGTGTCACCTTATAGACTAACAGAAGTACCGGAGCATAAGCTTTTGTGGGTGAATACCCACTTGTCAGATGCATGCATCTGACGAAGTGGGTATTCACCCATGAAAGCTTATGCTCCAATACTTCTGTTAGACTATCAGGTGCCACAGGACTCTTTGTTGCTTTTTAGAGACCCAGACTAACACAGCTACCCCTCTGATACTTAAATTATATAGTCTGCATAACACAGGCCATCAAACTTCACCCAGTTATCCTTGTACTAAGTCCCATAACTTGTTTGAGTAAAGCATATCTTCCAGAAAGGCATCCAGTCTTGATTTGGAGACATCAAGAGATGGGTAATCCACCACTTCACAGAAATGTTTTGTCTCTGTCTGCTGCTTGCAAGGGATTAGGTAGAAGCTAGAGGGAAAAAAAACCTCATCAGTTAGGAGCACAAAGTGTCTGGAATTACTAAGTTTTCCATCTTTTTCTTGTGCAACACATAATATTCAACAACAACACAACTACCCCAACCCCCAAAAAACAAATTTAACCAATTTGATAAGACATATTAATTTCAGACAGAAATTTGTTTTCTAAATTTCAGCCTGAAGTGCATATATAGTTATAAACACCATTAGCACTGAAGTTAGGGAAATAGAATGGAAAATTCCAACATAATCTTAACTAGAGCAATATGAATGGCTCTGTGGAGATCTGCAAGTGAAGTGAGTTGTGCCTGTTAAGTGAAAATGGTGAAAGCTGTTTGTATTTCATTTAAAATTAACTACATCACCTTTTGTCAGTTCATATTTTAGCAAAAACATCTGCAGAAATGGAGTCCTGTGAAACTGACCCAAAGTTAAATGAAATAAAGTACAATTGCTCATTTCATAATTATATGCACATTTTTCATGTTTTGCAATGAAAACTTGTCCTAACTCTGTATACAGTCATGTTGATATACTCACCAGGATTTAAACCCACACTGAAATTTCTTTCCCCCTTTCCACCATAGTTAGGACATGATAGTTGCTTCCTTTAAACAAAATGAAGCTCTAAACTTTGTAAGATGGGCTGGCTTCTTTTTCTTCTTCTTCCATCTTGTAATATTCTATATCCCATTGCAAACTCATATATGCTGTGGTTTTTAGTTACAATGTATTCCATCTTTGGGATTCCTAATCTTAACATACTCATCACATCTGACATTAATACCACATGAATTTTATTATAGTTAAATTGCTTACAGATACACTCAATGGATTAATCATAGTTAAGTCATTTTTATGTGTACTTTCAATTGTACCGTAGTTGATTCTATTGTCATTGGAGGAGATTTTCAAAGGCTCAAATGACATTGAGGTGGCCAGTTCCCATTGTTCAGATACCCAACACCTATTTGTGCCTTTGAAAATTTCCCCCATTATGAATACCAAAAGGGAAATCTCATATTTGATTCTTGTAGCACAGCATTTGTTTACCTTTTACCATGTTAATGTTATAAAGTGACAAGTTTAGCCTGAGGTTTATTTTATACTGGTCACAGTGATTAGGGTGTAGTGAAATCACACTGCCCCATATTTCAGTCAACATGATCTCCAAGATTGTCTGTCTGTGTGAAGCAATATTTATATATTTACACAAATAACTCATCCTTGAAATCAGGGGACTTTCAGCAGATAGTTTTGCAAAGGGCTCTTCAGTTTTTCTTCTCTTTGGTGCATGAAAATACTGAAAGTAACAAGTAAAATGCTTTCCAAGAGGATTGAGGCTTTGGTTGGTAATTAATGTCTAGATTGCTCAACATGCTCTTATCTTTTTGCATACGCTTGTAGGAATGTATGTTACCTCTTTATTTTTATTCATACACCTTTAAACTGATGTGACACATTATGCCCCTGGGCAAAGGGCATTCTGTTCTTTGCAAACAGCTCTTGCATTAGACCTGACAAACTCACTACATTAAATACATTGCTTACAGTGTATTTGTCCATGGAGGGTAATATGTAAGGCCTTTGTTGAAACCTTGCAACTTACTGATGTTCACAATCATGGTATGATGGGTTTACAGGTAATAATATTTAAGGAGTAATGTGTAGCTTATGCTCTTGTAAGTCTTAAGATTAAAAGAAGTCACCAAGGAGTAATATTACTTGGTGATGACCTGATTCATGCGGGACGTAGTTCTCACCTCTCCCTGGTTAGTGGGTGATGAAATGCAAGGCTTAATTTTCTATCATTAGCTGCTCACAGAACAGTCAATGGAAAACTATCAAAGACAACTGCAAACAATCAAAATTACTTGGAGGTAAAAAAGTACCATGACAACAGACCAAGAATCACCCTGCCTGTAAATAATGAAAAAAGATTTTTTTTCAGTATAATATAGACTGGGGAGAGACACTCTGGATCCATTCACAGAGGAGATATCTTTCTATGAAGAATGGATCTTGGTTCCTGTGTAACAAGCTAGCTCTGCAATAGACTGAACTTTTTTGGGGGTGGGTAGGAACCTACTTTATTAGATAGGAAAGATAACTATTACATGTTGGGCCTAGTTTGCATTTTTGTTTTGTATTGTAACCATTTGTTTCCATCTCTCTCTTGCTTCTAGTGGAATCTCTATTCTTTCTTAAATAAACCTTCTTTTGTCTCATTATAAGTGCTGTGTGTTATACAGGAGCGATGGCTTAATGCAAAAATGGTAAAGTGGGGCACACTGTTCCTTTGGGGGCAGAAGCTGTGGAATTTCTGTGACTAGCCAGTGTTAGGGACTAGATATCACAGGGAAATGCTTCAAGGGGACTCAGACTGATGTGTACCTCTTGTTAACCTGCCAGGCAAAGACAGGGCAGGCATAGCCTGGGGGAGAGTGATGGAGTGACTGAAGGGCAGGTAGTGGTAGGGAGCTAACACCCAGTTTCCATAAGCAAGAGTCCCTCGTGCTAGAGGCAGGAGGTCACAAGGTAACTCAGAAGCCTGGGCACTCTAAGAACCATCACTACTGGTCACTAATTTTACCAACTTTTCTGCAATTGGGATCAATTGTGACTCTTCCCTATTTTGTGAACAGTGTGGGAGCTGCACCACCCAGTGGGAACCATAGGAGGACTCTGCCTTCATGGAGGCAGAAATCCTCCCAGAACACTCCCATGCACAAGTGCCATACAAAGGGGCACTCATAGCTGCACATCTCCAAATGGTACTGCATACATCCCCTTGTGTGTCCATGGTATAGAAGATGGCTGGGCCATGGCCCTACCTGCTCGGAGGTTCTGAGTCCAAGTAAGTAGAAAGGGAAAGATACTTCCTTGTATCTGTAGTGTGTACCTTGCAATAGAGAAGGTACAGTAAACATAAAGGGGATTCTTTATTTAGGGTGAGGAACATACATATACCCTTTAGCACCCTTGTGCTCCAGTTTACGAGCTGGAAAGCAAGTTGTGTTCCTTTTAGTATCCTCATACAGGGGCTTCAGCAATCATGGACTGAGTTGCTGACAATATTACATTCCTTTGTTATTTAAATTAATGCAACCCCCAAAATATTCATATTATTTGAGTACTTGTGGCACCTTAAAGACTAACAAATTTATTGTAGCATGAGCTTTCGTGAGCTAAAGCTCACTTCTTCGGATGCATAGAATGGAACACACAGACAGGAGATATTTATACGCATACAATTGATTAGACTCTGCCTGTTGGTATGCGTACTTCCACCTTTTCATGTTCTCTTATATATGTATGTCCTGTCTGTTGTGTTCCATTCTTCCATCAAGAGTTTTAAGCACAAGCTCATGCTACTATCAATTTTAAATTTAGTAAGTCTCTAAGGCTCTTTTTTTTTTTTTTTTTTTGCATTACTGCTAACACTCTACTCTCCCTGTCATATTATTTGAATGTCCTAACACCACCACAAACCAAAATGCCCATATTACTGTCTTCATGAAGTCCTTGATCACTCATTGTGGAGCTCTACAAGCTGGGCTTTGGGGGTATTGACCCATAGATGTCATTGGCGTTGCAGTCTCTGGGGCTGCTTGGGAAGAGATGTTATCGTCATCACCCATTTGATTGGCCAGAGGCTGTGGCTGGCCTTGCAGGATTTTGAAGTAGGATACACATTTTGGTACAGAATCTCCTGTTGTCTGATTCAAGTGCCTTTGACACAAGTCATTGTATAAATATGAGAGCTGAATAGTGTCCTCGCTTTCCTTTCTTTCCTCTGATGCTCTAGTATGGTGTCTCACCAATGAAAGCAGTAATATGTGTTTGATCCGCCTACTGCTTAACTTTAAGTTTGCAAGAATGGTGAATGCTATGTGGCGACTCTTCCAATTTCTGCCATACAGGCCCGGGAGTACATTCAATGGATGACAAACTTTTAGTTACTGCTAAATAAGTTCGGTTCTTATTTGCTATATCTACTTTAAAATTTTGGTAATTCTATTGGCAATTCCAGATTTCTTTATCCTTATAGAAAACAGGCAATATGTGAACATTTAGCTCTGCTATTATCTACGTAAAGTGTGTGCATTTTTCCATATCTGCTGAAGAGCAGTAGACCTGTTTGTTGCAATTCAAATGCAGATAGAAGAGGTTTGTCTATGCTGGGACATCCAGGAAAACTAATCCAAATCAATTTAAGGTGTGAATTTGAAATGGATTAGTTAAACCCACACTGGATGCATTAGTTCTAGCCAACTATTGCCCAGTGTCAAACCTGTCATTCCTGAGCAAGCTCATAGAGAAGCTAGCCAAAGGCTGACAACAAACTCTTCTTACTGAAGCCAACATCATAAACCAGCACAGTCTGGATTTAGGCCAGGATATGGAACTGAAACTGCTTTAGTGGTACTTATGGATGATAGTCAGAGGACAGGCATCCATTCTCATCCTCCTGGACTTCTCTGCAGCATTTGACACTTGCCATGAGATACTGCTCTCATCTGCCAGAGGTGGCAGGAATCCTGGGTAATGCACTAAAATGCTTTGAGTCTTTTCTGGAGAGATGCAACTAAAGAGTAGCAAGAGAAAACTGCACCTAGACACCCCATTTGTGGGGTCCCAAGGATCAATTCTCTCTCTGGTCCTTTTCAACATCTACATACAACATTAGTGTCAAGTATCAGAGGGGTAGCCGTGTTAGTCTGGTTCTGTAGAAGCAGCAAAGAATCCTGTGGCACCTTATAGACTAACAGATGTTTTGCAGCATGAGCTTTCGTGGGTGAATACCCACTGCTTGCATCCGAAGAAGTGGGTATTCACCCACGAAAGCTCATGCTGCAAAACATCTGTTAGTCTATAAGGTGCCACAGGATTCTTTGCTGCTTATACAACATTAGGTAAACTGATCAGACAACTTGGACTCAAGTACCAGCAATATGCAGATGACACTTTGCTCTAGCTATCCTTCACCAGAAATGACCATGCTGCAGCCATAAAGTTGGCCCACTGCTTGATTTAGATCAGCTCATCGATGAAGAACAGGTGTGAACCCTAACCAAAGCAAAACAGGTGATGCTGGTGGATAGAGGAAAGTATAGTGAAAAGTTTGCAGCCTTGATGCAGTCTCCTTTGATTGAAGGTTCACATCCACAATTGGTCAATTCAGTTTGTAGTGCAGGAGTACTCCTGGATCACTCAGTGACATGGAGCTTTCGCATTGCAATGGCTGTGAGTAATGTTTTCTACCATCTGTGGTTGGCTATGAGACTCTCTCCCATCCTGACAGACAAAAAACAGGTCTCAATTATTCATATCAGGGGTTCCCAAACTATTTTCTCCTGAGGCACACCTGTGCAGCTGCAATAGGCACTGCAGCCCATTATTAACACTTCCTGAGAAAATTATTAATTTTAATATTAAATATAAACTATTACACTGTACATAAACAACATACATGTTTCCCTTTCATTTTAATATAAACACTTGTCATGATAGAAATCCCTAGCAATATGCACTCAGAGAAATGCTTCAAAATCTTTGAAACTAAACAGTGTTGGTAAAACTACAGTTTTTAAAAAAATGTTGGGAGCCAAATGTGGTGTTCACACAGGGAAAACACAATTTTGTATAAAACTGAACAATAAGCAACACCACAGTGTTAACCAAATTGTTTAGAAAACCACATTAGGTTATTATTTGATTTTAAAACAAAACAGTTGTTCAACTTTGAATACTATATTGTTTTCAATTTTTGTAGTGTAAAATCTGAATTTCTGTGCTGTGTAAGTAAAAACCCAACCCTCTTCACTACTAATTAGAAAAAAAAATCAAATATTGTAAATAATTATATAAAATAACATTCAGACTAGGATTGTTTGTTTTCAACAGGATGGATGGGCCTGCTTCTCCTTGCACATTTTTTCCAGCTCGGGACATATGTTAGTGAGGCTCAAACTGATCTCATTTTCAATTTTCAGCTTTTCAGCCAGCTCAGCGGTAACTCAGGGTGCAGGGAGAGGAGTAGCTATGGGTTGGGTGCAAGCAGGCAGTAGCTAGGGGCTCAGGGTGCAGTGAGGGGCTGTGGCTGAGGGAGTGCTGCTGCTGTGGGCCCCGCACGTGCACTCAGTCCCTAGTTGGCACAGCGGAGGCAGCTCCACTCCTTGTGGCTTTGTGCACATGAGACTGGGTCATGCTGTCCTACATGGTCACTGTGGCCACCGGTACTCTCTGGTTTGCGGGCACCAAGGACTACACCTACCCGAGCCTGGAGGGCATGGTGGCAATTAGCCAGCCCATGTGGATGCACAGAGCGTCCGGTGTCGCCACTGCTTCCCCCACTGAAACTCAACCCACGATGGCAGACTACCCAGGACTGAGTCACGGTCCACAATTTGGGACCCCTGATTCATACTTTCGTCACCACTTGGCTGGCTTACAGCAATGAAATTAAATACATCTGGACATGAAACTTCCAGCACTTAGGAAACTCCCACTAATACAAAATGCTGCAGTAGATCTCCTCAGCAACACAGGCTACTATAGGTACATCACACCTGTCCTGCACTCTCTACACTGGCTTCCCTTAGAATTTCAAATCAAGTTTAAGATCCTGGTCCTTATCTTTGAAGCACTCCATTCCATAAACTGGACACTACAAGTTTAGACTTGAAATTAGATGAAGGTTTCCAACCATTAGAGGAGTGAAGTTCTGGAACAGCCTTCCAAGGAGAGTAGTGGGGGCAAAAGACGTTTCTGGCTTCAAGACTAAGCTTGATAAGTTTATGGAGAGGATGGTATGATGGGATAGCCTAATTTTGGCAATTAATCTGGCAATTGATCTTTGATTATCAGCAGGTAAGTATGCCCAGTGGTCTGTGATGGGATATTAGATGGGGTGGGATCTGAGTTACTACAAAGAATTCTTTCCTGGATGCTGGCTGAGTCTTGCTCACATGCTCAGGGTTTAACTGATCGCCATATTTGGGGTCGGGAAGGAATTTTCCTCCAGGGCAGATTGGCAGCGGCCCTGGAGGTTTTTCGCCTTTTTCTGCAGCATGGGGCATGGGTCTAAAGCTCCAGGATGAAGACCGTGAGAGACAACTTTGCTCCTTTGGCACAATACACCTCTCAACAATAAGAGTAAAGCTCAACTATGCAGGAGAGAAAACCTTTTCTGGGAATGGTCCAAGACAGTGGAATGAATTCTGCAAGGAACTAAGGACTACTACAAAACTCACCACTTTCCACTTCATGTGCAAGACACATTTCTTTTGACTTTACCTTCTCTAATATAACACCTAGCAACTAGGGCTGTCGATTAATCGCAGTTAACTCATGCAATTAACTCAGAAAAATTAATCACAGTTTTAATCGCACTGTTAATAAATACAATACCAATTGACATTTATTATTTTGGATGTTCTTCTATATTTTCAAATATATTGATTTCAATTACAACACAGACTACAAAGTGTACAGTGCTCACTTTATATTATTTTTATTACAAATAATTGCACTGTAAAAATGATAAACAAAAGAAATAGTATTCTCCATTCACCTCATATGAGTACTGTAGTGCAATCTCTTTATCGTGAAAGTGCAACTTACAAAACAATGTAAAACTACAAGTCCACTTAGTCCTACTTCTTGTTCAGCCAATAACTAAGAGAAACAAATCTGTTTACATTTACAGGAGATAATGCTGCCTGCTTCTTATTTACAGTGTCACTTGAAAGTGAGAACAGACGTTTGAATGGCACTTTTGTAGCCGGCATTGCAAGGTATTTACGTGCCAGATATGCTAAACATTCATATACCCCTTCATGCTTTGGCCACCATTTCAGAGGACATGCTTCCATGCTGATGATGCTCGTTAAAAAAAAAACATTAATTAAATTTGTGACTGAACTCCTTGGGGGTTTTACCTGCATTCTTCCATATATTTAATGTTATAGCAGTCTTGGATGCTGACCCAGCATGTTGTGCGTTTTAAGAACATTTTGACTGCAGATTTGACAAAAAGCAAAGAAGGTGCCAATGTGAGATTTCTAAAGATAGCTACATCACTCGACTCAAGGTTTAAGAATCTGAAGTGCCATCCAAAATCTGAGAGGGACAGAGTATGGAGTATGCTTTCAGAAGTCTCAAAAGAGCAACACTCTGATGCAGAAACTACAGAACCTGAACCTGAAAAGAAAATCAACCTTCTGGTGGTGGCAGATGATGAAAATGATGAACATGAATATGCGTTGGTCTACACTGCTCTGGATCGTTATTGAGCAGAACCCATAAGAACATAAGAATGGCCATAATGGGTCAGACCAAAGGTCCATCCAGCCTAGTATTCTGTCTACTGACAGAACCAATGCCAGGTGTCCCAGAAGGAGTGAACCTAACAGGTAATGATCAAATGATCTCTCTCCTACCATCCATTTCTACCCTCTGACAAACAGAGGCTAGGGACACAATTCCTTACCCATCCTGGTTAATAGCCATTAATGGACTTAACCTCCATGAATTTATCTCGTTCTCTTTTAAACCCTGTTATAGTCCTAGCCTTCACAACCTCCTCAAGCAAGGAGTTCCACAGGTTGACTGTGTGCTGTGTGAAGAAGAACTTCCTTTTATTTGTTTTAAACCTGCTGCCCATTAATTTCATTTGGTGACCCCTAGGTCTTATGTTATGGGAACAAGTAAATCACTTTTCCTTATTCACTTTCTTCACACTACTCATAATTTTATATACCTCTATCAAATCCCCCCTTAGTTTTCTCTTTTCCAAGCTGAAAAGTCCTTGCCTCTTTAATCTCTCCTCATATGGGACATGTTCCAAACCCCTAATCATTTTAGTTGCCCTTCTCAGAACCTTTTCTACTGCCAGTATATCTTTTTTGAGCTGAGGAGACCACATCTGTACGCAGTCTTCAAGATGTGGGTATACCATGGATTTATATAAGGTCAATAAGATATTCTCCCTCTTATTCTTTATCCCTTTTTGAATGATTCCTAACATCCTGTTTTCTTTTTTGACTGCTGCTGCACACTGCGTGGATGTCTTTAAGAGAACTATCCACGATGACTCCAAGATCTCTTTCCTGATTAGTTGTAGCTAAATTAGCCCCCATCATATTGTATGTATAGTTGGGGTTATTTTTTCCAACGTGCATTACTTTACATTTATCCACATTAAAATTTCATTTGCCATTTTGTTGCCCAATCACTTAGTTTTATGAGATCTTTTTGAAGTTCTTCACATTCTGTTTTGGTCTTAACTATCTTGAGCAGCTTAGTATCGTCTGCAAATTTTGCCACCTCACTGTTTACCCCTTTCTCCAGATCATTTATGAATAAGTTGAATAGAATTGGTCCTAGGACTGACCCCTGGGGAATACCACTAGTTACCCCTCTTGATTCTGAGAATTTACCATTTATTCCTACTCTTTGTTCCCTGACTTTTAACCAGTTCTCAATCCATGAAAGGATCTTCACTCTTATCCCATGATAATTTAATTTACTTAAGAGCTTTTGGTGAGGGACCTTGTCAAAGGCTTTCTGGAAATCTAAGTATACTATGTTCACTGGATCCCCCTTGTCTACATGTTTGTTGACCCCTTCAAAGAACTCTAATAGATTAGTAAGACATGATTTCCCTTTACAGAAACAATGTTGACTTTTGCCCATCAATTTATGTTCTTTTATTTTATTCTTTACTATTGTTTCAACTAATTTGCCCAGTACTGATGTTAGACTTACTGGTCTGTAATTGCTGAGATCTCCTCTAGAGCCCTTTTTAAATATTGACATTACATTAGCTATCTTCCAGTCATTGGGTACAGAAGCCGATTTAAAGGACAAGTTACAAACCATAGTTAATAGTTCTGCAATTTCACATTTGAGTTCTTTCAGAATTCTTGGGTGAATGCCATATGGTCCCGGTGACTTGTTACTGTTAAGTTTATCAATTAATTCCAAAACCACCTCTAGTGACAGTTCAATCTGTGACAATTCCTCAGATTTGAGACCTACAAAGGATGGCTCAGGTTTGGGAATCTCCCTAACATCCTCAGCCCTGAAGACTGAAGCAAAGAATTCATTTAGTTTCTCTGCAATGACTTTATCATCTTTAAGTGCTCCTTTTGTATCTCAATTGTCCAGGGGAATAGTGGTTGAAGCATGAAGGGACATATGAATTTTTAGTGGATCTGGCACGTAAATATTTTGCAACACTGACTACAACAGTGCCATGCAACCACCTATTCTCACTTTCATTCATATATACATATATATAATTATCCTGAGTCACTGTGAAAATGATTACGGGAAACCCGCTTAAAATATGTAATTATATATAGCGTGTATCACAAATAAAATACAAAAAAGAGAGACTGCACTATAATAATAATAATGCTGAAGAAGAATTTTGTGTATCTCGAAAGCTTGTCTTTTTCACCAACAGAAGTTGGTCTAATAAAAGATTTTACCTCACCCACCTCATGTTGTAGCAAAAACAGTCTTGAAGAATTATGCGCATTAAGGTTGTGGTCCTGACCCAGTGAAGCAATGGGAGTTTTGCCATTGAACTTAATGTGAGCAGGATTCGGACCTAATTCTTAGAGGCATTTGGCACTGTAGTTTTTACATGCCAGTCTTGACCATACAATACATCATAATCAAAGAAGGGTTAACTACAAGAAATCTAAATGAGAATTAATGAATTTGATTATTTTTTGTACATGTACACTACTCTTCCATCCATAGTTTTCAAAGTGATTTTCAAAGATTGGTAGGTATCATCCACCATTTTACAAAGGGGAGTAACTGAAGCACACAAGTTAAACCAAGTATCCAAGATTACACAGATTCAGTGACAGAACTGAATCCAGAGCTCCCAGTTGCCAGCCCATTAGAACACAGCTGCTGTTCCCAGTATAAGAGTGTGCATCAGGTGGACTATACACTCATCAAGTACATGAGGTTTAGTCACTCCATTACCATCAATTACAGTACGATTGGTCTGAAATTGATGCAGCCATGAAACAGAACTTCTCATGAGAAATAAGTTCACCCTGAACGAACCCTGAGGTTTTATGAGCTTCATTCCATCTCTGAATAGAGGAATTCCAAGCATGGGCTGCTGCCATCTTCAGGGACTAAAATATTCATTGGAGAGTGGATAGAGCTGCTTTGAGTGAAATCGGCTACTAGTGGTTAGCAGGGAGGATGCTGAGGTCTTGACCTTGGTTACTTGAGGCATGAAGTTTAGCCCTCTAAAGATCCAAAACTGTCAAATGTCAATTGGGCATGTTGTTTTTCACTTTAATTGAAGTCTATAGAGACAGGAACGTTACCTATCTGCAGTAATTTTACAATGTTCCACCAGTAGAGATTTTATTTTTATTTTTTGCAAGCTATAATTCATCAGTTCTGAGGTTTTGGAAAGCTGGTACTTTTCCTTTTGCATAACAGTGTTAGAATCCACATCTGGCAAGGACCTGTCTGATGAAAGCCTTTAAAACTGTTTGCTCTTAGTTTAAGAAATGCAGCTGTGGTACAATAGTTACAGCCCTATATTGCTCTCTTGAAACCTGGCAAAAAAGCAACTGTTTAAAGTTTTATGACAGGTTATTATTTTGTTTAATGTGAAATGCTCATCTGACAAACTGATTGAGCTTGATTTGTGTGCACAACCCCTCTGCAAATCTACAAGCTATATGATTTCCCTTTCCCTCCCTCCCCATCCCCACAAATTGACATCAACCATTGTGCCATCTGAAAAAAAAAAGGCACCTGGAGTATTAAAGTGATTTAACCAGTTTGATTTATGTTAATGGTACAGAAGAGAATATTTTTTGGTCCTCAAAAACATAACAGGCAATTGATGTGCCATATTGCAGTATGGTTTTAGCTATCAACATGTCAAGATTTAGTTTTGCTGTTAACATTTTACGATTTAGAAGGCTATAAGAATATGTGCAATGTAGCAACAACACAGGCATCATTCCCTCAGCTATATTTATTGGGCTTTCATTTTTTCCTTTTATAGAAGAAATTGAAAAAGAAAGGGAGCAAGGGGAAAAGACAGACAATCTCTCTGTCTTTCATTTTCTTCAGTCTGTCAAGTTATGAGAAATAAAGAGACAGAAAACTAACTTCTAATGGTTTGTTTTCAGACTAAAGTGCATCCAAGGCAGAGAAATTCAAACATACAGCTTGCTGGTTACCAATGATAGCTAGAGATAACCTAAGCAGTGCACGTAATATGTTCCTTGACCCGCCTCTCCCACACATGATCCAAAGTTAGTTGCATGTTTAAAATGCTATGGGGATGGTATTCCATGTATGCTATTTGTTTGTATATCTGACACTATGATGCATGGTGTGTATACAATAATATACATATGTCAACACAAACATTTCTTTTCCTTTCTGGAGCTCCATTCCCTCTTCTTCAGTTACATTTATTGTGGTAAATAGATGAGATGCATTTCTGGATTCATGAGAAGGAAACCATTTTCTGCATGTTTTTTTTCAGATTCAAGGAACATCAGCATGTTTAGATCTGCTGAGGTGAAAGTCAAAGTTTCCACATTAACTCCAATGGGCATTTACTTTGTCCCACATTTCTAGTTTTTACAGCTGGTTGGGGGAATGGGGAAATGTCATGCACATTTTTTTTCAAAAGTTCTTTCTGGTTTTTTTTTTTTAAATTTCAAGTATTTTGAACGCCAGAATTACAAACAAAAATCAATCAGATTGTTGAAAACTTAGGGGAGAAGAGGAAGGGGAGTTCCACATGAAAGTTGTCAAAATGTTTCCTGTTTGTTTTTTGAATTTTGAAACTTGAAATTTCATCAGTTTTGAAATTTAGAAAATTTCCACAAACCCTATTACTTTTAGTGTAAGGATGAAATTAATATATTTCTTCCCAACATTGCTACAAGTGATGCACATTTGTTCACAAATCTGGACTGTACAGCAGGACTACATCTTAGTTATCTTAGGTGCATGTACACAAATGCAAGAAGCCTGTGAAACAGGCAGGAAGAATTGGAAGTCCTGGAGCAGTCAAAGACCTATGATGTGATTGGAATAACAGAGACTGGTGGAGTAGTGATTGGAATAACAGAGACTGGAGCACTGTCATGGATGGGTATAAACTGTTCAGGAAGGACAGTCAGGGGATGAAAGGTAGGGGAGTTGCACTGTATGTAAGAGTGTGGTATGATTGCTCAGAGCTCCAGTATGAAACTGGAGAAAAGCCTATTGAGCATCTTTGGGAGTAGTGATTGGAATAACAGAGACTGGAGCACTGTCATGGATGGGTATAAACTGTTCAGGAAGGACAGTCAGGGGATGAAAGGTAGGGGAGTTGCACTGTATGTAAGAGTGTGGTATGATTGCTCAGAGCTCCAGTATGAAACTGGAGAAAAGCCTATTGAGCATCTTTGGGTTAAGTTTAGAAGTGAGAGCAACAAGGGTTATGTTGTGGTGGGTTTGTGCTATAGAGCACCAGACCAGGAGGATGAGATGACTAGGCTTTCTTCGGACAATTAACTGAAGTTTCCAGAACACAGGCCCTGGTTCTACTGGGAGACTTCAATCACCTTGACATCTGCTGGGAGAGCAATACAGCAGTGAAGAGACAATCCAGAAAGTTTTTGGAGAGTGTTGGGGACAACTTCCTGGTGCAACTACTGGAGGAACCAACCAGGGGCCGTGCTCCTCTTGACCTGCTGCTTACAAACAGGGAAGAATTGGTAGGGGAAGTAGAAGTGGATGGCAACCTGGGCAGCAGTGACCATGAGATGATTGAGTTAAGGATCCTCACAAAAGGAAGAAAGGACAGTAGCAAAGTATGGACCCTGGACTTCAGAAAAGCAGACTTTGACTCCCTTAGGGAACTGATTGGCAGGATCCCCAGGGAAGCTAATATGAGGGGGAAAGGAATCCAGGAAAGCTGGCTGTATTTTAAAGAAGCCTTATTGAGGGCGCAGGAACAAACCATCCCAATGTGCAGAAAGAATAGCAAATATGGCAGGTGACCAGCTTGGCTTAACAGTGAAATCTTTGGTGAGATTAAACGCAAAAAGGAAGCTTACAAGAAGTGGAAACTTGGACAGATGACTTGAGAGGAATATAAAAATATTGCTCAAGCATGCAGGGGTGTAATCAGGAAGGTCAAAACACAACTGAAGTTGCAGCTAGCAAGAGATGTGAAGGGTAACAAGAAGGATTTCTACAGATATGTTAGCAACAAGAAAAAGGTCAGGGAAAGTGTGGAACCCTTAATGAATGGGTGAGGCAACCTAGTGACAGATGATGTGGAAAAAGCTGAAGTACTCAATGCTTTTTTTGCCTCGGTCTTCATAGACAAGGTCAGGTCCCACACTGCTGTCCCGGGCAACACAGTATGTGGAGGAGATTAGCAGCCCTCAGTGGTGAAAGAACAGGTTAAGGACCATTTAGAAAAGCTGAACATACACAAGTCCATGGGGCTGGATGCAATGCATCTGAGGGTGCTGAGCGAATTGGCGGATGTGATTGCAGAGCCATTGGTCATTATCTTTGAAAACTCATGGCAATCAGGGGAGGTCCCGGATGATTGAAAAAAGGAAAATATAGTGACCATCTCTAAAAAAGGGAAGAAGGAGAACTTGGGGAACTACAGATGGTCAGCCTCACCTCAATCCCTGGAAAAATCATGGAGCAGGTCCTCCAAGGAAACCATTTTGAAGCACTTGGAGGAGAGGAAGGTGATCAGGAACAGTTAACATGGATTGACCAAGGGCAAGTCATGCCTAACCAACCTGATTGCCTTCTATGATGAGCTAACTGGCACTGTAGATATGGAGAAAGCAGTGAATGTGATATATCTTGACTTTAGCAAAGCTTTTGATGAGGTCTCCCACAGTATTCTTGCCAGCAATTAAAGTATGGATTGGATGAATGGACTATAAGATGGATAGAAAGCTGGCTAGATTGTCGGGCTCAACGGGTAATGATCAATGGTTCCATGTCTAGTTGGCAGCCAGTATCAAGTGGAGTACCCTAGGGGTTGGTCCTGGGGCTAGTTCCTTTCAATATTTTTATTAATGATCTGGATGATGGGATGGATTGCACCCTCAGCAAGTTCACAGATTACACTAAACTGGGGGGAGAGGTAGATATGCTGGAGGGTAGGGACAGGGTCCAGAGTGACCTAGACAAATTGGAGGATTGGGCCAAAAGAAATCTGATGAGGTTCAACAAGGACAAGTGCAGAGTCCTGCACTTAGGACGAAAGAATCCCATGCACCGCTGCAGGCTGGGGACCAACTGGCTAAGCAGCAGTCCTGCAGAAAAGGACCTGGGGATTACGGTGGATGAGAAGCTGGATATAAGTCATCAGTGTGCCCTTGTTGACAAGAAGGCCAACGGCATATTGGGCTCCATTAGTAGGAGCATTGCCAGCAGATCGAGGAAAGTGATTATTCCCCTCTATTTGGCACTGGTGAAGCCACATCTGGAATATTGTGTCCGCACACACACACACACACACTATTGAAAGGATGTGGACAAATTGGAGAGAGTCCAGCGGAGGGCAATAAAAATGATTAGGGGGCTGGAGCACATGACTTATGAGGAGAGGCTGAGGGAACTGGGCTTGTTTAGTCTGCAGAAAAGAAGAGCTAGGGGGGATTTGATAGCAGCCTTCAACTACCTGAAGCGGGTTTCCAAAGAGGATGTTGCTAGGCTGTTCTGAATGGTGGCAGATGACAGAACAAGGAGCAATTTTCTCAAGCTGCAGTGGGGGGGAGGTCTAGGTTGGGTATTAGGAACCACTATTTCACTAGGAGGGTGGTGAAGCACTGGAATGGGTTATCTAGGGAGGTGGTGTAATCTCCATCCTTAGAGGTTTTTAAGGCCTGGCTTGACAAAACCCTGGCAGGGATGATTTAGTTGGTGTTGGTCTGCTCCTTCTTTGCGCAGGGGGTTGGAGTAGATGACCTTCTGAGGTCTCTTCCAACCCCAGTCTTCTATGATTCATATGCAGTATTACCAACCTCAAGACACCAAAAATGAGTTGGACCTCGTCAAGAAATGAAAAATCAGGAGTCCAGGCACCCAAAAATCACGAGCTTGGCCCCAATATCATGCAATTAAAAAAACCCCCATCAAATCATGGTTTTTAGTTTGTCTTTTGACTTTTGTCTTTTGACTTTCTCCCTCTAGTACTTTGCCAGTGTGTCTGTGAGAATTTCAGGTTGGAAAGTCAACATTTAATGCACATAATAATGCACACCTCTCCCTGCCTGCTCAGATGGAGACTCCACTTACCATCTCCTCACCCCTAAAATAGGAATAGATGGCAGTTCCCCTATTACTGTCTTGAATCCGTCCCCTCTCAGTTTATTTCCTGTGATTTAAAATAAAAGGGCTCGATGGTCAATAATTTGAGAACCACTGACCTAATAAATACATCCTTTTTATTCACACTTGCAATAGATTGTATATTATTTTCTAGGGTTGATGAGTTACAGATTTACATATTACAGAACTTTAAAATCAGTCATTAAGGCTTCTGATTTTTGGTTTTAGCTAATAAACTCCTCTGATACAAAAAATATTGCAAGTGCTGTTTGTTCAATAAACAGTGGAAAAACACTAAAAATGATAACTTGTATCTAAGGGCTTTGTCCACATAGAGCAGTATGTGGACATTTGGGGTGTGATTTCTAAAGCGCACTAATATGCTGTACATTAATTGGCCTGTGTAGACCCTCCTGTTGCACACTAAAGATTCCCTAGTGTGCTTTCATGTATTATTATTTGCAACAGTATTACATGAAAGCTCAATAAGGAACATTACAAAGAGATTTCTCATTGCAGTTTATAGTAATGTAATATATTATATAATGTAATATGCATTAATCATTACAGCACATACCAGGAGAAGGCATTGAAAAATCCTGTTTTTTGCATATCTGCGTAAAACTCAAAAATTGCTAAAAAATGAAACTAATCAACACCCAAAACCAGAAGCCCTACAATAATTCATGTAAGTGATTATGTCACAGTAAAAATAATATGGGATTGGTTTAGCCTTTACAAGAAGCAACACTTCATTGACTTCCTCCCTTCCACTTCTATGCCTATGACTGGGCAGCACTCCCCTCCCCACTCCTGCCTTCCCCCTGTTCTGGACCCCTAACTCCACTGCCCACTGCACCCGCTCTGCCTCCCTCTGCTCTGGACTCCCTTCCTTACCCCTTCTTCCCAACCCTCATAGCCCCCTGTAACTCCTAAACCTTCTTCCTGCTCTCCCCCACCCAGTGCCTTGCTCTCCCTCACTCTCTATCCAGCTTTCACAATGTCCTCCTCACAGTTCTGTTTTGTTTTATTTTGCTTGGTAACTTACTTTGTTCTGTCTTTTATTACTTGGAACCACTTAAATCCTAGTGGAAGCAGAATTAGGAGAATTCTTACTGAACTGGACGATTCTATCCTGTATGTATCTTAAATTGCATAAACATTTGGACTTTTAAAAATGTACATATACAATCCCAAAGCTCTGCAGAACTTACTCCTTTGCTCTTGACATGTTAGACCCCAATTTTGCAAAACTTTATGCATGTACTTAACTACCATTGATTTCAATGGGACTAATTATAGTAATAAAGTTTAAAGCACTTGCGTAAATAATTGCAGGACTAAGGCCTTACTTTCTTCCCACTATCCTGAACTGCCTTTCTATATTTGACAAAGAAACCAGGCCTGCAGCACTGCTATTGTAAGGTGGTTTTAGTGTAAATGAGAATTAGGCCCCTAAATACCTAGGGCCTGATTCGCCACTGTTTTAGACCATATGCAGACATTTACACAGTGCAAAATGAGTACAGACTTGTATGTAAAATACTAGCAACTCAGAAAGGTAGAGTTTTATGTCCACTTTACATAGGTGCAAAGTGTCTACAAAGATTCAGGAAAATAAGGATCAAGCCACTAAAATCCTGTAGCTATGGACTGGAAACAAACATACTAGGGTGCAGTTGGATGAAAATGTTTATACTTTTTTTCTTGAAACACGCTGCATGTATTGATAAGATAGCCACAGAGTTCCTGCGTGATGCTGGTAAGTCACTTAATCCAAACTGTTCACAGCTGGCTACTAATTGTGTGTTACCCATTATCTGGGTGCCTGATATTGGCAGAAATTCTGAGTGCTCACAACTGCAACTGAAGTCCAGGGAAGTTTTGCATTTAATACTGTGATGGAGCAAGGCTGGATGGCTACAGGAAAGTATTGAGGAGCAGGTATGTTAGCTCCAGGCTAAGCAAATCCCTAGTACCATGGGAACCAAAATGGCAGTTGCTCCAGGTTAATCAAGGCACCTGGGGACAATTAAGAATTTTCTAGAAGGCACCGGAGAGAGCTACATTGATTGGAGCACCTGCAGCCAATCAGGACAGGCTAATAAAGGCACCTGGTATAAAAAGGGGAGCTCACTCCAGTCTAGGGAGGAGGAGCCAGAGGAAAGAAGTGCGCATGAGGAGCTGGGAGCAAGAGACACAAGGAACTAAGAACTGAGAGGGTGTACTACTGGAGGATTGAGGAAAACACCATATAATCAAGCAGCATCAGACACCAGGAGGATCCTGTGGTGAGGATAAAGAAGGTGTTTGAAGGAGGCTATGGGGAAGTAGCCCAGGGAGCTGTAGCGGTCAAGCAGCGGTTACAAGTAGCACTATAAAGACTGCTGCAATTCACAGGGCCCTGGGATGGAACCCGGAGTAGAGGGTGGGCCCGGGTTCCCCCCTAGTCCCGCTACTCCTAATCAGACATAGGAGTAGTTGATCCAATCTATGGGTTTCATCCAAGGGGAAAACCACTGAGGGGAAGAAATCCGCCAATAAGCGCAGGACCTACTAGAGGAGAGGAGGAACTTTGCCACAATACGTAAAGTGCTATGCAAATACTAAGTACTATGAAAAAAATTAAACCTCAAGTTGGGCACCCAAAATTAATGGACACATTTTACAATTTTGGTCTCTCAGTGCCTCAGTTCTCCATCTGTAAAATAGGGATAATAATACCACCTCCCGTCCCGGGGGCGTTGTGAAGATAAATTTATTAATGTTTGTGAAGTACTGAGATACTGTGATGATAAGCACGACCGAAAAGTCCATAAAGATATGAACAGTATTTTATTTAGTACAGAGATAGAGTATTAAATAAGCCTAAGGCTACACACTGGAAGATTTGAATAAAATAAATAATTGCATAGCTATTCGTTACATGAGCACCATCCATCCTATGTGCTGGATGAGGCAGGTGTGTGAAAAACAAGTATGTGAACATATCATTAAAGATTGTAACATACTGCTTATGCACAAGAGGGCTGAATTAAGGTAGCATAGACAGAATTTTGACCTCAAAAGAGGGAATTGTGCCAGAGACTACATGAAGTCTGGTAAGGACTTTGCTATTGCTATAGATTGTATGTGGAAGTCGCTCAGATATTATGGTCACGAGCGACAGTGTAAAATTATAAGATAGAATCTGAATTCTGAAATTTCCTAGTTTTGAGAGCTTGACTTCATAACCTTGACATTCTTTGAATGTAGCTTTTCTCTCTGTAATAACATTTATATACAGAAGGGCAAAGCAGGCAAAACCGTTTTCTTTAACAGCACACTTTACTCAGCACTGTTGCAACTGTGCCATTTCAGGTAGCACTAGAGTGATTTATAAAGGGAGAATTCATGTTGCATTCTAAAAAAACCAAGAGCTTTGTACACATTCATCCTTCCTGTTTCTACAAAGACAAATGTTAGGACTGCATGTTTAAAGAGATAGGGCATTTAGAGTAAATGAAAGCAGGTAGGTGCGGGGCAGTAAGAGGGACCTTATTCCCAAATTCAAACTGATCTGATTTCCAGTTTTGGAGAACTAAACTGGCATGGTTTGGACTCAAGAAATGTACCTTCATTATTATTACTATTTTTAAATAACCAGCCATTTAGGTAGCAGAGCACAAAAATATTACGGGTTTTGATTGGTAAGTACTGGCATAGGGATGATGCAGCCTAACAAATGTAACTTTTATATCACTGTTGAATAAGACTACAGTTTTCACCTGGATAGGCATGTGCACACATGCTGCCATGGACTATGCTTTTGGGTAAATGGGTTTCATTTGATGAAGAAAAAAATGTTGCTTAAAGCCCAATGAGTTTATGGTAAAAAGGAAGCAGAGATGACAGACAGTGAGATTACAACCAGGTTTGGATATAACACCAGTATCATTTGAATTTTAATTGCTAGTCTGATTTTATTCCACTGAAATTGAATAGTACTATGTCTTGCATGCATAAAGAGTTGAAAATGTTTTGTACAGTAATTTATAGGAGTTCTTATTAAGGAAATATGTTATTTGTATTCTACCTGGAAATTAGATTGTATGTTTTGACTTTATGCATGAGGTTTGGAACCCCTGGGTACTCTTTAGGGAACAGGAGCAGCTGATTTCTTCATTTGCAAGCCAGAAATCTGACAGCCACAGATGTGAGCTAGTCCAGCTTTAGGTGTAAAAACTGTTTTCCAAAGCCAAAATCCAGGCAATTAAACAGGTTCCCCTCCTGGTAGACTGGTATTTAGCCAGGCTGTCAGTACTGTATATGCTATTCCAGGCATAAAAAGGGCTGAATGTGATAGAAAGAACACCTGAAGCCTTTCCCTGGAAAAGAATAAGGACAAAGACAGTTAAGGAATTGAGATTATATACTGTAAATATGTTTGTCTTTGATTCCCCTACGTTTCTGCCCATGTTGCCTAGTGATGTACTGCACAAATGACAGATAAATGGATCTGAGTGCAAACTTTCTGTGTCCTGCTTAAAATAAATAAATAAAGTACCACATGCTGAAGCCATTCTTAAGATATGGAGCTGTTTACCCAGTCATGCATCATGAATTCAGTACAAAACAATCTCCCGCCCTTTGCGAACATATCCTTCTTGTCTAATAATAAAATTAATGTTTACCTGTCTCCTGCATGGAGAGTCAATTTTTTTCTGTGTAAGAAATAAATGTATACGTTAGCTCTATACTATATTTCACTGTTCTTGTTTTTCACCAGCATTAGAGGTTACTGAAACTAGGGATTGAAAAGTTAGCATTTCTACCTGGGGAGACTCTATTTGTTACTTCTCCATGTGTGGTCAGATTAATAACTTTATGCCCCCTCAATCCTGCTCCTTTGGACCTTCATCTGTATCCACAGTGACAATGGGTTGATTCTCCCTTCTGCCATGGTGTAAATGGCAGATAATTCCAGTGAGGAAGCCAGTGGTGTTACACCTACATACAACTGGTGTAAGCGAGTGGAAATCAGATCTAATGAGTTTAAGGCCCTGATTTTCAGCCTAGCTATTTATATTTCATTGTGTAATACTGTATCTCACAATTAAATTAAGGTGAAAATATTGAAAGCATAATTGCAGCCATTTAGATGTCTAAACTTGCTGATTTGAAGTCAGATTATAAGGAAACTGCACTGGCAGTTTTGCACTCTCAGCAATAGAGGATTTTTTTTAAAATGTAGGCCAAAAATATATGAAACCATGTGTTGATCTGGCTCAGTTGAACAAAAACAAACCATAGAACTTAATAAATATAAACAAAACTAGAAACAAACAGTTTAGACAGATGGCAATATAGGGTTTGCCATGTTGGACCGGGCCAAATCCTATCAAGTCCGATATCCTGCCTCTATCTATCTGTCTCTTACTGAGGCTCATCATGATATAGTATCTGGACATCTTTTGAAATCAACCCAACTATTTTTTTCCTTTCTTTTTTGCTTAGATGGTAACAGAATCTTAAACTACTATCTGATCTATAGAATCATAGAAATCTAGGGCTTGAAGGAACGTCAAGAGATCATCTAGAGTCTAGACTATCCCCCCGTCACTGAGACAAGATTAAGTATACCATAATAGGATACCTGAATAGAAGTGAGTAATCTGGAAAAACACCTACATTTTTTTGTATAGGGACCATAGTTGGTGTTAGTCAGTTTCCACTTGGAGACCATTGAAGTGGATCAGAACCTGCATATGGTCTTGCTGTGAGTTAGTTGAGTAGTTCCACTAGATCTAAAGTAACCTCTACTGCATTTCTTAGTAATGTCTCTGCAACAGAGAGATGCAAGGCTTGTACCTGGCATTCCATTACTTTTACAAACATTACTCTCTGACTTAACCTTTAGACTGATACTCCTACTCAGAAGTCTCATGGTCTTATGCCCAGGATGCATATATCACTTGCAGAAGGGTTCATGTAGGTGATTGTCGTGAAGAACCATAGTTATACTGGTAAGTAATTGTTCTTTGAAGTTAGCATCCACCCATGGTTATTATAGAGTGGATCTCATGTACCATAGTATTTCTCTAGGATTAGAATAAAAAACCAATGGCAATGACTTTGGGTAAATGCTGATTTTATTAATGGCAAGAACTATTGCTGTTAGAACATTGAGTCAGATCCTCAGCGGGTATAAATTTTGATGTAGCTCCCAATGGTGCTATGTTGATACCCCAGCTGAGGATCTCAAATTTTATTTAACCTTTGCATTTCCTGACTTTTTTGAATACTAATTGGGGTGCAACCCATGTGTTGAATTGTATTCAGGCATTTAATTTCCTTTATTTTTGATTGCTGCTTTTGAAAACAGGGGGAAGAAAATGGATTGCCTCTGATCCATAATGATGGCAATTAAATCGTCCCAACTGGACTCTGCTCTTCAGACTAGATCAAGATGCATAGAATGTGGAGGGATGAATTACCGCATTTGCTGTTGCTATTGCTTGGATGGAGTCATTAGGCTGAGTTAACAGGGAATTAGTGTGTTCACATTGAGCTGGCTGTATCTTTGCAATAGACAAAGATAGAATATATATATATATATATAATAAAAAAAAGCATAACATTTGCAGATTATTGTAGCATATAGCAAAAATTGTTGAGAGACAATAAAACAGTGGGATCTGTAATTATTTTCAGATTTGTGATTTTCACCTGTCCCAAAACTCAAGGCAGATATTTTCATGTGTTTCAGGGAGAAAGTTTCAGTTTCCCTTTGCTAATTGTCCCAGCTGCAGAGTGAGAGCAGCTGGCCCTCTCCCTGCCAGGGCCAGCGCTTCCATTTAGGTGACCTAGGCAGTGCCAGGATTTGTGGGGGGCGGCATTTTGCTGGGAGGGTGGCAGGCGGCTCTGGTGGACCTCCCGCAGGCACGCCTGCGGCAGGTCCACCGGAGCCCCAGGACCAGCGGGCCCTCCACAGGGATGCCTGCGGCAGGTCCACCGGAGCCGCGGGACCAGCGGACCCTCTGCAGGGATGCCTGCAGGAGGTCCACCGGAGCTGTGGGACCAGCGGCGAAATGGGTAGAGCCGGCCCTGCGCCTAGGGCGCCAAAAACCCTGGCGCCGCTCCTGCTCCCTGCTAGTCTATCAAATCTAGTCTCAATGTTCATTAAACACTATCACAGTGCTGCAGTGTCTGGAACCTACCAGAACTATAAAATGATACAGTCTGAAGACTATTTTTTCCTCCAAGACCTTGTGGTACATTGGGCTGTCTGACTGATTTTCCAATAGATGAGGGAGGGAAAATGAAATGTGTAATGGTGGTGAAGTGGTTGTTGTTCATTAAGAAATACTAAAATCTGAGCAGATGCCTGACTTAGTATGGCCAGAATTGATTTTTTATTTGTTTGTAACTTCTTAAATGTTTAATGTCAAATCACTGAAGCGTGAACTCCTCCTAATTGAGGACTGTGCAAATGCAAAGTTTCAAACTTCAGCTATTTTTGCTGTAGCACTGTTCAAAAATAGATCCATTAGAATCTTTTGACAATGGAAAAACCATGTGGTGGGTGCATTTCACTCTCCCATATCTCAAGAACAATTGAAGAGATTTCACTTGAATTTACAAAAAACAAAACCGAACCACATTTAAGCAGAGAGGGGCATGTGCACAGTACTGATAGGTATTATGTTATCGAATGACTGTGCTAATAGCTGGGTTAAGCCTCTGAGCATGTCCACTGTGAAGTAGGTGTTTCCAGAAGCTTGAGATGACTCCGTTTTATGTCTGTGCTCATGGTGTTAATACCCCCCCCCCCCGAGTATTCACTAAACAATCTTTCAAACCAGATCTAGATCAGTTACTTCCTTCAATCCCACAAGGCTTGCAAGAAAATCTCACTGAAAAAAAAAAGACATCAGTTATAAGCACGCTTGGAAGGATTAGACTTTTATCGGTAAATGTCAATAAACATTGTTTCATTTGTGTGTGTATACAGTGAAATCAATGTTTCATGAATAATAATAAACATTTACAGCAAAGTAAGAAAATGCTGCTTGAGAACTTCTTAGAGTTTGATTAAGGATATTTACTTGGTGTAGTTTGACATGTGATGTTGACAATTTGTGTTGTACAGTTGTAAAGCTTTAACTTTTTGAATCTCGGTGTCTGCTGTCATTAAATAAGGGTTGGCAGACCCTCTCCTCTCCCTGAAGCTGTGAAAATTTTTAATAAATAAAAATAAAAAAAGCTTAAAGCCCATAATTTTGTACAATTGTGATAAAAGTTGAAAAAAATGCTTAAAATACACATCAATATTATCTGTCAAAATGATATTAAAAATACAAAAGAAAATGAATTCTGCCAAGCCTCATTATAAGCAGAAGTTAGAAAATTCCCATTGGCACAGAGACTCCAGAGAGAACATGTAACATGCTGATAGTGGCATAGGCCCAGCTGTACTCTAGGCTCTTCATGCTTTTATATAGGAGGAAGAGGAAGCTAAAAAAAGCAAGGCACAATTTATGGATAAAGATATTGTACCTCTGAAAAATGGTCCTTATGAAGGACAGTCATCCTTCAAAAAAATTAATCAAAGGTAATATGAACCATTTGAAGCATATGTGAGTGATTTAAAGCTCAAACAGGTATGTGGGGAGCCATCTGGTTGCTTAGTAAAACATAGAGATCATTGTTACTGGGCAAACTACACTTTACACCCCTTTTAGATCCTCTCAAGTGCACTCCTGTGGATGGAACCCCACAGTCCTATCACTCTTAGACCAGGTCTCTGGGCTGCAGGCTCCTCTCTTTCCCCCCTTTACCAGTCATGATATTAGATCCTTTGCTTGGGAAAAATGAAGCCTGTCTGGAGCTTCCCCCAGTTAATAGCTCTCCCATTGTTTCCTTAAGGACCTTTGGTATTTTTTCTGGTGGGATTTTATCTTTGTCATTGTTTCTTGATCTCCTTTGTAAACCACTTTGAGATCTATTGATGATATAAAAGTTAGGTATTATTGTGGCAGTTATGACAATATCTTTGGAAGATCTTACTGTATTAAGTTTACGTATCATTGTAGACCAGGGATTGTATGTAACTCCATGTGGGAGGATGACCACAGCTCCTTCTCTAACTAAGAACTGTGGGGAGTGATTAGGCAAATTCACTCAGGTTGCAACACCTCTGGAGAAATAGCATAACCTGGTGAGGCTCGCATATACTAACTCAAACTGTATTCTCCAGAAATCAACAGACAATGAATGGATTTTGGATAAATAACCTGAGTTTAAGTGGACTCATGGCCTTCTTTCTGATCTAGCAAATGGACTGTACCTTCTGTACAATGGGCCCCTCAAACTTTCCTGGGAAGGGCTGGAAGAACTTTGGCCTACTGAGGTCCCATAAAACAGATACGTGATCTCTGGTAAGCTTTTAGCATGCATACAGGAACTTGCATTGTTTTTAATACATTTTCTCTGTAATGCTTTCTCCTTAAGAATAAATGTGCTTGCTTATAAAGAGCTGTGTAGTAACCTGTGGTTGCTGGCGATTACAACTGTTCATACCCTATGAAGGGAAAGCAAAGTACAGACTCTGGCCTTTTAGGCAATCTGGCTTTCTGGGAATATTACAGTGTAGGCAGGAAATTGTGCAGCATGGGAAAAATTCTGGTCAGGAGGGAGAGAGAAGTGGGTCTCTTCCCAAGAAAGGTGACAGTTGAGGAGTGAGGAGCAGGAACCTAAAGTGGGTGCCCTTGAGGGACCACAGAGGGGGAATACAAGTGCAGTTGCCCTGAATTGTGACAATTATTATTATTTTGGAATTGCTCAGATATTGACCTTGATTATGTACCCTGACTGATCATTCTGGGACTGATTTTGAGAGTCAGACAAACAATTGCACTTTCAAATATAAACACAATTGAGGACCAGACTTGCATGAAAAATTACTGCAGTTCCATGTGCAAATATTAGAAGTAGCATGTTTTAGTGCAGTGTTTCCCAAACTTGGCTGTCGCTTCCTGCAGCCCCCATTGGCCCAGAGCGGCGAACCACAGCCAGTGGGAGCCGTGATCGCCCGGACCTGCGGACGCGGCAGGTAAACAAACCATGTAAGCTTTCCCTAAACAAACGGCGTCCCAAGTTTGGGAAACAGTGTTTCAGTGGATAGGATATTTAAACTGAGACTCAAAAGGCCCGAGTTCTTTTTTTTCACTCTGCCACTGATATTTGTTCCAATGGTCAAGTACCCTCACTGTTAAAAATGTATGCCTTGTTTCCATTCTGACTTTGTCTAGCTTTAAATTCCAACCCTTGGATTCATGCTGGATAAATTGAAGAGCCCATTATCAAATATTTGTTCCTCGTGTAGATACTTATAGATTGTGATCAAGTCTCCCCTTAAACTTTCTTTTGATAAACTAAATAGATTGAGGTCCTTGGCCCAGATCTACATAGGTTTTTAGGCTTCTAACTTCCATTGATTTCTGCGGAAGTTAGGAGTCCAAATACTTTTTTGAATCTGGGTCCTCGAGTCTGTCACTATAAGGAATGTGTTCTAATCCTTTAATCATTCTCGTGGCTCTTCTATGAACCCTCTCCAATTTATCAACATCCTTCTTGAATTGTGGACACCACTGCTAGACCCAGTGGTCCAGCAGCAGCCAAACCAAGCACCAAATACAGAGCTAAACTAACCTCTCTACTCTTTTCTCAAGAGTCCCCTCTTTGTGCATTCAAGGATCAAAATAGCCCTTTTGCCCAAAGCATCTGGGCAACACAGATACAGCTTATAAAGACTATGCTTAAAGGAATTTAAAGCTTAAAATTTCTTGTATATAATAACAAATTATATAAATCCTAAATAAATTATATAAATCTAGAGGGTTCATCCTCTCTGAGCCCTAGGTGAATTGCACCTAGAAACAAATTAGAAGCTAACACAGTTTATAAAGCACAGGTGTTTCATGTTCCATATTAGAACGTTTTCCCTAGAATACTCTCTTGATTTTAGCATAGCTGTTATGCCAGTTAAGTCGTTCAAATCCCTCTTCATCATCATCATCACCACTAGCATTAATTATAATTAATAGGCAATAGTGAGATCTATCAAATAAGCCAAGTTAGAACAATTTCTGTTCAGCCATTTTTAAAATTAACCTCTCCAAAATTACAAATCAGTGTATTTATTTATTAATGTATTTATTATTTGACATACACTTTCTAAAATAAATTGCCTCTGAGAGCAAATATGGACAGTTTCAGCCTGGCAGGAATTTCTGTGAAAAAGGTATCAACAACTGAAGAGAGGATTGTTATGGACACTGCCTTTCAAACTTAATTAAAGTGGTGGCTACCTTTCCCACTATAATAAAAGAGAGCCTGAGAACAACGGTGTGCTATAAAAAAGCAAAGGAACATTCTTATTTGTCAAATAAGTAGAACTCTAAGGCGATGTTATTGCTGCAGTGCGCTGACTTAAAACTGTTCTGCTTTTGAACTCTGTGATTATAGAATTTCGATTAAAGCTAAAATAACAAAGGTAATGGACACAGAGAATGCCAAAGGAAAACAGTATGTTCTTTTTTTGATTGGGAAATAATTATCCAAGTTCGATGGCAAGGGACCAGGTATCTGCAGTTTACATCAATTTTACCTCATTAAAGAAACACGAGAATTATGGTAAGTTTTCCCAAAGCAGCAAAGCTGTCATTCAAAAGGGAGAGTCTCATTGGGGTGCAAATCCCTTTAGTTCCTGCTTCAGTCCATTTAAAAAAAAATGCATTTGAAGCCTGAGGGAAAAGTACAAATTAAGAGAGATTTTTCTCTATGCAATGAACCCAGCAAGGCCTTATGTATGCTGCAGCAAACTGCTGTACCTTCAGGGTGCTCACCCACCATGAAAGTCCTCTATTATCTCATTCTTTACATGAATGAAATGTGAATATAGTTCCCTCTTTCTCAAAAACCATTACACTGATTGGATTGTGTCTGGAAGCAACAGAATGAGTTTTTCCACACAATTATTTTCAACAGATTGAAAATGTATGACTGTCCTCTCAGGTGGTGATGGGAGCTCCTCCAGAGTTTTAATGATTGTGTGAAAAAATAGTAGCATGATAACCTGTTGAAACCTTTGGATTGGAGGGTGGGGGGAAATCCACTTTTTAAAAGGATTGAAAAAATATATTCAGTTTATTTGGGCGTTTTCTTCCAACTGTCTTTATTGCTGAAATGTATTGATTTTGATTTGAGGAGAACAAACAAAAGCTTAATAATCATTTACTCATAAGAAAACAAGTGTCTTGCAATAAAATTATGAAACTGGAGAATGACTGTTGCTAATGAAAATGGAATCAGAATAGCAACATAGAATAGTCACAAGGTGTGTGGGGGGGGGAATGACTTTTTTTTTTTTGAGTTTCTGAATGTCTCAGCATCAGATAAAACCCTATTTTAAGATGCCTAGGCCACTGAGTGAAGGTGTATGTTTTATTTTTAACAGAGCAGCATCAGATACTTTGCCATAGACAAAGATTACACTGGTCTACAATTTTTGAGAAGTCATCTGCTTCAGAGATAAAATGTGCTATTTATTATGTATTTTGATGTGCTGAATTCAAATATGACAATTAAAACAACTGATTGGCCACTGTTTCTAAGGTATTTAAGTTTTTACATTTTATGTCTATGTATATTGTGTAGATAGTAGAGTTTTAATCATAAATTGTAAACCTAGGTCTTTTCATGTGTTTATGGTTGCTTTACATGATAATATTTCACCTGTCCTGTTTATGTAACACTTTAAAAATCAGCAAAAGGGTTATATAAATAAAATTTATTATGAAACAAAAGGCAAAAAACTATTATGTACATAGTTTAGTCCTATTCAGTGTCTACTCGGCGCTTCTTGGCTTGTCTCTTGTATTCATTAAATGGAGCATCTCTTGTCACTGTCCAGCAATAGTCTGCAAGCATTGATGGGCTCCATTTGCCCTGATAGCGTTTCTCCATTGTTGCAATGTCCTGGTGAAATCGCTCGCCGTGCTCGTCACTCACCGCTCCGCAGTTCGGTGGAAAAAAATCTAGATGAGAGTGCAAAAAATGTATCTTTAGTGACATGTTGCAACCAAGGCTTTTGTATGCCTTGAGGAGGTTTTCCATCAACAACCTGTAGTTGTCTGCCTTGTTGTTTCCGAGAAAATTTATTGCCACTAACTGGAAGGCTTTCCATGCCGTCTTTTCCTTGCCACGCAGTGCATGGTCAAATGCATCATCTCGAAGAAGTTCATGAATTTGAGGACCAACAAAGATACCTTCCTTTATCTTAGCTTCACTTAACCTTGGAAATTTTCCACGGAGGTACTTGAAAGCTGCTTGTGTTTTGTCAATGGCCTTGACAAAGTTCTTCATCAGACCCAGCTTGATGTGTAAGGGTGGTAACAAAATCTTCCTTGATTCAACAAGTGGTGGATGCTGAACACTTTTCCTCCCAGGCTCCAATGACTGTTGGAGTGGCCAGTCTTTCTTGATGTAGTGGGAATCTCTTGCACGACTATCCCATTCGCAGAGAAAACAGCAGTACTTTGTGAATCCAGTCTGCAGACCAAGCAAGAGAGCAACAACCTTCAAATCGCCACAAAGCTGCCACTGATGTTGGTCATAGTTTATGCACCTCAAAAGTTGTTTCATGTTGTCATAGGTTTCCTTCATATGGACTGTATGACCAACTGGAATTGATGGCAAAACATTGCCATTATGCAGTAAAACAGCTTTAAGACTCGTCTTCGATGAATCAATGAACAGTCTCCACTCATCTGGATCGTGAACGATGTTGAGGGCTGCCATCACACCATGGATGTTGTTGCAGGCTACAAGATCACCTTCCATGAAGAAGAATGGGACAAGATCCTTTTGACGGTCACGGAACATGGAAACCCTAACATCACCTGCCAGGAGATTCCACTGCTGTAGTCTGGAGCCCAACAGCTCTGCCTTACTCTTGGGTAGTTCCAAATCCCTGACAAGCTCATTCAGTTCACCTTGTGTTATGAGGTGTGGTTCAGAGGAGGAGGATGGGAGAAAATGTGGGTCCTGTGACATTGATGGTTCAGGACCAGAAGTTTCATCCTCTTCCTCTTCCTCGTCTGACTCAAGTGAGAATGATTCTGGTGCATCAGGAACCGGCAGTCCTTCTCCATGGGGTACTGGGCGTATAGCTGATGGAATGTTTGGATAATGCACAGTCCACTTTTTCTTCTTTGACACACCTTTCCCAACTGGAGGCACCATGCAGAAGTAACAATTGCTGGTATGATCTGTTGGCTCTCTCCAAATCATTGGCACTGCAAAAGGCATAGATTTCCTCTTCCTGTTCAACCACTGGCGAAGATTTGTTGCACAAGTGTTGCAGCATATGTGTGTGGGGCCCACCTCTTGTCCTGATCTCCAATTTTGCAGCCAAAATAAAGGTGATAGGCTTTCTTAACCATAGTGGTTATACTGCACTTTTGCGATGCAAAAGTCACTTCACCACAAACATAGAAGAAGTTATCTGCACTGTTCACACAAGTACGAGGCATCTCTGCTCACTTTGGCTAAACAGAAATGTGTCCCTTTGCAAAATCAAACACTGACAAATAAGAGAGCACGACACTGTATGATTTCTAGAGCTGATATAGGGCAATTTGTTCAGCAGAGTGATGTAAGCTCTGTTATGATTGCATCATCCATGACTTCTAGGAATAACATGATGCAATTCATATCATGTATGACACAATACCAGCTTCAGATTGCATCATTCATTGTTTTGCCTAAAAAGCAAGTACTGTCCAAACCAAGTCATAGATTTATTCATAGATCCAGTCAAAGATGTATTTTAGTCATTTCTGGTTTAAATTGAGATCCCTTCCCTTTATAACTCACTTATCCTCCGCTATTCCCAAGTCAAGGGTCGTATATACTGACCCAATAGCATAATTTGAAAACTAGAGCCAATCAACAATTTTAAGCATAATTTTCATTCTCAGTGACCCAGAATTAGTAAAGTTAGACTACATTTATTTCAGAAGCATTTTGGCTGTAGAGCAGTGTTATCTATAGAACAGTCTGATTTTTCTTCAGTTGAAACTGTGTTCTTTCAAAGAAGTGTGTGTGTGTGTGTGTATGTAAATGTATAGGTCTGCATACATAGACAGATGCATATTGAAAACTATTAAACTGGGTAGGAAGAGTGGGGGAGAATGGAGGAAAAATTAATTAGTCTAGGAAGTTGTTTATTCCAGTTCTTACTCCTCCTTACATATACTATCAGCCTGTTAATCATATCATTACCCTGTTTTTTCAGTTGTTTGAAGCCTATTTTCTAATTCAAGCTGGCAACTCAACTTTAATGTCATTTTAATAGATCTTGTCTTGCATTCATGGAGCAGTAAAAGCAAAGGTTTCACTGTAAAAGAAAATTGTCTCACTGCTGCTCTGAGTTTTCTAATTACTATACCCAGGGCCACCAATGGACACTTGGAAAAAGGGAAATAAAAATGGTTATTACTCAGTCTTTACAAGTAATAAAGTCTCTGGATCCTCGATTCTGCAACTTTGCATACCTTCTTGCCAGATGAAGTGAATGGCATGGCGTACATAGAAAACCTTGGTTGTACAGGGGTAAGTTGTGTCTACGACTTGGAAAGGTAAATGCAGCCAATATCTAACTAAATGAGCAACAATACAGGAATTTGAATTCAGGATCTATCAGACTAGCAAATGATCATCGTAGAGATAGTGTTACTGAGCTCTGGTTAGTTATCCCTCCAGCATATCTATTGAATTGCGTATTTGCAAGGATGGAGTGAAGGCAATGGGATGTCATGCTGACAATCAGGGGGAAGGGCAGGGGAACCTCTCCATCTTATAATTAAGATAATCTTTGGAGTTCCAATCTTTTATCTTCATCATTTAGATTGTAGAGAAGCCAAGTGCATGGACTGGGCCCACTAGAGATTTTTACAAATTTGAATATATTAATATATTATTGAAAGAATGCTCGATGGGTGATAGCAGATGTGTGTGTTTCTCTCCACCCTTCTTAGAAGTCCCACTCTCCTTAGAAATCAGAGACCTGTTGATACCTGCTGTTTGATCTACTGACCTCGCCGCTTTCCTATACCACGCTTCCCTTGAAGAAGGCGAAAGTCTTAGAAGCAAGGCTACATTCTTGCCCTTTGTCTAAGATTTTAGGATCCATAGCTGCAATTGAATTTTTCACCAATTGCTCATGTAGTTACAACAAAGTGCAAAAGAGGTGTGAAATAACACTCCTTTGACTGTAACTGTAGTTTGGAAAATAATTTCAAATCCTGCAAAAATGAGAATATAGGCCCACCTCCTCAAACGTAGATAGGTGCCTAACTCCCAAGGAAATCAATAAGAGTTAAGTGCCTTAATATCTTTGAGGAGCTGGGTCCTGGTTTAAATTTAAAAAAGAAGGAAATAATGAAGCTCAAGCAGTTGTTTACCTGATGGTGGAGGAGGAAGATCATAATGAAATTTACTGTGATTGTCTGACCTCATAAATTTTATTCACCAGTGCTGTGATTTCTCAAGGGAGCCTAAGAAAATTAGGCTCTCAAATCCCCCTGGAATTTAATCGAAGTCGGGCACATAATTCCCTTAGGCCCCTTTGCACACCTCAGCCCATGACAAAGTAACAAAATTCAATGCATCCTTATTTTAGCTGAATTTTTGACAGTTTGTTCATGACGAGACTATTGACTGCATCTGATACTGCCAAGCACTCAACTCCTATCAGTCGAGCTTTGCTTTTCCATTATGCCGTAAATAGATTGCCCAGCACAATAAACTACACAATAGATGGGACTAGTCAAGTTTTGAGTCAGATTTAAAAAAACAAACAAACAAAAACATCTTAGTCCCCTGGCAGTTCATTGAATGAATTTTGAAATGCACGGAGATCATAGAATCATAGAAACATAGGGCCTGAAGGGATCTTGAGAAGTCGTCTGTTTGAAAATAGTTTTTCCTAGAAATAACCACAAAGTCCCAGATCCACAAAGATATTTAGGTGCCTAATCCCCAGGTTTAAGTACCTAAATCCTGTTTTAGGCTCCACTGTGATACATAAAACTCCTACGTAGCTCTTCCCTAACCTGTATATACCTAAACTCACTTGGTGCACAAGTTTTTGTAGTAAAATTTCCTTAGGCACCTTTGTTTCTGCCTCTGAGCATGCACATGGCTGCCTCATTCTAGACATCCACAAACCAGAAGATAGGCACTCCTCCATCTTGTTCACAAGCAGGGCCTGATCCATTAAGCATGGGCACCAGGTTTATATAATTTTGGATTGTGCCCAGAATGAGTCCAAGCAGAGATGTCCTGTCCATAGGATGGACCGGGGCACACACCCTGAACCCCATGCTTTGGGGGGCCCCACGCTTCAGGGGGATGCGGGGTCCAGGGTGGCCTGGGGGGGACTAGTGGGGGGCCTGGCGCTGGCAGCAGTGAGCAACCCGTCCCCAACCTGCCCCTGCTCTGCCCCCTCCCCACCTCACCCTTATTCTACCCCTTCCCCCAAGTCCCCGCCTGGCCTCTTTCTGGCTTCTGCCCCCACCCCAAAGCTACGTCAGGAGCTGGCGGGGCTGAGCGAAGCAGGCGGCCTGGAGCTGGGTCAGGGCCAGATTAAGACCTTTTGAGGCCCTAAGCACTGAAAAGATTATGGTGCCCCCCATATGTAATTCAAAATAAAAACAATACTATACTGTAAAATAAAATTTTATTTTTCGAAATGACACAACTTACATGTATGCTGAAATTAAAATAGCTTCTTTCTAGATTTTCTGGATAAGTTCATCAAAGCTGACTTGACGAAGCATGTCCACTTCCATACACAATAGAGAAAGTGAATCAAGTCTGTCCTGACACATTGTTGTTCTCTGAGGGTTATTTATTCTTTTCAGATGAGAAAAAGAGCATTCTGCGGAGCAGTTAGTAATCATCAATGTTACAAAAATACGTAGTGTGATCTCTACATTTGGAAATACACATTGTATTCCATCTTTCAATATTGTGTCATGAAGATCAATGTGGCTGAATTTAATTTTTCCTGTTTCATTAAACTTTGTGCGCATATAACAGTAGAACTGCTGTACTTCTCCACAGAGATTCATGTTCAAGTCAACAGGGTATGAGTCAACTAGCTTTTGGGAACCTTGTGAATATTGTTCGTCAGATAAGTCCATATAGTTTAGAAAAGAAAATCTACTTGATACTTCTTTGTACACATCATCTCTCCTCTTCATATGAGCATCAAGTCTATCAATTATAGCATAGTAAGTAGATATGCGAAATTTGTCTCTAGGATTCAATGCTGTTTCTGTTGCACTGCTATCATTTGCTTGTTTTTTCCTGATTCGCTTGCGGGATTGGGCTTCTTTGTAGTTAGTATCAGGCAAGATATCTTTTGATATGTCTTCAAATCTTTTGAAATCATTCCTCAAAGTGTGTAAGTGGTCTGCTAATGAATGACAGAGGTCTGCACATGTTTTCAAATCCAATTCTTTTTCTTGGAGAGCTTGACTTGTGTGCTAAAAGTGTTGTAAAATTTCATTCCACATGGTCAACATGAATACAAACTCTAGTTCTTTCATCTTGTTTGCAATGTTTTCCGCCTCTCGTATACTTTCTCCCTTTTGTGATTGGTCTTCAGCTATACTTTCTAATGCATCCACAATCTTTGAGTAGGACTCCAGAATTGCATTTGTTGCCACTGCATGTGCCTCCCAGTGGGTATTAGAAAGATATTTCAACACATGATCATTGCCCAAATATGTTTTAAGAACTGCCCATCGGTGTGCTGAGGCAGAGAAAAATGTATAAAGTAACTGGACTGTTGAGAAAAACCTTACTGCCACCGGACAACAATCAACAGCACTGCGGCCAACAAGATTGAGAGAGTGTGCAGCACATGGTATGAATATGGCATATTTGTTCTGTTCTAAAAGTTTCTTCTTTCTTTTCTTTTTGTTTCTTTTCTTCCACCAGTTGACGTTTCTGTGCTCCACTCAGTTGGTTACGTTTCATCCTGCCCCTTATCTCAGTTATCTGAACTTAAAAAAAAAAATTACACAACGTACACTATTATATATTATATACTATATATGGGAGAAAAAAACGAATCAAGTACATATAACTCAGAAGAATATATCAATAATAAAACATAAATTTATTGCAATACATGACAGGATCTGATTTCCTTGCATTATTTCGATCTACGTTAGTAGGACGCCCCCCTGGTTTAGGTGGGGATAAGTAATAAAAAGAGAACAGAAAAACAGGGGACGAGTGTGTAGTGGAGTGTAAGGAAGTCTAACAAAGTTCTGATTTTTCCCATGATGACTACTTCGATGCTTTTTTTGAAATATCAAATAACAAATATTTTTTTAAAAAATCTAATTTTTTTGGTGCCCCCTGCTTTGCTGGTGCCCTAAGCACGTGCTTAATCTGCCTATTGGGTAATCCAGCCCTGGGCTGGGTCACTCACTGCTGCCAGTGCCAGGCCCCCAGTAACCCCCTAGGCTGCCCTGGACCTCATGTCCCCCTGAAGCATGGAGCCCTCCAAAGCATGGTAAGCCCAAACATTGTTAGAGCCCACGTTCCTAAATATTGCTGGAGCACAGGCACCATGGGCCCATATATCTTGCCACCTATGGCATTAAGCACAGTCAGAGGCTGCCTAGACTATACAACATAGTCCCAGGACAGAAGGGGGATAAACATCAATTATAACTGTTAGGCCAGTAGTTAACAGACTCACCTCACATGTAGGAGACTGCTAGTTCATAGTCTCCCACCTCTGCATGATGAGGAAAAAAGTTATCTGAACAGGGATCATCAACCTCACTGCGTGTTTTGTGTAGATCTAGGCAGCCTCTGTGCAGACCTACTGGACTGGCTTCTCATGCAAGTTACCTGGAGGAGTACCTATCTTTCCCTGGTTTGTGGATCACAAGCAGTGGTAGGCACCTTCCTGGCACGTTGGACTTAGATGCCTATCCTTGACAGAGGGGTGGGGCTTAGAACAAACCCCTCTTGCCAGCATCTCCCATTGGCTAGCTTATGCACCTTCCTACCTAGCATGCTGGCTTTGTGGATTGCATTCTAGGGCAGCTCTCTCTCTCCATTCATTGTATAGGGAGCCCAAGCACCTAGCTCAGGCTTTGTGGATCACAGTGGTATTCTACTGGAAAAAACTAGATTGGACAAAATACTAGTAAATATACCATAGGGAACAATCCAGCCTTAGCTAGCTGAAGGACCAGTTTACTTAATAGATCTACTCTATCTCCAAATTTTATAATTCTGTGCTATGTATCACAGTTCAAGGCAACTGCACCACTATTTCCATTCTGTGGTCCACCACGAACACCCACTGTAGACTCCCAGCTCCTCAGCTGTCACCTCTCTTGGGTGGAGACCCACACTCTCTCCCTCCTGACTAGAGATTTTTCCAGACTATACAGTTCCTTGCTTACACTCGATATTTCCAGTAAGCCAGTTTGCCTAAACAGGCAGTGTCCGGAGCTTTGCTTGCTCTGAAAGCTATTCCCAGATAATCACCCACATCTATAAGTTACCACACAGCTCTTTATTATCAAGCACATTTATTCTTAATGTGAAAGCATGACAGAGAAAACATATTAAAACCGGAACCTACCTGCATGCTAATAAGCTAACCAGAGATCGCACCCAACTCTAACAAGGGCTCTGGTAGAAGTCAGTGCCTCAAATCCCACCAAGGTGTTTTTTGGTTTTTTTTTAAGGTTACACGTTCATAACAGCCTCAGCTCAGAACAAACACACTGACTGGGCAGATCAACCTGTTTCTTTATACAGCTTGGGCCTTTGATCTCCAACCTTCAGGAACAGGTAATCAGTAGAACTGTGACACTCCCTCCTCAGGGCATAGGTTTAAAGGTTGAGTTTTTGCAAAAACAGAGGTGGGAATTTGCCTTCACTGCCCCCTAGGAATTCCCCAGGCAAACACTTGATACTGTTTGTCCCAAAAGTTCAATCTTGTCTGGCATATTGTTTAGTATAGTCCTTTTAAGTTCCTAACACTTCCCAGAGTTCATATCCTATCTCTCCTCTAGAGAAGTTACATGCAATCCTGGGCCACAATAATACATACACTTTGCATTTAATACAATGAACTCCAAAGTTACTAAAACTAAAGATCTTAATTCCATATGTTTTTTAAAAAGCAGATTGCAAAAAATTGCCATATCTGCCATACTATGATTTTACGAAAAGTAGTTTCCTTGTACAGATCATTGTATATTTACATTGCAATCAAGTGCTGGCATACACCTCGGAGGTGCCTGCACTGATTACTGAGCTGTTGTGAATCTAAATCTGCCCCACATCGTTGTTGTCCTGACAAAGGGGTTTTTTTTGGTGTGGTGTGCAGAAAGAGCCATATATCTCTGTTAAGTCTCTTAATTAATAAAATAATATTTGCATGCCAAGTTATTTACAGGCCAAAAGGCTAAAAACTCCATGGCAGGCTAGAATTCTATGCAACTTGAACCAAGAATTGTACTCTTTGCTCTCCTTCAAAACCCTTATCTCAATTTCAACATATCAGAGATTGCACCAGTACAAAGGAGACTTTGGGAATTATAAATCCTCACATGCTAAATCTGAGACAGCCACATCCTGGTTGGCTGAATGTGAGGTACAATTGATGTACCTTGCCTTTTATCTTGTACTGAGAAACCAGAAGTTTCCACTTTCAGAGAGACAGTATGGGATGTAATTTATTAAAACAAATGACAGCAATACAATACTTTGACTCACATTAGGGATGGGGAACTCATTTAACTTAATTTCAAACCCATCTGGGTATCATGGGTTTTGAATGTTTGACATACACCCCAATATGTTTTGCTTCACATTTGAGGGGTAAAAAGAGGGCAGGAGGAGAAAAAGAAAAGAAAAGTCAATAGAAAATTGGGCCAGAGATCCTCGGAAACCCTAATACAGATATACTGTGAATGAAAGGAATAGAGAAGGAGAGAAAGAAATTATGGAGTAAAATAATTATATGGTACTAAAGATAATAGGTAATACTGGGGCACAAGGAGCTGTCAGATGCCCATAGTAGATATAGGCTTAACACTTGGCTGTTTGAAATCTTTTCAGACAAATTTATCCACAGTTGTGCCTTGATATATTTTAAGGATAGGCTTGTCCTCGATACTCGTCTTAAAAAAATCTGATATGATAGTCATTAACTGATTTCCTCATTTTTAATACCTTTGCTAACACTATGCTATGTACTGCATTGGCCATATTTTTTTGTCATATTGGTTTGATCAGCCTTGAATTAATAGTATTTGAATTTGCTAACAGGATGATGCACTGTTGTTTGTAGCAAAATCATTAGTGTGATAAGCTGCAGATCAAAGGTTAAAGTGTTCACTACAGTGCAGATCAAAGTATTCACTAACGTGAATACAAATAATACAATATGATTATAAGAAAAAATGAAACTTGCTGAACTTTGTAGCTTATGTTATGTCTTTGTATACTCAGCTCTGTACATCACAGTTATTACCAAACCAAACCTCTTTGGGTCTGGCTACCATTAATCTTCACAGGATTTACTATTGTAGTAACAGCATGACAGTTACAGACCTTTGAGTGTGGCTATACCTGGGTAGAAGAGCAATCCATTACAAATAAGGTCTACCAAAAAACTAAAGGCAAATCACAGGTAGAGACTAATGCATGGGTAGTATTCTTTCCTGACCCTTTAACACTGTGGAGACAACAAGCATCTCAACTTGCATACGTGGCATTGCTCTAAAGGCCACACATGCATTGCCCTTCATAAAACCAAGTCCACCTTTTTGTTGGTATGGACCAGTGAACAACATAACTAAATTCTGCCATATAGTTGTTTCACTGAATACTTAATTCCAGAGAGTTATGACCGGATAAATCTTTTTCATTCCAACAATATGAAGCTGATTCACATGTCTGAAATCTGGTTAAATGACTAGTATTTGAGTTAATGTAGTGGTTTTGGACGTTTGGCTCTGAGTGTGTGCCTTTCTATGCTGCTAAATGGCAATGTACATCAGTTTTGATTTGGTTTAATAAAAATTGTAACTTTTAGTAATAATTTATGTTTATTACATATGGGTTTACTTTGTTATTTTAGCCTCAAATGGCTCAACTTTGAGATCTTTAAACTTTGTCTAGAAAGCTGTACAGCTCAAGTATAAGTGAATTGGAGATAATTGTCTGTGTGATGTAATAAGGGACAGAGCAAACTCAGTGAGAGAAGAAGAGATCTTGAAGGGACTGCTTAACAGCAGATCAGCATCCCCACCTGAGATCAATTAATTTGCTGTCTGAGGTTATAAAACATCCAGGGATGGAAGCTGAGGGAGAACTGGAGGATTAATTGTAGGTTTCTGTACAGGCACACTGAGGCTGAGAGAGCTGTTAAGGGAACCTATGAAACTCCTAAATTGGGAATATGAACAACATGACCTGTGTTGTACCCTGATTCAATTTTAAATAACGTAGAGCTGATCCTTTCCCCTAATACTTACAAAGTATGAACTGCACAGGTGTCTCAATCAGCAGGTAGGCCTGCTTTTATTTCTTCTAATCACTTGATCAAAACCCAGTTCTTTCAAGGTAAATGGTTACTAATAACCATCTGGAAAGCTGTAATTGTGACTATCTGTTCTTTCTTTAAAAGATTTTTAAAATAATAGAGTTCAAGTTAGTGCTGCAATATGTGGCAGTAGCCACTGTGCAACAGTAATGAGCCTTTTTTTACTCTATACAAATAGCCCCATTGTACATAACAGAAGTTGAATAACAAACATTAATTTTTTTAACAAGACAAAGGCCATTTCTGATTAAGTGCCCACTTACTGAAAATGTACAATTGTAACCCCCAAATGTAACCCTCCAATTACAAAAGAAGCAGTGAGAATAGAATTTTAATTTTTCGGCAGTGACAGAATGGTATTTCTCTGGGCAACCTGCATTTATAAAGTTTGAGGCAATAAAGATGATAAAACTTTTAAGTAATACATGAAAATAAGGAGTTAAACAAATAGTGTTGACAGAGAAGACTTACACCATTGTAACTGAGATATAGCTCTATGGAATCCAATGGACTTACTTTGAATCTATACTAATATTAACAAGATCAGATCTGTCCTAATGCCATTTTACCACCCTCTCTCCGACAACAGGACCTCAGCTTAGCACTAGTAGCAACTTTCTGTGTACTGGCATTCTGCTGTGCTTTTTAAAATAAAAAGCTGATGTTACATTCCAATGGCAGAAAATGGTCAAATCGTAATATCAAGTTGAAACATAGTCATAGCTATATATATGACTCTCTCTCGCTCTCTCTATATATACAGAGAGAGAGAGAGAGAGAGAGAGAGAGAGAGAGAGAGAGAGAGTTATACCTGCCTCTGAGCCCCCTGTTAGTTTTTCTAGTCACGTTGTTTTATGTTAAAAAAATTTTCTTTCCCACATTGAAGGACTCACACAGATAACAGGGAAAAGTAAGTAAGGCTTCAATGCTTCAAAGATTTTATGCATGTGAATATTCCCATTGATAGGAATATTAAATTCTCTACAGGATATCATACAAGTCACCGTCAAAAGCACATAGTAAACAAATGGAAAAATAGAGCAAAATGTATTTTTCTTGATCAATACCACATAGTAATAATAGCTACTTTTTGTATTAGTAGTACAAAAACAAGTTTTTAAATAAAACACAATATTTAAGCTGGTATCTCTTAAAACGGTTTTGGTGTGTGGTTGAAGGATTACCCCTCTCCCAATTTCTCTCTAGCTACAAAAAAGGTTCTTCCTCATCTCTCTGGCCACAGTTCAGAGGCTGTCATTAACAGGGCCGGCTCCAAGGTTTTTCCTGCCCCAAGCAACAAAAAGGAAAAAAAAAAAAGCCGTGATCGTGATCTGCAGCTCTACCACCGCCGCTTAAGTCTTTGGCGGGCTGGGCTGGTGCATGGAGCTGGCCCTGGTCATCAACAGGAATAGCAATGGCTTAATGAAATATGTGTAGTCAGGGCCTGGTGATTACTTTTAGCAAAGTTTATTCTGTAGTATACATATTTTCCCCCTAAGGAATCAGTTGTCTTCCAGCCGGGTAACTTAGATACTAGGATCCTATAAGCATTTGCACTCCTTTACAACATGGACCATGACACTAAGTGTAACAACCATTTAGAAAATTCTGGATTTTTGTTCTCCTGCATAGTGATGATAATATTCTGAATTTAGGGCTTGATCCAAAGCCCATCAAAGTCATTGTAATGAGTCCGATTGACCCCAGTGGGCTTCAGCCCTGGCCTTTTTATAGCAAGGTGTCAATACTTGGCCGTCACCTCCCTTTCTTATGGAGTCAGACATAAACAAAGGAACAAACTGTTCTTCCTCAGCCAGTGGAATAAGTAGCACATCTCAACATGGTGCCACTTGGCCACAACAAAGATTTCAAAAAATGTCAGTGAACAATAATGATTAAAAACCCTCCCATCAGACTTGTTGGTTCTAGCTGTTTTAACTCCAGCCAGATCTTTCCGAAAGGCAGACTCAGTTTTGATTAATTACAAAATAGCTGAAAAACAGCCAAAAAATAGGATGCCCTATGAGCTTCCAATACAGTTAACATTGTGCACTTCACATACCACCTGTTCCATGAAATGGCATTGATTTATGAAAAAAAGGCTAATCTACATAGCTAGTGTATGGCTTTTTAAGGGACTTTAGTGCTAGATCTGAATTTTTGGTAGGTAGAAAAAAATATCCTAGACTGAGAAGATAATCAAGCACTGGAGTTGCAGATAAGTGCTTCTGCTTATTTTACTGGTTCTGGATGAATACATGAAAAATAAATGCTCTTTTTCATAAACTATTGTGAGAGATCATTGAATGTGTACATTGCCTACTACAATGGGGCTCTGATCCTTGATTGTGGCCTGCAGGTGCTACTGTAATCTTGCCACTTCTTCATCCCAGTTAGCTGGGGTCGGATTGCTGGATCAGTCATTTCCTGTTTTGCCAGTCCAGCGTTCATTACATATCCACGTCTGCCTCCAGTATACAGTCTATCCACCATTTTCTCAGGTATCTTCTTGTCCTGCCCATAACCTCTGGTCTCAAATGCCTCCCTAAGAGGATTCCCTTCATCTATCCTTTGTACATGCCCATACTATCTCAGCCTTCTCTCTTGCAGCTTCTGTCTGATACCACAGACCTTGATCTCACTCTTGATGACATCTTTCCATGTCTGGACCAGTATTGTCACCTTTCTCACTGCTTTAAACATCTCATTTCAATGGCTTCAAGCCTTCTCAAGTTCATCTCTGTCTCTACTACATACAGAAGAACTGGTCTTATCATGATTCTGTATAATTGTCCAATAAGTAGTTTGGGCATCCATTTATCCTACATTCTATTTATCTAGTACCAGGCTTCTCCCATGCTTAGCAGCCTTGTTGATTTCCCCATATGTCGGTAACCAGCCCCAAAGATACTTAAATGTAGAAATCTGATTTAGGTGCTGGCCATTGATATTGATATTAATCTATCTTGACAGGTTTCAAGATTTAATAGGTTTAATCTATTTTGGTTCTTCATGAGTCCTCCATATGACTTGAGCCTTTTCTGTACTCATTTTGAGGCCTTAAATTGTTAGTTCCCTGTTCCAGGCAATTGTGTGCACCAAATCTTCCTCACTATCAGCCATTAGCACAATATCGTGTGCATAGATCAACTTCATGCCACCTTCGATTTGGATTTGCTTATTTATGAAATTCATCACAGTTATGAATAATAATGGACTAAGTGCTGATCCCTAGTGGAGCTTTGAAACCCTCTGTTCCAATAAAACTTCATTTTGAAACCCTCCCTTACAATACAAATATTAAATAGTAATAATAATAATAGAAAGAAGTGAGCTAGGACTCATAGGATTTCCTTTTTCGGCTGCAAGGAACATATTATATTAGGTTAGACTGTGGTTTGGGGGCGTAGGTTCCACTCTGCTCTTATTGTGCAGTCAGATCTACCATTCTAGATCTGAAATGCACCATTTTATTAAAAACAAAACAAAATTGCACCAAGCTGTTTGCAGAAGTGCAAGGTAGCCAGTATTCCCTGTTCCATTGTACCAGCTACATGGTATTTCTAGATGGTTCATTGTGTCTTATTCTTTGTTGATTTTTCTTGTTCTGTGTATTTGAACTACTGTAGCTGGAAATACTTAGCTCAGAAAGAGCACATAGCTTGGGGTCGCTGACATATGAAGTCAGACATGAAAGGTTCCTGTTTGACTATTTTTTTCAATGCTATTTCAGTTGAATCTGAAGCATTATTAGCTGTGACACTACACAGCAGTCATTTTGTTCCTTATAGTAGCTAGACAGGTCCATCAATTTCTTTTTTTCTAGTTCTTTATCATTTTTGTTCTAAAACGAAATAGGAACTAAATACAATATTGGAATCTTGAAAACAAATTCATTATCAAATTCCATTTACAGCTGGTGCTGTGGGAGAAGATTCATACCGTGCACAAATATTTGAGATAGGGGGTAAAAGATCTGTTAATGAGTTTTGTGCTGAGTGAAAGGCATTTGTTACCAGTGAAACCTTTATTTTCTTTTGCTGAGCAAAAGATGTGCACCAGAATGGAACTGAGGGTCAAAGTTTAAATCCAGTTTACTGTGCCACCTGGTTTTGATCTGAAGCTTGAGCATGTGACTGGCAACATTCACTGTAACAGCAGGAGACCTGGGAATGGTGGGAATTGAGCAACATTTCTCTTTATTTTCTAGTTTGTGAATGATGTAAGATTGACAGCTTTGGAAATAGAAAATCTCTGTTTATTCACAGCTAAAGTACAGCATAGGCAGAAGTAATACAAGCTTCTCCCAATGCCCTGCCCATTTATCTCAACCCTCACTAAGCTGAGCTCTCTGTAAGGGTGAGAAAATCACTTATTCTCCAGACTCATTCAGCCTTTGGTCCTCCTGCTAAGACTCCCAATAGAGGTACCCATTGTGGCTATCTCTTTTCTTGGGTTGTTGCCACCCGTACTTCATGAACTGACCTGCAACCAGCAGTACACTTCCGACAGACCACAAAATAGGTGTCGTAGGTTCATTTTAACTTTTTAGGTACCAAGCCTAGTCTGGAACAAGGCACTTAAAAATAACAGGCAACACGTCCCTTCTCCCTAAATTACCTGTTTATTAAGTTGTATATTTGTATTATATATATTTTAATGATGTTTAATTATTGTAAATTGTCTATGCGTAATTATTATTTGAATTAGAGTATTGCTCAGCGTTGTACAAACACAGGACTTTAACATGCAAATTCTTTTCTATATATCTGTGGCAGAGTGATGGCCTCTGGGCACCATCTAAGTGGCACATGGGAACCATAGCTAGAGATGGGCAAATAACTGATTTCTCATTCTTCTGGCAGTCCTTCCCCTCCTACCCCCCAAAAAAAATTCTGTTAAACCCAAAGCAAATCAAAATATTCAAAAAAAACAAGAGGTGGGAGAGAAATGGCAGTGTTAGCAAAAATATATTTTCTCACTCCAGGAAGAAGAAGGAAGGGACATCATAATTTTACTTCTTCCAAAAGCAATGAATTTATAGTGATTTATGCACATAGAGTATTTATCTCTCTCTAAATCTCGTGAAGAGTTTGTGAGGCAAAGATAATGTTATATAGATCTTCCTGCAGACTTGGAGAGAAACCCATATGGGTCTCATAAGGAGACTCTTCAGATTCCTCTTGTCTGTGAAGTCCTACAATATGTCAGCACCAAAAAGAATGTACTAATGTTATGAGCGGTCAACCAATTACAAAGTAAAGGAACTGATCCTGACCTTAAGTGGGAGTTGGATTAGGGCCACTATGTTTGTTAACTGATCAAAACAAGGTACTATTTCAAAATTAAATAAAATACTGGATACGGAATGAGGTTCAGTACTATATTTAGTCCTACATTTCCAAATATCGCGTCTTAGTTCATGGAGGTTTTTTTATTGCTATGCTTAAAATTGCTTCTTGGTTCTTAAATTCTCAGGGACTTCAGCATATTTTTTTTTTTATTTGGGAAAAATGCTCTTGCTGACTTTGTTAATACGCAGTAGTTCAGTGTTTATGATAATGCAGGTTTTGAGGGCTTGCTGTGTTCTTGCAAAACAGACACATGATAGGTTAGGCAAACAATGAGGTTTTACTGAAATGTATTTTACAAGAGTTAGCATAACTTATTATCTTATTACAGTAATACTTAGAGGCACCAACCAAGATCAGGGATTCATTATATTAGGCACTGTACAAACACATAGCGAGAGACAGTCTCTGGCCCAAATACCACACAAGTTAAATAGACCAGTGGTTCTCAAAGCCAGTCCACCACTTGTTCAGGGAATGCCCCTGGCGGGGTGGGCTGGGCCGGGCCAGGCCGGCTTGTTTACCTGCTGTGTCCACAGGTTCCCCGGCTCCCACTGGCTGCAGTTCGCCGCTCCAGGCCAATGGGGGCTGCGGGAAGCAGCGTGGGCCGAGGGATGTGCTGGCTGCTGCCGCTTCCCACCACTGGCTTTGAGAACCACTGAAATAGACAAGAGGGACAAAGCATGGGAAGGGAAACAGAGGCACAAGAACGTAAAGTGACTTGCTCAAGTTCACACAGCAGGTTAGTGGCAGAGCTAGGAAGGTTTTCTGAGTTTCAGTCCTGTGTCTTATGTATTGGACAACACTGCCTCTTTGCCGCTCTACATACAGTACTACTTACTGTAGGACTTTCATTTAAAACAAGTTCTATTATAGTTTGACCTTCAATATACTTGGGAGCTATCATATTTTAAGATGTAATTCTCTGAAACTACACTTCTGAACATGGTTTGTTGGCAATGTCATTGCATCACGAGCTAATCAGCATTTTTCCACTGCTGACAGTATCTAGAATGGGCTTGTAATTTTTCCCATATTTGGAGGTAGCACATAGACTAGTTATTCTACATCTGGGTTCTGAGAACCATGCACACAGGTTAGCTGTTTTGGTATCTATGTTTTACTGAGCCATAGCTCAAACTATTTAGTTATTTTATTCGTTGTGTCTGTTCACAGAATACTAGACAGAAATGCTAATTTGGATACAAATACAGTCAAGCTTTCAGCATTTCTTTAAATTTTATGTTGTTCAGAATTCTGGATGTTTTGCTTTGCTGTTTCTTAATTTTTATTTTGACAGTCCTTGTCTAAAAACATATGTAGGTGGTCTGTGCCCTTTAAAAAAGTACTACAGTATTTTACAGTAATAGTGGAAACCACTACACTTTACAATAGTGATACTGATCAGTTTCGGGGTGAATGCCGTAGAGTGCTGTGGTATTTTCATGAAGGTGAGTCAAGTTATTTCCTGTCACATAAATTATAAGGAATTCATTTGGCAGATATTTAACTGAAATAGTTATTGTATCTTTAACTTGCATTACAGGTCCATCAAAGACCATTAGCCATGATGTAGCCCTGTACTCTGGGTGTCCCTCAATTTCTGACTGCCAGAAGCTAGGATTGGATGGCAGGGGAAGGATCACTCAATAAATTGCCCTGTTCTGTTCAACCCCTCTGAAGCATCTGGCCACAGTCAGAAGACAAGATATGGGGCTTGATGGATCATTGATCTGACCAAGTATGGCCATTCTTCTGTTCTTATATTCTTATTATAGAGATAATTATAGATGGTTTGAGACAGACAGTGTATGTCTGTTCAAACTTGAAAGGGCAGTTACAAGGTTCTTGGTTTTGATGCATGAAGAAATGGACATTTTTTCCCCAGAGGCTTGGAAGCGTCCTGGCACTGAAGATGTTAAATTTAGAAACTATGGTTATGTAACTGCAGTAGGGTTTTTAGTTACTGCTTTAGCTGCCAGGTTAATTTTTCTGTTTTGTACTCTATCTAATTGCAACAAAGCTGTCCTAGCTTAGAAAGAACATCTTGTTTGTTAAATCTCTGATTAAATTAATTTTAAAATGCCCACCCTTCTTGCCCAGCAATCAAGATCTCACTGCTGGGTTGATTACATATTTGATGTTTCTAATGAAATAAAGGAATCTATAGGCATTCTTCCCCCGAGAAAGAGGAATCTGCAGTAAAAATCCCTTAGTTACCACAGACTAGAGGGTTTTTTTTCTTTCAGTCAGACCATGCTGTGTTCATAATTTTGCTGAAATCTGACACTCTTTGTAAACTGTAATTTAAAAGAGAAAATTCTCTCCCTGAACTGATAGCAACTGATTAGTTAAGGCCACAGTCGTTCCAGTGAGATGCTGTATCAGCCCACCAAACTACACACTTCCTTAGTTCATTTGTCACACAGGATCAAATATAATGTATCATCAGTTTGTAAACATATTTGCTATTAGAATTACATCCTTTACTTCATCAAACTAAGGCTCTACTGAGGAATAGTTTGTACAAATGCACATCAGTATGAATAATTTTAAAGAGCAACTGTTTACTGATCGCAACACAAAATATTGCCCATGCTTGGAGATCAAATTACATGTCTTTAAGATAATGCAAGCTACATAATTCATTGATTGAGTTATGGCTTTAAGAAACATCATACTCTGCATATTATGCAAAGAGTTGCAGAATTTCCTGTTTATGTTATATAGATTAATAGCTGAAAGGGCTCATCTTCTTACTTTAAAAAATTCATATGCTACAAGGCTTGTCCTCATGGACACTTAGTGCACAACAAGTTGGGATGTAAATCTACAGCATACTAGGATCCCATGCATTCAGGGCAGGTCTTAGCAGGGCTCAAACTGTGGGCAGTCTGAGCTAAGGGTCAGAGTCCAGAGTAGCGTCGTGGTCAGTGAGATGCTGTATCAGCCCACCAAACTACACACTTCCTTAGTTCATTTGTCACACAGGATCAAATATAATGTATCGTCAGTTTGTAAACATATTTGCTATTAGAATTACATCCTTTACTTCATCAAACTAAGGCTCTACTGAGGAATAGTTTGTACCTAGGTTCACAGCCGGAGTCAGGGGAAGAAGTCATGTGAAGGTTAAACTGGAGTCCGAGTCGGCCCGGGGGCAGGGTATGTGTGTGTGTCAAGTCTGAGTTGGAGTTAAAAACCATGCCAAGGACTGTGAGATGCTCAAGTACTACAGTAAGGGGGCCATAAAAGTGCCCAAGATCAATAAGGATGCAGGATGAATGCACAAAGTGTGTGGGATTTAAGCCATTAAAATTTATTTGCATGAAATGCTAAATACCACTGAGATGCACAAGCTGCCCAAAGTGCACACACAAAGAACTAGCATTTCCAGTATTGTGACTGGATAGAGCCTCATGATATCTGGTGTTTCTCCAGATCTTGGAGGGCAGCGATTGCATGAAAATCTTAGTTTTCATTAAAAAAAAGAGAGTAAGTTTCTAGCCTTCATTGTTGTGAAGAAAATATGAAAAAATGTGACCCATAAGGGCTCAGAAGTCAGAAGGCAAAAGGAAAGAACACCCAAATTTTATATATAATCTGATGCTTTTAAAGACAAATTTATGATTTTGGGGTGTCTAACTCATGGTTTTTCATGACTTGACAATACTGTATTTCAGTAGAGCTCTGCCTCATTGCATGTGCAACATGGAGATTAAACTGAATGAACCAAGACTCCTGTCATCCTGCTCCTGTTCTCAAAACTAGGAGACATTTGAAATTATTGTGGGTGATCATCTGGGTCACTTTTGGTAAATGACTGACTGTAGTAGAGAAGCAACTGGAGGCCCAAACCAGGATTGGAGCCCCACTGTGGTAGGCAGTGTACGTGTACATGGTAAGAGGCAATTGCTGACCCAAAGAGGTTACCACTTGAATAGATAACACAGACAAAAGGTGGGAGAAAGGAAGCATTGTTATCCCCATTTTGCTGATGGAGAATTGTGGGACTGAGATTAAATGACTTGCCCAGAGATAAACAGGAAGTCTGTAGCAGAGCTGAGAATTGAACCTATATCTCCAGAGTCCCAGTTTAGTGCACTGATCATTAAATTAACCTTTCTTCCTAATATTTCCTCTCAAATATATGGAAGTAACTTTTACAGGCAGAGTCTTTGCATTTGAGTCCCAGTGCTGCAATGAGGTGTGTTCAGGCATACCCTTGTACCCACACAGAGCCCCATAATTTTAATGTAGATGCACAGGTCTGTCTTCATACATCTCATTGCATGATCAGGGCATAGGACAGTAGAAGAGGTTATTTATTCAAAGACCAACAAGAACAAAAAGGTTAGAAGAGAGAGAATTTATTTAGCTTATATTATAGCACTCAAAGGGGAAACAATCAAATAGCCACAGATTAGAAATAGAATATAGGCAGGAGTTAAACAAAACTAAAAGCAAAAAAGGAAAACAGGGCAAGGTTTTAAAAAATAAGCAAACAAAAATAAATATATGTGAGGGGACTATACTACTCAAAGGACAAGAAAGGTGTTGTAAAAAACATTTCTGGTGCACGTCTCTTCCCCGCACCCTTCTCTGTCCTTTGCCTATTGTACTGTGTGAGGCCAGATCCTACAAAACACACGTTAGAATAACTAAACTCACAAAGTGTACTGAAGTCTATTTAAGTTACTCTCACACATATGTTTTTGCAGGATTGAGACCTTATCCTCTGATACTGCTGCTGCCTCCCCATGGGCTCTGGGAGTCAATCTACGTAGATGCAGTTTCAGGATTGTCACATGAGGCCCCAGGCATGCAAGCATGAACATATGCTTGGATTAACGTGTGTGAATAGCCCCACTGAGTTCAATGAGACTCCTTCTTGTATGAATAAAGTTAAGCTGTTTGCAGGATCAGGACCATATTCTATAAGTTTGACAAGGCTGAGAACCGTCATTGCACATCTCTGTAAAATGCCTAGTATTTTTTTGTGGTGCTATATAAATAATAGGAATTAAATGAGAATGAGAATTAATGAAAATCAAGTCAACTGCCAAGACAATAGTTCTCGATATTACAGGGCAGATTCTACAAATTGTCTGTGAGTGAAACTCCCAAAGCACATAAACTTAGAGATTGCAACATTGTTGTATAACCGATGCACAGTATGGTAAATTTGTTGAGCAATGGCTTTCTTTTAGCACAGCTTAATTACAATACCTAATATTTGTTTTACAGGTCTATCATAAAATCCATACGCTTTTTTATTCTATTGATGTATTATGAAATGATCCCTCTAGGGTATATTATATGTCCCGCAGGACTACTGGTCACTAATACAATATGAGTATACATTATGATACAATAAATCTGATAAC